>NC_054538.1:41801242-42411242 GCF_017654505.1 Polyodon spathula
TTGTAGGAGAAAGTTAACATTTGCAACATGCAAGGCGACTTTTGCTTTAGACTTTGGCGGCAACGCTCTGATCATGTTTCCCAAAGTTCTATTAAACATCTTTGTGAGTCCGTTCCCCATCGGATGATATGGGGTTGTATGCGATTTTTGAACCCCTGCCATTTCCAAAAGGATTGCTAATCAATTTACTCTCAAAGTTGGCTCCCTGGTCAGAATGAATTTGCTATGGAAAACCATATATGCAGAAAAAGGCAATTAGCAATTTGCTTTGCAGATTGGTTCTGACATAGGAATGCATGGGCCATTTTCGTAAAGTGATCTGTAACAATGAGAATGTCCATTTTTTTTTCATTCACTCCAGTAGTCCAGAAGTCAATAAAGAACAGTTCCATGGGAGCAGCCATTCTTATACTCTCAAGAGGACCCCTCACCTCCGGCTCAGGTGTTTTGCCAATCACACATCGATGACAGTTCTTCACATGTGTAAGTATGTCTCGTTCCATTCCAATCCAAAAGAACCGCAACTGCCCCTGACGCCCTGCTAAGTCATGTATGCCATTCAGAACATCTTGCTTCAGAGCGTTAGGCACAACAAACTGGAATAACTTCTTATCAAACCGGTAGTCTTTTCTCATTCTGTACAGCATCCCATCTCTGCATTTCAACTTGTTCCAGTGTTTTAACAGGCTAATCACGGTTGTGAGTTCTTTACCTCTAACTTGTCTCATTGGTCTTCTATGCCTCTGTACAAAATACAGTGTCCTTCTGATTGTATCATCCTGATCTTGAGCACTTTGTATTTGATTTTGAGGTAAGGTTGGCAGAGGATGAAGTCCCAACTGCAGAAGCTGTGGTGTCACTAGGCCCATAGCCATGATGTGGGTAACTCCACCTGAACAGTGAGCCTCTAAAACCATTGATGTTAAGGAACCGTGCACACTGGACAGGTCATCATTGGCAGCACTTCCACTGCTTGAGCTCTCTGATTGGGTTGTTAGAACCTGAATGTTGTTTATGATTCTAAAAACATCTTGAACTGTCCCTTCGACAACTCTGTTGGCTTCCTTCAACAAAGAGGCATAAGGCTCATTAATGAGGCAGTGCCCCATATAAGGCTGAACAAACGACTCATGACTCAGTGTATTGGCCACCACATTTTTTGTGCCAGGAACATACTTCAGATCAAAGCTGAATGCAGCCAGTTTGGCCACCCAACTCTGCTTACATGCATCTAATTTGGGTTTGGTGAGAATGTATGTTAGAGGGTTGTTATCTGTCCATGCTGTAAAATGATTTCCTTTTAGCTAGTGGCCAAATTTCTCACAAACTGGCCATGTTTTTGCAAGAAACTCTAATCTGTGAGATGAATATTTGGTCTGGGGTCTCCACTTATCAATGGTTTTGCTCCTAAATGTGAGCGCTAAGTCTTTATTGGGACAGTTTCGCACAAACATTCGAGTCACCTCAACAGCGGGATCTTCCAGTTTCTTACCCTGCTCCTCTAAACACTCAGTGACTGTCTCTGCAGTCTTGTTTAACATGAACCAATATTCATATGCATCTTCCTGATCCCTTGGCAGAGTAGTGTAAAAATCAGCTTGAAGGATGGGAGAGCAAGGTTATGTGCTAAAGTGCTGTCTCAGTAGACTGTAGATGGCATCTGGGTCTTGCTTTATGTCAATACTGTAATTGCGAATGCAAATCTTTGCAACATCTTTGCTCTGCCCATCAATTTGAGCAAAATTTCCTCAGCCTGAACTTCAACACTGTATTTCCTCTTTTTGATGTAATTTTTCATAGTTTCTTCCCATTCTCTAACTGTAAGCTTAACTGAACCATCCCCTCTGAAACTGGGTGGATCCTTCAAATATGAATGGGTGACTAACCTGAGTTGTTTGAGATCAATTAGGTGGTCTTTTGACTGATCATTGGAACTATCTGTGGTGTCTTGCTTAAGTACATCTGAATGTTTAGCAGTACTACTGGGGTTCAACTGGGAGATAATTGTTTCAGCTAGCTTTTGGGTCATTTGTTGCACTAAAATACTTATCTGCCCCATTAAATTGGAAACACTTCCCTCACTGGGGTTGGGAGTGGATGTGGCAATATCACAACTGGGAGAAACTTCCTCCTGGGGACTCCCTGTACATACTTGTCCTCTACTGGCTCTGGGAGTGTGCAGTAATCCCCTCCCCCTGCCTATATTTTGAGGCTCTGACCCTACACTGGGTCTCTCATCCTCAAACTGTAAGGGCAACCCAAGTACACCACGCCCCTGCCCAACTGCAGTGCCGTAGAAACCCTGAATCAGTGAGCCCTTACATCCCATTTATATCATTTCCCACACTCAATTGCTTATCATTGCTTTGAATCATGTTGGTTTTCCCCATTAAAAGTTAAATTCCACAAAGAATACAGAACTGCACTGAAAGGAGATAAGAAGATATAGAAAGAAAAGGATATGAAGACTGCAGGTGTATCCACGGATACGCCAGTTGAAGATGTTGCAAACTTGCTCCAGGGTCCAAGGTCCTTAGCGATCTGCTGTCAGCTGCTCTAGTGTCCCAAGTCACAGCACCAATGTGACACACTGGGTTCTGGTCCCTTTCATACACTGGAGAAGACAGCCCTGCTCTACTGCCTAGCCCCACACCACCTGAGTAACCACACATGCAGTATAGCAAATAAAGAACTATTTATTCTAGAGGAATGAACAAAAAGAAAGCATTCAGGATTACATTCCTCATGTGGCATGGTTTTAGCCTATGATATACCAATTGAAGGGAAACACCGCCCTCTACTGGAGCTTTATTAAGAATATAAGAACATAAGAAAGTTTACAAATGAGAGGAGGCCATTTGGCCCATCTTGCTCGTTTGGTTGTTAGTAGCTTATTGATCCCAGAATCTCATCAAGCAGCTTCTTGAAGGATCCCAGGGTGTCAGCTTCAACAACATTACTGGGGAGTTGATTCCAGACCCTCACAATTCTCTGTGTAAAAAAGTGCCTCCTATTTTCTGTTCTGAATGCCCCTTTGTCTAATCTCCATTTGTGACCCCTGGTCCTTGTTTCTTTTTTCAGGCTGAAAAAGTCCCTTGGGTCGACACTGTCAATATTGCTTATGCACAAAATGCATACAATAAATATTTTAAAAATAAATCAACATACCTGAAGGAATAAACATAAAAGAAGCATTTAGGATTACAGTCCTCATGTGGCCACACAGCTCACTGCACAAGCAAAGAAAAATGCATATTTAATGTTTATTAACATTCTAGTTGGCATCAATGCATTTTTAATACACCTCGTGGGTCGGAAAATAAGAAAACTTAAAATAAACTTTAAACTCTATATTTTGTGCATTCTATGCAATTATGAACGTGCATGTTAAATTAATACATCATTTTAAACCCTTTATCATTAAATCAAGTTTTACATATTATTTAACCGTTTTATAGATGAGCAAAATAAGGAACGTCCTACAAGCAGCGAGTTTCCACTAAACTGCTGCAGATTCACAGAAAAAACAAAAATGAAACACAAAATGGATGCTATTGTGGAATGTAACCCTTAAATGCCAGGTTGCAGTTAGTAACTTTTATATAGCCATTTCAGCATGGATTTAAAACAATATTAACTATGTTACATACACAAACACACACACACACACACACACACACACACACACACACACACACACACACACACACACAAACACACAGCGCCAATAGTAAGTATTCACCCCCTTAGACGTCTACACAGTTTGTTGTGTTACAACTTGAAATCTTGAAGCAATTAAATGGGATTTTTTTCCCTTTGATTTATACAACCTATTCAACACTTTGAAGAGGCAAGAGAATTTTTATTGTGAAACAACAGTTAATGGAAAAAAAACCTCAAAAAACTGAAATGTCTTGCTTAGATAAGTATTCACCCCTCTGAGTCAATACTTGTTAGAACCACCTTTGGCAGCAATTAAAGCACTGGCTGTGTGCTTGAGGTCATTGTCCTGCTGAAAGGTGAATTCCGTCTCATTTGCAGACTGAAGCAAGTTTTCTTCAAGGACTTGCCTGTATTTAGCTCCATCCATTTTGCCCTCTACCCTGACAAGCTTCCCAGTCCCTGCTGATGAAAAGCATCCCCATAGTATGATGCTGCCACCACCATGCTTCACAGTAGGGATGGTGTTACCTTGGTGATGTGCTGTGTTGGGTTTGCACCAGATATCTCAGCCATGGAATGCTATAGGTCTTTCAGAGTTGTCAATGGCCTCTTGGTGGCTTCTCTGACTAATGCCCTTCTTACCCGGGTGCTCATTTTGGGAGGACAGCCTGCTCTAAGCAGATTCTGGGTGGTGCCGTATACCTTTCACTTCTTAATGATCGACTTGACTGTGCTCTAAGGATATTCAATGCCTTTGAAATCTTTTTATACCCCTCCCATGATCTGTGCCTTTCCACAACTTTATCCCGGAGTTGTTGTGAAAGCTCTTTGATCTTCATGGTACTATGTTTGCTTTAATGCATTAGACCTTACAGAGACAGGTGTATTTAATCTGAAATCGTGTGAACCACTTTTATATCACACAGATGGACTCCATTTTACTTATTGTGTGAATAGATACTTATTGTCTGAAGGCAATTGGTTGCACCTGAGCTTATTTAGGAGTGTCATAGCAAAAGAGGGTGAATACTTATCTAATGAAGACTTTTCAGGTTTTTATTTTTAATTGATTTGTTTTTTCACCCTCACCCCTTTTTTTCACACATTGAGTAGGTTGTGTAAATCAAAGGAAAATACAAATCCCATTTAAATGCATCAAGATTTCATATCTCAACTGTGTGTTAAATGCAGTCAAAACAGTGTATTTTAGCATACCAAACATAATGCTTACTTTTAATTCTGATTTCCTCACTTGTATTTTCCAATAATTTCTTTGTAAATCAGATGTTTTTATGTTATTGTTTGTTTTCCTTCAGGATATTGTCTGTGACACAGCCTTTGCAGCCTGCTTGTTACACGTGAGGGAAACCTGTTACAACACGAGCACTGACACAAAACATCGGGTGCTGTTGGAAGGGTTCTTATAATTGCAAATGCTGGGCTATAAAACAGAGTGGTTTTAGCAGCTGAGAGACAAATTTTGACATGCAGCGGGAGCTTACGACCCTCTATGGAGCAATAGAGAATAGTGCCGGAGATTTGTTTGTTTGACTGTGTTTTCTGTTTACCCTTTTATTTTGTGCCTGAGTTCGACTTTGTTAGCTATTCAATGGTAATGCCCATCTCCAGTCTTGCAATAGCTGGTTTGATACATATATATATATATATATTTCAGTATAATCACGCCTAAGACTTGCTGTGCAGTCCTGCATTGTATCGGTCTATTCATTTTAACTTGAAAATACGTATTTTTAAATAGAAAATAAGTATTTTTACAGCTGTTGATAGATAACTCATGTCTGAAATTGTCTTCTGTAGCTATTCAAAACAAGCGCGAAACTCTGAAGTTCAACAGCACTAAACTAAACCCACTGTTTTTACGATGACAGTCAAAATGACAGCTGCGGTAGTTCTAAGTATAATGTATTATATCTCCATAAGTTTCTGCAACCCTGGGTCTACTAGTGGTTTGAGATGTTTAATATATATATTTAGGAAAAGTCAAAATAGCACAGGTGCCTAGCTGCCAAATCAGTGGAGAAAAATGCATTTAAAAAAAAAAAGACCGTTCCAGTAGTTCTAGTGTTAAGTGAGTGCAGGTGAAGGCAATGCAGCAGGAACAGACAGACAATGATTTACAGGTGCAAGAGTGTTTATTGGTTTTCAATGTCCAGACCCTTGTGGCAAACAACTGTAAATAATAAATGGTGTAAAATGATAGAGCGGTGTGTATCACTTTATTTGTAATCTCCGGGTTTGACCCATAACCAGAAATCCAGTCCAACACTTATTTGTACTTTATCACAGGGGTCTCCTTTTAGGTTTTTGTAACCGTTTACAAAGGAACAGATTACTTATACTACAACCCCTATTTATACCCTCCCTCATGACCCCTTGGTTAACAAGCGCATCCACTCCTCCAATCCAGGGATGCCACGTCGTTTCCTGTCCGGGTCATTGAGTTTGGGTACCATAGCTCTGTCCCTTTTCTAGAAGGCCGACTTCCACCTACCCATGGGAATATATTGTCATGCCATTTAGTCCAGGGTACTCTGTTCCCTTTACACCGCGTCCTGACAGGCCGGGAGGGAGATCTAACACGAAGAACCATTCGATCTCTGTCACATGGCCTTTCTATTGAATATATATATATATATACACACACAGTGCCTATAGAAAGTCTACACCCCCTTTCAAAATTTTCACCTTTTGTTGCCTTATACCCTGGAATTAAAACGCATTACATTTTTAACCCCATTTTTTTTTTCATTTATCTACACTTCCTACCCCACGACTTCCAAGTGAAAAAAAAATTCTAGAAATTTGTAGAAAATTAATTAAAAATAAAAACTGAAATAGCTTGGTTGGATAAGTGTCCACCCTCCTTGTAATAGCAATCCTAAATTAGCTCAGGTGTAACCAAACACCTTCAAAATCACACACCAAGTTAAGTGGCCTCCATCTGTGTTAAACTGTAGTGATTCACAAGATTTCAAGATAAATTCAACAGTTTCTATAGGTTCCCTCTGCTGAGTAGTGCATTTCAAAGCAAAGACTCAACTATGGCGCTTTAAAAAGAACTCCGGGACAAAGTTGTTGAAAGGCACAGATCGTGGGATGGGTTTAAAAAATATCAAAGGCCTTGAATATCCCTTGGAGCACGGTCAAGACGATTATTAAGAAGTGGAAGGTGTATGGCTCCACCAAGACCCTGCCTAGATCAGGTTGTCCTTCCAAACTGGATGAATGAGCAAAAAGGACACTGATCAATGCGTCTACCAAGATGCCAATGGCAACTTTGCAAGAGCTGCAGGCTTTTATGGCCAAGACTGGTTAAAGTGTGCATGTGACAACAATATCCCAAGCACTGCACAAATCTGGCCTGTATGGTAGGGTGACAAGAAGGAAGCCATTAGTCAAGAAAGCCCACCTTGAATCCCATTTGAAGTATGCAAAAAAAAAACCACTCAGGAGATTCTGTAACCATGTGGCAAAAAGTTTTCTGGTCTGACAAAACTAAAATGGAACTTTTTGGCCTAAATGCAAAGCGTTATGTTTGGCGCAAACTCAACACAGCACATCACCCAAAGAACACCATCCCTACTGTAAAGCATGGTGGTGGCAGCATCATGTTATGGGGATGTTTCTCATCGGCAGAGACTGGGGTACCCGGTGCTTATAGGTCAGAGTCCTCGACTCAGGCTCCCAGACACCCAACATTTATGGCCTGACCTCTGGTCACTGCATCACTTGGCACAGTTAATCACCTGCTCTCCTGCTCTGAGCCCCCCGGTAGCCCAGACGACACTCCACGATTGCCAGGGCTCGCACCTCTGCTGACTGCTGCACCCACCAAGTCACAAACCTGCTACTCCCGATGCCCCTTCCAAGTTGCCCGGGTCCCCTGTCACCAGTAATTGGTCTCCAGGGGGAAGCATCAGAGTCAGGACCAACCCGCTCGCCAACCCACCCATTCTTAATTGTGATTTTGTTTTTTAATCAGATGTCAGAGGGAGAAAAATGGACAAGAGGGGAGGGGGTTGGTGTTTCAAGGCTGAAGGTGGTCAGTGACAGCCACACACACAAGGGGGCAGGGCAGAAGTGTTTGGGGTAATGTAAGGTTGGCAGGGATGGGGTTAAATCTCAATCACTTGTGTGGCCATTCTCCAATTAGGTAATTGAGTGCTATTTGGAGAATGGCCATCTGTATATATTAAAGAGAAATTCTTTGTGTGGGGAAGGGAGTTTGGATGAATGTAACCTCTGTGCAAACTGTGTATTAAACTGTATTTTGACTATGTGTAGTGAAGGTGATTGCCAACGTACAACCGGCTAGTCTTTTGTTTGAACCTTTATTGTGGCTCTCATGTCCTGTTTATTTGTTGTTTGTTTAATAAATGTGTGCATATGCACTTGAACTGCAGCTTCCTTGTCTCTGGGGGGTAGATGTGTGTTGTGCCTGTCGCAATAGTCGCAAACCAGTTGCAAACGAGTTGGACTTCTAGGATGAAACCCTAAACAAGCGCAATGCTATTAGCAGCTTTTTAGCGAATGCTTTGCGGCAGCAGTTTTTCTTTGTGGTTCAGCCTTAGATAAATATGTAATTATGGGTATTCCATAAATTCGCAAAAATGGAGTTGGAGATATAATATCCACCACCTACACTGTACAGGGTTATTTCAGGCAGTTGTTTATATCAGACAAATGGAATTTGCCATTTGCCATTCCCATTGATTTCAATAACAAAGGTATTGTTTATACAGTGTTAAGCACGGCATATATTTTGGGCAAACTCAACTGTTTAGATCTTGTTATGTTCCATTTACATAGATTTAAATAACAAATAAACTGCTTTATACTGTAGTAATCACTCTACTAATCCACCAATGAGCTGTTTGCACCTTGTTACTGAGCGATTACCCTTATACTGTACCTTGGCTATTTAATACCTGTACATAGTGTCGGTTTTATAGTTTGAAAAAACATCACTGACTGCAACAGCAAGCATGACTGGAAAGATAAAAGCGATGCGAATCAGCACAAAAATTCAATGTAAATCAACTGTGTGCCAGATGCGGTGCACTTGCTAAAGCATGCTTGGTCAGTCAGCAAACAATGCAATATTGCTTTAAAAAGCTGGGGTTTCTGTAGTTGAGGAGGAGATTGGGGAAGGGGGTGTTTGTAAACTGTATTATTCTTGTTCATGTCTATTAATGTTCCCTGTGTTTTGGTGCTTGTGTGAGCTGAAAGACTGCATGTGTGTGAGTGCTTCACTGAAGGGGGTGGGAGTAGGTCTGACACAATCAGTTAGAGATAGGGAGTGTTGGACCAATGCGTGAAGAAGGGTGAGGGACTTGGGGGTTTTAAGTAGTGTAATGAGTGTCTTAATAAAGATTTTTAACCGCACACACGCTTGTTTGTTTTGATTACTGTACTGGTGATTGGGGGACATTTTAAATGTCAGGTTATTGTATGGGAGTTTATACCGTCCATCGCTTATGCAGGTGAATCACGTTAACACAAATGTGCCCATTTTAAGCGGTGGTGACTGTAGTACAAACAGGGTTCTCAAATATTATAATGAGATGTACTAAAGCTGCCGGGAATTGCGATACTTACAATTGCATCAATATGTTAAGAACTTTTGAAAGAATGTTTTAAACAGTCACAATTGTTGCTGGCATTTCCCCGTTCATTTTTTCTCTGGCGTTACCATTTGTGCTCAATGCATTTTTGAGGCAGGGAGTACTTGCAAACCTTGAAAACAAATTTGTATGACATTTCGGGTTTTTCCAACGTGTTGGGCGCAATGGACCGCACACATGTGCCACTAACCCCTCCAGCTCATGCTTAGCATCTGTATAGGATCATGATCTATTGTGTGTTAATTGTCTTGGCTACTAAGTAGACCAAGTTAAAAATAATAATAATTTTTAAAAAACCCAGCTAAAATAATTTAGTTTCAATTTAAAATAATCTTTTATTCGCATTGTACAAAGAAAGTGTGCTTGGTATTTATTTGATTTTACTTCTATACTGTATACTGTATAGGCCTACTGTACATATTTATATTTTGACATAATGTCATTTGTAGGCTACCCAAAACACATTAGTATAATTTCAGTGCAATGATTTACATTTAAAATGCATTGAGCACTATAAATGTGTGTGTCTGTGATGTATGTAACATGTCCAGTTTAGCGAGGGGCTATTGTATGATTATGAAAAGCTTTTTGGGTGTGAAGATAGGAGCGCCACTATAGAATCTGATGGGATTAAAACTGCCTTTCATTTTTTTTTATATATATATATATATATATATATATATATATATATATATATATATATATATATATATATATATATATCGATATATATAACTTGCTATTTATTTGAACAATGTTGCACGACTCTCGCAATGCTAGAGATCTTGCTAAGAAGATGCAACAAATATTTAAATGAGTATATTGTGTCTCTTTTCATTAACATATTTTCTCTTAGTACACACGACAAAATGTATACTTCGCGAATTGTAACAAAAATGAAAATTGCAATTTGCCCTTTGACCAGCCCAAAACTGCAATGAGCACTGCGACTGGCCCATCTTAGTACATCTACCCCTGAGTCTTATTCCTGACAACAACATGTGGACCCATAGTGCTATACATTGTGCTCCTCCCCCCCTCTTCCCCATCAAATCACACCCTAAAATTCCATACAGTTATATAACATTTAAAACTGAAGGACAAATTTGTTTAAGTCTAATGATGGTTATTCAAAAGAAAATTCCAGAAATGTATATTTTACTTTAAAGAGATAAAATCCACTTGTCATCATTCTGAAGGAACACTGTGGGAGTAATGTTCTTGAAATAGCATCTTTCAGCTATTTCACTGCAAGAGTGCTAACACAGCGCCTTTCTAACTTGCAACCACAGTACATTAATTTTGCAGTATGTAAGACACAAACATTGAATGTGTGTTTATATTGTGTGAATTGTCAATATTTTACATATTGCACACTTGTTAATAAAATGGTAGGAGATCTCCACCAGAGATTGTGCATTAATAAAATGAGGCTACAAACAGAAGTTGTAGGGGACTAGTACTAAAAATAACCTTTTATGTTGCATTTAATGCTGATGGTCTCCATTAGCTTTTAATGCAGATGTACATACTTTATCTAGATTGACAGCTCTTCAGGATAAAAGTAGGATCCAATTATGTTGCTATTCTGTCACAGCGTATACATTGAAGTGTCAGTTGCCAAACTGGGTATAATGTCAGTAGCTTTAGGAGTGTCATTGTCGCAGCCATATATCTGATTAAGTAAATTAACTTTACTTACAAGTGCCTGTAATTCTCCATAATAGCATGTTTAATAAAATGTATAAAAATGGAAATGCTGAATAACAGTAGCTGAAGCTGAATTAGTTTAAAGAAATGCATTAATAAATCATGGATGAAGGATCCCTCAGGAAACAGCAGAAGAATGAAGTGCTAGTCCTACTGTAATAAAAAATGTATAATGCCTTTGCATTGTGGGATCCATTCTGTTCTCCTTCCTTTATTGTTATAACATATTATTAAAGTTTAAGTGTAATCTACAAGATAACAATATATATATATATATATATATATATATATATATATATATATATATATATATATATATATATATATATATATATAAAACTGCAGAATTTAACAGGGTTGCTAGATTTCAAATTTTCTCTGAGGAAGACAGAAAATATGAGCCTTCCTAAAGCAGTTATTTCACTCCATTTTAACCCTGATAGTACTATCAGTTTTTCTACGCTTAAGTGCTTGCTGCTGACTGGCTTATAAATCAAATCTGGGGCCTTATATGCTACGTGGCCTATCATAGAATAACTAACTTTTTATTCTGTTACTATGTTTTGTAATACTACGGAAGTGTCTAGCTGCCACGTTAGAATGAAATAAGTATTACATTATTACGTGATAATTATTACATTTTAAGAAAATAATTATCAGGAGAAATTATGTAGTAAACAAAATCTGATTTGATTTTGGATTAGTCCTGAATCATAATTACATTTTTATGTTTAGTGCATTTGGATGGAATTGTTTTAAACATTAGAACTTAGACAGCATTTGAAAATCTGATGTACTAAACGTGGCGCTGTATTCAATGCAGTACATTGAACACTTGGACAATTACATCGCTACAGATTAATGCACTTGAAATGTATTCAACGCATTTAAACAGTTGCTAATATTATTGACTCCCCAGGAGTTCAATTTTGGTGTAGAAATCGATTGAGACGCAGAACATACAACAACTCAGACCCTGATTTTCTATGTCATCTTGATTCCTATGATAAACGGAAACCTTATGGAATCTGCACTAACGGTGCACTTTGTGGATATTGTAGGTACAACATTTGGTTAGAAGCATACACAAGGAACAGTGATCCGTCCGTATTAGCAAGTTATTTTATGGAGGCTGTGAAATCGAGAATGGGGTGTCCCATGCGACTACGCAGAGATTTGGGACAGAAATAATGTTAGCACTGGTTTTGTTTCTATTTTCACAAGATAATTATTACATAATAAGTAATCATTATTTTTGTTTTCACATCATAATTGTCTGTTTTCACAATATAATTATTACATTAAAACATAATAATGATCACGTTTGAATGTAATAATTATTCAGTTAAAACATAGTTATGATCATGTAATAATGTAATAATTATTTTGTTCTAACGTTATTTATTAATTGTTTGCTCTATATGGCAGTTATATGCTGCCGTATAATATAAACAAATACACCTGTAATTCTGGCAGGGTAATTGTGACACTGAAAACTAATTTTATGTATCACTTAGACCCTATGATGGAGTAACAGGGACATATTTTAGAAGTGTTAACTCCTGTATTTAATTACCTCCTGTTTTTTAGGAAAGGAGAACATTTCATTTGAATTTTAGAAATCATAGAAATACAGTACCATAAAGAGTACCTAAATGTAATTACTAATTCACTTCTCTGCAAGTAGAACAGTGTAAATATAATCATTTCTCAGTATGTCTGGCAAGCCTGCTAGAACAGTACTTGATATTCTGAACATGAATTTAACTGGATGTCGACAAGCTGAATTTACTGATGGCTGGTACTTCCCTGATAGCATGACATGTATCTGTTTCCCTATTTTGAATAGATATGAACACATCAGCATAGGAATATCAACTAATAATCTATCACCATGTGTTTTATCTTGCTTCTGAAACAAAACAAATAAAGACCAACTATAACAGATCAATCTTCTGTGGCAGTTTCTGCCTGAAGGAGAGCTTTATTGACAAAATATTAAATTATGCAGGGTGTCACACTACCAGCACTCTGACACAGTTATTAATTAAATTGTAACTCTCTGTCTCTGACTCTGTTGCATATGTTGTGGTGATGTTGTAATTATGGGTCAATATTTATTTTGATATTGATGTCAAAGGGAATGTTTCAACTGTTTGCATCACAACCATAATGGATCCAGCTTATAGACTTCAGCGTAGGCAATTTATTGAAGGCAGAATACCAAGATGACAATTATGCAATATATGGTCACAATAAACAATAAATAAGGTTTTGAAAAAAAGGGCTAAAGTTGCATAGAATTCTGAATTATAAAAACAAATGTTTTGAATAGGAGAGAATGACAATGTGTGTATGTGTGTGAGATAACATTTTGTAATTGTAAATATTGTGTCAACATTTATTTGTTATCTTGAAATATATTCCCAATTAAAAGCTTTGTTTCCTAGCATTTATCCCTTATGCATTAGTATAGCCCCTTTGGTCACTGTGGGTATATAATGAGTTTTAGTGGAGCAACTTCTCATATCCCAAATAATTCACAAAAACTGTAATAATTAAAAAAAATAATAATCTAATCTGATCGCAAGTGATATAACATGCACTTTTAAAATAAATTCAAGCAACAGAATCCATAGATATTATAAATAGCTGTGGTAAGCCAAGTGCACAATAACAGATTTGCTATTCTCTTGGTGTCTGTTGGCATTTTACCTGTAGCACACACTGTTGTGTGTTAAAGGTATGAACCATGACATTTCGAGATATGGAAATGTTGCTGTGGGCTAAAATAATTATTATTAAGCAAATGCTTTTTTTCAAAGTGACTTACAGAGGCTAGGGTGTGAACTATGCATCAACATCTGCTGTAGTCATTTAGAATAGGACCTTGGTTTTATGTCTCATCTGAAGGACAGATCACAAGGAGGTTAAGTTACTTGCTCAGGGTCTCAACACAGTTAGTCAGTGGTTAAGAGGGATTAGAACTGGGGACCTCTTGATATCAAACCCTTTTCTTTAACTACTGGCCCATCAAGCCTCCTATATAAAACAGTCTATCACTTTGGATAAGATGACTGGCACACCACACCTATCTTGCTTCGGATCGTTTTCTTTCAAATTCTATGACTGCCACTATTTAATTGACCACGCTATTTCTACCTGACTGCACGCATTTCAGAAATCACTTAGCTGGTCAATACTGTACTTTTGATAATTCTATGGATCTTATACAGTGTTTAGAAATTGGAGTGGTTTATCTACACAGTATATTTGTTAATGGGTCACTGTGATTCAAATTCAGCTGCAAGAATTACTGTGGCTGATTAAGAATAAGTCCCCCCAATTAATTTCTTTCACATGTAATTCACAGTCAGGCCTATTATGTGATCGAAACAGAGAATCTTAAAAAGATACATCATAATATCTACAGTTAATTGTATTAATATTTAATTACCTGTACCTGAGATTGTGGGTGTGTTAAGTAAGTATGTGTGGCAAAGTGGTGAATGGATATAGGTGAGTGCAGTGCAGTGCAGGTACAAATCACGCAGACAGTTACGAACAGGTATAAGGGTGTTTATTGAAATGACTACAATGTCCAGAACCTTATGGCAAACACCTGTAAATAATAAATGATGGAAGTGAATAAGGCGGCATGTATCACTTCAGTTTGTAAGAATCCCATGGGTTTGACCAGCAACCAAGTCCAGTTTTACACACCAACACTAAACACAAAACACAAACACAGTTCTTAGTGACAGTCATTGTATTTCAATGAATGTATTACAGTGAATGTATTACAGTTCTCTGTGAAATGCAGGGGTGAAAGTGATGTCCGGGTTTATGCTGGCTTTCTCTACAGCTCTGGATCATGCTACTGGTAGTCTATTAACAAACATACAACAGTTAACAAAACATTAACACACAAGACAAAACTCACAGTTCACAATACGGCAGCACAGACTCCTTGTAGGTTTTTAAACACTAACCATTTACCAAGGAAAAGATCACTTACACTACACCATCTATTTATACCCTCGCTCATGACCCCAAAGTTAACGAGAGCATCCGCTCCTCCAATCCTCAGATGCCACGCCGTTTCACATCCGAGTCATTCAGTTTGGGTGCCGTAGCTCCACCCCCTTCCTAAATGACCGACTTCCACCTACCCTAAGGAATAAACTGTCATGCCATTTACTCTGTTCCTTTTACACAGCGCCCTCACAGGTCGAGAGGGAGATCTAACACCAAGCATCATTCGATCTCTGACACAGTGAGCTACTCGGAGCAGCTCAGTGAAAGAACCCACTTAATGACAAGTTCAGATCCGCTCCCTCTGAGCAGCTCACACCACCACAGAGCAGATTTCATCGGTGATCCGAGTTAGTGGAAAAAGTCTCACTCTCAGTTACTTAACGCACCCACAGTGAAAACTAATATGTGATGTCACCTGATATGTGATTTACTAATTAAGCATTGAACAGTAAAATGCAGTGCGGTGACACCATTGCTGGTTGAGAGATACATTATAAGCAAATATTTTTTTACTATAAGTTTAACTGCTCTTAGTTGAATTTGTTCTTAACTTAATTTACTGTATTCTTTATTTTGATCATTTTAATTTGATCTTATTTTCTACTGATTTTACTGTACTTTATAACTACTTGAATCTGTAATGTGATATTCTGTAATGTGATACTTTGTATTGTGAGATTTTGGAACAACTGTAAGTCACCTTGGAAAAGGGCATCCGTTACTAAATAAATAAATAAATAAATAAATGGTATGTTGCCTGAGATTTTTTTGAAGTGATTCTGAGATTTGGAGGAAAGTTCCAAATGTGTGTCTATTACTATACAGGCTTGAGATTTCAAGTGTTTGGCACAGATAACTGATATACTGGTAAACCATTAAGAACAAAATGTTAATACTTACTGTCAGAAAAATGTATTAACAGGTTTTATATGCTATATAGCATGTATTAGGTTCCTTCATTATCTTTCCTTTTAAAGAAAGTTAAAGATGTTAATATAATTTATGGTTCTGCTGCATTCTAGATGATACAAACTTAATTACTCCTCTGGAGAAATTAGTAATGGTATAAAAGTGGGTTCAAATAAAGAATTATGTAGCATAATAAAGTGTTACCACATTATAGAATAGAAATATACTGCAGCAGACCTTTAATAAAACAGTAATTAGTTACAGGCCTGTGGAGGCTTACATGAAATGATTGTTTTTCCTCTTAAATCTAGTTTGACATTTTCTCAATTAACTTTTCTGAAGATGGTTATTTTCTGGGAGA
Organism: Polyodon spathula; assembly: GCF_017654505.1. Classification (NCBI taxonomy): domain Eukaryota; kingdom Metazoa; phylum Chordata; class Actinopteri; order Acipenseriformes; family Polyodontidae; genus Polyodon; species Polyodon spathula. The sequence continues at coordinate 41,817,569 of NC_054538.1, forward strand.
AATAGTATTACATATATTACACATCTTTTCCAATAATAATTCCTGTTTTCTTAATAACTTATAAACTTAGCAAGATAGGGCTTTCCTTGCTTAATACATGAATGAGGGACCTATATACAACTTGAGACTAAACAGCTTCACTGCAGAGCCTTGTACTGTGGGTGCTACTTAAGTATATTTTAAAGCCTTAGATATATGATGCTGTTTTATAACCAGCGTTAGTCTACAGATCAGATTGTAGTGCAATGCATTGGTCACAAGGGTCCAAGTTGAAACCCTAAAGGAACAATGCAATGTATTCAATGCTTAGAACAAACATTCAGTTGAAGCAGAGGGAACCAACAAAAACACAAAATAGCCAAACGAAAGGGTCATTCTGACCTCCACCACACCTATAATAAAACAGCTTCTCTAATTGGATAATTGTTGCTCTAAGTTGCAAACGCATAGTCAATCAGTTACAACACCATTAAGTTACAATACTATTATAGTGTGGTCGGGATAACACAGATGGATGAAGCGCAGATATTCAGGACAAACCCTTTTTGACAAACGCAAACAATAATACATTGGATTATCCTTTATTCCAATATTGGATTATCCTTTATTCCAATATTGTCTTTGCATTATATTCCTTTTGTTAACCTTTAGTGGAAATGTGGCAGGATGGTCGAGGGTGACATCACAGACCAGGAAGTAATCACACACAGGCAATTTACTATTGGTGAGTCACAAATGCATTTTTTTTTAATAATCATAAATAAAACATTTAAACCTTTGTGGTCCATTTATTCAGCGCTTGTCAGGCGTGTCAGGTCCAACTTATTTTCACATGCACTATTTATTTTACACACGTTGTATAATTTTTTTTTTTTTCCAGAGTAAAACAGGTTTAAAAGGCACTGAATCACAAAAGGACACTCAGTACTGTATCTCCAGCCAAGCCCCACCCCTTGTTCGCTGTATTTTTCACATACCTCTTTATGGATGTGCATACTGATAAATCCTCTCCTGATCACTCGTTTTATCACTAAACTCCTCAATAATGCGATCCAAGTCATTATTTTATTACTATATCATCTCAAAAAGCTCTGCAAATGTCTGAGATATTCTTTGAGCGCTGGATGCAGAAGCAGCTATCTCCTTTGTTTATGTCCGTGTTAGCTATGTGGTGCATGGGGCTATCAGATACGCCCTTTTTTAATTAATTTTTATTTTTTTTATTCAGCTCCTATCGGCCTCACTCAGCCAATGAAAGGTTTTCTCTGCTTTTTCTGGAGAAAAAATAACTAGAGACCTGTGCTTTATGTCTTTTTGATGATGTTGTTCAGCAGGGTTCTTCAACTATTTTTTTAGGAGGCCAGACTATAAACAAGTTAAGAGTAGGAGGGCCAGAAACATTTTATTTGGCACATTTTTAAGCAACATAATACATATTACATGAACTAATATTAGTATATTTACATAATTTCACCATAAATATATAGTACTTTAACATTACCGTTGTATCATCAAAAGACAGTGCACACAAGTATTATTAATTACTATTATTTTAGTAGTGTTAAGTACTTAGTTATATTTTAAAGCTAATATTTTAAAATTCATGTAAAATTAAAAAAAAAATAAAGCACAAAAAAACCCCACTGTCCATAAATTACCATTGTCATTTGAATACCTGATGTCAGTGCGAGCATGCAATATGAAAAACGGCTAGTGTTTTATATTTCAGAGCAAATTAATGAAAGGAAGTACAGTACTGCATAGCCTAAACATAATATACTCACAGCTGTTGAGTTGTGACTGTCCCTCTTTCTTATTCCAACTCGGTTTAATGGGAAAAATGTATTTCCCTGAGCCACGTGAATGAAGTTAGGCTCATATGACGTTACAACGATTCGAAGGCAGTGTTTCTTTCATCAGTTAGTGAATTGCATGTGTTATCACATTCATATGAGAAAAGCTGGACTCACATGTATAAGTAGAGCCAAACATAGTGAGCAAAAGTACAGCTAATTTCCTAACATTTGGAAAAACAACCTGCTGAATGTGTTCAGTCCAAAACTTGACAGCGCCATTATTTTGTAAATCCTGTTTCAAAGAAGAAGATGCCTGAACGTCCACAATTTTCAACTGATGAGAGTAACTGTTTTGCGGTAGATGCAAAATCATTTCCCGGTGAAATGGTGAATGGATTCCGAGCAAACATCATGACCTTTCAGTACATGGAAATCTTGAAATCTGTCAGCAAAGTTATTCTTCAGCTTGATCAAGAAATCAGACCTCACATTGGTGACTTTCTCTGATGATGAGGTGGTGAAATTGCTCAGCTTTGGAAAGTGGAGAGGTTTTTGCAAATGCAAATCTGATAAGAAGAGAGACAACTTATTTTTAAATGCATTCAGCTTCTCCACAAGATCGATTATTGTTTTGTCCCTTCCCTGTAGTTCCAAATTGAGCGTGTTTAAGTGTCCAAATATATCACTTAAAAAATATACTTTTGCCATGAACTCATCACCCCAAACCATATTTGGATACTTCTCTGCATTCTTATGAGAAGAATGATTGAGACATACGATTATTTCATCCTTGAGACGAAAAGAAGTGATTCAGGGCTTTATCTTCACTGAGCCTGCGTACGTCGTTGTGCATTAACAGATCATGATGGTCTGCGGCCATGTCAGCTTGCAACATCCGGAACAACCGATGAAGGCTTGAAGTTTATTATTGCCATCACTGTATTCATGGTATCTTTCAGCTCATTGCAAAGTTTGTCTTTCAGCCCATTGCAAAGTTTGCCACACAAAACACTTTGATGGATAATGCAGTGCAAGGTCTGCATCTGTGGTACTAAAGCAGAAAGCCTCGCTATCATACCATGTTTCCTTCCTATCATCGAAGGAGCACTGTCTGTAACTAGAAGACAAACTTTAATCAGGTCAAGTCCATGCTCCTCAAAAAATTAAGTAATCTTTTGAGAATTTACCTCACCAGTCGCATAACTTTCCAACGGGAGTAAAGCTAGCATTTCTTCACGGAAACAATTCCCATCCAAAAAACTCACACACACAGTTGAGCGTTGTCTGTATTGTCAGTGGACTCATCTACTGCAAGGGACATGAAATCTGCTTTTTTCAGAGGTTCAGGAGCGTATCAAAAACTTTGGTTCCCAAAACTTCAACCTTGCCTATGGTAGAAGTGTCTGAAAGGGGAATTTTCTGAATAGACGAAACTACACTTGATTAAATTTTTTCATCACTGATTATTTCAATCAGAACGGCCAGCGTGCACTCCTTCATAGTTTCAGTCTGTGAACGGTTTCTTTTTCTTCATGAGAATCCATGCCACAAGTAAGGAAGCCGCTGTAGCTTTCTCTTGTTGAGTGCAAGATTGCACCAGAATTGCACGAGCATGTTGGTAGGAAGAGATCAGCACCTCTACTTTTGAATTCTAACTGCGGAGGCCTCTGAATATGTTTTTCCAAAAGCTGTGTGTCTGGTTTCAAAATGCCGTTTCACATTATATTCCCTAACTACTGACACACATTCATTGCACAGTAAACATATTGGCTTTGCATTAGGTACAGTTGGTAAAATAAATAAATTCTTCATGGCCCATTCATTGTTGAAGCGACGATTTTCATCGTCAATTTTTCTTTACTTAGTAGTAGAGAGAGCCATGTTTAGATCGCTTTCCCCCACAAAGTAGAGTAGTTTGCGTTAGCATAACAGAACGTAACGCAGCCATCTTGCGTAAGACGTGCGTGCTGAGTGGAGATTGGAAATAAAAGAAAATACACACAGATTGATTCACAAACTATTTTTTTTTCTCGTGGCAAGGTCCCGGGCAGTGGCTGTGGAGTCAGGGTGAAACGCATGCGAATGCATTGAGCAGGCACGATGTGCTAACAAGTCTCTGTCTCTTTAAGATATCTTAAATATCTTAAGATATCGGACCCGGCAGGATATAAGCTGCTGCCAGAGTCACCACGCTGTTTTTGTTGCTGTTTTGATTTTGCTGTTTTGTGTTTGTTTTAGCCATCATGCCAGTGTATATAATTATTATTAATAAAACATGTCTTTTTGTTTGAATTAACCAACTGTCAAACTCCATGTTTTTTTGCCGACTGTTGGGGGCCACTTTGTTGTCGCTTGCAGGCCCGATGTGGCCTGCGGGCCACCAGCTGAAGAGATCTGTCATACAAGGTCTGACATTGGACTGGAAAGGGAAAATTGTAATGTCGGACCTGGTCTGACAAAGGACCACAAAGGGTTAAACTAAACAAAAGACTTCAACACAAAACAAAAACAGCACGGTGGCCAAAACAAACAGATACAATAATTCCTCATGTATCATGCTGGTGTCAAGCACAAGTAGCAATTGTTTTCTTATTTTTTATGTCTTAATTCTTATGTTCCTCTTCTTTAAACAACCAACCCTGATAAGCGGCTTATCAATTCTTTACATATACGGAACTATCTCCAACCTGATAATCACTTAATTTGGAGGTGGACACATTATGAACGCATTTAGCTGGATGTGAATTTTAATCCCATCCATTATGTTAAACAGTAACAAACATGTGTTTTACACACCAAACAATACATTTAAATCATGATAATACAACACAAAATACAAGCAAACATAAGGGTGGGGTGTACCCCATCACATGTAACTAGAAAATTATTTATATTTGGCACAGGGACGAAATACTTATTTGTGGGACAGGAGCAAGGGCTGCATGGAGAAAGAACCTTGGGAAATGATAACAGGAGAGAAGTGCTTTGGGAGTTAAAGATGATTAAATGCTTGTTGACGTTATTTTTTGCTGCTGAGGTTGCTGCACCGATATGGCATGAGTGGTGGGTATAGAAATGGAGGAGCAGACCAGCTTTAGAAATGAGATGTGAAAAATGAGTAGAAAAACAATGTTTTGTTATGACAGTATTGCTTGCATTAATGAATAAGGGATCAAAGGGGTTGGCAAGGTTGCTACTGGAAAAAATAGCAAGACAGAAAGGACTAATGGCTAAGAAGGGGTGTGTGTACAGAGATGCATGAATTGACCTTGGCGGAGCTGGTCTGTTATAGAAATGCACAGAAGAGGAGATAGTGAGAGTCAGGGACTAGAGTGAGATCGTAAAAGCGAAGGCCAAGTGAGGGAAAAGCTGAGGGGGAGGAGTCAGCAAATTCGGAACAGCGGAGAAAACCAAAGAAGGCAAAAAGGTAAAGAGATTCCATGACTAGATCGTCGAAAGAAGAAAAACAACAAAATAGGCGATACCTTCAGTTTGCAGCATAGAGAGCAAGTGCATGATTTGGGATTTTGTGACAGAAAGAGCCCTGTCGCTAGTTCTTACACAAATGTGTGCAGCTGGGATGCGGAACAGGAGACACGTTGCTGGGCAACCACTTGAGCAGTTAGGCACGCCTATCGCTGAGCTGATCAGGAGGTCCTTATTGGCTGGGGGGTGTGGCTGGGGAGGCTGCGCGGAGCTCAAAAAGCATCTGTGCTACAGCTTGAGGCTACTGCATGGCCAATGCTACAAAGATGGGTGAAAGCTTGCACTTGTTGACATTGAGGAGGAGAGCATCCGCTACGCAGGATTAATTACTATAGAACTCTTCAACTGCGAGACGGTGTTCGTGAAGGCATTGCCCAGACAAGGCCATTTGAAGAGGCAGGAGTCGCCAGGACAACATTGATAATCCAGGAGTCCAGAAGTAGGTTAGTTTAGGGGAGGTTGATCACAAACAGTGTATAGAGGGTTTTCATAGTGTAGTAGGTTCCTGGAGAGTGAATCTCTTAGTGAGGCTAGTTTTCGCCTTGTGTGGCAAACATTTATTTTTAGCTTTGTTTTCTTTTCTTTATTAAATGTGACACTAGGGCTACCATTGCTGGTACCCTAGTGTCAGCACTTGTGTTAATTAAATCTGCACACCTGTGCAGCGTGTCAACACCCAGTGCTCTGTGACTGTTTTAGTATTGTTCAATGATGCCCCACACATTTAACAAATCCCACTGCTTCAGGCTTAAAAATCGGTTTAGCAGATATTATTGGCAGGACAGAATAGGGGTAGGAGCCCTTGTTCCTGCCCCGCGAATCACACTGATTACAATAGTAAAACGTTCAAAAATGATTTAAACACTAAGATATATATATATATATATATATATATATATATATATATATATATATATATATATATATATATATATAGTAATCCCTCTCCAACCGCGTATTTGCCAACCGCGGCATATAGATTTGTGTATACGCGATTTTGCACGGAAACATCTGCATTTGCTTCCACGCCAACTTGCGTATTCTTGTGCGCTCCCCTCTTGCCAGCATCTCCCCCTACCAGTACTAGCATCATCTTTTGTTTTGTCTAGTGTACTAGTCATAGTAGTATGCACATGCAGTCTCGTTGCTCCATGTTAACTTAGGGTAATTGTCACCAGTCAACAACACCCTGGCCTTCAACTCCAAGGATTCAAGGTAAATAAAACATTACTTTTTATTGTGTTATAATTTTATTACTTTTTATGTGTTACATTACCCAGTATGTTAAAGTATTTGCATTGTTTTTATGTTACTGTGTTTTTCATTTGTGTTTAGTGAAGGAAAATGCAACTGAGAAAGACTTTGATAAGTGTGGAGAACCTAACCCCTTATTTTCCCATAAGCTCTAGTATTTACCAACCGTGGTTTTGCCATCCACGGGGGTTTTCATGAAAGGAACCCCTGCGGTTGGCGAGGGATTACTGTATGTATATATATATTATTGGTATATATATATATATATATATATATATATATATATATATATATATATATATATATATATATATAGTGAATGTCAACACATAGAAATTCCTGAAGGTCCGGAAAAAAAAGTTGTTGATGCCTGTCAGTTTGGAAAGGTTTGCCGTTATTTCTGTGTCTAATAGAAACTGTAGTATCCAGGATAAGCTTATACAGTACATACCATTTAATAACATGCAATGCTGTGAAAAGGTATTTGCCCCCTGCATTTTTGCACATTTTGCAGATTGAATTTGGTCAGATCTTTTTGTGGGTTGTAGTAGTATATAGAGGGAGTCTAACAGAAAAAAAAATGACACCAAAGTTTGATGCTTCTTTCATTTATTTGGTGTGCAAGGTAATCAAACATGCAATCTTCAGATGTGAAAAAGTTATTGCACCTCTAGTTAACTCAACCCAACTAAAGGGATAATTGGGATCAGCTGTTTGAATACTTTGGTTAACAATCAGGCCTGATTTGGGCCAGCCCTGACCAATATAAATCTGACTAACTTTGGCCCTTACCATCAGAGTGAAGTTGTCAACACACGAAAGAAATTCCTGAAGACTTCCGGAAAAAAAATTGTTGTTGCCTATCAGTCTGGAAAGGGTTACAAAGCCATTTCTAAGGCTCTGGGGCTCCACCAAACCGCAGTCTGAGTCATATTGTTCAAAGGAGAAAGTTTGGGACAGTAGTGAATCTTCTCAGGAGTGTCCGTCCTGCCAAAATCTCTCCAAGAGCAAGGCTTAAAATCGACCAGAAGTCACAAAGAACCCTAGAACAACATCTCTCACCTCGGCTAAGGTCAGTTTTCATGACTCCACCATCACAAAGACACTGGGCAAAAATGGGTTTCATGGCAAAGTAGCAAGGCGGAAACCACTGCTCACTAAGAAAAACATGAACGCTCATCTCAAGTTTGCCAAAAAGCACTTGGATGATCCTCAAGAATTCTGGAACAATATTCTATGGACAGATGAGTCAAAAGTGGAACTTTTTGGCCAACATGGACCCCGTTATGTTTGGTGAAAACCAAACACTGCATTCCACAGTAAGAATCTCATACTAATGGTCAAGCATGGTGGTGGTAATGTCATGATTTGGGGATGCTTTGCTTCATCAGGACCTGGACAAATTGCCATCATTGTAGGAACCATGAATTCTGCTCTGTATCAGAGCATTCTACATGAAATGGCCATCCGTCCGTTAGCTGAAGTGCAGCTGAGTCATGCAGCAGAGGGAGGAGGAGCTGCCGTCGCTCCCAGAGCCAGAGATGATCCGAAACACACATGCAAGTCTACATCAGAATGGTTGAAGAACAAGAAATTTAAAGTTTTAGAATGGCCTAGTCAAAGTCCAGACCTAAACCCCATTGAGATGTTGTGGCAGGACCTAAAACGAGCAGTTTATGCTCGAAAACCCACAAATGTCACTGAGTTGCTCCCAAGCAGTTCTGCATGAAGGAGTGGCTCCCAGAGCCAAAATTCCTCCAGAGGAGGGAGGGCGCTGTGAGAGACTGATCAATAACTACAGGAAGCCGGCGTTTGGTTGCCAGAGAGGTTATTGCTGCTAAAGGTGGCGTAACCAGTTATTGAGTCTAAGGGGGAGGATTACTTCCAGAGCCACAGGGAGGGGGCATTGGGTGTATCTGCCGCCGTTGCATAACTTTCTTTAATAAATCGCTCCCAGAGCCAGCGAGGGAGGAGGATCGCCGCTCCTCAGAGCCAGAGAGGGAGGAGGATCCGCCACTCCCAGAGTGAGAGAGGGAGCCGGGCCGCTCGATCCCAGAGCCACCAGGGAGGGAAGTATCAAAATGTTGTGTTATTTGTTCACTCAGGGTCTCATTTTATCTAATATTGGATTTTGGCTGAAGATCTGATAACATTCAGTGTCAAAATATGCAAAAATGCAGAAAGGGGAGGAGGGTGGGTCGCTCCCAAAGACAGAGGGCAAATACTAAATTTTTCAGCCTGGAAATTGGCAGGGATTTTAATTCCCCTGCCTGTAGGGTTCATTGTGTTTATTGAAATCTATTTATATATATATATATATATAAAATATATATATATATATATATATATATAGATATATATATATATATATGATTAGTGAAATTCTAGGTATTCTGATGCGGCATTCAAAACTTGAATGAGTGTATATAGTGCCATCTTGTGTTAAAGTAGGAGTTATTGAGTTTGGCCATTCAGATGGAGGTAAATGTTAAGGGCTGACATTTAAATAAGACTGCCTTTGCAAAACTAAAGTTAACATATATTAGAATTCAGATTCCTTTGAGATCAAGTTGAACGTACTGTTAAAATAATAATATTTGGAAATCATCTATATTGTATAGTGTAGTGAAATAACCATAATAACCAGAGAACTAGAACACACAAGTAACTTATTTCTTTTTTTTTATTACTTTCGTTTCTTTATACACAACCAACCCCACTCAGGCTCTCAGCAAGTCCTCCTCACATTTCCTTTCCCCCTACCTTCTCAGCTTTACCACTTTTAACACCCGGAAAATTACATAATTAAACAATTAAGCTATATTGGAGATAATGCTGACATCCGTATCTTCCGCAGGGTCTTAATGTCTCCTTATACCCTTTTCCAATGTAATACCATTCAAGGCAATGTGTACGAATTCTGCTTGCTGCCATTTGGCCTCTCGCTGGCGCCCCACACATTTTCAAAGTGCAGGATGCAGCACTGGCTCCACTCAGGATGCGGGGTATTCGGATCCTAAACTCTCTGGATGATTGGTTGGTTTACGCGCGTTCAAAAGCACGCATAGAGGCGCACACAAAACAGGTCATAGAACATGTGGCGAAGTTAGGGCTCTCAATACATCAACAGAAGAGTAACTTCGTACCATCTTAGTCCAACTCAACCTTAGTAACTCTGTGAGCATGCTTGCCTCACTGTCGGAAGACAGGATTCGGTCATTGGAGACCACAGTCTCCCTATTCAGAGAAGACACTCTCTTACAGGTCAAAGTATATCAAAGGTTGCTGGGGCTGATGGCAGCCACCTCGAGAATCCTTCCACTAGGGCTGCTGAGAATGCGCCTGCTTCAAGCCTGGGTGAATACGCTCAAGGTGCACCCAGTCTGAGATCGGTACCGGCTGGTGCGAGTGTCCAGACAATGCCGGAAGACACTGGAGTGGTGGCTCCATCCCGGCAATCTGCGTCTCAGATCTCCCCTCGGATCCCCTCACAGAAGGGAAGTGATCACTACAGATGCCTCCAGTCTGGGCTGGGGAGCGGTCTGCAACGGGAGAGGAGTAAGAGGTCAGTGGAAGGGACATTATCAGCAATCGCACATAAATGCACAAGAGCTGCAAGCAGTGAGCCTGGCTATTGGAAAACATGGATTGAGAATTGATTAGCAGTTTGCTATGCATGTGGAATGGCAGAGCTATACTGGTGTTTTTTTCTGAAGAGAGTCTAATATTGCAGATAGCAGACTGTTTTGTTCAAATTGCATGTACTGCTTACAATTGATAGAGACCTTGTGTCTACAAGTTTCTTGCCCAACAATGACTGCAAGCTAACGAGATAACAATGATGTGGACTAGAAGGGAACAGGCTCTAAAGACTTCAGAGAGATCAAAAGAGATAATCCCACTGGCATCAAAGGGGGTCGCAAGGAGATAACAAAAGGCAGATGTATGGACCTTTTGTCTCCAGGAGTGTGAAGAATGCACTGAGTTCAGAGGTTGTCACACTAGACTACACACACAGACACACACACACACACACTCACACAATAAATTAAATTACCTTGACCATTGGTTAAGTGTCAGAGAAAGGGGAGGTGGACCATCTATACAGAAGGGTATTTAATGTCATGCAAACATTGTAATGTTGAGTATTGTCTTTGTCCTGTACCTGGGACCAGACTCCCTGCATATCTCAATAAACCTGGCAGCTGACTGAAGAAAAGGACTTGATTTTCTTGAATCTACTTACTCACCATCCATTTTTTTTAAGTTACTTCACTGGCGTTATCCCATTTTCGCCAGCAATTACCGCACAAACATGTGCTGGTCCAGACAGACAATACCACGATGGTAGCCTACATAAATCACCATGGTGGCCTGCGCTCACCAGGCCTAGACCACGCAGCACATAGACTCCTGTCCTGGACGCACAGAAACTTACGTTCCATCAGGGCAGTTCACCTCCCCAGTGTGAAAAACAAGGCAGCAGGCCTCCTGTCCAGAGGAGCTCCAGAAAGCTCAGAGTGGATGGTGCATCCTCAAGTGGTGAATCAGATTTGGGAGAGGTTTTGACTTGCACAAGTTAACCTCTTTGCCACAGCCGAGTCCACTCACTGCCTCCTATGGTTCTCCATGGAGAGAGATGGGGGCCCCCTGGGAGTAGATGTGCTAGCTCACCCCTGGCCATAGGGGCTATTGTATGAGTTCCCTCTGCTACCATTACTACCCCTGACATTAGAAAGGATCAGGGTGGAGAGAGCACAGGTTTTGCTGGTTGCACCCAGATGGCCAAGATGCCCCTGGTTTGCTCTCCTCTCCGACATGTTGTTGGATCAGCTGTGGCAGCTCCCTCTGCGCAAGGACTTCCTGAGCTAAGAGGAGGGGCTATTATGGCACCCGAACCCAGCCCAGCTCCAACTCTGGGTCTGGCTATTGAACGGAGCCATCTATTCAGATGAGGTTTGCCAGATGCAGTAGTAGAAACACTACAGTCTGCTAGGGCGCCGAGCACTAGAGCCCAGTACTCATACAAATGGAAAATTTTCCAAGACTGGTGCCTTGCCGAAGGTCATGATCCAGTGACTTGCCCTATTAAGACGAAATTAACCTTCTCACAACACTTGTTTGACGCAGGAAAATCAGCGTCCACTTTGAAGGTATACGTGGCAGCAATATCAGTGTGCCATGACAAAATTGACTCGGTGTCCCCTGGGGCACATTTCCTGGCAGTACAATTTCTTAAAGGGGTCGGAGGCTGCGTCCTCCCATGAAAAGTATTGTCCCCAAGTGGGATCTAGAACTGGTACTATGGGCCCTTATGGGTCCCTCATTTGAGCCCATGGCGTCAGCAGAACTGCGCCCTGTTTCATTGAAAGTGGCATTTTTAATAGCCACTACGTCTGCCAGACGAATAAGTGAACTCCACGTGCTGACCACTGATGACACATGTATGGTTTCCACTGGGAATGACTCGCGGGTAACATTAAGAACAAATCCATCCTTTTTGCCAAAGGTGGTGTCCTCATCCCATATTAACCAATCAATGGTTTTGGAAACTTTCAGACCTCCCCTGCATGAGTCAGAGGAGGACCGTAGACAACTCAAGCTATGCCCAGTTCAGGCTCTGCGCTGTTATTTTTGATAGGATGGCATCCTGGAGACAGTCCAACCAGCTATTTGTCTGTTATGGCTCCCGCTCTAGAGGTTAGGCCTTATCGAAACAATGTCTAGCGCATTGGGTGACAGATGCGATATGCTTGGCGTATGAACAGATGGACTCCCCGTTACCGGGGGACATTATGCCCATTCTACCAGGGGCCAGGCAACTTCGTGGGCTTTCCTTCATGGCGCCTCCTTAGATGAGTTATGCAATGCCGCTACATGGACAGGTAGTCAGACATTTGTGCGTTTTTACTGTCTTGATGTGACAAATCGAACGAGACCCTCTCTGGGCCCTAGAGTTTTGCAAGTGGCATGCCCTTAGGTGTCATGTGGGCTCTGAGGCTATCACCGGGGAGCTGTACTGTCGGTAATCTGGAGCCACGACAGCTTTCCCATTTGGTAATGGTTGTCATTCGAATTGAAAAATTATTACCATAACCCTGGTTCCCTGAAAAGAGAATGACAACCATTGGTCATGTCCCCAGCTGACCTCTGTTTTTGAAAGAAAGTCTATCAGTATAAGGTTAAATAAATGCCAGTAGCATTTTGTTTATTAATTTGATAGTTTACTGGGATGATAAATTTACTAAATGGGGAAAATAAATCACTGTGACCTTTAAATTGTTGCTTGTGGATTTTGTTTAAGAATACAGAATTGGAACAGATTTATTTTTGTTCATTTTATTAAACATTGGTGTTAGTGCGGTGTGTTGGGGGTTTGTTGTTATTGTTTTGTTATTCGCGTGTCTTGTTTGAAGTGTTTACCATATGTAGTTGCTTAAGATGAGCACAACAGGAGTTGTTAGCACTGATAAAACCTGACCAGTTTCATGACAATGAACACCAGTAATTATTTAACACTAGAACCGCCATGGTAGTCATTTTGATGGTTTTCATTTTTAAAATTGAAATTACTCTTGTGTGTGTTAAAGATCCACGGTTGTCTGTTCTTGACTTTTCCTAAATACAATATTCTGTAAGCATTTGAAAGTCAGAATCGCAAAAATAAAATAAAGTTATAAGCATGTCTACCTACAATGCCAAAAGTAGTCATTTTGACCACTTGTTTTTTTTATATGTATACAAGCTTGTTTGTTATATCTACCTCTGCTGAGTTTACAGCAGTATTTGAATAAAATATTGCTCTTGAAGTCTAGATATGTGTTATCTAAATCTCTTTTGTAAGCTTATAAATTCCTTGGAGAACTGCCGTCTGGCTGTCTACGTGAGCATACAGTCTGCTGTCTTATAATATTACTATTACAAGACTTTTTCGAGCAATCTTGATATTTTTGCATTTTGATTTGAGAGCAGTTACATATATATTTGCATTGGAAGCAGGAATTTGGAATCACTTCACTGAAAACAGCATTGCCTGTTTCAAGCTAAACATAAAACAATACATGGACAAGCAGCTGTTTCTGAAAAAAAGCTCGGAGTCACAGGTCACAAACCTATCAAATCTGGGTTCAAGTTTTGGCTGACAGCAGACCCTACCCTTACCTGTGCAAAGATGAAACGTGCCCTGCAGCTGGTCAGAGACTGGGTGGCAATGTGGTACTTAGACTGATGTAACCGTGCTTAGGAAAAGAGATGAATGTTACCAGTGACAATTTTTTTTTTTATTTCACTGTAATTAGCAAAACAGTTGAAAAAAAAAAAAAAAAGCCTGGTTGAAACAGTAAACAAAGCGAGAAGAGAGTTTCCACCATCTGCGCAAAACTTAGTACTCAGTGAAAGCAATCACTGGTGTCCAGTTCCTGTATCTTATAATGTACTGGGCATGGCAGCCTTCCGGGAAAATATCATCGTATGAGCTTTGGCAGAAACATTTCGATCAGAAAGCTTCAAAGCGGCAGGGAAACGCAGCTCAACCTGGATACAGTGCCCATCAAGTGACACACTTATCTGTGTCCACTGTGAAAGAGCAGTATGTGGTAAATGCACACAACAATTTGGTAAGCATTATATCTGTGTGGATTTTGCTAATATGAGGGCTACTTTGAAGTATGTTTCCCTGAATACGCATTCCTGTTACACAATATGATGGAGTTATTTTCTTTTTTATGAATAATGATTTCGATTTTAGATTTCTGTATGTAGACCTACATATAACCAGTTTACAGCTGGTTACACAATATTTTCTTTTGAAATGTTTATTTTATTATAGTTTTCATTTTTTTAAGTCATGCTATGCAGTAGACTAATGTGAAAAAAGCCCTTTGTGTTATTTTTGCAAACAATTACTTTGTTTTTACAATTTTGTATGTATATATAGCAGTTTAAGCCTGTTTACACAATCTTTTGAAATGTTTATTTTATTATAGTTTTTCATTTTTTTATGTCATGAATTATAGGTGTTATTTGTGTTTATTGTTTGGGACTGCAACACATTGTTATTTACACTGCGCAATACATATTGTTGTGTATTGCCAGGGTCTTATTATTTGGTCACCAGACCTGGATACAATAAAATCTCTTTCAGACTGGCTATAACTCTCTTTTTCTGTTTTATCATGGACTGCATCACTCCTGCACCTGTATCCACTTAACCACTTTGCCACAGCCATTCAAAAAGCAGGGAAAAGGATGGGGACTTCTGCTCTCACCAGAAGAAAGTTTATGACCTCAGAGTGGCCTCAGAGTTCCCCCATATTGCTGGGAGAGCGCATACTGCTGTGACAACGAGGAGCGAAGAGCTAGGGTAAACTTACTGACCACTGCGAAAAGAAACTATATGTCATTATAGGTCAGCCTAACCCAGATCTCCCAGTATAGGTGGTCAGGCCAGAAAAGGGTGATGGTGTGGGAAAGGTAGTGCACAGAAATTGAATGTGTTCCTGTCCTCTTTCGTATGTTCCTGCCCCTGTGGTAACTGAGAATACTGAGCCCCACGGTTCAGACAATAGGAGAGTGGGGTCTTCTGTGTGGATTTATGTCTCTTTCAGAGCTTAATGTTCCAGCAGCAAGAGCCAATGATGGAGAACCAGAGAAATCACAATATATTTTTTTTTAAATCTATTTTGTGCACTTTTGAAAACTCTTGTTTATCTCTACCTTGCTTTATGCTGCATTGGTGCCCTGGAAATCCTTCAGTCTTTGTGTTGATTGGTGCTGCTCCATTAATCACTGGCTGAATCTGGTCCATGGCTTCTTTTAAAAGTAGCTTTGCTTTGAAGAACAAAGCATTCCGGCCATTCTGTACTTGCGCTGGGAGAATGTACTTTTCCTTTGGAGTAAAGGTGGTAGACTTTGGATATTTATTTACTTTTGTAAGTCAACTGGAGAGTGTCTCCCGGCCGAGTGGTAATACCTTCGCAGCACGGCATTCCTTAACAGTGAAGGTTACCGGGTTGATGAAGTGTTTGTGACGCTGTGTAACTTTCTGTGTTATTGAAGTACTTATTTCTATTATCTTTTATGAGGTCAGTCGCTCCCCCACCTCAGGCGCTTCTTAGGTATTATTGAAGGTATTTGTCCTTTTTTTATGACACGTGAACCTTTTTTTTTTTTTAATTACTTCTTTTATTGGATGTAACAAAACTATAATAAACTGGAAAGGTTGTTTGTTCCAGTGAAATGTCACTGTATTGATTTATTTATAACTATGAAAGTCCTGTAATTGGTAAGTAAATTATGTTTGAATGATAGTAATTTATAAGTCTGTTTTATGCATTATACCAGTTCTATTTTAGTATTGTGCTTAGACTGTGTTTAAATTAACCAACTTTTATGATTAGGTTTGTATCCTGTTGTATTTAGACCACTATGGTGGTGTGTTGCACTTTTTATTTTTTTGTGTGTGAATTAATTCTTTACAAATCACTTTAGAAAGTTAGACTTATTTTATGCTTGTATTTATTGTTGCTTTTGGGATTTTTTTTTTTTTGTTGAGAATTGAATTGACTGTCAGATTTGATATTAAGTCATTAAAATGTGTGTTCCTTTCTGTTTTAACTTTAGTTTTGGTTTCTGGATCAAATCTAACTTGAAAGTTATTTATTCAGTTTCTTTACTTCTGTATGTTTTTATAATGTTTGTTTAAACTGTTTCTTTTTCATCTGTTTTGTTGTTGTGGGTAAATCCCACCAGTCACTGATGTTCTGTCTGATCAGTTCATTATCTGTGCGGGAGAATTAAATAGAGGTCCCTCACCTTAACTGAGGGTGGCATAGTCAAAATCTGCAACTTTTAATTTAATTTGTTAGGAAATAAGCAAACATTTAGTACTGCCACACTACAATGGGTATGAAAAGCTGACGTTCATTGACAGTGTTTTTGCATTGTTGTGTGCAACCACATTGTTCTGAATCCCCTTAGAAACAATCTGTGGCATCACTTATTGACGCTGCTGCTAGATTCCATGCTGCTAGAATTAGCACCAGTATTCTCTTTCTAATTCCTGTGCATTTATTAAATCGATCTATTTTAGGTTAAAGAAGGCCTGCTTGCTTCGATCAAAATGTTTTAGTGCAACAAAAATATAAACATTTCAATTAATATTTATTGTGCATTGTAACCCTGTACTGCCCACCTCAGATTAAGGCATCTGCCAAATAAATAATTAAAGAATGTGAAACAAGTAATGTCTCGTTTTCATTTAATGGTCTCACATTCCATTACACAAAAGTACTTACGGTAATGCAGTAATGTGTTAAACATAATGTTACAATTCTTATGAATTGTGATCCAGTAGACCCTAATGCTAAATGTAGCAATGCAGCTCAAAAAGTGAATTATGTAGTGTATGCATTTTACCTTTTGTAAATATATGAATATATGTATTGTCTTAATGTAAGTCTTAATGTGTGTGTGTGTCTATATATATATATATATATATATATATATATATATATATATATATACGTATATATAATTTTTTTAACAAGCTTTTTATTAAGTAACATTAAGCTTTGGTTGCCAAGGTCCAAAAGGTTAGGAAGATGCAAGTTAAGGTAGCCACACAAGCTTAACTCTACATCCTTACATGTATGTTTACCATCACACTTGACATGACATATCACATCATTAATGACATCAGCAATGTCATCACTAATTACATGAAATATTCTCCCCATAGACTGGCCATACGGACATAACGCTGGGAAATCATAGTCCTGGGAAAACGCTGCTTTGTGTACCACAGCATACATGTAGCAACAATATACCATAGAGTGCTAACTGTAATGTCACATTTCTGAATACAAGGAAACATACACACAAAGTGCATGACTACCATAACTTGCAATTTCCTAACCATTGACACACAAGTTAATACCAAACTTTTTTGGTAATAAACTTGCTACATATAATTATATAATATTTATATATATATATATATATATATATATTATATATATATATATATATTATATATGATATATATTCTGAAACATGAATATTCTGATATCTCTTAAATGCTTCTATTTCAAATGTTATAAAATGGGTTTTTGACATATTATGCACCGTGTGTTGTTGCTGTGGGTTACATTTTCAAAAGCATATTTGTTTTGTATGTGTTATGTAGAACTGCAAACTGCTAAAATGTAATCATACCAGTACCCCACTTTTCATTCTTGGCAACTTTGCTGTGCTCCCACCCCTGGGACTCCGTATGGTTTGTTTCCCAAGTGGACTTTATTGTTCACAACCAAACACAGAGTGCAGACCAAAAAACAAACCCAGTGTGTTACATTTTAACAATGAGCAGCCAGGTGCAACTCATTTATGTGCGAAAAAGAAAAGCAGTCCCTATTTGGTATGGTGCTGCTTTCTGCATCTAGCAACATGTACGTGTTTCATTCCATACCATTTTCATGTACTGCCTACATACGAATATTGGATTAGATGAACAAATCAGAACAACTCTTTTCCTTTTCCTTCACCATTTTCCCTTAATAGCCATTTCCTCAGTCCCACAAGTGCAAAGATTTCCCAATATGACTAATTCACTACCAGTGCCTCCCTACTGAGTGGGACAATTGTTCTTCATTTTGCTTTAATGTATTTCTGCATTCCCATCTCTTTGGGTCTGACGTAAGGATATGTGCAAAGTGATTTGCAGCTGCAAAAGACCCCTATGTAAAAGGGTCAATAATACCCCAGTTATCTTTCAGGTATTTATTTGTCACTTGTATGTTTCGTTTTTTTTTTTTTATATATATATATATATAACGTTACATTTTGATTTGATTAGTTTTATATATTATTGACTAACACCTTGTAATTGATTTATCACTTTCTAGTATTTTCTTGTAGCAAGGCTGAGGCCTGTCCCTGTAAATGTATAGTTGGTAGTGGTTTATGTTATAAATATGATTTGATGGTTTAAAAATAAAATAATGTGTATTTATTTATTTATTTTTTTTGTAAAATATTGTGTGCTAGATATGGCAGGACAAGGAGATTAAACTCCACTCCCTGCCTAATTGAAAAGGAATGTGCCAGGTGTCAATTGCATAATTGATTATCAATATCGCCTTTAAAAGGGCCTGGAAAGCCAAGCCCTTTGGTCTTTCGTTGTTTCTTCTGGTGTGTGGAAGTGGAGGTGGACCAGAACCAGAACCAGAACCCGAACCCGAACCCGAACCTGAACCCTCATGACTCCTTGCTTAACCAGGGTAAGCTACAGGTTATCACCGTGTGTAGACCGGGATACCTGCAACTTTAGGGTAGGGATTAATTAAAGGGAATTTAAATCCCTCCCAAGTTCATTTAGTTTATGTAGGGAGGTTCCTGAAGCGGGACCTCCCTTTCAGTGGGAGTAGCACACAGCCTGAGCATGGCCGCCTTTTGTTCACTAGCTTTGTTTTCGTGCAGTGTTCTGTTTTGTATTTATCTACACATGTGTGTATGTTCTTCTGCACTAGAGATACCATTGCTGGTACCCTAGTGACAGCCACCAACCTCTGCAACTGCTTGCAATATTTGTGATTGTTAATAAAACCTGGATTCCTGTGCGCCGTTTAAATGAAATTCTCAGTGTCTCTCTAATATCTCAATGGCTACCCACACTGTGCATGACCCACCTGTTACATTTCTCTATTCAGTTCACTTGTAATGCCTGATTGGGTTCTAACTAACTGAGTTACTGATAGTTTTACACACCTTTAACAATGATAGCGCTGTGGGAAGCTGCAGTTTTATGTGCTAATGCACATTTTAATAAACAAAAACAATCAAAATCAGAAATAAAAAGGCACAAGGGCCAAAACAAAATACAAAAAAGTAGGCTGGGCATTCAACTTCACTATTAACAAAAACACAAGATAACCATATACAAACTAACTCCCTCCACCCAGACAAAGAACATAAGAACATAAGAACATAAGAAAGTTAAAAAATGAGAGGAGGCCATTCGGCCCATCTTGCTCGTTTGGTTGTTAGTACCTTATTGATCCCAAAATCTCATCAAGCAGTTTCTTGAAGGATCCCAGGGTGTCAGCTTCAACAACACTACTGGGGAGTTGATTCCAGACCCTCACAATTCTCTGTGTAAAAAAGTGCCTCCTATTTTCTGTTCTGAATGCCCCTTTGTCTAAACTCCATTTGTGACCCCTGGTCCTTGTTTCTTTTTTCAGGCTGAAAAAGTCCCTTGGGTCGACACTGTCAATACCTTTTAGAATTTTGAATGCTTGAATTAGGTCGCCACCTAGTCTTCTTTGTTCAAGACTGAACAGATTCAATTCTTTTAGCCTGTCTGCATATGACATGCCTTTTAAGCCTGGAATAATTCTGGTCGCTCTTCTTTGCATTCTTTCTAGAGCAGCAATATCTTTTTTATAGCGAGGTGACCAGAACTGAACACAATATTCAAGATGAGGTCTTACTAATGCATTGTACAGTTTTAACATTACTTCCCTTGATTTAAATTCAACACTTTTCACAATGTATCCGAGCATCTTGTTAGCCTTTTTTATAGCTTCCCCACATTGTCTAGATGAAGACATTTCTGAGTCAACAAAAACTCCTAGGTCTTTTTCATAGATTCCTTCCCCAATTTCAGTATCTCCCATATGATATTTATAATGTATATTTTTATTTTCTGCGTGCAGTACCTTACACTTTTCTCTATTAAATGTCATTTGCCATGTGTCTGCCCAGTTCTGAATCTTGTCTAGATCATTTTGAATGACCTTTGCTGCTGCAACAGTGTTTGCCACTCCTCCTACTTTTGTGTCGTCTGCAAATTTAACAAGTTTGCTTACTATACCAGAATCTAAATCATTAATGTAGATTAGGAATAGCAGAGGACCTAATACTGATCCCTGTGGTACACCACTGGTTACCACACTCCATTCTGAGGTTTTCACTCTAATCAGTACTTTCTGTTTTCTACATGTTAACCACTCTCTAATCCATGTACATGTGTTTCCTTGAATCCCAACTGCGTTCAGTTTGAGAATTAATCTTTTGTGCGGGACTTTGTCAAAAGCTTTCTGGAAATCTAAATAAACCATGTCATATGCTTTGCAATTATCCATTATCGATGTTGCATCCTCAAAAAAATCAAGCAAGTTAGACACAATCTCCCTTTCCTAAAACCATGTTGACTGTCTCCCAGTACCCTGTTACCATATAGGTAATTTTCCATTTTGGATCTTATTATAGTTTCCATAAGTTTGCATAGTTTCCATAAGTTACCTGGTTCAGTTTTGTTTCCCTTTTTGTGGATCGGTATTATGTTTGCAATTTTCCAGTCTGTCGGTACCACCCCTGTGTCAAGAGACAGCTGCATGATCTTGGTTAGCGGTTTGTAAATTACTTCTTTCATTTCTTTGAGTACTACTGGGAGGATCTCATCCGGCCCAGGGGATTTGTTTATTTTAAGAGCTCCTAGTCCCTTTAACACTTCTGCCTCAGTTATGCTAAAGTTATTTAAAACTGGATAGGAACTGGATGACATGTGGGGCATGTTGTCAGTATCTTCCTTTGTAAAAACTTGTGAAAAGTAATCATTTAATATATTTGCTATTTTTTTCTTCATCTACGATTTTGCCATTTGTATCTCTTAAACATTTAATCTCCTCTTTGAATGTTCGCTTGCTGTTGTAATATTGGAAAAACATTTTGGAATTGGTTTTAGCTCCCTTAGCAATGTTCATTTCTATTTCTCTCTTGGCCTTTCTAACTTCCTTTTTGACTTGCATGTGCAGTTCCGTTTACTCTTTCTGCGTACTTTCTTTTTGGTCCTTTTTTAATGCTCTGTAAAGTGCCTTTTTGCGCTGAATATTTTTTTTAATTGATCTATTAAACCATTTTGGCAATTTAGTTTTACATTTAGATTTGTCTACTTTAGGGATATAATTGTTTTGCACCTCTAGTACTACATTTCTGAAGAACAACCATCCTTCTTCTGTGGGTGTTTTCTCTATTTACTCCAATCTACTTCTGTTAGTCTCTGTTTCATACCTTCATAGTTTGCTTTTCTAAAATTGTAAACCTTAGCTTTAGTCATTACCTTTGGGGTTTTAAAAAACACTTCAAATGAGACCATGTTCCTTATATGCCATGTACCTAATTAACGAATTATCTACTTAAGGTTCCAGCCACATTATCACATGTATTCTGCCGATCCAAAACACATAATCGCAAACCATAACAAACAATATATATATATATATATATATATATATATATATATATATATATATATATATATGCACACATATATACACACACACATATACACACACACAATTTGTATGTGGTAGCCAACTGGTAGTATGAGAGATGACACTGAGGCAGAAATGAAGGGTGAGAATAGGCAGTTTTATTATTCCGGGTATTTAAAGTTCAAACAGAACAACCAAAACATTGATGAAAATAATAAAACAAAAATCTGCACACTAAGCTCACTTATTCACTGTCTCTAAACCTTGCATGAGCTTGTCTCAGCTGCAAGAGGAACCTGAGGCGTACAGCAACTAAAGGCCACGCCAGCGGCTGTGGGCAGAAGGCAGATCCAGTGCTGGATCAGTAGGCTCCACAAGGCAAGTAAAGCAAATACTTCAAGTTTTATAATCTACAAGGCCTTTGTGGTAATTACAATCCTCTTGCTGGTAAGTATTCCAGTTGGTATCTCTCTCTGCGCCTGGGAGATTGCGCACCCGTGTGGCCCACACAGGAACAGGTAAGTAAGGTTGGTCTGGTTACATAGTTCTTTGGATTAATATAAAACCCCTTTTCTTGCAGGTGTTCTGGCGCCCTCTGCTGGTGAGCACCAAGTCCGGCAGCTAGCCACGCTGCAGCTTCATGACTATTTCAAATCCCACGATAAATAATAAAACTTTAACACAGTCTGTGTCATTGTTGTTGGTTCTGTTTCTCTTTTTTAAATTTTATTGCACACAGTTCATTAAACAAAAGAAGCTGGGTCCTTCCTTTTCCCGAGACTACAAAGGCCAGTTCGTGGTTACAGAGTCCTTTTAAGCACAGCTTGTGTAACACGGACTTGGGTCAATTCACTATAGGACTTTGTTAAAACTAAGACAGTCCAATCACAATTGGCCGTTTAAACCAAAAGACAGTCCATTTACAATAGGCTGCAATGATTCCAGTGCATGCTCACAGATTGCACTGGTAAAACTAAAACTTCTTTTAAACAGTGTTTAAACAGACATTTTGAAAAGAGGTTTGAAACAGACTTTAAAATTACATGTATAAAAAGTTGTCAGGATGTTAACAATGAAAATTTAAATTACAGGTATGTTGTTTAAATATTTATAGCAATACGTCGGGATGTGTAACACTTTATTTTTTGGAACCCTGCTACTTACTCTTTAAATCATTAAAAGTGACACTATTGTGTTTAAACTCATTCTTACCATATGTAATATGCCTTCACCATCCTCGATTCAGGAACTGTCTCACATTTTCTCTTTCACCCAATCCATCTACCTCCCATTGATCCTACCTTTCTTGTGGTGCTTTGTGTTGCGGTGCCCAGTGATAAATCGCAGTGTGTGAATCAGACATTAATCATCTTATTTTGTTTGGTTTGAAGCAAGCTTACATCCCTTCATATCTACATTGGATTATGCATTTTCCTCAAGAAATAAAGATTTAATTTACAATGGAAAAATGTAAGAAGCGAGGCAACCTTTCCTATGCTAAACACAGACTTCCTCCTCTTAACTATATTCATTTGTGCATATACAAATACTGTAAATATATATTATTAATTTATACAAGGGAATATGCAATTGTGTAGTATTGGGGTCTATTCAGTTGAACTAAACTGCAGTGGATTATTAGATCAAAATATATAGACCTTTGTGTACCAAGATTATGAAAACCAACATCCCTAGCAGTTTTGTGTATTCCAGTCAATCTGCCCAAAAACATTTCACATATACAAAAACAGCCAAGTTAAGATAAAGGGGCCAGCCATATAAAGATGTGATATTTCTTCAACAAGAACAAGATGAAGAAGAACACAGTTTTATTTCACTTTTTGACTGCTTGTCTATCTCTTCAAATCTATTCAAACATTATTTGTATGTCATGTTTAGAACTGCCCAGAAGCATAATTTAAATGGTGTGAAACAGATGGGATATCTGTGGCAATATCATGGATTTATGTGGATAGTCATCGTAGTTTTCTTCCACTCTAGTCTAAAAAGCTGACAACCCTGTACAAATAAATTAAATAGATCCCAATGTAAATAAATACATACTCTCAAGAGCTACTATCTTTCTTTCTAAAGAATAATCTGTTATTTATTGGTTTTGAGTGGTAAACTGAGATTCTAAGAAATCACAGCCGTTGGGCTCTATTGATTTTCTATGGATATATGTGCATCTTTTAAAATCAACATATTGTGCAAAAGTATATATTAGCTTACAGGCTAGAAGTAGTCAAATATTGGACTTCAAGTGCCATCTGCTGGAATATAGAAACATTACATACCAGAATGTTATTTTTATGCAGCAGTAAATACACACTGTACATTAGTTGCAATCCAATCAGATTACAGGAGTTTTCTAAGCAGTTTTATAAAATATTTTGACATCTGGGCAGGAGACCACTTGCATCTTCACGATAGAAAACAATTTGAAATGAGTGAAAAAGTTTCAAGTCCCTGAATTTAACTGGCATTGGAAGTTGAATAAGATGCCTGGCTTAAAATATGATTTACATCAGTCGTGCAAAAACTTTTTGGTCACTATGCATAGGAACCAATCCAATCGAAAGAAAAAAAAAAAGTTTTTTCTGTTTTCCTAACGGTGCAAAATGACCTGGTCAGTTCCAGGATGAATTAAATTGGGAGTGGTGGCATTCTGTCAGCCGGTGCTAAGGCTGAAACAGGAATATCAGATTAAGCTACACGTGTGTGCATTCATTTGTATAGTTAGAAGAAACGCCAAAGTTGTCCCACAAAGAATGATCTTAATATTTTTTTTTTTTTTTCGGTGGCTGCCCAACACTCAGAAAGATTACAAACATCATACAGAAAGGGAATGTTAAAATAAATAAATAAATAAATAAATAAATAAATAATAATAATATAATAATAATAATAATAATAATAATAATAATAATAATAATAATTAAAAAGGCACTGATTTATGAATTTCTTTTTTAGTTGAAGTTTTTTTTCCCCAAACAATAGTTATCATGCTGTAACAAAAACGGATCTATTTCATTGGACTTGAATTTAAAATGGTGCAAAATCTTAACAGACTAATTTAACTGTATTAATGTTGCTGGTGTTACACTTCATTTAGCTGAATGATGAAACTGAAACAGTTCTGCATAGTTGGTAACCAGGTTTTGCCGAACAGTACTTCTCACTGGACTCTTTTACTTGGTGGAATGCTAGACACAATTACTAATGCTAGACACAATTACTAAAACTGATCGATTTAACAAACAGGTGCTCAGCAATTAAATATGTCACAACTCGTGGATTGACTGAAAATAGGTATCTTTTTATGAACCAAAAAGGGTAATGTTTCATAAAATGCATAACTCTTTGAATGTTTTTTGCTGCAAGTTGATAACAGTATTTTTCACTTGGGATGGGAAGGTCTAAAGAACCATATAGTTCAGGGGATGACTCGCCTTCAAAAGTAAATAAGTAATGTCTATGCAATATGTAAAAATGGAGACGACTACCTTCCTACTAAGACAGGGCAGTGGAAAGAACAGTATAACGGTGCGTGTAGCCTAGTGAAAACCACGAACGCACTGTGCTGTGTTTTCAGCTGCTTGGTGTGACGTAATGAAGCTGCGGCTGGTCCACAAGGGAAGGCAGAGAAAGTAACACAAGGACTGGTTTACGGCAAAAACAACGGCATCCCCAACATCTGATCAATATAGTTCCAATATAGCTAGCGGTAATATAGCAGGTCTTATAAAATACACGAACATGCACACGTTTCCATGAAACCTCTCCTGGTCCGATTCATTCCCGTATTGGGGATTGAAATCGGTTTGCGAAGTTGTGTGTTTCAGTGTTTTTAAGCCCATTTGAAAATAGAAGAAAGGAAATAAGCTGACACATTCTGGCGGTGGGAACCCTGCGGGGTGGGGAAGATGGCTGGGAATTGTAACAGTTTTACTTCAGGATCTGGGGAAATCATCCAGCTGAACGTCGGTGGCACGAGGTAAGAGAGGGTCGGAATTAATTAATTGTATACATTATTAGATCTGTGATAGGGCCAGCAAATTAGTTTTAGTCGGAGAGGAAGGATGCAAATTGCACTTGAGGCCCAATTCTCCGACGCCAAAGGAGGATGCTCTGCCTCAGGGTTCTTTATTTTTTGTTATCGTCAAACGTAATTCCTTGTTGTTGAGATAGATCTATAATTTGAATATTTAGTGCATCTGGCTCCTTTTATTTAAGAGCTGCTGCTTTCTGTTATTTGGAAAAACTATATAGCTGAGAGAGAAGCATAGCCGTATTATGAGTCTATCTCCAGTGTCATCATTACGTTGTTTTAATTTGTTTTATTTTTGTAACCGGTACTTTAAAATAAATAAATAAAAAAATAATAGTACTCTAGCAGTTTTGACTACTGTACAAGGTGTAACACTGTCATTTAGAGATAATGTGGTCTGCATTTGGTTGTTTTTTGTACGGCTGTTTTCACTGGGCAATGTTAATCATGAGAACGTAACATCTTTTTTTTTTTTTTTTTTTTTTTTTTTTTTTTAAAAACACCTGTTTCAAACGTTGCCTGCTATGCAAATTAAACACTGCTGCATTTTGAAGTACTTTTATTTTCCTAGGGTATGTGGCATGACAGTCAAGTGCCATGTCGTAGAAGGAGTAATCTAGTATAATGTTGTTGTCAGCAGTCAATAGGTACACTGTGCAAGGTGGCCGGGGAGTTTATTTAAAAATAAGCTACTACAGCTACTTGTATGACAATAAGTACTATTTTTGACCCAGCTGAAGTTAGACACGTATTCAATAGTCAATATGTGGATTTGGTAAAATCCTGACGTTACACGTAAGTATTCATTATTTAGTGTTTATAACTTAACTGATTAGTTGAGATAAGAACACTTCAGAAGCAAACAAGATTAACAAATATTTTGCCACTCCCCAAACCAAAAGCAATAAATGATTGATATTCCAGTTGGTTTCTTAAATACAATCCACCGTGTCACTTAACCACAGCTTCCATTTGAACTGTACTAAAAATGTTGATAGCAAATGTATTGCCCTTGCCCCAGAAGTGCCCCAAAATCACAGGCAAATACCCTGCCCCATCACTAAAAGTGATTTATTTTCATAAAATAATGATATTGCCTTTCTTAGGTAAATGAGCCACTGTGTCACTAAACCACTACTGCCTTATTAAAGTCCACACTACACAGAATAGTGATACCAAATGTATTACCTCTTCCCCTGGAAGAGTGTCCTAAAATCACAGACAACCCCAAGCCCCCCCCCCCCCCCCAGTAAAAAGGATTTTCATAAAATAATGATTTTCCAAAGACATTCTTAGGTAACCGAGCTGCTGTGTCACTTAAGAGTGAGTTTTGCCTGAAGAAGAAGACGATGATAATGACGAAGACAGTGGTGATGATGAAGACAATGATGATGAGAAAGATATTTATTTATTTATTTATGTCGCAGAAATAATTATCCAAGGTGACTTCCGGGTGTTACAGAGGCTAGGGAAGAGAAGGAGCGGGCATGGGAGGCTGGAGTGTGGAGGGAAGACATGAGGAGAGGGGGTGTAGGCAGATAAAAAGGATTGGAGGTAGGAGGGGGTAGTGTGGTGAAGAGAGTGGTAGGCAAGAACAAGGGTCTTGTATTGAATGCAAGCAGAGATAGGTAGCCAGTGGAGAGTGCAAAACAGAGGGGTAGCATGAGTAGCAAGGATGGGAGAATACAAGAGCTTGGACCATGAGTTGAGTGGAATAAGTACTGAGAAAAGAACGGATTTGGTAGAAATTGCTAAGAAAGAAGCAGCAAGTCTGTGACAGGGAGGAGATGTGTTGAGAGAAGGAAAAGGAGGGGTCAAAAATAACACTTAGGTTTTTAGCAGAAGGGGATAGAAAGAGTGATATAATCAAGGTGATTGTGAGAGCATAGCATCAGGAAGGAGACTCAGTCAGGCTGCAGTGAAAGCGATATTGTGCATATTTATTTACAAAAACACAGGAACAAACACCAAAACCAATATTCACCTTAAGGCTGGACTGTAACCTTCACTAAAGATTCTCCTAACAATCCTCCCCCAACTGCTCCACCAAAGGATTTTTCCTGCCATGTGGCCATTCCCAAATTATCACTTAATTATCTAATTAGGGTATGGCCACATGCTCCACCTGTGGGTTATAGCAAGGATGGAATTAACCCCATCCCTGCCAAACTTAGTCAACATGTATTTACACATTTACACACTACCTGCCACACACCTCCCTTTGTGCAACACACTTGTGGCTGCAATCATCCAGCTCCCCTCTTTAAACTCCAGACAAGTACCATACTGTCTGTTTAGGTTTTTGTGGCTTCTTGTGGATAATTTGGAGGGCGGGCGAGTCTGGCCCAGACTCCAGCTCCTCCACCAGGAGACCAAGGACTGGCAAGAGTGGACCCAACTGCAGACCCAGGCAGAGGTGCAAACCTTGGTGACCGTGCAGAGATATCTGGTCCACCAGGGGGAGCAGAATCTGGGACCAGGCGACCGACTGTGCCTGGCAGTGCAGCGAACTGGGAGCTATGCCCAGGTCCAGACAAGGCGGCCAGAGGCCTGGGACCCCGAATTGCTGGAACCGACATCCTGGCACCGGGGTGCTGCACAGGGGTAGTGGTGGTGGTCTCATAGCTTTGTCCATCTGCTGTGGTGGTCCTGGGCCTTTTATTTAATGGCACCCGTTTAATTCCCTTGGTAACCCCTGGGCTTCTTTTCCCCCTCTCAGGGCTCCTCTCTGGAGTGTGGCCCCAATGTTGGTGCCATCCCCCGGCTTGCTGGCGGTAGCACTGGGCTCTTCAGCGGTGCTGGACACAGCACGGGGTACTCCAGCAGGGGCAGGGCAGGCAACTGTGACGCTGGAGCCTCTGGATGTGAGGCTGGTTTTCGCCATGCTCCCCTCAGGTGTAATGGCTGCTGGGGTTGGCCGGGCATTACATTTGGTAGCAATATTTTGTGTACGGTGTGTACTTTCATGTGGCAGTAGTGGTTTAGTGACACAGTGGTTCCTTTACCTACGAAAGGCATGTCTTTTTAGTTGCGGGGGCAGGGAATTTCCCTGTAATTATGGAGGCTTCTGGGGGCAAGGATAATAAACTTGGTATCAATATTTTGTGTTTAGTTAAATGGTAGTTGTGGTTAAGGGACAGTGGCTCATTTACTAAGAAAATAATTGTAATATCAATAATTTATTTTAAAAAATTAACTTTTTTAGTGGTGGGGGGGTGTATTTGCTTTTGATTTAATACATCATACATACATTTTGGCTTCAGAAAGTGCTCATCCCAAATAATAAGTTAAACTGAGTTAAAATTTGCTGCTTCTTTTCATTTGTTTGGTGTGCAATAATCAAACATGCAATCTTCAGGTGTGAAAAAGTTATTGCCCCCCCTAGTTAACCCAATTAAAGACATAATTAGGGTCAGCTGTTTGAATACTTTGGTTAACAATCAGGCCTGATTTGGGCCAGCCCTGCCCAATATAAATCTGACTAACTTTGGCCCTTCCCGTCAGAGTGAAGTTGTCAGCACACAGGTTCTAGAGGCACATCGTGCCATGATCAAAAGAAATTCCTGAAGACCTCCAGGGAAAACAAGTTGTTGATGCCTGTCAGTTTGGAAAAGGGTTACAAAGCCATTTCTAAGGCTCCGGGGCGCCACCAAACCACAGTCAGAGCCATATTGTCCAAATGGAGCAAGTTTGGGACAGTAGTGAATCTTCCCAGGAGTGGCCGTCCTGCCAAACTGTCTCCAAGAGCAAGGGGTAAAATCGTCCAGGAAGTCACAAAGAACCCTAGAACAACATCCAACGATCTGCAGGCCTCTCTCGCCTCAGCTAAGGTCAGTGTTCATGACTCCACATCAGAAAGACACTGGGCAAAAATGGGATTCATGGCAGAGTAGCAAGGCGGAAACCACTGCTCACTAAGAAGAACATGAATGCTCATCTCAAGTTTGCCAAAAAGCACCTGGACGATCCTCAAGAATTCTGGAACAATGTTCTATGGACAGATGAGTCAAAAGTGGAACTTTTTGGCCAACATGGGCCCTATTATGTCTGGCGAAAACTAAACTCAGCGTTCCACAGTTTGGTTCCACCTCATACGACCCTTTAAGTATGGTGGTGGTAGTGTCATGATTTGGGGATGATTTGCTGCATCAGGACCTGGATGACTTGCCATCATTGAAGGAACCATGAATTCTGCTCTGTATCAGAGAATTCTACAGGAGAATGTCAGGCCATCCATCCTTGAGCTGAAGCTGAAACACAGCTGGGTCATGCAGCAAGACAATGATCCGAAAAACAGAAAGGAAGTCTAAATCAGAATAGTTAAAGAAAAATAAATTTAAAGTTTTGGAATGGCCTAGTCAAAGTCCAGACCTAAACCCCATTGAGATGTTGTGGCAGGACCTGAAACAAGACGTTTATGCTTGAAAACCCACAAATGTCACTGAGTTTTGAAGCAGTTCTGCATGAAAGAGTGGGCCAAAATTCCTCCACGGCGCTGTGAGAGACTGACCAATAACTACACGAAGCGTTTGGTTGCAGTTATTGCTGCTAAAGGTTGTGTAACCAGTTATTGAGTAAGGGAGCGATTTACTTTTTCACATGGGGGCATTGGGTGTTGCATAACTTTCTTTAATAAATAAATGAAATTAGTAACAAAATGTTGTGTTATTTGTTCACTCAGGGTCCCTTTTATCTAATATTAGATTTTGGTTGAAGATCTGATAACATTCAGTGTGAAAAATATGCAAAAATGCAGAAAATCAGACAGGGTGCAAGTACTTTTTCACGGTACTGTAATTTTTGCATAAAGCATATAGGCTATGTGTTGCATAGTAACTATGACCCTATATGCACTCTGTAAGGAGTTATTAGCTAGTTTTACATTTGACCTTAAGTAGAGGTCAAAGGTCACAATCAAGGTCATTTTTGAATAGCGCCTATATGGGTTCTTATTTGTGTTCCATAGTAACCATGACCCTGTCTACACTGTAATGAGTTATAAGTAGGGCTGCTGATTTTCGGTTTTAACCGATAAAACACCCCCAATACAAAAAAAATTAAATTGGTGGAAGCCGGTAAACACCGGAAAACACAGAAAAAACTGTGGGAATGGTTAACCAATTCACATTGACTTTACCCTTTTCCAATTAAACTAAAACCTACTACAATAATAATAATAAATGCATTTCCCAGTGCTGCAGGGCAGTTTCCTGCCTTCCTGACTTGTATCTATCATTGGTTTGTTCTGAATACTTTAAACCTGCCCCAATTACTGAGTGACAGCACAGTCCTACATTTCTATTGGTGACTGCTTTTAATGTTTAATATGAGATTACAATCAGGAATGGGGACTTGTTAGCGGGATTTAAAGCTGAATTGTGGCAAATTTTAAAAAAATGTCTACACACAAAAACCCCAGAAGTGTGTGTCCATGACCGTAGGGATTTCATTGTGGAAGACAGCAAAGGAAAGAAGGTACAACTTAAGCGTGGAAGTACTGTCGAGTTTCTGCTAAACATATTTTGACAGAAAAAAAAAATGCTCATGCATTTTGGAAAGTAACTGAAAACACTAATTTCATACAGTATATCAAAAATGAAAGCCCCGAATAAAATTATTTACATAAAACTCTAAAATAGCTAAAAATAAGCACCTTAAAAATACAATTAATAAAACCTGAAAAACAGAAGCCCTAGTTATAAGCTAGTTATACATTTCACCTTAAGGAGAGGTCAAAGGTCAAGATCAATATCAAGGTATTTTTTTTAAGAGCATACATTAATTCCCATAGGCCTCCACTACTCTGAAGTTAAGGGTTTTTGTTTAACAGTGGTCATTTTAATGTGCAATATATGCAGATTAGTAGTTTTAAAGACAAAGACATTTGTGTGTTAATTAGATTATCTAACATGGCCACCATACCACTGCACCAATCGGCTTCATTTCGAGCACCATGCATCTTGGACAAACCCTAACCATGTATACCAAGTTTCAGAACTCTGTGATAAGTGGTTTCCGACAAGATGTTTGTAAATTGTCCCAAATTTGTCATAAAATCCAATATGGTGGCCAAACCATGTGACCAACCACGTTCATTCAGCAGTGGTCATTAGTTCCCATTGGTATCTACAACTGTGAAATTTCAAGAGTTTTCATTGCAACGGTTTTCATTTTATGCAACTTTTAAGGTTTTGTTGGTGGAAAGAAAAATAATAATCTTAACAACAACGATAGGCTTCCCAGCCAGGAGCTTAGAAGCCTAATAATGAATACATCTAACTTAAGGCTTTAACCACATCAGAATATTGAGTAAGTGTTTAACTTCAGCTGGATGTTTTTTTGTGGTTTAGTGAAGTGCAGTACACTAAGACTAAGAGCCTAAGACTAAGAGCTATACCGAAATACTTGCATTGACAACAAACATGACATGACAGCCCTCTTTTTGTGTGTGTGTGTTGCTAAGAAATAAAAAGCAAATTTTTTTTCTGATAAGAATGCATATTTTTACCTATTAGAGTTCAAAGTGCCAGTGCTTTGGCTGGAAAAATGTTAGAAACACTATACTGTACCTCATTAGATACATTTATCTGTTGTAGGGAAACACACACACTGCATTGGCTATCCAGACTACTTCATTATTTGGGGGCTGGAGTCCATAGCTTGTACTCCTTTTAGTTATTTAGTATTTCTACACAATAAAGAGGCATACAATGATATTGAATTACAGTACACCAATAGGTCTCATCATAATTTCAAAGTTACAAATGCATAGTGGAAGCATACAAAAAGCATGCAGACATTTTTAAGGAGAGTAAAAACTGACGACCATATGACTGGTAAGAATTACCTGGGCTCGAAGTTATAGCAATCCATTTTTTATGTTTTTTTTTTAAATTTATTTAGAATTTCCTGACCCACACCCAAGAAAACATATTCTGATTGTAATTAGAATGTGGAGTTCAAAGGTTGAATAAAAGTCAAAGTAAAAACCTAAAGTTCAGGAATTCAGTAGCCTATATCTTTCGGGGGGGACACAGACTTTCTGGTCTCTCATCCAGAGAAATGTGGATAAAACTTGCTATCGAACTAATACTTGCAGTGGCAGCTACCTCAACTTTAAAAGCCTTGATATTGGAGTCGCTAGCTTCCGAAATGTACATAGTTTCCAGTAACACAAAACATTTCATTGTGACACAATTCCCCTCTGATGTGGGGCCATTGTATTAGACAATTAAGGATTCACACTTCAGTTGACTGTAACAGTTTTGAATCCAGATGTCTGTAAGGATCTGTGTCCACCCGTAATGAGTTTCTTGTAAAAGTACAATTGGGCCCTATAAATGTGCTTTACATGTCTTTGCAATACAATTATTTGTGTTCATTGTCCATTAATGAGTGCGAAATGCTCCTTCTTTGTAATTTCAGTTATTAAGTGCAAATTGTTCCCAACCTTACCAATCACGTTCAATAGCCTCCTCTAACAGCCAGCTGAATAACACTAAATGGTATTGCTATAGTACACTTTGCTATAATATATCTCAATTGGTAAAAACGTCTGCTTTATTTGTCTTCTCAATTTTGTTTGGTTTACAGGTTCAGCACCTCAAAGCAAACACTAATGTGGATTCCAGACTCTTTCTTCTCAAGGTGAAATGCTTTACAAACTTGATACCCCAGTGATGCACCCTCATTGTGACCCTGATTTGATAAGGAAAGAAGAGATAGCAAAGCTTCAAGTTTCATTAACATCACTCGCTCTCATGCCTGACTTGCATGGGAAGGGGAAGGCTTTATGAGGAAATAGGCCCAGTGTGAGATACCTCAGTGTATACCTGAATTGCACAAGCTAACAGGAGAATAATTGGGTTTAAAAACTTATCCGATATTAACATTTACGTGGGTGAATGTGCCATAATACTGCAAAGCTCTTGAGATTAATTTTGTAACAACCCAAATCCTTGGAACCATAATGTAGAAACATTCCAGTACCTTCAAACTGATAGTGAACTGAAAGCAAATGTATTCAATTTCTAGATGGAAAAAATAGACATTATTAAAGTTTTCTATTAACAATAGTTGATATGGCTCAGTTGGCATTATACCAGGAGTGTGCAGTTTAAAAAAAAAAAAAACTTCTTGTCCAAGGGACAAAATGCTAGAAAAGTCGACTTGTCCTTCTTTAAAAAATTACTTGCCCCCTCCCCATTGCACAAACCACACACAAAAAAGGTAGAATATAACTTGTAGGATTTTGGTTTTATTTATTTAACAGTGAACACAGTCAATCAATCAGTGATGAACAGGGACGGATTTAGCCACAAAAGGTTCCCTGCGACCCCACTTCACTTCAACAAATTTATAGCATACTTTTAGGAAATGTTACTTTCTGTGCAGTTTGGAACACAATTGCTGTAAATTTAAGTAACATACTAAGAGCATTACTATAGTAAGCAATACTTGGAGTTAGTCAAATATAAAATAGCTTCTGCCTGTTTTTTTCAACTTTTTCTCTATAAGCTGAATTCAACTCCTGATGTACAGGTGTTTTAGTTTGTTGCATCACAGTTCACTCACTATTGCTGCTGCTTTGCGGAGTTCAGATTTTTCTTGATGTTATGCCAATTTTGTAACTGCTGAACCCCAGGTTTTTAAAGGACTTGTGTACAACCTGTCAAGTTTCTCTGCATTTTTTACAGTTTTTCTACTAAAATGCACGCAATATTTAAAGTAGGCTCCATCAAATTATGCAAAGACAAAACATATTTTCTATTATATATTTTTTTTTTTTTTTTTTAACATCCCATCAAGTACATGTTTGATCATAAAGTAGATTTAGAAATAATTGTATAATTTCTTTCTAATCCACTAATACCTTAGTGACTGTTGTGTTTTTTTTTTTTTTGTTTTTTTTTTTTTTTTTTGTGTTTTTTTTTTTTTTTTTTTTTTTTTACTTCGCTAGATTTCTTCATTTAAATGTCAGGTTTAAGTATTTAGAAAGTGGTATCACTTATTTGCTAATTAAGTTTAAAAGGTTAGTCTGTGCCTTGCCAGAGGCTCTTTTGGCAGCCATTTCTGGGTTTCTTTATAACCAATAGAAGATCAACTTTTCCCACAGCTAGCCAATCAGAAGTGATAGGTGTGGGACGTAAACACTTTTTGTGTGTAGGTGCTAGACTTGCGTGGCTGTATAGAAATATGCCCGGAGTGTTTTTCTAGCAGCAGAACGAACATAGGGAAAAAAAAAAAAAAAAAAAAAAATATATATATATATATATATATATATTATTTTATAATATCAATAATATATATTATATAGATATATATATATATATATATATTATATATATAAAAATTTGTCCAACAGGCAGTATAACCGCAAAACCTGCTGTCTCGGGTGTAATGAATTGCACACCCCTGTGTACTGTAATTGTGCACAGTATTTATGTTTTTTTTTAATATATATCTTTTTGAAATGTAAACAAACTTCTTGTAAGGCTGTGACTTATTGTGCTGCAAAGTTATAATCAATTCATTCGGGAAATTGAGGTATAGTGAATTATGTAAGTGTTTTACAGTATTGACAAGGTTTTGTTTTGCAGTTTGCTCAGTGGGAGGATATCAACTCTAAGGGATGAAACTGGAGCAGTGAGTATTACAATTGTGTAACTACTGAATTATATTGATGTTATTGTCTGAAAACTGAGATATGGGAGATATGTAATGTGTAGTACCATGGTTGGTTTTGTAATGTAATACAATAAAATAAAAATACTCCTTTTTGCCATCTACTGGTGTATCATGGTTATAACAGCCCACTGAATCCAGTTTGCATTTTATTATGCTAGCCTAGAAGAATGTATTTGTATTATGCAGTATTGTCTTTTAACCAATGCTCTGTTTTGTGTTCCTTAGTTATCACAGGAAACACACTATTGCAACCCTTTGTGTGTTGTTTTAGGTTGTGTGCCACCAGTAAAACGTATGTATTTATTTTACAGATATTTATTGACAGAGACCCAACAGCGTTTGCACCTATTTTGAATTTCCTTCGAACAAAAGAATTAGATCTCCGGTAAGCAAAAACACAATCTTTCAGAACATCCACATATATATTTAACAATATTCAAGGGTACATGTACGGCATATAACTATAGAAAAGTAATATTATTTCATCACTGTGACAACCAGTAATGGAGTGTCTCTGGGAGGCAGTGCCACCTGCTGTACACCATCATAACCTTTCCAAACAATCAGGCCACTCCATTGCAGTAGATTAAGTCACAGTACACTTCAGCTTTTGATGTCAGTAGTGTATGAAATGAAACTAGTTTTAAGCTGAAAAAAAACATGTCATCACTACTACACTTAATTCTAAATCATGGCCAGTGCTTGACATTAAAAAGCCGTCAGGACTATTGGAAAGAAAGATCCACTGGCCCCACGCACATTCTCCTGGCCCAGTTTAATGTTCATTGATAGAGTACCAAAAATGGGAAGTTTGTGTTGCATTGTATATTTAATTTGTTAAAAAGGTAAGAAGAGAAACTGCACTGCTACCAAACCCTTCCCTCGGCATCTGGGGGGTGTGGCCACACCTTCAGAACCTCCACTTCCACGGCAATAAAAATGAAACGTACCTAACCCAGAAAAAAACTGCTAATTTCGAACCCTGATTTTTAAGACATTAAGAAGTCAACCAATCAATGTATTCATCACAGAATGTACAGCAAAATTCCTAAAGTTTAATAAAAAAAAACTCCTTCTTTATGTTTATAGACATTGATTACAGTCTTTGTGACCAGATGACATCTCACCATTTCAAGTAAAAGGATGACAATACTCAGACCTATCCTGATAAAACAATTCTCACTCCTGTTTGACCAAGACAGTGCAAGCAAAGGTTGTTATGGTAGTGTATGTAAAACAGTGTATTTTTGTACTTTCCCTTACAGGGGAGTGAACATTAATGTTCTCCGACATGAAGCTGAATTTTATGGAATAACTCCATTAGGTAGGTTTTTGATTTATTCAGGTTGGAATTTATCAGAAATAAGTCGATGTGTGTTAAGGGTATATTGCAAGAAAGATAGAAACATGTCTTATAGTTACACTTTGGAATTGTCATTTAAATAATTTCAGGACAATTTCTTTTGAATGTATTTATATTTGAATAAAAAAACGATAGCAACAGGAAATTAGTTTTACTAGTAGTACACATTTTGTGACAGCCCATATTGTCTGCATCATGCATAATATTGCATTACAATTACGAAATTAACCAATGTACATCTGTGTTCAATATGGTTTTTATTTACTGTTTAGATACATATAAGGTACAGATTTTTGTCCTATTTTTTTAAAAATATTCCACTTTAAAATACTGTTTGGTACATTGGGTTTCTTCTTGTGCATTGTCTAGTACGAAGGCTGCAGTTATGTGAAGAACTGGATCGATCATCATGTGGCAGTGTTCTCTTCCATGGATACCTCCCTCCACCAGGTAACATATTTATGACTAATATGAAACTGCATAGTGATATTGCTTGTAGGCTGTTTATTCTGATAAAACAAGTAGGCCTTTGATTTTAAACAGTACACAGTGATGCTTCATTTAGTCTCTCTGGGCCAGATAGTGTTAAAAACAAAATTACATTAATGATACTGTGGGGCGGGTGTCTAAACCTAACAACATGAGACGTTTATTTGTAATTTATATACACCCACCCCTCATTATATCACCCCTCGCTATACTGCAGATCACGGTCCTGGAGTTGGCTCCCCATTTTTACTGTCTGACTGCGAGTGCCTTAGCTGCAATATACATAGGCACTTAGTTTTATTTCGTACTACACATCACAAATAACACTATATAAGCAGTTAAAAACAAAGCATTAATGTCGTACTGTTGTCATAGACACATGTATTGCACAATAACAAAAAACAAATTAAATATTTACTTCCTGAAGCGGTTTTTATTTTAGCCAACAAGGTATTCACACATGGCAGCAATGCACTAGCAAAAGCCACAAGACAATGTCGTCAGCTCCCTAGCAACACGCCTCCTTATGTTGGGAAAGTATCATTTTTTAATGCAGCGGGTTTGTGCATTTGAGAAAGGAGAGGAACACTCATGAAATTAATTGGAGACTGACGTTGATGAGAAGCAATTACTGTCTGCTGTACAAATTAAAACGGTGTGCTGCTTTTTATACGAGAAATGAGAAAAGATGATTTATACTGCACCCTGACACCCCCGATAAAACCAATGAGTGGTTGTACAGTATTTGTTAGCCTATTTGTTTTTCTATGGGTCTCTTGCTATATCGCGGCGCTCGATATATAGCAGATTTATATTGGATATATTGAGTGGGTGACAATAGTGTTTACAATTCAATATTCGTAAAGTTGTCAGCATGCATTTGCGATTTGCGATTTGCATTTGTATATTATTTTTGTTTATACATGTTTTAATCAGTTTAAAGAGTTAATTGACTTTGTCTGGAAAAGCCTCATGTTGTGAGCTCAAACTTCAACATTGATTAAGGGGATGATATAAATTAACAGCTCTTTGTTCTTTTCCTAATGACAGCTATTCCCAGTCATAAGGTTAGTGCTGCTTCAGCACAAGCACATGTGGCAGCATCAGCAGCAGTCCTTCCACCAGAAGAAAGAGCTGCACAGAGCATATCTGAAGGCGGGGCTCAGTCAGGGAACTGTGTACAGGCCTCTTTAGCTGGGGTTGGGACTGGGGCTGCAGAAGGACCAACGAGGCTTGGTAAGCACATGGATTTATTTTGATTTGTTGTTGTTTGTTTTTTAAACTTAGCCAGTGCTCAAGATGTACTGAATTACATGTTCCAGATCCTGATTTCAGGTAGAGAAGTTTCAAGAAAAAACAAAAAAAAAAGCTTTTATTTAGGAAAACTGCAACAGGGCCTTGGTAATTGTGGCACCACTGCTGGAAACTGACTATTTTATCCAAGTCCAGCCTTCTGGATACAAACTGATCTGCTCATGTGGGCTGCTTTCTTTGGGCTGTCCTTTAATTTCTGTGGGAATGGGTTTGTATGGCAACACCACACATTGCATTTGGGCCAGAGGGGTTGAACAAGCTTGCGTTCTGGGATGTAGACTAGATAAAGCCAAGAGGGAAGGTGGATAAGAATAGAAGTTGGGGCGTTAGCCTTAAGGAACAATTAAGCTTAACCTGGAAGATGTTTCACATTGGGGAATTTGTAAATACGACAATTGACATTCAAAACACATGTAAAAGGATTGTAGTAATTGCAAGCTGTACACACAATAATGAAGGGTATTTTAATATCCAGGATTTCCAATGGTTTATCCCCCAAATTGTAAAATAAAGAATATGAGCAAATTATTCAGAAACTGTAACATGTCTCTCCCTGACACTATGGAGCAAATAAATATTTTATTAGTTCTTTTATTGAATGACATGTATACATTCGGGGAAATCCAGAGTTCGCTATGTACAGTATATGCCAATTGTGTGTGTTTTTTTTTTTTTTTTTTTTTTTTTTTTCCCTTCCTCTCCAGGCTCCCCTGTGGATCCACGGAAAGTGCTAATAGTTGCGGGTCATCACAACTGGATTGTAGTTACATATGCACATTTTGTGGTTTGTTACAGGTATCTATCTAAACTATTTCTTTGTCATTTCTTTCTTAACTGTGGTAAAATCCAGCAAACAGAGACCAGATTACATTATACAGTCATCTCTCATTAATACCGATTTGAATTGAACTTACAGGAACACTGAAATCAAATTTCAATTACAGCACAGTGAAAAGTGCTCTACATTTAAAAGTGCTGTTCATTTTATTGAAAATACTGTTGTATGTGAACTTTTAAAAAGTATACATTGCAACTTGAAACCTGCATGTCTCATTCTGATCACAGGTATTTTAAGACCACAAAACCAAGGTGTCTCCAACATCAGGGTATTGAGCAAATCAGAAATGCTGATGACTTGCATCCACAGTATTATTATATGATTATATTTCTATGCTTCATGGAAATGGCATTGATATGTGAGCCCTATGGCAACTCGAAATGCATCATAGGATCAGTAGTCCCAAAACACCATTGAAATACATTTCTTATCCCATGTATTGTATCCTGGTAAAAATCATAGAATTATAGTTGTAATTTAAAAAATACATGCTTTTTACACAATCTCCAGAACTAAATAATTATTGTAAGTCCTTTTTTTAAAACTACTGTAGGATAAAGGAGTCCTCAGGCTGGCAACAGGTGTTCTCCAGTCCCTACTTGGACTGGGCAATTGAGCGTGTGGCTCTCAATGCAAAGGTGGTGGGCGGTCCCCATGGGGACAAGGATAAAATGGTGGCTGTGGCATCCGAAAGCAGCATCATCCTGTGGAGCATTCAGGACGGA
The DNA here is from genome assembly GCF_017654505.1 of Polyodon spathula. Classification (NCBI taxonomy): domain Eukaryota; kingdom Metazoa; phylum Chordata; class Actinopteri; order Acipenseriformes; family Polyodontidae; genus Polyodon; species Polyodon spathula. Next base: position 41,857,844 of record NC_054538.1, read on the forward strand.
GGCAGCGGCAGTGAAATAGGCAAGTCTGGCTACTGACTAATATTGCTCTCAGGTATTGTGTTACTCCATATGGGGCTTTATAGTGCATTTGTTTCTGTAGGGGTAGTGGTTAGAACAGTCGAGACAGGGTACGCTTTTTGACAAAAAAGATGACATTTTTATATTGCTTGAAAAATTCACTTGCCTTCCTGCAAAAATGTTGTCACCAGAGATGTACTTTTTGTCACAGTTCATGATATTTTACTTTTAGTGGAGAAAAAGGATCCCTCTTATCTTAGCACACGTTTCCTTTCCAGCAGAAATGGTTGTTTTTCTCTCATGTTTAAAACTTGTCTTGGGCTCGTACCATACACAAAAACTTATTTTAAACTAAAAAATAAATGCAGCTAGATTGGAAAATCCTACCTGTCACACAATACTACTTGATTTCATTGCAAAATCTGATTAGAAAACACAACATGTATCTTGCAATTCAATTGTAGTTACTAAAATATAACCTCGAAAAATAAAATCCTGTTTGACACAAATATGTATATTTCAGTATAAATAATGAACACTTGCACGTGTTGGAGGACTTCACTTATCTTATAATGACTTGAGCTGCCTCTTGGTAGATGGAATGTAGTGAAAAATATGTAAAACTAAGTAGTAGTACCTGCTTTCCACAGACTGAGTGATCAACTATGGAACGAAAAATCCTGGGCTTGGGGGGGTTGACACAAAATAATAAGTTTTTACCGCCTTGGAAATTCATGAGACAATTAAGTTACAAATTATGATCCTATGAGCCATAGAGAGAAAAAGATTATTTTCAGATTTTGAACCATGTTTGCATACTGTAGGATACAGTAAACCAGTCAGCATTTTTTATGTACATTTTGTTGGAGGGGGTCCAATTGATGATCATTTTGGATGATCTCTTTACTGAATACAACGGAAATACAACAAAGGGCTGATTACACACAAAGAAGAAGAATGCTTCTCTGAGAGAGCAGGAATTTGTACTTTTCTCCACCGACTACACGCCATGTTTGTCTTTCTGGAGTGTACTGACTGATGCTACGAGCCGGATTCAGATGTATTGTGAGGCCGGAGTTGCAGTTTGGTTCCCGCTCGGCACGACAAATAACCAGTGGAAAACAAACTAGCAGACTCCCAAGCAGTAAGCTACAATACCCCTTTGTTTATTTTTCTAATTATGGAACTCCACTGGGTAGTAATTATGGTCTTTCTCAAGTTACTATCAAGCTGGTCCATGTCCACAGCTTTGCCCAGTTTACTGCTTATGGGACCTCAACTATGTCAGTTCAGTATCATTGTTACATTTTTTATAAGGTCTAAATTAAGTCTACACAGACACAAATGTGGAATTTTAGTTTTGGTTTGGGAAAATCATAACCGTTGCATCCCTAAAATAATCCATTGTCATATGGTAAATCATAATGTAAACTGGCTGGAGTAAAATATCCAAATTAAACAGCATTGGGTATAATTTAAATAGTGAATACAACAGTAGACATTTAACCCCTTTGCGGTTCTATTTCAGACCAGATCCGACATTACAATTTTCCCTTTCCAGTCTGATGTTGGACCCTGTCCGACATCATCAAAAAAACGTAAAGCACAGGTCCCTAGTCTTTTTTTTGCCGGAGTATGCAGAGAAAACCTTTCAGTGGCCAAGTGAAACCGAAAAAAAGAGCGTATCTCATAGCCCCATGCATTACAGAGAAAATACGGACATAACAAAGGAGATAGCTGCTTCTGCATCCAGCGCTCAAAGAATATCACAGACATTTGAAAATAAATTGGACCTGACACGCCTGACAAGCGCTGAACAAAGGGTTAAGATTATATAGCCATGTACACAGTAAAATTGATATTGACAGAGAGATTAATATTGTATTCTTTATTGATCGCCTTGCTATAGCAGTATGAATTGTATTTATTATATAGATTCCCCTTCCAAAAATTCAGATAAATTGATAGGTTAAATTGAGGTGGACTAAGAATCAAGTCGCTAAAGCCTGGAGCACACTGCCCGATGTGACCATCGCATCTCAATGGAGGAGGTTGTGTCTCAAAAAAAATCTTTGCGAGCGGGCATCACACACTGCCCGATTGAAATCGGGGGAAGGGATGCACAATTTGTGATTTTTTTTTTCCTGATGTTTGACCTGCCCTAGATGCATAAAGTACAGTGGCAATGGCAAATCAGTAACAATAGGTGAACACATAAGGCTATGACAGTACTATCTACAATGTTGGCTAGAAGTTGGTGTGTTCGTGAAACCCACATATGACTGGAGACATGCATATATTCTCTCTCTCTATTAATACACACACACACACACAAGGTATTTCATTGGTTTGTATAAAGTGTTTGAAAGCCCTGGCAACCCCATAAGCATCGTACTTTTAACTATTAGACAAAATGTTTATACAATATTTAAAAAATGCTGCTACGTCCTTAATATTCATTTAATATTAATAGTGCTTTAAGTAAATTATACCTAATCACATTTTTGTTTACAATGTAGGGAACGTATTGTGTCGCCCAAATGCTTATATTGAAAACATGTAGTATGTTTTCCCTTCATTTTAACTAAAAATGTTATTTGGTATATTTAATTAAAACACTATTAATCGTAAATTAATCATGATTATAGAACCAGTTTTTAAGTACTCCACTCTGTAAATATTTTGTCTAATAGTTAAGAAGTACAATGCTTATGGGGCTTGTTTTCAAAAGATATCAGCACAGACATCATATACAAACCTATGAAATACTGTGTGTATGTGTATTAGTAGAGAGAGAATACATGCATGTCTGTCTCAGTCGACTGAACGCGGTGAACTCATTGGTTGCTGACTTTGAGACTTCCGATTGGGTATAACACACTGCCCGATGCGAGGGAATCGGATCGCAAAATATTAAACATGTTTAAACTTTGAGATCGATCGGTCGATCTTGTAAAATCGCATCGCAATTCATAACACACTGCCCGATTCGACCGAAAAATTGTGTCGCTGTTGATGGCATCGGGCAATGTGTCCAGGACTTTATTCACCAGTCACAAACATGCATTGCAAGTGAGTGGATTCAAACGTATGTGTTGTGTTTTTCAATTAAAACAAACAAAAACAAAAACCGAAAGTTATTGGTCATGTGTTTCTGGCAATTCCCAGACAGGCCACAATTAGCTGTCCCGGCATATCTGTGATCAATTTTCTAGCTTCTGCATGCAGTGTATTCACAAATGACCATTGAGATGCCAGGAACCAACAAGTAACATAAAAAAAACTCAAGCTGGGCAGCAAAATTGCAATGCATATTCTTTACACATTAAATTTAAATATCATACGTAATCCAATGTGTTAAACACCCAGCTTATCTGGCAGTGCTGATGATGAGTTTACATGCTCTTCTGCCCACTTGTGTCAAAAAAAACAGCGGTATTGCCAATCTACAAGGCTGTCGAGATTAGCTTGCTTTTTTTTTTTTTTTTTTTTTTTTAACTCGGCTAAATAATAAAACAAACAAATCAACAATAAAATACAATTTCCACCATGTTTGAATGATCTTCAAACCTGACAGGAGATTCTAAACAAAATGACATGAGCTGGCATCTCCAGTGATGGAGCTCTCCCAGAGGCTGGTCTCCCTTCAATATTGCTTACATAAAACAGCATTCCTGCACTGCTGCTATAAGCACTATTTTATAGAGAGGGCCCCCTAAGACAGGAACCTGTCACTCTTCATCCATTCTCCCTCCTTCTCGACAGCCTTCAAGGCTGCTGAGCCTGAGTGGGAGTGACATCTCAAACTTCTTGTGACTGCCCCAGCTGTCTGTGTTGATTTCCTCCCGAACCCTTATCTCTCTATAGAGTAATCTGTCTGGGTTCTGTTTTTATTAGTGACTATTCCCTTATAACCTGACCATCTGAGTATCTGGGAAAATGGAATGTGTCAGCAGAAGGAGACTCACACAGATCTTGCTGCTGCTGCTACAACTGTTGTTGATGAACAGCACTTAGCGATTCCCAATGGAACCTGCACATAACCTTGTGCAAGTTAAAACTGCTCTGCTGCATCAGTTCCCCTACTCTTGCCATTCTGTTCCAGCCTTTTCCTATGCTTGTTTGGCTCAATATGTTGTACCGTATATTGAACCAAACTGAGTGGAGAAGGGTGGAGTAAAGGGGTTGGTTGTGTGTTAGTAATGACATTTTAAAGTTCATTACAACTTCCAAGCCTAGGCTTTAAAATGACAATAAAATGGCTCGGCAGCAGTTTTCCAAATGTTATGAATAACAAACCGAAATTATGTTGTAATTTTAAGCAAGTGTTTCTCTGGTGTTTAGGAGAGTTCAGCTTAGGGGTTCCAGTGGATGCCTTGTTCTTTATTGGGAATCAGCTGGTCGCTACGAGTCATACAGGGAAGGTGGGGGTGTGGAATGCTGTTACGCAGCATTGGCAGGTAAGCATATGTCACATTCCTTGGTATCCTGGATGGTTTAATGTACTGCAACAGTGATTTTATCGCACTTTTTTCTTGTCATTTAAGACAATCAGAATTTTTTTTTTTATACTGTATAGTGTCTTATCCTTTTATATACCGTATTTCAGCTTTCAACTTTTAAAATAATAGTTGTGCAAAACTTTTAAGGTCATTTTTTCCCCCCCAATACAGGTTCAGGATGTTGTCCCAATTACAAGCTATGACACTGCAGGATCATTCCTCTTGTTGGGTTGTAACAATGGATCCATATACTACATTGGTGAGAATTTCTTATTTAAATATTAAAAACTGTGTTCAGGGTTCTTAAAAAGATGGTGGGCTCAGCAGCTCTACGTTGACCGAGAGACGCACTGTTTCAGTTTTTTACTGTTTCAGTTTACTCTTCAGTTTTTGCAGTACTGTGCACTGCGTCCGCCCTGTTACATTTCTGTACAGCGGTGTTGCTGCTACTGTACATTGGCTTAGATTGATTTCAGTCTCTGCCACAGTATCTCATTGCTGTCTTAGTGTCTGTAAGGCTATTAGGGCTATAACAGCAGGCTTCCCGAAGTCTTGTATGCATTCAGACTGTTTGGGTTTGTGTGAGTGCACTGCTCCATCTGCTCCCCGTTGCAAGTGCCCTGGCCTGAACATGGGCTTCGAACGCTTCCTTACCCGTGATGGGGCTTCCTTACCCGTGCGGGGTGGGGCCGACAACCCCCCGACCCCCGCTGTTTCCTGGTCAATAGGGTCATTGTACAGTCTGCATGGTGCAGAGAAACTGGGTTTAGCTCAATTTCCTCCCGTAGATGCTGTAGTTGCCTCTCTGGTGCAGCCGCCTATACTAACGTTCTTGACCAAGGACACTACCTCCCCTAACGAACAGTGTCAGGTCTCAGAAAACATTCAGAAGCGGTGCATTTGCAGCAAGGCTGGGTAATTATAATAGTATATTGGTAGCTTACCAGACCTGTTTATTGAAGGCTCTCTCTGAGAGTCATAGACCCTTCCCACAGCAGCTAGAGGCACCTGGTGAATAGAAACCTGCTCCTTATCTCCAAACTAAACAGACAGGCTGTGAGCAGAAATCTTGCTGCTTTGGTAGCTGCAAGACGATAGCTTTGGCTTTCCCAGGCTTGAGTGTCTGATGGGAATAAAGGCTTCAGACTAATCCTAGACCTCAGACAGGTCAACCTGTATCTGTGACGACGGAGGTTCAAAATGTTCACCATGCGACAGCTGAAATTTTTGTCACTTGAAGCATCTTTCTTGCTTGCAGTCACCTCTGCTAAGTGGGTGTGAGAGGCAAGCATTTTCAATTGCAAAAGCCTGCTTAATTTCTGCAGAAGCCAGGACAAAGGTTGTGCTTCTTCCCAATCCTGCTTTCTTGCTGAAAACTATCATGGCATTTCACACCAGCCAGTCTGTGGAATTGGAGGCTTGCCATCCACTTCCTTTCAGTTTGACAGGGAGGACCGCTCCATACGCTTTGCCCTGTGTGGGCACTGAGCACTAGCGTATTATGTGGACAGGACATAGAGTTGGAGGCAGTCCGAACAGTTTTTTGTCTGTTATGGGGCGAAGTCCCATGGTCAAGCCATGTCTACACAGAGGCTGTCCTAATGGATAACAGACACAGGACTGCCTATGAAAAGCACTGCCCATTCCACCATGGGCGTGGCAACTTCATGGGCTTTGTTCCAGGGTGCATCTGTCAGTGACATTTGTAATGCAACAGAGTGGGCTACTCCTCATACCTTTACACGATTCTATTGACCTGAATGTTATGGATCCCCAAAACCCTGGAGCGCCTTTGCTGGATGCGTCACTCAGGAGCCCCCCAGCTTTGGTATTTCTATTCAGGTTTCTGGTCCTTACAGGTAAATACCCATTTGGTAATGGTCACATTTCAATTTCAGGGAACCAAGGTTATAATAACCCAACATTTTTGCTATTTTCTTACACTTATTTTTATTCATATTTTGTGTATAATTAAAATGCCACCTCCAAATCATCAGAGGGTGAAATGTGATTATTGTAAATAAGAAATGAGACGAGGTGGTGGGCATTTGATTAAGTGCGTTATGTCTTTCTATATATTCATTTAATCAAAAGTTCTGAATTATAAAGAGAGTATTTTAAATGTATAATTCCCACAATCAGCTAGTTTATTTGCTGCGTAATGGCAATTTTGACATCCATTTGTATGTCTCCTCTCCATTTCAAGCTTATAAATAAATAGTGTTATAATTTTATTCAACATCATAACATCATATTTACATTAGATTCCCCCTGATACTGAACAGAACTGTGTTAATAGTAAAATTAATTTAATTGAGATTTTTTTCTGTGAAAAAAGTTGAAGTTAAAAGGAAGTGTGATTGCACTCTGCACTCTGTCCGAAATCTATTCTCAGGCTTCATTTACACAGCACATTTATGTTAACTCCCTACCATCAGACAGTCACGTGCGCTGCATTACACAATTCAACAGTGTTTCTGTGTGTGTGTTTTTTTGGTAAATTACATTACTAATGCTAACTATGAGAGGCATATTTTACATTTTTCCAATTAACAAATAAAGATAGAAATGTTTGTTTTAAAACAGTGCTGTGTTCAAGATGTCCTCTTTACAGCGCACAGTAATGCTCACACAGGCTTTCTCTCCCCACCCCCAGCCTAGTGTCCAGAAAGTTTGTAGTCTGTGCCCTGACGGTTTTGGACATTCTGCTACCCTGATGAGAACGCTATGTATGTGCCATAAAAATAGTGGAGAGGATTAGAGTTAGTTTGACAAGGGCGTGCATAAGACAATATTTGTTGAATTCAATGACTTGTGGTGGTGTTCCACTGTGAAAGGTGCTATATAAAATAAAGATTGATTGATTAAAGTACATGTAAACAGCCCTATGTACAGAATAACTACAGTTCGCTAATTTAAATACTGATATTTTTGTATAATTCTCCTTTAAGAACTTTTTTTCTGTTAAAACAACATGGTCCTAATACAGATCTCCACTTCAGATATGCAGAAATTTCCCTTAAGAATGAAGGATAATGATCTTCTGGTGACTGAACTTTACCATGATCCATCGAATGATGCCATCACTGCCCTGAGTGTCTATCTCACACCCAAGACAAGTAGGTATATCTTGACAGCACTGCAAGCACTGAGGATTGTGTGATACACTTTAGAACTGCTGTAGTTTGAGATACCAATGCACATTCATTGTGACTGATTGTGGTTTTTAATGCTTTGATCTGCCATCATTGGTTATCATCAGATTTCTGTGGTAATTAGAAATGTTTTTCTGTTTTCTATTGAACAGTATAGTTGATTAAAAAAAAAAAAAAAGTATTGTTTTATACTTAGGATTACAATATTAAGGAATTTAAGCTTTCTTGTATAGGTTTGTGTTTGTTAATTTTGTATTATTTTTACTACAGGTGATAGAAAGAATGTTGTACATATTTGTATAACGTAAGCAACAAAGTGTTAAAATATGGAGATGAGAAGCCAAGCCTATATTTCTGATTTACACTTACCTCAGGTGTTTGAGATTTGTCTCAGGGACTACAAGTTTTGCCGTTATACTTTGCCCGTTGGACATATATTGTTGTGTTTTTTTTTTCTCACTGCATTCCTTTTGTTGCTAGAAAAAACACTCCGGGTAGATATCTAAATTCTGAAAACTCTGAATTGTGGAAGTCTAGCACATACAAACAAAATATTAAAAAGTGTGTATCTCTAAATCTCAAACAAAGCTATATACTCACATATACTTATCCTATTAATTCACAAACCCTCAGTCACACGCACAGTAACAAACTTCCTTAAATGAATGCAACAATATTATTACTAGTTTACGTTGCTTTTGTCTGCAGTAGGAGCCCAGTAAAGTTTGACCGCCAGCTCTAGGAAGAACATGTAACATAATACAAATTACAAAAAGCTTTAAACTGTTTTTATATAAGTAGTAATGCTCACTTCCGATTTATCAGTTTCACGCTATAAAATGTTACAGCTTACAACCTACATAGAATATAGCAAAAAACAATCCATGTTTCAGTGTTTAGCATTTTATGAATCAAACACTTTTTAAAATAATTATATATTTACATATTGTCATTTTTATTAAGTTTTTAAAAACAATCTTCGTCTGAGTAATTAATAGTACCTGTCTGCAAAATAATGCATTTACTGTAGCTATTATAACAAACATTATAGGTTTAAATGTATAGAAATTATGCAAACATTTGTGTCATCAGTGCATTTTATTTTGCTTTCTGTCCGTCCGTCTGTCCCCCCCATTTACTGGTCTCAAGATACCGAGAAAGCGTGTCATTTTAGTCATTCGGATACCTAGTCTAGAAAAAATATTTTGCTTTCCATTTTATAGGGCCTAGTATTCTGGCATTTTACTGGACAATATATTTCTACGCCAAACTGGTACTCCCATAGATATAAAAGAGGGCTCCAATTGACACAAGATGTGTCCTTCTCTCCAGCAAAACATTATATATCGTGCCCTATAAAAACTACAGACTACCAGTAATGGAAATTGTTGGTATTCCCATGTGTCTTTCTAAGGCTGCATGGTTTATTACTTAAAGTGATATGTCATCATAACTTGATGTGATGTAAACGTGTGCTGGATAATAACAGATCACGTTTCCTTAAACCATTAATTAGGAAATAAATGTAGTAATTTTCAGCTTTGGGTTCAGGAAAAAAAAGCCAGGATAAAGAAAAAAAAACAGTGACAATAAGCCATGTAAACCTAGTGCCAGTGATAATGCTGCCACTGCCACTTTTTATCTTGCATTTCATCAAACAGAAATGGTTATTAATCAGTAGTTGATTGATTGCGTTCACTGTTAAATAAAAGCTAAATCATATTGGTTATATTTAACTTTGTTGTGTTTGTTTTGTGCGATGGGAGGGATTCTTTTTTCCTATGATTTACACAGCCTACTCAACACTTCCAGTGTGTGAAAAAATGAAACAAAAACAAATCAATTAAAATAAAAAGTCTTCATTAGCTAAGTATTCACCCCCTTTGCTATGACACCCCTAAATATGTTCAGGCACAACCAATTACCTTTAGAATTCACACAATAAGTTAAATGGAGTCCATCTGTGTGCAATAAACGTGGTTCACATGATTTCAGATTAAATACACCTGTGTAAGGTCCCACAGTTGGGTAGTGCATTCAAAGCAAAGATACTACCATGAAGACCAAGGAGCTTTCAAAACAACTCTGGGATAAAGTTGTGGAAAGGCACAGATCAGGGGAGGGGTATAAAAAGATTTCAAAGGCATTGAATATCCCTTGGAGCTCAGACAAGTCGATCATTAAGAAGGGGAAGGTATACGGCACCACCCAGAATCTGCTTAGAGCAGGCCGTCCTCCCAAACTGAGCAGCTGGGTAAGATGGGCATTGATCAGAAAAGCCACCAGGAGGCCAATGACAACTCTGAAAGACCTACAGCATTCCATGGCTGAGATGGGAGAAACTGTCCATGTGTCAACAATAGCTGAGGTAGTCCACAAATCTGGCCTGTATGGAAGAGTAGCAAGGAAGCTATTTCTGAAAAAGACAATGTAAAATCCTGCTTGGAATTTGAAAAAGGCATGTGGGACACTTGGAAAAGATCTGGCAAAAGATTCTGTGGTCCGATGAAACAAAAACTGGACTATTTGGCCGAAATGCAAAGCGTTATGTCTGGCGCAAACCCAACACAGCACATCACCCAGGTAACACCATCCCTACTGTGCAGCATGGTGGTGGCAGCATCATGCTATGGGGATGCTTTTCATCGGCAGGGACTGGGAAGCTTGTCAGGTTAGAGGGCAAAATGGATGGAGCTAAATACCGGCAAATCTTTGAGGAATACCAGCTTCGGTCTGCAAAAGACCTAAGACTGGGACAGAGATTCACCTTTCAGCAGGACAGTAACCCCAAGCACTCAGCCAGACACAGCAAACTGAAAACATCCAAGGGGGATGAATACTTACTATAGGCACTGTATTTCCAGAAATGATTTGGATGTTATTGCTTCTGGTGGTGGTACCACAGAGTGGGTGTTGTTATCATACCACTGGGATAATGTATATACTGTTTATGTCACAAAGAAATGTGCATCCATTGTGATAAAACCTGGTTACTGCAGGTTTTACCGTAAAATCTATTTAAAAAAAAAAAACTATCTACATACAGCACATGCAATAAAATGAACTGCTTAATATCTGAGTCACAATTCTTTTATTAGCTTTAGATCGGATGTTACAAACTTCTATGTTGAACCTAGAATGTTTAGACATACATTTGTTTGTAAATGTTACTAGTTTGACAATGAATGCACTATGTTCATGAATAGGCACCCAGTTAAATACTACAATCAGATAGTTAGTACATGGATTGTGTATGTGTTGTACATCACTGGGCTTTAAATATTGAAGCTTTGAATATCAAATGTATCACAAAACTGTGCTGCTCAGAAGCTATATGTTTATAAGACACCAAGATTTTTTTTTCTCTCCTTTGTCTGTGTTCTTGACTTTGCCTGGCATTGAACAGGCTTCATCTTTTTGGTAACATACAAATACAACTTCTGGTGCTTTACAAGATTGCTCCCCAAAGACAAACTTTTATGTATTGCAGCTTTAAACAGCTGGTATTTCTAAGAGGAACACTTTGTTTTTTTTGTTTTTTTTTGCAGCACCAGCAGTTTCTAAAGCAATTGGTACTCTATCACTTAGAGATGCTGTGTTTTCAGGTGTGAGTGGGAACTGGATTGAGATTGCCTATGGTACAAGCTCTGGGGCAGTGCGAGTGATTGTACAACATCCAGAAACAGTGGGGTCTGGTCCTCAACTCTTCCAGACCTTCACTGTACACCGTAGTCCTGTCACCAAGATCATGCTCTCTGAGAAACACCTGGTATCAGGTAACCAGCTTTACTTGTCTCTTGTCTTTTTACCTGCACAGTAAAACCAGTTGACTAATGCTACAAATCTAAGTTCACCCTCGCATTTCTAATTTCTAAAGATGTATGTTCCTGATTGCAGTATTGTATTGTAATAAACATATCTAACAATTTTTTTTTTTTTTTATGATTAACATATTTAAACTTACTGTCCTGAAGCAGAATCCTGAAAAAAATAAAAACTCCAGTAAGATTAAAATGTGACCCAGAAGAAGAATTAAGCTGTCCTAGTTCTCATTCCACAATGATGCAAGTTTTCTCAAAATTAGGCATGTGGAGGTTCTTTGTCATTGCTACACAGGGATAGCAGAATGCCTTAAATTTACAGTTGTTCTACAAGGATTGAGAGCATCACAGGGCCAACACCTTTTTAAATAAATGCAATTATATATTTTTTGTCATGGTCTGAACCGTGATCTGGTTTCTCCCCCTTAGTCTGTGCAGACAACAACCATGTGCGAACATGGACTGTGACTCGATTCAGAGGAATGATTTCCACCCAGCCCGGCTCCACTCCTTTGGCCTCATTCAAAATCTTGTCCCTTGAAGAAACTGAGAGTCATAGCAGCTACTCATCTGGAAATGATATTGGTAAGTGAAGAGAAAGAGAACCAGTTAGAATCGCCAACTATTGGTGTTAAGGTTGGTAAAATACATTGTGGTTTATTGAAAAATGATATTATTTACTTGTATTTATAGGTGTTTGCAGTGAATTCCACAGTTCTGATATGTCATATTTCAGTATACCTGTTGTCTAAAATACCTGACTGCAACTAACAAAAATCTATACAGTTATAACACTTGAGTGTTGCAGTTGCTAGTAATACGTACTGAATATAATATTGAAACTAATACATACAAAACTGTTTGCAGGTCCTTTTGGAGAGAGAGATGATCAACAGGTTTTTATCCAGAAAGTTGTCCCGATAACTAATACACTCTTTGTGCGACTTTCTTCAACTGGAAAAAGGTAATTTATTCCTTTAATGCAGACTAACTGTAAACCAGTGGTTTTCAACCTTTTCCACCCTACGACCCTTTTTTTTTCAGTCTAAGGTCTGTGACCCACATTGCCTAGGGAGTTTGGGTGTCATAAAGTAGCTGGTATGAGCCGCTGTATATTGAGAGCTCTTTGGGAGCTGCGTACTGCACTTTGACATGCCGACCAGGTGTTGTCGAAACTACACAGCTGACCCCCTGAATGCGTAAGCTGCTAAATACTGAAAACACACAACAGAAAAGAGTTAACTGAAAAATAAACACAGCTTTATTTTGCTCTTACTCACTCAGATACAGATGGCCTTACCTTCTGGCAGTCTGTATCTTAGCAACCAAGGAGCATACTGTCGTGCTGCGCAATACAGGAGCTGTAAACTTAAACTGCGTCTATGCTTATCCTGCTTGCGTGTAGTTATAACAGTAAGTGTGTAGTTCTAAGCGTATTACATGCAACAATTTCAAAGATTTTACTGAGTTACAGTTCATATAAGGAAATCAGTCAATTGAAATAAATTCATTAAGCCCTAATCTATGGATTTCACATGACTGGGAATACAGATATGCATCTGTTGGTCACAGATACCTTAAAAAAAAAAAAAGAAAGGAATGGGCGTGGATCAGAAAACCAGTCAGTATCTGGTGTGACCACCATTTGCCTCATGCAACGTGACACATTTCCTTCACATAGAGTTGATCAGGCTGTTGATTGTGGCCTGTGGAATGTTGTCCCACTCCTCTTCAATGGCTGTGCGAAGTTGCTGGATATTGGCGGGAACTGGAACACGCTGTCGATCCAGAGCATCCCAAACATGCTCAATGGGTGACATGTCTGGTGAGTATGCCGGCTATGGAAGAACTGGCACATTTTCAGCTTCCAGGAATTGTGTACAGATCCTTGCGACATGGGGCCGTGCATTATCATGCTGAAACATGAGGTGATGGCGGCAGATGAATGGCACGACAGTGGGCCTCAGGATCTTGTCACGGTATCTCTGTGCATTCAAATTGCCATCGATAAAATGCAATTGTGTTTGTTGTCCGTAGCTTATGCCTGCCCATACCATAACCCCACCGCCACCATGGGGCACTCTGTTCACAACATTGACATCAGCAAACCGCTCGCCCACACAATGCCATACACGCTGTCTGCCATCTGCCCAGTACAGTTGAACCAGGATTCATCCGTGAAGAGTACACTTCCCAAGTGTGCCAGTCGCCATCGAAGGTGAGCATTTGCCCACTGAAGTCGGTTACGATGCTGAACTGCAGTCAGGACAAGACCCTGGTGAGGACAACGAGCACGCAGATGAGCTTCCCTGAGACGGTTTCTGACAGTTTGTGCAGAAATTCTTCGGTTGTGCAAACCCACAGTTTCATCAACTGTCCAGGTGGCTGGTCTCAGACGATTCCGCAGGTGAAGAAGCCGGATGTGCACAAAATTTGAGACAAATAAGCTTTTTGCGCATATGCAACATTTCTGGGATCTTTTATTTCAGCTCATGAAACATGGGACCAACACTTTACATGTTGCTTTTATATTTTTGTTCAGTATATATTGTTAGTACAATTGTTAGACTGCAGTATTGGGGACCTCCACCTCAACGTGAACTGCCCTTGTTTTTATCGATTTTTATGTAATTCGTTATTCAGACTTTCTGATTTTTCACTCATAAGACTGCGACACCAAGTGGGATCGCAACCCATAGGTTGAGAACCACTGCTACAAACTGTTTACAGTAGTGATACCAGGGATGTGAATGGAAGAGAACCCACAACTATATTCTATCTTAAAAAGTAACAGCTTTATACATTTTAGTTGGAAAAAACAATTGAAAATGTGTCTATTTCTAATTGGTGTGATAAAGATTGTCTGTCAAGTCATTGAGTCTCTTTATAATCTTACTGCTACTGATTGAAAGCTTACTGTAGGTACATTCAGACACAGTATTTTAAACTGAAATGCTTTTTTTGTTAACGATGACAGAATCTGTGAGATCCAAGCTGTGGATGGCACCACAATTTCCTCTTTCACAGTGCGGGAATGTGAGGGATCAAGCAGAATGGGGTCCAGGCCACGCCGATACCTTTTCACAGGCCATGGAAATGGAAGCATTCAGATGTGGGATCTGACAACTGCCATGGACATGGTGAACAAGGCGGAAGATACGAAAGATGTTGGTAAGCTGGCAATTTCCTTAGACTCTTTTGGCTACTGTGCATGAGTTTGCAAGTCTTTACATTATGGGTCCAGCAGTAATACTGCAAAATGCCTTCACATACATTCATCGTCTGTAAAGCAAACACTGCTACCTGCTATTCATTTCAAACCAGTTAAGGGACTTAATATTAAACCTTTTTTGGTCAGTACAGTTTGTACTGCATGTACAGGTTTATAAATAGCCTTTCAGATATGTGTAACAAGTTGTTGTTTATTAGATGTGGGAGGCCCCACAGAAGAAGAGCTGTTGAAACTGCTGGATCAATGTGACTTGAGTAGCTCTCGCTGTGCTACCCCCAACATCAGCCCAGCTACCTCTATGGTACAGCACAGTCGATTGCAAGAGTCTAACTCCAGGTGAGAAATTCCATATTGCTAACAAGATGCAGAAATTTGAAATCTTTGCAGGTCAACTTTGTAAATGAGAAACTGTTCTCAATGGCTTCTCATCTGGCTAAACAAGTATGTTAGCAGCATACATTCGCTATCACATCTGTAAAAACAAAATAAGAACAAAAATATGTTATATGTATGGACTATTTCCATTATATATCCCAAGCTTTCCCGCAATCAAAAAACAGGTTTCTAGATATAAGAAAAATGTGTGAGAGGGCCTGAAGCTCTTAATTTAATTGGTCAAAAATTGGAACCTGTAATCAACCAATCCCTTATTATTCCCCATTGAGGATATAGCGGAGGCACCTGTACGAGTTCCTGTTTTTGACCAATTAAATTAAGAGCTTCAGGCCCTCTATTTTATAAATTCATACTTCATTTTGAATGCCTGTAGCCTTCGTAATTTTTTTTTTTTTTTTTTTTGGTGTAACTGGCCAGAGCAATTCAGTTGAAAACAGACCATTAAAAGTATGTCATATGCCAATAGTCTTATCCTTTGTATGGCTTTAAAGCTGTTTCTTTTGTTTAAGTCTGCAGCTGCACCCTCATGACACAATACCAGAGTCGGCTACATACGGAGCAGTGAGACCATACAGGCAGAGCCCCCTTCTGGCCAGAGCCAGGCGGACTGAGAGCTTTAACAGTTACAAGGACTTTCAGTCTTTTAACCTGGGTATTAATCTGCTGGAGAGGGAAGGTGCTGAGCACGGCAGCTTGTCCCTCGTCCCTTCGTTAGAGGCGAGGAGGAGTACAGTAGAGACCAGTGCTTTGGCCAAGAAAAGTTCAGTGGTAGATGTTTGGACAAACAGGGGAGATGGAGTCCCAGAGTCCACCAAGCCACCTCCGGAAAGCCCTGGGGAATCCAAGAAAAAGGGCCAGGATGAAGAGATGGACCTAAAGCAAGAGATAAAGAAGAGGAGCACATTTGATGGAGGGTTCCTGGGGAGGAAGAAGGCATATCCAGTGCCTCCGCTCGTCCCCCCTCCCTCGGGAGCAGAAGGAGGGAGCGAGTCATCTGGCACTGCGTCACCATCCCCAACAAAAATGGCCACATCCCCAAGACATAAAAAGAATGACTCCTGTTGTCAGGAGCATAGTTTATGATTTGGGTAAAAAATTTGAATCAACTAAAATTAATGGTGTTTTTGACTTAAAACACCAGGGTGCAATTGAAGATGACCATAAGTGCACCATTCAAGATTGCCTTGGAAGTGGCCAACAGGATTCCGTTGTAAACTGTGATTTTTATTTTAATTGTATTTTTTTTTAAATCTCGATCAGTGGATCTCAAACTTTTTGTATCACTCCCTCTTCCTCTTCGCTGTGGTACTTGACGTCCCCTCCAAACACGTGTACATATAAATGTACATGTGTCCATTGTAATAAGGGCAAACTTACCACTGCAAATGATAGTTCACCGATTGTGTCCAGCTCTTACTTATGTGCACACCACATAGTAAGCCAATAAACAACACTACATGGCAGTGGACTTTGTTCAGTTATATGCAAGCTTAAATAAAAGGCATCAGTGGGATGTACCGTGCCATCTAGAAACTCTGACATGCCGGAAGGTGTCAGCAGTAAGATTTGATTTAAGTTAATAAGCTAAGATGTGCGTGGCAATTAAAAAAAATAAAATACAGACAATCTAAAAAGATAAATAAATACATTCCTGAACATTCTCCCACCTGCCCCTCAGGATACATTCTACGACCCCCCCCCCCCCATGTTTGAGAACCGCTGATCTAGATAATTCTTTAGAAACAAGCATGCATGAGTTTTGCTTGAGGTAAAGCACTAATTATGTGTTCTAGGTATTTAGCAGGAATGGGGCATAAAACAGGATCACCCATAGCCATAAAGGAATGCTAATACGATTCTTAATGCCAGTGGGTGTCTTTTTTGGGAGATGTTTTTTGGAGATCCCCTCTCGTATTCCTACCTTAATGTTCATCCTTCTATAATTTAGCTTTCTCCACAGTAGGGGTGATGTCTGAAAAAATGTAAACTTCTAGCCTAGCTTGCTATATTTTACACTACACTGTTCATAATCACTAAAGCTTTAAAATTACACTAATGTAAAATCCAGACATTGGGGACATGGAAAGCTGATATACTAAACCAGCAGTATTGCTACTGGTGAGGATTAATGTTCACAAAGCAGGGATAGGGATGTTCGTGTAGTACCAGTGTTACATTGGATGGATGAAACCATGCAAACAAATGCATAATAAAGCGCACCTCGGTACCTTGGGCAGGGATTATTATTGGTAATGCAATTTCTTTTTTTGGCAAGGTTATCACATAAAATGTACATCTGTGGTGCTATCAAAGCTGGCCAGAGTGCAGCACAATTAGGCTACCAAGACCTTGCTGTTTGTTTATTAATAGGATGCCTTTTGAAAAAAACAAACAATTAAACCAAAGCAAGCTATTTATATTTTCTTTTTTAGTATTTTATCATTGTTATTTTGGTAATCCAGTCTATATTTAGTGTTCTGTTTTCATTTACAATTACACATTACCTCTGTGTACTTTCCCTGCAGTGGTGCATTTGAGGTGTGGTGTGTTGCTACTGTAGCTGTGTGAGATTGATTTTAAGAGAAAATGGATGAAACTCTGTAATTGAAATTATTCCAATTGTCATCAGTGTAAGGAGCTACCACCATAATTAATGATACATTTCTAATTTGACCGAGAAGCCTCACAAGCATATAGTCTGTATCACCAAACTTATAAATGTGTTAGTGTATTGTCTTATTTTTTTACTTTTTTAATGTTTAAGCTTCTTATTTTTATTGATGCATTAATAATATTGTTTTATATGTATTTGCACTCTCCTTAAAGAAAAGAAAAAACTGCCCTGTAGTGTACTGAATGAAGAGACTTTCGAGGCAAAGAAAAACAAATGTACTCCCTGGTTTAAGTGAAGTATACAGTTACAAATTATTTTTGTAGTTTTGTAGTAAGAAATTAAGTTATTTGTCCAGAGGGGGGAAATATCACTGAATCTTTTTTAAATAGTATGACATCTCTGCTGCACTAAACTGTCTATTTCTAGCAATCTGCTGCCATTTTGCACAACACTAGTGTTAAGCTTGTTTACAAGTAAAATCCAGGAAGGAACATGTACAAATGTATGGTAATTTGTCTCAAACAAACTGTATATACATATTTGTATGTAATGTTACGATGGAATGACCAAAACTGTACCAATCATTCAGAAAATAGCTTTCAATAGCAATCTCTGTATTGCAAATGTCTGCATTTGCTGTATAAGATTTACTTAAATTTGTCATCTTAAAATGTTTCCTGGATTTTACCTAACATTTTTTTTGTTTTTGGGTAGCTTAGAGCTATTAAAGAAAGAATCCCTGTGCATCTAGTTACTTGTACTTCAATATCATAGTGCAGTAGTACTAAATAGAAAGCTTGTAATACATTTATTCAAACATTTCAGTGAAGTCCTGTGTTATAGCACAGTGCAAACAGACAGCTAGTGGCAAATGGAGATCTTTACATTTTTTCTCTTGGAAGGCTTACTGATCCTTTCACAGTAAATGTGACCAGAACTTGTGGAATCTACTTCAAATTCAGAAATATTTTCGGATGCTTCGCAGAGCTTTTAAAAGTTTGTTACAGTAAGTTACCCAGAGTTGTCATTTTGGTTGCTACTTGGTGATTGATAAAGCCATTGATAGAGGGAAATAATTAAAGTTAGAAGGGATACAATAAACTATCAGTCTAAAAAAGTACAAATATAATATTTGAAGAGAAATAAATGTTTGTATCAAATGGTAAAGCCAAGCCACCACAAACAAACCTAGCTTCTTGAAAGTTCTTCATTTAGAATTTGGTAGCTTTACAGTACTGGAAACCACTTGCTTATTTATGGTCATCTAAACTCTGGGGATGAAACTGAGTGGGGACCTTGAACACTACACAAAACAAATGTATGTTAAAATTAGGTACGGTGAAAATGTACATAGAGCTGGTACCTGGATTCAACCCCGAAAAATAAGAACATGCACAAGCTTTATTGCTCTTTCATTTCACAGCTGTCACAAATAATAAAAAGTGGCTCAACAAAATGTTTTCTGTCTCTGTTGTATTATTTTGCAACACAAGGATAAATTTAAAAATGTATATTTTTTATATAATTTAATTATTGCTCATAATACACATGTTGCAACAGCTACATATTTGGACTGAAATAATTTTATAGATATACAATAAAAATTGCAGAAACAAGTTACATTTTATAGTTTGTCAGAATACACGACAAAACATACAGTAAATACAAAATACTGTGCTATCTGTTGAATAGATCAAGAATCCAGTCATTGATAAAATGCTTAATGCTTTAAAATGTCATTGTTAACTTATACAATAAGCAGAGACTCTACCAAACACACATCATTTTAGCTGCTTAGCCCCTAGAAGTAGTTTAATTAGAGTAAATAAAACAAGAAGGCAATACTGTCACACAGATCTAGTCACTTGTATCCATCAGATATAGGTAATGTTATTTCATTCAGTACTAATAGTTCATTGGTTACTCTTGGTATCTCAAGCTGTTTTACAAATACAACACACCGGTAAAAGCAGCGTGACTGAGTGCTTAGAAATGTAAGGAATGGAATCAAAATAAATTAAACAATTGAAGTAACCAGTACATATTTATTGTATTTTACAAATGTGATTTAAATTTAAAACTTCCCAAGTCTAACATTTGTTTTGCCATTACTAGTAAAAAATGTTCAGTTCAGTTGCAGTTCTATCACATTAAACATTGTCACCACAGCATTAAACTGCTTTTACTTTTAATACTTTTCTCTTAGTTTTTAATAAATTTTTGCTGTCCTCTCGTCCGCCAAAATTAACCCTGATATATACCGAGAAAAATGTGGAGTATATTTTTTGCACTGATTTTCACCCGTTTTGTAATAACACACAAATAAATTCCCAGGAAATTTAAAAAAAAATAAAAACCTCAAACCAGTATACCAACATATACTTAAATATGATTAGTGAGTAGTTTTTTGAGATTTACGATTATACTGTATTTACAGTATAATTTTGTAGTCATTTTTGTATTGCTTTAGTATAAACACGTTAATTTGAATTCATATGTTGTTTTTTTCTGACTTTGTGAACGAAAAGACACACATTTGCCCATTTTCCCATTGGAAATAGTGATATTTTTAAATACCACTGTCCTGGTCACAAAAGCAAAGTTTGTGGGGAATAATAGCCATTTTCTATACCTTTGAGGCATAAGCAATTAGGAAATAACATTTACTACCTAGGAACAAAAAAAAAAATTGTTACACAGTGTAATAGCCATTTTCTATACTTTTGAGGCATACGCAATTAGGAAATAACATTTACTACCCAGGAACCAAAAATTGTGTTACATAGTGTAATCGAAGAGCAAACCTTTGTGAGAGGAAATCAGTCCTGGGTACCAGGACACGAAATGGAAGTATGAGGGAGTCTCCCCTTAGGAGAGTAGGGTACCCAGCATCTGAGGCTTCTGTAAAGGGGCACTCATTAAACCCCGTAATTGGCAGGTGAGACTCCGTGCTGCCTGGGACCTCAGGTAAAGAGAATGCATGCAGATTAATATGGGACTCGAGCACTGGAATCGTAAAGCAGCCACATCCCAAAAGGAGGAATGGATAGAACAGAGCCTCACTGGGCGAGGTAAGACAAGCACATGAGCTGAGATAGGATAGAGTGTGGCCGGGGGTCTGCTCTGACTCACGGCAGTGAGAACGCCCCCCATTAGAAGGAAGGTGGGCAGATGCCTGAACCTGAGGTCGGGGAAGTGAAATCACTTGCCCCTCAAAAGATGGACCCCCGGCTCTCCGCGAAACACCTGCAATGTGAGATAATAACAAAGAACACGTGCTGATGCATAACATATACAAAAGACTAGAAGGACAAACTGGATGAACAGAGGTGGTTAGGAATTATTAGTAGGTGTGACTATGGGAACACCTGCCACTCATTGGAGAGGAAAAAAAACCCTTGAGGCTGATTAGGGGAAAACCTCTGGTGAGCTTGGCGGACAGAAAGCCCCCACTCTGGGCATGCTAGCAATTTTAGAATGGGCTGCAATTATATCAGAGGAGGATGAATGACGATAAGAACCCAATGCAGAAGAGGACCAGCTCCTCATATTCTTGATAAGGCTGTGATTGATTCTGCCCTCGCGGCAGAGTTGGCTGCACCTCTACGGAATGAATGGGAGTGTAGAGCTGAGGAGGGAGGGCATATCTGGAGATGAGTGTGGAGAGGTGGGTTGAGAACCAATGACGAGTGATGATACAGTGAGAGGAATCAATGAACAAAGGGTCTCGGGGCTGTTGAGAAGATACCTTGCTGTTTTAAAAGAAAGGGGATAGGGGACTCCATACTTGACAGCTGAATGAACTGACCACGCCAAAATGAATCCATCTTGGAGGTATGTAGCCAAATGATGAAGGTGTCTGTAATAGAAGAAAGGTCACAGAAATGAATACCCGCTGTGGAGAAACTAGAAGTAGAAGAAACTGTGAATTCGGAGCTTCTGAGAGGACCCAAGGTGGCTAAGAGGGAGATGGTCTCCATAAGTAGATCGTCGTAGGGGAGAAAGTAGATTTCCGAACAGTAGAAATGAGCGAATGGAGAATGTCCGTTGATATAGGCAGTGGGAGGGTGAGACAGAGGGAAGGCTCTTAAGAATCCCACGGAGGGTCAGGCAAACTTATGGTATGGAGAGAATGGAGGGAGAAGGCATATACATGATACAGCAGTGATATTGGATCCTGGAAATGTAAGATTTAGTAGATACTGATACGAGATGGAGATAATCCCTAGCGTAGATGATGAAAGCCAGAATCCGATTTTGATTGAATAGGGAAGCAGATGGGACTTTTTTTTTTTTTTTTTAATACACCTGCAATGACATTGCTTCAGTTTTCACGTATTTGATGTTGTACTTTTATATGCATGTGCTGCTTTTTCCTTGTTCAATTTAGTTTTGTTTTTAGCTAAATTGCAACTTGACAGATTTAGAATGTGGAATTCCTTCCAAAAAGCACCACAACACTAGTCTGTTACATGATCAACAAGGGCATCCAAATACACCCACTCAACACGGCAAGATGATTAACTGTTGGCTCTAATTCTATTAATGTCTGTTTCTCTGCAGTATACACTTATATCTGAGCATCAAAAGAAACTTAAAGTTTATATTTGGATAAAATTCATTAGATGTGATTGAAAAAATGACAAACTCTGTTTTAGAGTAGGGGCAGTGACTTTATTGTGCTGATTAACAATTGACATCACGAAGATGCTGCAAAATGAACTGTTGATCTTGGGCAGGTGTTGCAACCCTTAGTCTCCCAGTTTGTGGCTTTTCATTGACAGAGTGTCTGGTTATACCGTCTCGCCAGGTTTGAATTTGCTGGCTATGAGCACCCAAGATGACGAACCACAGTAAGCTGTCCTAGCCCAGCCTCCAACATGCCGATTGCACAAAGGCACTGCTCTCTTGACAGAGCGAGGCAATTAAGTTTAAATATTAGTGAAGACGTTTAAGCTGAAACACAAAATGTTGGCGTCTGAATGTTTGCTGAAAAGTGAACTTACTGCACAGTATGTGACACTTTTGGATTGAAATAATAATAAACATAACAGTACAGTTCAAATCTAATAAGCAGTAATTAGTTTATAGACCTGAACTCTAACTAACCCAGAATACACAATCTAATATATCTGTGGTTTCAGGATCCTAATTCAAGGTAACACAGTGCTACATTAAACATACATTTAACAAAGACAATACAAATAATTGGCCTTTTTTGTTATTACTACAGAGCAATTAAAATAAACATCCTGTTCATGTTTTTCAATCTTATAGGCACATTTTAATAAATATTATTACACCAACCATTTTTAAATTAACCAGTATATTTAGTGAGACTCAAACTAAAATAGTCTCATTTAGTTGGACATTGTAAATTAACATTACTTTCTGTATATTTCACAATTACATAATATACCAAACACAAGTTGTACAGTAGTAGTTGTATTTTGAGCAATCGTAATGTATCAGACAAAATGTCTTGTATATGTACCTGTATAACTTACATAATTATTCTTGCTACTTTACACTGCTAATTATGGGCCAAAAGGAAAGACAAGATATTAAAAATAGGAATGGGGTATTTTCCCTTTGTACATCAATACTGGCAAAAAACAAAACAAAATATTGAACATACCAGTAATAACAATTTGAAATACATTTGAGTGGAAATATATACATATTACCTTTACAGTTGGTCTATACCCTGATTTTACAAGAACACCTTAAGGTTTATGGTACTAAATGTATTTGCATTATGGTATAGTATACTGTATACCATCCATAGGTTTATATGCAATATCTCAGATTTCTCTATATATCAGCTAAATCAATTTTGAACAGATTGGAATATTATTCTATAATTATTATGATGGAAATGTGCTGTTTTTAACCCTTTGCGGTCCTATATCGGACCAGGTCCAACATTACAATTTTCTCTTTCCAGTCCGATGTTGGACCGTGTCCGACATCAAAAAGATGTCAAGCACAGGTCTCTATACGTTTTTTCTCCAGAAAAAGCAGAGAAAACCTTTCAATGGCCGAGTGAGACTGATAGGAGCTGAGGGAAGCCAAAAAAAAGGGCTGTGTCTGAACAATACACAGAGGCCCTGCACCAAAGAGCTAACACAGACACAAACATAGAAGGTAGCTGCTTCTGCATTCAGCGCTCAAAGAAAAATTCGACATTTGCAGAGCTTTGAGATGTTATAGTAATAATAATGACTTGGGTAGCATTATTGAGGCATTGGTGATAAAACGAGTGATCAGGAAAGTATTTATCAGCATGCACGACTATGAAGAGATATGTGAAAAATACAGAGAACAAAGGGTGGGGCTTAGCTGGAGATGCAGTACTGACTGTCCTTTTGTGATGCAGTGCATTTTCATTTTTTTCAGAGTAAAAAAGGTTTATTTTAAACAGCACATGTGAAAATAAATTGGACATGATGTGCCTGGCAAGAGCTGAATAAATGGAACGCAAAGGGTTAATATAAGCTGGCCATGACAAAATGTCAATTTTCTAAAAAAAAAAAAACAACCTAACAACTTTTTTTTGGATGATTATTTTAAAAAGGAAAGATAAGCATTCTTGCATAATGGACCCCAAAGATGAATGCATGAATTATTAGTGTTTAGTGAGTTCTTACTAATGCTAGCAACAAACAATACTGTTTGTACATTGTACAACCTGCTGTTTTACAGAAGTCCTTGCTACAAATGGGTGTCTGTAAACATGGTGTGTTCCTTTCTCACTGTACTGAAGCCCTTTATAGAATCAATGAAGTCTTCATCTTCTACAAACTGAGCAAAACAAAACAAACAATGCTTTATGGTGAGGTTAATATTAAGTCATGCTGTTACATCAAAATTAATGTCTAATATGAACTACTAAGCCAACCTTGTAACAGCAGACAATTTATACTCAGTACCTGTAATCAGTTATGGTAAAATATATCATAACACCGTGTAACAATTTATTTATTAATTTTTTTGGTTCCTGGGTAGTAAAGTGTTATTTCCTAATTGCTTATGCCTCAAAAGTATAGAAAATGGCTATTATTCCCCACAAACTTTGCTTTTGTGACCAGGACAGTGATATTTTGAAATGTACCTATTTTCCAGAACATTCCAGATAGATTGATTACTGAGTAAACTTGGAGTAACTTCTAGAACTTTCTAGAACTTTTCACTAATATAAATAGTAGTATAAATACAGGGGCCTTAAGCCCACCAGTTCAGTTTAGTTCCAGCTGCCTAAGTGGATACATAGCTGCATTTTTCTGAGATGGCATCAAGAGGCTGCAAGCATCCGGCAGACGCATTTTGCTATGTCTGCGGCCAATTTATCAAGACAAGAGCGAAAAAGTACTCTGTGGAAGCATCTGCTAAAATGTGTGAGGCCTACAAGGCATATTTTGGCATGCCTGTCGGGGATCAAGACAAACCTTGGGCACCTCATTTCATCTGTGAGCACTGCAAAAAAACTCTTGAAGGTAAGATGGACAATTGTTGCTCGGAATTTTATGTTATAAAATTTGTTAAAATTTTTTAAATTGTAAAAGTTTTTAATTTTAAAATGTTTTATAATTTTCAATGTTATTGAAAAAATATATCATATATGAAAAATGTTGCAAGAATCTCTTACACATTAGTCATGGGTGAAATAAATGTATTTTTATTGGATGGTACAGAGGGGAAAAGAGAGCCATGAAGTTCGCTATCCCAAGAATTTGGTGGGAACCCACTGACCACTCAAGCAACTGCTACTTCTGCATGGTGGACCCTTTCAAACGTCGGACTGGCAAGAATGCACCTGCTATCACGTATCCAGACCTTCCTTCATCCATCGCCACGGTGCCACACTGCCATGAGCTCCCCGTAGCCCCGTAGCAGCCATCTTTAGAAGAGAGCAGCAAGTCAGAGAGCGAGGAAGACGTTGTAGATCCAGATGACAATTTCAGAGGTGGAGCTGAGGAGAGAAACCCATACTACCCCAACCAAAAAGACCTCAACGACTTGATTAGAGATCTTGGTCTCACCATGTCCAATGCCGAGCTTTTGACGTCTAGGCTCAAGCAATGGAACTTGTTGGATGAAAGTGTGCAAGTCGCAGATCAGAGGAAGCGTCACCAACATTTTTCCAGCTTCTTCACCCGTCAAGATGGGCTCTGCTTCTGCCACAATGTGACCAGTCTGTTTGAGGCAATCAGAATTGCCTGTAACCAGAATGAGTGGCGCCTCTTCATTGACAGCTCATCCAGGAGCCTCAAAGCCGTGATGCTCCATAATGGTAACAAGTACCCGTCTCTTCCCCTGGCTCACTCGGTGCACCTCAAAGAGGATTACAACAGCATCAGGACCTTGCTGGACGCCTTGAAGTATGAGTACGGCTGGGAGGTCATAGGAGATTTCAAAATGGTGGCATTCCTGATGGGTCTCCAAGGCAGTTTTACCAAGTTTCCCTGCTATCTTTGCCTTTGGGACAGCAGGGACACCAAGGCGTATTACCACAGGTGGGACTGGCCACAGAGGACCGAGTTCTCTGTGGGGAGGAACAACGTCAAGTGGGAGCCACTGGTGGACCCCCGGAAGGTGCTGATGCCACCACTGCACATCAAATTGGGCCTTATGAAACAATTTGTCAGAGCTCTAGATAAGGAGTCGGCAGCCTTCAAGTACCTTCAAGACTTCTTCCCTAAGCTGCCTGAGGCAAAGATCAAAGCCCGTGTCTTCGTCGGACCACAGATAATGAAGATCCTGGAGTGCAATGAATTTCCCAAGAAGCTCACTAGTAAGGAGAAAGCGACTTGGAACAGCTTTGTTGCAGTGGTTCGGGGCTTCCTGGGCAATCACAAGGCCGAAAACTATGTGGAGCTGGTTGAGACTCTGGTGAAGAACTATGGCACAACGGGCTGTAGGATGTCCCTCAAAGTCCATATCCTTGATGCTCATCTTGATAAATTCATGGAGAACATGGCAGCGTACTCGGAGGAGCAAGGCGAGCGCTTCCACCAGGATATACTGGACTTTGAACGTTGCTACCAAGGACAGTATAACGAGAACATGATGGGAGACTACATTTGGGGGCTGATTCGTGAAAGTGATTTACAGTATAATCGTAAATTTTGAAAAACTACTCACTTCTAAATCCTTTGTAGTCATTTTTGTATTACTTTAGTATAAATACATGTTGATTTGGATTCATATGTTGTTTTTTTCTGACTTTATGTGAATAAAAAGAAAATTCACCCGTTTTCTCATTGGAAATAGGTAAATTTCAAAATATCACTGTCCTGGTCACAAAAGCAAAGTCTGTGGGGAATAATAGCCATTTTCTATACTTTTGAGGCATAAGCAACTAGGAAATAACACTTACTACCCAGGAACAAAAATTGTGTTACATAGTGTAATATACCTATAGTACAAGATCTTGTCAAAATCATATTTAATAAACAAATCTAAAAAATAATCTAAGTATTCTCATTCAATTTGATGAAAATAAGTCTCTCCCATTGTTATGTTGATAAAGTTTGACTCATAGGAGTATAAACTATGGAGGACCTCCACAAAACTATTTACAACTATTAGGCATTACACTCACTATAAATTCTATTGACCTTTTTCTTTTTTTTAAAAGTTGGTGTTAAAATAGAAACTAGAGTTGCAGATCTTGGTTGTTATTGGATGATAATGGTTACATGCCTGTCAATGTAACGTCATTCTAGGAACGTACCATTCCACTGTCATGTCCTTGGACAATTGTCTCCCAGACTGTGTTTTCAATAAGAGACTTTTTATCATGGATGTCAATGAGCTGACTAACACTGCGGTGCAGGGAGTTCTGGGAGTAGACCCGACTCAGCTGGCTTTGACTTGGCACTCGAAGAACGGACATACTTCTGTTACTATGGTTCCTGATATGAGACTCTGGCCCTCCTATTTTGGTATCTGCCAGACCCTGTGGAATAAATATAAATGGTTAATAGTGAGTATTTAGGCAAAAACAAAACATGCGTGTCAAAAGGCCTCCCTGTAAATTAACCTTATAATCAGAAATGCCTGCTGTACTCCATTAAAGTAAATAAATGAGATAAAAAAAAAATAAAAACATTAAAACATTCATTATTTGAAACACATTGTAAACATAGTATTAATTTGATACCCCAACCTTTAGAATGCTGTTTATAATACTGATATATTTTGCCTCAATTATGTGTTGATGTTTACCAGTGCAATGCCATTACGTGGGAAATGGGAGCCACATCCACACCACTCTGGCACTATACAGGGTAACATTAATATGCAACAGAGCGTCCAAACCAATCCATGCAAGCACTGCAGTCCATGCTGCTTTATTTTTGTATGCATTTACTATTAAAACACCACACTCTGATTCATACCTCCAGATGCATTGTAAAACCTTTAAGAGTGACATTACTTGATGAATCTGACATGTCTGCAACAGAATCAAACTGAGAATGAAAAGGATAGTGTTAATAGCTTCCAAAATGCCTTAAAGAAGGAAAACTTTACTAGCTTGAAGCAGGTGCTGCGCAGACATGGATACAAAATTGAGACAAGGAATTAATTATGGAAACTTACCTTTTTCATGAAATACATGATAAAGTCCAAGCTGAGTCTTATTATGGGGAATACCACTAAAGCACCTGATTCAACTTACATATACTGTATATAAATCACTGAAGACATGTACTAATCACAGTTATTGATTGTCATAATGGCAGTATATCTTATCCTGTGTACTGATCATACAGTGCATAGAACTCTTTAAAGTTCTCTCTCCCAAACTGCACAAGGTAAGATACACCAGACACATACACAATGCGTTAACTTGTTCCAGTTTTCCACACAACTGCAGAGTTGTACTGAAAAGAGAATACACACAATAGAGTACTTGAAGCCACCTCTGCAAATAATTGTATTTGAAGCTCCTGAAGCCTTTGACTGTAGCAGAAGTCAACAGTAGGAACCATAAGTGATGGCCTGATACGTGAAACTTCAATTCCATCCCCAAACAGTTTAGCCACTTACTGGCAACACACTAATAGCTTGAGATGATACATCCTGATGGCTTCAATTGTTAAATGTTATTATTTTTACAATACAACTTCAGCTAAAACAAAAAGGACAAACTTGTGAATATTTTACAGACTCCACTCTCTTACTTTGATCTAGAAGTACTTGATATCGTGTCTCATCAGCTCTGCAAGCTGCTCTGCTTGTGGAGTAGATACTATTGGAACTTGTGATGTATTTGCATTAGGAATGTGATTAGTGGGATTGTCAGAGCAAGGGGACTTCTTTCAGGAAATACCAATTAAAAAGAGGGTAAAAAAAGAAAGAGAAGTGATTAACAACAACAAACCTAAGGTGGTAAGGTTGACCGAGGTAACGTCATTTCAAGTTTATGACTCCGTTTCAAACATAATTAAAACTTTAATTCTAGTTGACACCCACAAGCTGTAAATATAAATGTCACAGCATTAGAGCCATCTGCTGGACAACAGAAGTTTGGCTGTCTCTAGGGCTGTTGAAGGAAATTGGAATTACAACACTTTTCAAAACCATAAGCAGGAATGCATTTTTGGACAAAACTACCAATACTTGATTCAGACGTGTAACAACATTCAATCTAATGTGAACTGACCATATGTGCATGTAATCGAGCACCCATGGAAGGAAAACAGGTTACCTTAGCCCAGGGGTTTTCAACTGGATGTACGCATGCCCCTGTAGCTACTTTTAAGAGTCATAGGGTTACACAGGATGACTCAGAATAAACATGAAACTAAAAGATAATAATGATCTTGAATTTATTCTTTTAAAATGAGTAAACCAGGCTTCATTCTCTACGTTCGTTGCCCCTTTAAAAGCAGACCCAGACACACTGAATTGCAATTTTAGTGTTTGCGCGCACTTTTAATAAACAAAATGAAATAAATGAAAACCTAGCTCTATTTGGAGCATTAACTAAACACAATCTCCACCCTAACTAACCCAGGACAGATAAGCTGTTTTCCCATGATAAAAACTAAACACAGGAAAAGGTTTCACTCGACCTTTCCTCCAAACAAACTTGAACAGACTGGCTGCTTTCTTTATATACCCTGCACCTGGCTCTAGTTTACAATGATAGCCAGGTGCAGGGGATAATTACTAATAAACCAATCAAACAATTAAACCATTAAACACACAAATGTGCATTCGCACATATTTTTGGCAGGGAGGATATTAACCCCCTCCCTGCCGTGTTACAAATGGTATTATATATTATCTCTAAAAGTTAATCTATTATATATACCTGGGGTATTATCATTAATTATTTCTAATGTCACTCCACACCAGGAGTAGTCCACTGTAGTGCTGCCACACTCCAGGTTTAATTTAAAGGTTTAATTTTATTTAAATGGTTAAATATAGTTATTGTATTTTATTTATTTATTCTTTACATGAAAAAGAAAGTATATTATTATTTTCCACAGACTTCCTGACAATTTAGACTAATGCCCTATCAAATCTGGAAAATGTACCTATGAATTCTATCTGTCCCTAATCATGACCTTTGAAAATATTTTAACATTTTCAACAAGGCTAAAAGCCAGGTAGAGTAGATGGAAATTTTAACCAAGCCAACTACTCACAATAGTAGTTTTGTGTGGGGCATGTCAGTGCATATACACACAAACAGACCTCATGATAAATATGTTTCTATACAATCAACAGCATAGGATCATACCCAAGTGAAATACAAAAGGTATATATATATATTATATATATATATATATAAATTATATATATTATATATATATATAGTCTATTATAGTTTCAAGAAGATATGGGAAAATTCAAGGCAGATATTGCACTCTCCAGAGTGCATTATCAGGTATGTAGGGGTCCACATTTTGAATGAGGACACAAATAAAAAAAAAAAAAGATTTAGTTTGTTATACAAAATTAATTCTTGTTTATGATTTCCTGTTAGTCTACTAATGTAATACAGGTTAGCTTTCAATTTGAAGATGACCAACAAAACATCATTATGGGATACATTCCTGCCTATTGGTAGGTGTCACTGAGCTCTTTCTATCAAATCTGCCGATAGGCCCTCTCCCCTCAGTGACCCCCTCGGTCCCGCCTTCCGTGGGTACTTAACCGTCACGCAGGGGAGATTCGCTCTCTTTTCACTTCTCAAGATTGGTATGGTAAGACCTCTCTGTGTTGCACTGAGCCTTTTTCTTCTAAAAATCGCTGCATAAGCTACTGCTAGTTCCCCTGCACTTCATGCTGAAAGCTGGCATTCACCACTTTTCCCAGAATCAGTCGTTTTCCATTCGTAGCCTTTATATTCTGTTTTTAACTATTAGCACCTGCTAGCTCCGCATGTCAGGCTACTTCTCTCTGTCTTTCCGTCTTAGTATGGTAAGTATTATTGTTGAATTGTGTGTATTTTCACCCTTTCTTGCTTCGGAGAGCACTGTTACTCCACAGGGCTGGGCATGCCTTGTCCTCATTGTTGAGTTAGCCCACCAGCCTCCTGCGGGTTTTGATTGTAGCTGTGCGTCCCCGTGCTTGCGCAGAGGACTAGCCGCAGCACGGCTGCTTCAGCCGGGCCAGCCGTATACTCCTCACCGAGGCTTCCCTCGTTATTGAGTTGAGATGTATGCGGGCTGCGTGGGCCTTCACCTCTGGTGTAGGTCTCTCAATCAATAGACAATGTGCTGTCCCCCTGTAATCTAAAAACGATTTTCTATTACTGTGAGTGAAAGTCAGTTGCCGGCTGTGGCTTCGGCCCTGTTGTACGCTACGCACTGCTCAGGTGTGTGACCATGCAGTCAGGGTAGGTACCGTGCCTAGCTGCCCTGGTGATTTTTAATACAGTGGTGCATAAAACTCTGCCTGTACTACTTCGGTACCACAGTGCACACAGAGCTCATTGACTCGCTGAACCGATACAGGCTAGCATGCCAGTGCTGCATGGTGCAAGGTGCCTTGCGCTGCACAGTACTTAGTGCTCACAGTGCTCGGTACAAGCGGTGCTCAGTACAAGCGGTGCACGTGGTGCTCGGTGTACATTATACCCGGTGCAAGCGGTGCGCACAGTATCTATTGTTGGATGGTACTCTGTGCTCTTTAGACCTGGTGCTACACGACATTCGGTGCACGCGGTGCACACGCTGCTCGGTGCACACGGTTGTCAGTCTACTCCAAGCTATGACAGGCAGGGCTGGCTTCCATGCCTATGAGGCCTGTGGGACCAATATCCCACAGGAGGACAGGCACAACATGTGCGCTCGGTGCCTAGGCCCCAAGCACACAGCCTCAGCCCTGAAAGGCTCCTGCGACATCTGTGCGGCTTTTCACCCCATGCGTACTTGCTAATCGCCTGGAGAGAGTTGCACGGGGGGGGTTCCTCGTCCCCCGCAGTGGGCTCATCCCAACGCCGTCACAGAGCCCCTTCGGGGAGATCCCTTGTGCACAGACGTCTGTATCCACCCACAGCCTCTCCCCCTAGCCTCTGGCTAGATGGGTGAAGACGTCCCAGCAGGCAAGGGACAATATGAATATGAAAGCTCAGATCTGTTGCATCATGGAGCTTTGGAGAGGCAGGCCTCACTGGCTCCAGTCGTGGGCCCCCCTATGTCGTCCCCCCCACCCCCTGTGCCGGTCGCAGTCTCTGTACCGCCCCTTGACTCCTCTGTGGGAGAGCATGTCGATCGACCAGGCATTTTGTTCGGATGAGGAGGTGCTCTCCATCGCCGCCTCATGGGGGGAGTCTGCTTTCCCTCCGGATATGGAGGTCGAGGCAGAGCCTGAATTCCCGGCTGATACGTCCCCTAGTTCCGAGGCTGTCTCAGTTACTAGCGTGCCCCCACTGGTAGGGTCTGTGACCGCACTTATGGGGCACGTGGCGGTGTACCTGCAGGTCCCCTGGACAGCGTAGGCAGAGCCATGCTGTTCCGTCTTTCAAACACATGACGTGGCTCCTGGAGCTTAACCCTTTCCTGCTTTCCCTGATTTTGTGGAAGAGGTGCGCTCCTCTTGGAACCACCCAGCCACAGCTCCGGCACAGTTGAGACATAGTTCTCTGCTGGCCTTGCTGGAAGGGGCAGAGAAGCTGGGCCTGGCCGGGTTTACCACAGTGGACTCCACCTCTCTTCGCCTCGGCGGAAACAACACACTGTCCCCTATGGTACTCCCTCCACCTCTGTGGTGGTCCACTCAGCGTCGACGCCCTAGCCCCCATATGGTCCAGAGCACTCATTTACACGTTCCTGCCTCTGCCATTACTCCCGGCCTTTCTCAAAAAGGCCCAGTAAGAGAGGCATCAGTTCTCCTAGTGGCCCCCAGGTGGCTCAGGAGAATCTGGTTTTCATCCCTGTGCCAGCTATTGAACGGGCCACCCTGGGAGATCCTGCTTTGCCGAGATCTCCTCAGCCAGGTGAGAAGCACACTTTGGCACCCAAAGCTGGGCAGGCTCCAGTTGTGTGTCTGGCCCCTGAAAGGGACCGCTGGTCAGCCTTAGGGCTGCCAGAAACAGTCGTGGGTTTCATTCCATTAGATCACTGTACGCCTATAAATGGAAACATTTTCAAGATTGGATCATGACCGTTAGTATGGCACCAATCTCTTGTCCCATGCCTGTCATCTTGCAATTTCTGCAAGATCTGCTTGAAGCTCGTAGATCACCTTCTACACTGAAGGTTTACCTAGTGGCTATTTCTGCTTGTCATGCCGCCGTTGACTCAGTGTCCCCGGGCACGCATTTTCTGGCTACCCGGTTTCTCCGAGGCACTCAGCGATTGCACCCTCCTAGGAGGGCTACTCTCCCCGAATGGAGCCTTGAGATTGTACTGGAGGTTCTCACACAGATCCCGTTTGAGCCTATATACTCCATCGAGTTGAAACACCTGTCCATGAAGACAGCCTTCCTCTTGGCTATCATCTCCACAAAGCGGGTTAGTGAGCTGCAGGAGCTGTCTGTGCATAGCTCCTGCATGCGTATTTGGGATGATGGCAGCAGAGTGTCACTGCATGCAAACCTTGCTTTTCTCCCCAAGGTGGTTACAGCCTTCCACATGAATCAGTCTGTGGAACTGGAGTCCTTTCATCCTCCACAGTTTGCTATGGAGGAGGATAAGAAGTTGAACCTTCTCTACCACATTGAGATGTTATGTCGATAGGACGAGAGCGCTGGGTCAATCTGACCAGCTCTTCGTTTGCCATGGAACACGGAACATGGGACAGCCCTTTCAAAGCAGTGACTCTCGCATTGGATTGCAGACAGTCTCGACTGCGTATGGTGGTGCTGGCTTACCCCCACATGGGTGGGTAACAGCACATTCCATGAGAGGTGTGGCTACGTCATGGGCCCTCTTTCGAGGTGCTTCCATGGCTGAGATTTGTGATACGGCTAGCTGGGCTACCCCGCATACTTTTTCCAGGTTCTATCACCTGAATGTGATAGATCCCTCATTGCCCTTTGTGGGCACTAGGGTCCTTGAGGTTTCACGCTCGCACCGCTGACCTTGGTCAGGCAGGACTAAACGTCTCTCATATGCTGCCGTTCTTTTCTCCCTCGCGACAGCTCTGGTACACGTTTTTCGAATTGAAAGGGAACGTTAGTTTACCTATTGTAAACCTGGTTCCCTGAAAGAGAAGAAGACCACCAACAGTGAGGTCGCATCAGTCAACATCACGGTTTTGTCGTGAAAAGACAACGAGTCTCCTGCGTGACGGTTAAATACCCCCGAGGTCACCGAGGGGAGAGGGCCTATCGGCAGCTTTGATAGAAAGAGCTCAGTCACACCTACCAATAGGCAGGAGTGTATCCCATAATGATGTTTTGGTGGCCATCTTCTCTTTCAGGTAACCAAGTTTACGGTAGGTAAACTAACGATTTGCAGATTTCATAATTTGGTTGCAGTTGATTCTTAACACACACACATACAAGCATATGCCACACAATCACTTCATGTCAGACATGTACCCATTAAAACAAATCTCTTAATAAAGTGTAGCAAGCTCACCATGTATGTATCACTTGGTGGGTAGACACTCATTGAAGGCATTCTTTGCTGCAGAGGGACTATAGGCGGCCTCTCCCTTTCAAGTGGTGGTTTACTGATAGCTCTCTGTAGCACCACAGCCAATATTATGGCCAAAAAAATGAGCCCCAGGATAGCCATCAGGATGATAAACCACAGCTCTGTATAAAATTTAGAGTCAAAGTCCTGCATTCCAGTCTTCTCACCAGCCGTTGTTTCTAAAGGACCTTGGTGTGCAGGAAGAAAGGAGAAAACTGTTCTGAGATGCATTATAAAGGAGCTCTGAGACCTGCTTCAAGGATACAGTAATTTCTTGAACACCCTCATGAGATAGCTTGCCAGTCATCTTTACTGCAAAAAAAGGTTGAGGTGGGGCACAAATCTCTCTGTTCTTCTTTGTTAAACTTCAGTATCAAAACATGAGCATCTGTACAATACAGCAGCTTAACAGTTAAAATTAAAGTGTTATTAATTAAGAAAAGAGTAACAGGGCATATATGCATACATAATTACAAAATTACAATGTACAAACACTTCCCACATATACTAAGGTTATTAAGGTTTAGGGACAGAGAAGGCACAACACAGATATTGAACATTGGCACATGCTAATGGTGTTTTACAAAGAGCATTATTATGGAAGCAATATCTGCAGACATTTTGCGGCCCCTTGGAAATCAAAAACCGTACAGCCGTCATGCTACCTTCTTATTTATCACAGAATGCTGGCAAAGAAATTGACCGTCAGCAAACTTACCGATTCCAGCAGCCGTGTTGTATTTAATAATTGGAGTGCTGACACTTCCAGCATCAGTGGTACACGTAACCTGAAACACAAACGCTGTGAAAGAATTAAAACAGTTGTTACGATGATGAATATTTATTGGAATTTAAAAACCATTTCTAAAGATAGATGATACATTTCTCCTTTTGGTTTTCTTTTTTGTGTTCTATTTTTGTGCTGGTTGCAAAAAGGCTAATTAAAAAAAAAAAGAGTTTACACCTTTCCTTTTCATGTTGAGTCACTCCACTGCTCAAGCTGAAGCTTACATAAATATTAATAGTGCGTTTCTTAAAAGTTACAGAGGAGAAGTATTTAAACCACATTCACTCTGACCAATGGGAGCCATGGTAACAGTACAACAGGGTGATCAGTTTTCCTGTTCCAACATTGTAGAAAGGGTTTGCACTCTAATAAAATTATTTAAAGCATTTATCCAAGAACAGATCACTAACTTTTGTCCGATGTCCTCGGTATATGCAGGGAGCTGTCAAAGCCACTGTAAAGTGGAACTCCATTCTCCATTAGAGCATACTCTCTGAGCTGTCCATTTAGAATGAATGAGTAGCTCCAGTCCAGATATACAGTAGTCAAATTACTAATTACAATGAAAGGGGCTCTGTACTGTGGCACTGTAAGGAAAGACAATACAGACATTCAATACAAGGGCAGTTCATTGTATAATGTTGAACACTTGCTATTGTTTTCAGTCAATTAATACATTAGTTATATTAAATTTCAACAGACTTTTAATGTAAAGGTGCCAATACTTTTGTCATGAACAAATATTTGAAAATACTTAAGTCCTGTTTATTTTTGTTTTTCTATACAGTGTGTGTTAATCTACTAAAAATTGTATGTTTTGGTCTATGTCTTATTAATTAGTGGCTAATGTTCACTAAAAGCTTGTATTTAATGTGCTTTCTTGAATGATCTTATATTAAGTGCAGGGTGCCAATAATTTTTTTCTGTGACGGTATACACAAGTAATTAGACATTCCAAAAGGATTCTTTGTCAGTATTTTTTGGCATTTTTTTGTGGACATAAAAATATTGTGCACCCTGTTTCAGACTGAAGGATGGCAGGTTCAACACTACATCACTTTATTATTTATTATTTTCATCACCACATCTCTAAATTATATATATATTCTATTTAAATGCAAAGCACACTAATATTAAAAATAAACAAAAAAAAAACTTAAAACTAATAGTGAAGGTGCACATCATAAATATAACATTTTTACATATATAAAAATATATAAAAATTAATATATTGTGGTAAAATACAGGGCAGGGTCATTAATGGAAGGTACGTGAGGGCAAGTTTGGTGGCAGATTATTCCCTCATGTTACTGGAAGTAAGATGGCTGACCCAGGGGAAACCGCACCTCCCAGACCCAGGAGAAACTACACCTCCCAGATGTCCTTTCAATAGGAAATAATGTCATCATGAAAGGCCCACCTCAACATAAAAAGGGTTGACTCACAAAGTCAGTTGGAAGGAATATGTTGGGTTATCAAATTGTGTGGAATATGTTGGGTTATCAATATGTGCTGAGAGAGAGACCTGTATGTGCTGTTCATTGTGAATACCTATGTTTTGACTTCTTTTTGTTTGACTGCCTGAATTGATACCTGACCCTAGTTTGTGCTGAGAATCTGATGTACCGACCTTCTTTTGGAAGTTGTTTATTATTATAAATAAACCTCCATCAGGTGCTTGTATGGGAGCTTATTTTTACATGTTTCTGCTACTGTTACATGTGCGCATATTCAATCCCACACAGTGAATATGCCACATAATGGCATAACTCTGGAGATTATAACAACAATAGATAATGGCAGAATCCAAGATGGATGAGATCCTGCAGATGTTGCTGCAAACTGTAGCCGGGCAACAAGAAACTCTCCGTGCACACCAGGCAGCACAACAAGAGGCGCTGACAATGCACCAGGAGTCAATGATATCGTAACAAAAAACTAACTGGTTGTTGCAAGAAGAGCAGCTACGGGTGGAGAAAGAAATAAAGGGAAGTCTGCCAGGTTTGACAGACAAAATGGAAGGCTGTGTTTTAGATATTAGAGAAATACAAGCAGATATTATTGGCTGGGAAGACAATTGTCCTTGGTTATAGATCACGGCCCTTTAACGTAGATGAACCAAATGAAAGACAAAAACTCACGGGTGATGCACTGGTTTTTGTCTTTCCAGCAATATAAATACAAGGTCAGACATAGGGCAGGTAAAGCCATGGGAAACATGGGTGGACTTTCTAGGCTCCCACTCGTTTTTTTCTACTGTAGTTCGACCTGGGAAGTTCGAGCTGGCGGGGGGGGGGGGGGGGGGGTAAAGCGGTAAAGCCTAGGGCAGGGTCATTAATGGGAGGTACATGAGGGCAAGTTTGGTGGCAGATTATGCCCTTACATTACCGGAAGTAAGATGGCTGACCAAGGAGAAACTACGCCTCCCAGACCCCGGAGAAACTATACCTATCAGACGTCCATTCAATAGGAAATTACATCATCATGAAAGGCCCATCTCAACATAAAAAGGGCTTTGACCTGAGTTTGTTTGACTGCCTGAATTGATATCTGACCCTGGATTGGGTTGAGATCC
Organism: Polyodon spathula; assembly: GCF_017654505.1. NCBI lineage: Eukaryota > Metazoa > Chordata > Actinopteri > Acipenseriformes > Polyodontidae > Polyodon > Polyodon spathula. The sequence continues at coordinate 41,896,052 of NC_054538.1, forward strand.
TGATTTTGTGTACCGACCATGTGCCTGGTTTTCAATCTGTTTTTTGGAACTTGTTTATTATTATAAATAAACCTCCATGAGGTGCCGTTTTAATTTCAAAGAACGTTGTATGGGAGTTTATTTTTACGTATTTCTGACACTGTTACATGCGCGCACATTCACTCCCACAAAGTGAATTTGGCACTATTTTCAAAGTGGATAAAAATCAGGGCTGATTTCTGTAGGCTGCCCACCTCTGCTCTGGATTGCTCAGTGTAAAGGCAATTCTGGCTTTAGGCTTGTGAGATCGGAGGACGCTCATATGACCTCAGAACGTCTGTGCTGTGTGGGGACTCGCTGTGGTCAGGAGAAAAAAAAAATACTGGACATTCCAAATTGGGGGAAAATAAATAAAATTAATAATTGGTAACTACATTTTTAAGAAAGAAAAAATATATTTTTAGTAGACTTGACAAATATATTTTATGGTTCAGGACACTAGAAAATATTTTACAATACTTAAAAACTGTAAAAAATACTTTTACTGATTTTCCACTCCAATAAGTAAAAAATAAATCTCATATTTTTCAAAAACATTGGCAGATAAATTATATAAAAATGGGTTTGTATCGAAAGAATAAAAAACAAATTAAATTCTTCCACAAAATCCAAGAACAGATTTGGTCAGAGGTAACCCAAAAATGCACAAAGAAAAGCACCCGATGCAAATGACTGTTAGCGTAATTGATAATCCAACATACGTTATTGCAGAAATAGTTGAAAGGCAGCTGCAGCCACACGTTGAAAGCTTGCCTAGCTATGTTAAAGATACAACACATTTTCTGAAAAGGTAAATAACATAAAGTTTAAAATTCCACAGAATACCATTTTATTTTGCATGGATGTAAAATCCCTGTACCTCAGTGTTCCCAGGCAAGAAACTTTAGAAGCATGTAAAGAGGCTCTGGAAATTAGAGTAGATAAGAACATGATACCTACGGAAGAAATATTCAATATGATGAAGAAGTTTTAGAAAGCAGTTATTTTTCATTTGGAAATAGAAGTTGCAAACAGAATGATGGCACAGCAATAGACTCAAAATTAGGTATGCATTTTGCAAGCACGTACTGTATATGGGCAAATGAGAGGAATTGTTATTGAGTAAAATAGATAAGAAACCATTGGAATACATTAGAATATATCTGGATGACTGTGGCAAAGTGGTAAGTAGATACAGGTGAGTGAGGTGCCGATACAAATCACACTACAATTATGAACAAGTGCAAGGGTGTTTATTGAAATGGTTTACAATGTCCAGAGCCTTATGGTGAATACCTGTGAATAATAATGGAAGCGATACAGCAGCGTGTATCACTTCAGTTTGTATAATCCCACGGGTTTGACCCGCACCAAAAGTCTAGTTTTATCACCCACACAAAACACAAAGACACAGACACAGTTCCTACGGTGCGTGAATTAAGTGCTTGTGGTGAAAAGACAGTTCCTAGTGAAAAGTGAAGTGCTGGTGTCCAGATTTAATGCTGGCCTGTGGCTGCAGCTCCAGATCATGCTAGTAATCTTGAAAACAGACAAAACAATCAAACAATGTTTACAGGAGACAGACTAACAGAACACTCACAGTTTCTTTTAAATGTAGGGACTCCTTTTAGGTTGTTTTTCTAACCATTTACAAAGGAACAGATTACTTTGCTATGCCCCTATTTTATACCCTCTCTCTCATGACCCCTTGGTTAACGAGTGCATCCGCTTCTCCAATCCGCGGATGCCATGCTGTTTCCCGTTCGGGTCATTGAGTTCAGGTACCTTAGCTCAGTCCCTTTTGTAGTTGGCTGACTTCCACCTACCCACGGGAATAAAGTGTCCTGCCTTTTAGTCCATGGTATTCTGCTCCCTTTATCTAGTACACCCTCAGGTCGGGAGGGAAATCTAACACCAAGCATCATTCGATCTCTGTCACAATGACATATTTGGAATATTGACACCTAGTGAAGAAGAGGATAAAAAGGACAAATTATTGCGAGAGAATTGAGAAAAGTTGACAGACAACAGGAATTAACTACTTGATTATAAGGAAAATGAAGAGAGGGTTAAGCGAGTACCATTAATAATTCCATACTCAAAATTATTACCCAACATTTCAAAAATAGTTAAGAATTTATGTATACGTCATAATTCAGAAAAAATGAAAAAAATATTTCTGAAAGCACCGAGTGTAGCTTTTAGAAGGGATAGCAATGTAGCTGACATTTAGGGGTCATAGATACATTAAGGGACATTGAACCTGTAAAAGATCATATATAAAGTGTGCAAATATATTGGTAAAGATAAAAGTGAAATGGAAAAATAAAGAAAATAAATATTCAGTCTGAAAACATCTGTTCTGTAAGGACAGCAACTTTGAATATGGTTGTGGCAGGGCAGGGCCCTGTCTTTAAATATTGTGCTGTGGTGATTTGGTGGTGGTTGGCAGGGATGGAGTTAATTTCCTATCCCTGCCAAAATGTGAGAATGTGGCTGGAGCTAGGAGCTAGGAGCCGGTGTTTTGGGGTGAATGTTCAATTAAGGCTCTGCCCAGCCGAAACAATTTTTTGTTTGACCTTTTATTGTTGGCTTTGTGAGCAGTGTTTTGTTTGACTTTTTGATTTACTTTTTGTTGATTAAAACAGAGCAGCAGCGCTTTCACTACAGTTTATTGTCTCCGAGTCTCTGTCCTCCCGGCTATCCTACCACAATGGTAGATTTTGCATAACGTAATAAAATAAAATATGTAGGAGAGACAGGTACATCATTATATAAACAAATACAGAACCACTTATCAAAAAAGAAAATGAACCACTAGTTCAGAACTTTACAGGGATAAGACACACCATGGTTGACCTAAAGTTTGTGGTTTTAGAAAATATTAAATTAGATAATGTACAATACAGAAGAATAAAAGAAAATAAATGGATAAATAGCCTGGATATCATGATGTTTGATGGTTTAAATAGAAAGGAACAGTATATTGTTACATCATTAGTTACATGGTGAATGACATCAAAAAGACATTAGATATAAACAAAAATAAATGTGTGGTTACCAAAAAAAATGCCTCCAATATTTGTTTTCAAACACACTTTCCCTTGACAAAGGTATGTCAAACATAAGAGCATAAGAAAGTTTACAACAAGAGGAGGACATTCAGCCCATCTTGCTTGGTTGGTTGTTAATAGCTTATTGATCACAGAATCTCATCAAGCAGCTTCTTTAGAACTGAAGATTTATTTTAAAAATAAATAATACACAGAACATCTATATTATATAAATTAATCGGTCAACACATTTTGATTCACTAGAATCAGATGCCAATTATTCTGCCAATGATTCATCTAATTGTCTTGCCATCTTGAAATTAAATTCTGTAGTGGAAACATTTATATTATTGTGTGCATATCAATTTCTACACACAAACAGTAACCATATACACAGAATATTCTATTATCAAAGCACTATTGTACAAACAACTGAATAAATGGTGCTAACTACACTGCAAAATACTGGCTGTTATAAGCAAAAACAGTGCATTTGCAATTCCATAACAAATGTTTATTCTCAGGATTTTATAAGTAAGCTTTATAAGTAATAATGTACAATACTCTCGATTATTTTCTCCAAATAAATATTTATAAATAAAACAACAGTTCTTCATTCTATTATTATCAGTAGTAATGAAAAAGAACAATAAAAATTTCTTTCATGAAACATTGTCTGCTTATAACCACTTGTTTCTTGATATTTATAAATGTTGTAAAAACATATACAGGGTGATTCAGTTCATCACTGCTTGTGGGGAAAACCCTTTCCAGGTAAATTTCTATTTAGAGCAGTAGCTTCTCACTCATCTGAACTATTAAAGTGTAAAACTTCTGTTGATGTTCTCTTTTGAGGGTTTTTTTTAGACCCAGAAGGCTTTGCAGAAGGTCACCTTGCTGAGAGTGCAAAACATCTCTCGGTGACTGGACTGGGATCAAACTCTTTAATGTCTGGACCTTCCAATTTGATTCTGAGCAGATGTTCCAGTATCTTTTCCCCTAGCCTGGTTTTCTAGTAAGTTTTAACATGCTGCATGATTGAAAATGATCGCTCTAATGGAGCATTGGTCATTGGGATCACTAGAAGCACTTGCAGAACATATTTTAAAATTTGGAAAGTGTGTTTTATGCATGCCAACCACCCTCCAGAATTCAACTTTGTCTAGAAGCCCTAGACCCCTAAGCCTGAATTGTTTAAGTTCGTTCCATTCATAAATTACTTCCTTAGTTGTGAGTAAGGAGTTTAAAAGAGTGATCTATGAGAAAGAGCATTGTGAAAGAGTGAAATCCATTGCCGGGCAGAGCACAAAATAAAAACAGCAGTTCTACTGCACCGCTGGAGCCCACACATAGCCAGCAGCTACAATATATTATAAAATGATGTGAAATAAAAGAAATATGGAGTGTGGACTAAATTAATGTGATACTTTGTACTATGCTTTTGTAACAATTGTAAGTCGTTGTAAGGAGGAGGAGACGTCCCCAAATATTTAGAAGTCATCTGTCTTTTCTGAGCCTGTCTGACATTTGCAATCCTCAAAATGTGATTCTGATGTTTGAATGTCTCTGGGGGAACACTACAGTACACTCCTCAGAAGGTTAGCAATATCATCCTGGCTTGTTAACTGGTACGCAGGTACGCATGCCGACAGATAGAAAAAAATGCAGACTTGGTTATTGTTGTTTAATGCGTACCACTTCTAGAGTTTATGCCCTGATACAGAATAACAGATAAAATAAAATACTTAGATATTATCCCTGGACAGTTAAAGCATGTCAGCCTCTCTCCTGTTTTCCCAACTGTTCTGAATCTGAGTCTCTACCCCTCACCCAGCCCATACACGTACCCCCCCCCCCCCCAACAAGCCGCCCCTCCCCATCAGCAACTTCTCACCTAACAAAGAACATATGCCACCTCCCCCAAAATCGTTCAGATTGGGGGATAGAATCAAAAATAACATTGTTTTTGTTAAATGTAAACATCATCTCTACAATTCATTTTGTTCTGTCTTCATTTTACCTATTTTAATACTGTTATGTATTGTAACATTTCTGCATGCGAGGGTTCAATGAAAGAGACTGCAATGGATCTTTAGCAGAAGAGCTTTTTATTTAATTCCCAGCAACCCTTAAAAGGACAGCACATCTTCTCAACAGAGAGAGACTGGGGAAACAAGCCACTGAAGCACAGAGAGGAAGGGGTAGACACGGACTTGACAGCAACATGTCAGTGACTGATCTACATTTCGCAGACAGACACAGGGGGTCACAGGAACAACATAAAATAAAACTCTTAATTTTAACACAATAACATTTATAATTTTGGATCATAAATTGGGGAACGGGACACTGCTACAGCGCGAGTACCTCCCCATAGTCCTTTGCTCCGGTGTAAGCAAATGAGTCTCTACACCAAGTGTCCCGAAGCCATCCGACAGAGGGTGGTAGCTCTAGCTTCAGGTCCAGCTCGTTACACTGCCCCCTCCCACTTCCAGTAGTCGGCGACTGAAACAAGCTGACGGCCTACGTTGTCACTGGTTCTGGCACAGGGTCTGCTGTCTGGTCCCAGTCGTGACAGGCTTAGAGTCCAGCGAGGTAGGGGGGGACCGACACGGCAGCAGCGGTGGCTGATCAGTGCAGACCCAGAGCGGGCAGGCTCTGAGCCCAGCGAGGCAGGAGCAGGACTGGCACAGAGGCGGGTCAGTGCAGACCCAGAGCGGGCAGGCCCTGAACCCGGCGAGGGAGGAGCAGGATTGGCACGGCGGACGTGGCCACAGCCCTTGTCCGATGGAGAAAGCCGTTTTGGCAAGTGCAGCTGCGTCTAGTTCCACTTGCCAATACCCACTCCGGAGGTCCAAGGAGCTGAACCAAGAAGACCCGGCAAAGCAGTCTAGAAGCAGGTAAGCGTCCTTGCAGGTAACCGTGTTGAGTTTGCGATAGTCCACGCAGAACTGGTAGGTTTCATCCTTCTTTATTAGCAGGGCGGGGGCTGCCCAAGGACTGTCCGATGGCTCGATGACTCCGGCGGCAGCTATCTCTCGCACCATTCATTCAGCAGCCTCCTTCTTGGCCAGTGGCGGGCGGCGAGGCCGTTCCTGGATGGGGCGTGTGGAGCCAGTGTTAATGGTGTGTTGAACTAACCCTTTGCGGCCGTAGTCCTGGGAGTTAGTGGAGAAAACATCGCGGAACTCATGCAAGAGGTGGCAGAGTAACTTCTGCTCATCGGAAGATAGGCCATTGCGGCTGCGTTTCCAAAGCTCAGCTACCGCTCCTTCCAGCTCCAGGGGTTCAGTGTTGGGGCTGGTGGTAGGCAGGTTTTCAGTTCGAGTTGGCATGGTCGTGGTGGCCCTTTTCTCGGGGAGGAGCGCAGCATCAGTGGCGTGTCGTTGGAGGCCCAGCATCTCGTGGATCTCTGGTAGCGGCTCGGCACCGGATCCCATGGGCTGAGGCGTCTAGGTCCAACCATGCTCTAGCCTTAGAGAGTAAATCTAAGCTTAGGATGCATGGGTACCCGATGTCAGCAAGCCAGAATTAATAGACCAGTAGGAGGTCCCCCAGACGGATCTGTAGAACTCGTTTGCCATGGATGGGTGCCATATGGCCAGTGACTGTCTTAATCCTGGCTGTAGTGGGATGCCACGCTTCTAGGTTTCCCCCTTTATCCGTAGGAAGGGTGTCGGGTCGTAGCAGGGTAATGGTGAATCCGGTGTCGACCAGGGCCTGTAAATGGAACCCGTTAAGCTGGCACTGGAAATGCAGGCTTCTCCCTTGTCCCATGCGCCCAACAAACCTGAGGGTAGCTGGTTTGGAGGGTGCTGTAAGACGGGTTGGTGGCTCCTCCACTACGCCGACCCGCTGGCGTTTCCCGGCTGCTTGGGGGCTGTGGTGCCTTAGTAACGTCAGGTCACGGCTTGGTGAAGGGCTGGTGACACTGACAGCAGTTTGGCGGTTTCCGTGGTTGCTCTGGCTCTGAGGGCTGGGCGATCACTTGGAATTTCATCCCGCTAAACTTCACCGGCTTGATCAGGCGAGAGACAAACTTCTGTCATCAGCGGCTGGAGTTCAGTAATGAATGCTGCTGGGCCGGGGCCTCAAAAAAGGCTCCCGCCATCTGCTGCTGGAACTCAGGAGGTGAGCCTCAGGTTGTGGGGTCAACTCCTGTTGGCCTGAAGGTTGGGCCGGCTCGCTACCGTTCCTCTGTGGTCTGAGGCCCATCGCTGCTTCGGTTTCTAATCGGGCAGTGCCAGGTTCTTTCCCCATGAGGTCCGTGTGCTCTGACTGCTCAGGGGAGGTTGGCAGCACATTAAAAAAACCTGTGCAGAATGTGGCCATCTCCCAAATTAATTAAGTGATTAATTTGTTGCTAATCGAGAGATGGTCACCTATATAAAAATCTGCAGCTCTCTGCACTCCGGGTGTGGGTGTTCGGAGGAGGAACGGGAGAGCAAGAGTAGAGAGAAATTTAAACTAAAACTAAAACAAACATATAGGATCAGTGAAGGTGATTGCCCAGCCTGGCCTGGGTTTTTGTGTTCGTGATTTGTTTTTGTTCATCTTTTTGTTTTGCTCTGTGAACAGTGTTTTCTGTTTGAATATTTTATTTATTTATTTTGCTGGTGAAAATAGAAGGTGCATGTCATGTCATTTACCCTGGCAGTAGTGCCTGTGTTTTTCTCATATCCTGTCACAGCTACACATTACATTATGTAAAATTATATATCTGTAGAGTAGGCCTATACAGTATACAGTATTTGGCTACTTAAGTGAATGCTAACAGCGTGCACGAAAAAATATAACCAGCAAAATTCTCCCGAGCTCTCTGTTTGTGACGGAAGTCAGTCGGAGTCAAATACCTTGCAAATACAAGATTACTGTAGTCCTCTTGGATGCTGGGATAGTCTCGTCAAAACATCTTTATCTCTCTCTCTCTCTCTCTCTCTCTCTCTCTCTCTCTCTCTCTCTCTATATATATATATATATATATATATATATATATATATATATATATATATATATATATATATGAGAACTAATCACAGTTCTTCTGTGGATTTAGGCAGCCTCAGTTGCTTCTCTCTTCATGTAATCCCAGACAGACTCAATGATGTTGAGATCAGGGCTCTGTGGGGGCCATACCATCACTTCCAGGACTCCTTGTTCTTCTTTACGCTGAAGATAGTTCTTAATGACTTTCGCTGTATGTTTGGGGTAGTTGTCATGCTGCAGAATAAATTTGGGGCCAATCACATGCCTCCCTGATGGTATTGCATGATGGATAAGTATCTGCCTGTACTTCTCAGCATTGAGGAGATCATTAATTCTGACCAAATCCCCAACTCCATTTGCAGAAATGCAGCCCCAAACTTGCAAAGAACCTTCACCATGCTTCACTTTTGCCTGCAGACATTCATTCGTGTACCGCTCTCCAGCCCTTCGGCGAACAAACTGCCTTCTGCTACAGCCAAATATTTCAAATTTTGACTCATCAGTCCAGAGCACCTGCTGCCATTTTTCTGCACCCCAGTTCCTGTGTTTCGTGCATAGTTGAGTCGCTTGGCCTTGTTTCCACATCGGAGGTATGGCTTTTTGGCCGCAAGTCTTCCATGAAGGCCACTTCTGACCAGATTTCTCTGGACAGCAGATGGGTGTACCAGGGTCCCACTGTTTTCTGCCAATTCTGAGCTGATGGCATTGCTGGACATCTTCCGATTGTGAAGGGAAGTAAGCATGATGTGTCTTTCATCTGCTGCAGTAAGTTTCCTTGGCCGACCACTGCGTCTGCGGTCCTCAACATTGCCTGTTTCTTTGTGCTTCTTCAAAAGAGCTTGGACAGCATATCTGGAAACCCCTGTCTGCCTTGAAATTTCTGCCTGGGAGAGATCTTGCTGATGCAATATAACTACCTTGTGTCTTGTTGCTGTGCTCAGTCTTGCCATGGTGTATGACTTTTCACAGTAAACTGTCTTCAGCAACCTCACCTTGTTAGCTGAGTTTGGCTGTTCCTCACCCAGTTTTATTCCTCCTACACAGCTGTTTCTGTTTCAGTTAATGGTTGTGTTTCAACCTACATATTGAATTGATGATCATTAGCACCTGTTTGGTATAATTGTTTAATCAGACAAAATCCCTGACTTTGTGCAAGTGTACCTAGAAGAATTGATGCTGTTTTGAAGGCAAAGAGTGGTCACACCAAATATGGATTTGATTTAGATTTTTCTTCTGTTCACTCACTTTGCATTTAGTTAATTGATAAATATAATCTATTAGCTTGTCTATTTTTGAAAGCATTCTTACTTTACAGCATTTTTTCACACCTGCCTAAAACTTTTGCACAGTACTGTGTGTATATATATATATATATATATATATATATATATATATATATATATATATATATATATATATATATATAAAGTTAAGTTTACCTATTAGTTGAACATTTATAAACACTTAATAAAGCATAAATAGCATTCACTTTATTTTAAGTGGCAAATGCAATGTTATTCATTCATCTATAGACTGCAGTTGTGTCATCTATTGACATAATGTTTCTCATCTACCATTAACTGTGTAGTGAACTCTCAATAGACCCTTAAAAAAGCATCAATAGCATTCGCTGTATTTTAAGAGGCAAATGCAAGGGTGTTAAGTCAACTATAAGCATGCTGTTAACATACTCATATGTTATCTATTGACATACTATCAATACATCTGTTGCCATGCTATTTATCATTTCATAACACAATGATGCATATAAGGATAACTACTATTAGTCAAAACAGTCTACCCATGACTAATAAATAATAAGCACATGAATAACCAGGTCAAGCATGCATAGGCAGTTTGATGCTGGACCCACACTTAACATGTTACAAAGGAGAGTTCAGATAAGGTACCACATCACATTCAAAGGTAACTGGAAATGCTTCACTTACAATCTGATACAATTCCATATGTTCACTAATTAATCTTTAATGAGCATATTCTATGTGTCTGTTAACTATTTATATATTGTTTGTACATATTTCTAACAGACTTTTTGGTCCATGTAACAATGTACCATATTTATTGCATATCAATAGACATTTAATTAATATGCTATAGAACTTTAGTTAACAGTGTCAACTGCTTTTGCAACTGTATATTAATGTAACATCCTCATCGCATACCTATATAGATATTTAATTAATATACTGTTGAACTTTATTGAACAATTTACTGATTATCTATTAAACATCTATTGATGACACTCAATCTAAAGCTTTAACCAAATGTTCAATGGTAACAAAATGTAACATAAATGCATGTGATATGCAATTACATTTTCAATCGTCATTTGGCAAGAAACCAGCTATTGCATATTTATAAAATATTAATTTAAATTTAATTTAATATGCAATTGAATATCTATTTAATATAAAGTTATGCCACACAATATAAAGTGTTACCAAAGTTGCTAACAGCATTACACATATTTTGTACATTTCACCCTAGTCTTCCGACTGATATGCAACTGTTGTGACATAGCTATAGATTGTGACTAAAATCAACAGAAAATATACAATAAACAATAATTAAAAATTAAAAGTCATGAGAGATTAAAAGAATATTTATAAATATAAAACCAGTTCCTCATTTTCAGTGTTACAGAGAGCACCATCCACCTTCCTGATCAGGTTGAATTTGTCCAAGTATTTTGTTATTTTGTAAAAACAAAAGTAAAGTTTGATCCTGGACACCACGAGAGTCTTGAACACTGAGACAACACTCTGTGCATTTGCATGCTTAACCTGTCTCTTCCTGCTTTTCAGGATAGCCAGTTTGGCCTGCCCCAACAGAAAATTTGCCAATTCAGTCATAGGCGGAGGGAGAAAATATTATTTGGAGGGGCTGATTAAAACTAAATAGCTTAGACACTGACTGCAACTGTACTATTCTTTCACTACTACAAATTATTGGGTCTGCTTAAACACAATGCATTTATTGCAATATTCATAGTACTGAAGTGGGTTTATAGTAAAAATGAGATAATGTGCTTGTTAATTATAAAAAGTCAATTTTGTATTAAATCGATTGTTGCTCAGATTCTATTCACAGTAACATAACAACCAGTCTGGCACTACTCACATGACGTAAGCCATACACAAGTGTAAAGCCTCTTCCCTTTTTGATCCCCTCTTGATCAAAAACCTAAGTTAGCCTATAAGAGGACAGGAACACCAAATAAGCACCAAATCTATCGGGACGATTTGTGCATACACAGGCAAGCACACGGTGAGAATTCTACAGTAATAACAGCGCATACAGCCACACGAACACAAACAGCGCTAGCTACCCTAGCAAGTTCCCAAACTGAGAACTATTATATCACGGTTCAATATTGAATTATTAAAGTACCAAATTAAACAAACTAATAATAAAAATAACAGAAATAAATGGACTCATTGTTCACTTGATATTTAAATACTCATCAAATTGCCAATAATATCAAAGTAAACAACCACCTCGCAAAAATGAATAATAAAACCATGATCTTACCTTGCTACTCTAGCAGAAGTTTGCGGTTTAATTTGGCCTAGTACAGACTCACAAATCTCTGCAGGGTCTATTTTTCTTGCAATGTCTGACTCAATGTTGAAAATGGACAATGCAGAAAAATGTTCTTGGCTCATTGTTATTCATAAGTAGGTTTCCGTCGCATTGCTGAGATAGAGGTTTCAGATTTTACAACAGGTAGGGTTAGAGCTAACTGGAGAAGCTTTAAGAAACTGGGGTATCCTTGAGCTGACACTGTGGAGCTTAAATTTTTTAGTCCCACAACCAGTCCATGTGATTCAGTGTCAGTGTGAGCAATCTGCATTTCTGATTTGGCTAAACTTGAATTCACTCTTACAATCTTCCCATAAACTTCCAGCATCTTATCAACTGCTTGAGGTTCGCAGGCTAGAATACCATCTACATCTTCCACAGTCAAGGCTAATGCTAATTCCCATCTAGTATGTCCACTCATCCTCTCAAATACTACAACATTAACACATGGTGAGAGATGTGGTACGAGACTGGAATCTGTCTTGATTATGAGTTAAGGAGTTCCACTATTAGGAGAATGACTGGAGTTGTGAAACCCAAATCTCTGAATGTGAGTTCACCTTTTCCATTCCAAGCAGACATGACAATAGCAAACCACTGATTGATCTTGTATTAATCAACACGTAGCATGTTCGGCATCTCATCTCTAGACATCAGGATGTGGTACTCCTTGCTGGAACACTCAATAAATGTAGTTCCGGCTGCTCATCTCAATGCAGATCACCAAGTCGCTTTAGCAAGAACATCAACTGCCGCTGTAGTTTTCCGCATCCACTCCTCCGTCCCCAAAAAATAGCTACTCTAAGGAAGAGTTCTTGGAAGTGACGTTAGTCGCATTAAAGGAGCAATTGGTCCTCAAGTTCCAGAGCCTGGTTCCCAATGCGGACTCCCCACCCCCACCCTTCAAGGACTTGACTTTCATTTGAACTCTCTCCAGTCTCCTCTGCTCCGCACGACACTGCCTGGTCAACATTCCTCCTATTCAAAACCGGATGTCTTATTCAGTCAGCAACCTAGACCACTTCCTCGTAATCATTACCTACCTATGGGTCTCCTTGAACCTCCTTCCTTTTTCTATCAGATCCTACATCTCTGGCATTCAACATCAGTTCTGTCTTTCTTTCATCCCAGCTCCACAACTCCCGTCCTTCCCAGCTATCCGCCTGACTCTCAGCGGGATGGAAAGAGCTTTCCCAGCAGCCATGTCTTCCAGGCTACCAATCTCCTCAGATGTCCTTCGACTTCTAATCTTCTCGCTCAGGAATGGCTGCTTTAATCCACTGGATAACCCCAACATGGAGGTGCTGTGTCTATGCTTTCTTCGGCTTTCTTCGTTGTTCAGAATTCTCGGTTCCTTCTCCATCCAGCGTTCTAGCGCTTGGCTTGCGATGCTCTGACCTATCCCAGCTTCCCGGTAATCACTTTATCCTCCTCCTGAGGTCCTCCAAGGCAGATCAACTCCATAGAGGTCACTTCATCCAGCTATCAAAGATTCATTCCTCTCTCTGCCCCAGCTCTGCTTTAACCAGGTATCTTCTAACCAAGAGCTGTCTTCCCTCAGATCCTCTGTTCTCAGACCACTCAGGTTCTATTATCTCTAGTCACTGGTTCTCTTCCCACCTCTCCTCCCTCCTGACAAGAGACGAATTTCCTTCTCTGTCCTATTCTCCTCATTCATTCCGGATCGGAACTGCCACCTCAGCTGCATGAGCAGGGGTTAATAAACACACAATTAAATCCCTGGGACATTGGTCTTCTGCCGTAGAGACCTATATAAGGATGACTTCTTCCGACATTACAGCTGCCCAACAATCCTTGGTTGGCATGCCCGAAGCGGGGCACCCTCTCCGCCAGGTCCACCAGAGGTTTCCTCCTGCTAGGGGGAGTTTTTCCTCTTGTAGCGTGGACAGCCTCCAATCCATAGCCTGTCCCTACTAACCTCTCCATGTTCTTTTTGTTTTCCAGTTCACGTTTATGTGTGTGGCATGCGGTTCTTTCCTGTCTCACGGGTGTGGTTCTGCGGGGAGCCGGGAGTCCATTTTTTGGGGGGAAAGTGAGTCTCACACCCTTGGACGGGCCTGGCTGCACCGCCCAAGTTCCTTGTAGGTCAGAGGGGACCTACACAGCTTTCACAGCTTGGGCGCTTTAGCCTCAGCGAGGTTCTAATCTATACTCCTTTCTCTTAACCCTCTCTCATTTTCCTCCAGGTCCCGTGGGCAACCAACGGGTGCCCACCCCTCACTTCGGGGCTCATGCCTGATGGAGGTCGATTCTACGGATGGGACCTGTCTAGATCTTTTTCCTTTCCAGGTCCAGGTACCTTTCTGTCCCCCCGGGGTAGCCGGGTTTCCCTACCGCCAGGCAAGCTGCTGGGACGGGTCCTCCACCGAGGGTTTGTCACCCAAGTCCCACAAGCACTCCATTCCCCTTCTGCCTTTGCACTTGTTCCGTGAACATTTTTTCAATCCGTGATTCAAATTGTAACAGATGCTAATGTGTAATTTAACATTTACTACTAATTTGTGCAACAACCCCAGAATAAAACCATGTTTGGCTTCACGCCTAATCATTACAGAATTATCAGTACACGTCAATGACACATTTACGTTTCCTTAGGTGGTTTTTAAAAAAATTACATTTATGCATAATTATACTCAAAATGTTCAATTAGTGTAATGTGCACTCTCCTCCTCTGAAGGAATGCATTAATTGCTTCAATGCAGACAGGGTAACAATTAATAGAGAAAAGATTGTGGCACTCAAAAAATGATGCAGCATCCCTTTCTGCTGCTTTCCACAGTGTCTTTTTAATTCAAATATACCCTCTATTTTTCATGTAGTCTGTATATATAGGTGACTTTTAAATTCACCTTTCTCCTTAAAAACATAAAACTCACACACAAACAAATACAACAGTCAGCGATGTCACTGCTAGCACACTTAATTCATACACAAACATTCATTCAATCACGAAAATAATTTTAATAAAATATCCCCGGACCTACATATATCTTATTTTGTTGCAGATAAGCATTTTTCTTTCTCTCTCGCTGTAAAAAGTTTTCCATTAACAGAGTCACTTCAGCAAAAAGCTGCCTCTTCACGTCTCTTTTTTTTAACATATCATAAGGATCATACTCTGATCTGCAGACGCACATTTATTATGTCCTGCTTTAGTATTCAAACATTTCTGTCAGACAATCACATGCTCCCTGCACTTTCTTGAACTCCTCCACCAATACATCAACAATCCCTTTAATCCTTTCTAGTTCCTTCTCTTTTGCAACACAATCTGCTCTCAACTGAAACTGTGTTGTCGCATTCAGTGAGCTTTCTTGTACATTTCTCTTAATAGTCTCACTGTCAAGTGTAATTTTTCGTTCTTTCAAATCCTTTGCATTCTGCCTGCACATTTCCAACTTTGCCTTATACAGACTGCCCGCAAAGCACAAAACTCAAAAGCCAATATTTCCTTCTTCTTTTTCATGTGCAGATCAAATTCAAGCAATTCTGCCAGTTTCTTTTCTGACTCAGTTTCTTTAGCCAAATCTAACATGAATTCACAAAAATGACTGTGCTTTGCAATGTATTCCTCTAAGAAGTTCTCCATTTCTGCAACCCTGATCTAATGCAGAAATGTGTGCATGCGCATGCTTTTCAATCCAGAATGCAAAAAGTTTCAAACAATTCCTTACTGGGTTTTGCCTTGCTTGTACCAATGCACTCTGAATAGACAGAGCGTGTCCTTTCTCTCTGTCTTATCAGCTGGTCTGTGTATTTATGGCACACTTAATTAACACTTATGAATGTGCCTGAATTAGTCTTAGCTGGAATTTATTGTCTGATTATTCCTTATCAGTTCAATTTAATGTGAACCGTTAATTTAAAGGCTTATCTTAATGCTCCTTATCGTGACTTACAAACCGGGCAATAAAAAAACAAAGACAAAACACTAATGTTTTATTTCATAGCACTGAGGTGCACAATCTCCCATAAATCATACATACTTATATTTGTGATGTTAAAATACCCCTGTAAAACACTCCATTTGGTGATGATTTTATTACAAATAGCCTTGCAAAAATACTGTAATCTGTCGTATAAGCACCGTAATAAAATACTCATGTCTGGCACACACATGATTTCTTCTTAAAAATAATTCATCTTCTTCAGGTAAAGTTAATCAAAAATAGTTTATTCAGGAAAAATGCAAGCAGGAACAAAGCAAAGCAAAGGTGATATATCAGTGATCTCACATACAAGTCTCAGTTGATGGTATTCTGAGCTGGCATCAGTGTACATGTTATTTACTTCTGAGCCAAGCTGAGCTTTCATGGCATCAGAGAATTTTGTTTTTGTTCCTAAGCCGGCATGACACAGTGAAGTTAGTTTCTGAGCCACCACTGGTGTAGATTTTTGTTTCTGAGCTGAGCTGACCTGATCTGACCAAAGGAATTTCTTTGTACAGCACAGATATACAGCTAGCTTACGCTTGCCCAAATTTGGTGTTATTTCCCTAGCATGGTGTAAATGTACTATTTCTGTACCAGCATCCCAAAATAAGTCGATTCAGTCTTTTTGAAGTTTTGGAGGAGATGGATAATAGTGAAAGTGACGGCGAAAATGTTTATTTAACTTTCTGGGTTGGAGAGAGCTGATTCAGCGTCTGTGAAGCAACATTTGAAGATGGATTGGAGCCTCTTCCGGATTTGTAACTATAATGGATCCACACTACATTTATTATTATTACTATTATTATTATTATGATGATGATGATGATGATGATGATGATGCGTAATTTTCAATATGTATTTTTACTGTAAATGTTATTAGAAAATGCAATCATTTGACTCTCAAGGCGCACATAACATTTTTTTAACAATTTTTATTGCATAGTAAAGAGCAACACCATGTCTCATCTGTGCTGTGCTGCTGTATACGGTCCCTGATCTTTACGATGCAATACAAGTTGCAAGAAGTAATTATTTTTTCCTGGTGATCTTTATTATTTCCTTTTCGATGTTCATTGATTTAGATTATTGCATGGGAGTGTTTAGCAAACTTTTTTATATTTCCATGATTACAAGGAGTGATGTTACTCACCTAGAGACAGTGTAGGTTTCTTAGCCTTTCAAGATAAGCTGTCTGCCTGCTCCAACAATCACTTACTCAGTTCCTTTGTTTGCCACATGTCAATCAAAGTAAAGATGAAATGAACTGAGGAGTTTTCAGTCTGGCAGCCTGTTTTAGAGCAGCAAAGGTGTCTGCAATCTCATTATTATTATTATTATTATTATTATTATTATTATTATTATTATTATTATTATTAGTAGTAGTAGTATTATAGACATTTAGCAGACACCTTTATCCAATAATCAACACATGTTCACCTGTCATCAGTGCTTGAATGAGTTCAACCACTTTATTTTGAAAAAAAAAAAAAACTCTTTATTTTGTATTTTTTTATTTTAATTATTTTGCTTCTTGACATTTACATACTTTCAAGCACAACAAAAATACAGTCAGGTACTGAAAATTCAGAGCTACAAAAAAAATCTCAGTAGCAACATTCTCCTGCACAAACACACAGTTATGTGCCTGACAGTTGTGTCATATGAACTAAGAGTATTTGTCATGCATACTCATCATGGATACATTTCGGGCACGCCAAAGCTCTCCAAAAAGGCCACCTTTTGAATGAAATATTGTACAAATAAGAAAAAAAGAGGATTACAAAATCTAATTCATGTGGCAATTTATAGCATGTGAGGTGTCAGAAGGTAACCTCACTTTTATAATTTGCTCAAGAAACTAGTGTATGACTGGCCATAAAGGTTTATATAATATTCATTTTTGGAGAGGTTTGGAGAGGTTTGGGGACCCTTGGGCCTAGCTTTATAAAAACTCATGTAGAATTTGATCCCTTTATTCAATCAGTTTTTATCCACTCCACAGTGGAGTGGTTGAACAAGAGAATTAATGTTCTTGACTGGCCAAGTCAAAGTCCTGACTTAAATCCAATTGACAATTGCAGTCCAAATTTCACCATCCTACTGTGCAAAGCTAGTAGAAACCTATCCAAAAAGATTTATAGCAGTTATTACTGCAAAGTTTCTTCTACCAAGTACTGACTTAAGGGGCTGAATACTTATGCAACCAGTAATTTTCATTTTGTACATTTTCTTTGCAAGTTTTGTTGACATTTAACCTCCTCCTCATATAACAGTGTTCAGTTTAACCACGACAGCTTTGAATAAAAAAAGTTTGTTTGAAAAACCGTGCACACATTACTTGTAATTCAAAAAAATGTGACATTATTGGTAGGGGATGTAGGTAAGTGAATACTTCTGCAAACCACTCTATATAGTTTTTGTTCAGAATGTTCTCACTCTTGCGAGATAAAGACGCTCTTTGCGTCTAGACAACCTATTGAGAATTACCTATGACAGAATGATAATTGCCTTGTAACACCCACATACAAACAAATACTAAATAGTGTTTATTAACTCAAAGCATAAATTGAAAGCAATAATAGTTTTCTTACATTCCACTTAAAACAAAACATAAATTTTACTTTAAGGTCTGCTTATTCTCGAGTTCATAATAGGATTAAAACACTACTCATTGAATACTTAATGGATGTGTGCTGCCTCTTCCAACAATATTTTCAACAATACAGGCACTCGAAGGCCCTCTTGCTGGCAAGGACAGGTCCAGGTTCCGGGGTCTGCCTTCCTCGCATTTGGTCTCCACTTCAGGATACGAAAGAAATGTCTTTGCAAAGAACAAGCGTCATTAACTATTTAGGTATTCCACTGAAACAACAATTTCTCTACCAA
The DNA here is from genome assembly GCF_017654505.1 of Polyodon spathula. Classification (NCBI taxonomy): domain Eukaryota; kingdom Metazoa; phylum Chordata; class Actinopteri; order Acipenseriformes; family Polyodontidae; genus Polyodon; species Polyodon spathula. The sequence goes on from NC_054538.1 coordinate 41,914,551, forward strand.
TATATGCAATCTTCGTCCAGTTATATGGGATATATGGGAACTCCGGCACTGCTAGCTCAATAAATTGAATATACTTCAATTTATGTCGATTTCAAATGTTCATCCAACTCTTTCTTCGGTGGTCAATCAGGGCTAAGTTAGAGATTTGATTGCAAGTACTTTCAGGATTTTAGACGTCTTACACAGCGGACTCCCACATCAAGGCAGACACTAGAACAGTTATCTCGTATTAGAGTGTCCAAAAACAGTGTCTCTGTTCCAGCTGGTCGCAGGCTGGATCTCCAGATTGTCACAGTTCAGACTGGTTTGTGTATCAGAACCTTAGATTTCGTGTTGGGAGACCTGTTCGAGTGTCACGCTCATACTTTTGTAATGTTCTCTTACCCCTGTGACTGGATAGTTTGATTATTTTGGGTGGTGCCTGAGTGCCTGTGGAGTGTTTCTCATTGGTTGTTCTCATTTGCAACCCCTTGTTCTCCATTGGTCCACTATTCCGCCCCCTGTCGGCTGGATTTATGTGATGGACTGGATCCTGTCTTAGGTGTCAACAGAACTGTCTGGCTTGCTGCGCTGAAAGTCATTCTGCAATCGTGAAGATAAGCCATTTGTCCAGCAGTTAGTTTATGACTCTTTTTAAAAGCATTCTTTGTCAGACACAGATAATGGTTTAACATTTCCCTTCTGTGTATTTCGGTTCTGTTACTTTCACACACAGAATGATATTATGACCCACTCTGACGCTACAATTGTAAAGGTATACTTTATGTAAGGAGTGGGAATCACCAACCCGCTTAATTGTGTTAAACTGTATTACAGTATACTGCAGTTTGGATAGACCAACGTTGACTGAGAAATATGTCCGGGTTTGGTCTGTGGAAAAGGTGGCAACCCTACCCTGAATACTACTTCCTAAACATGAAAATGTTACACTATACTAAATGAACAGATCAAGTTTATTATGATAGCTTACAAAAAGCTTTCAATACAATCAGGATAATAAATAATCATTATTTACAAAATCTTATCTTGTTACTTGTTAAAAAACTGTACTGCTGTACTACTTGCAAATGTTGTGAAATGGAAGTACAACCCGTGGCATCAAAGCTATGGTGTCTTCATTACAAGCTGCATCAGAAGCATGTCTTGGGTTTGATTCCCACACAGGGTTTATATTGCAAACTAAAAAAAAAAAAAAAAAAAAAAATGTAATTTTTTATGTAGAAAAAATGTGGTTGATACAAACATACATACTTTTGCACACATAACTTTAACATGCATATATATTGTGGATAGTCTCTATTGTATGTGTTTGTAATACAGGCTGACAGAAAACTGGGCTCTGTGGAGCTCAGTTTTAAAGTGCCCCACGGACTGTGGACTTGTTTTAAAAAATGGGACCCTGCATCCAAGAATAAAAATACACAGCACAGGTGGCTTTACATTTATTTGTTATTAGTTGTGTTGGTTTAGTTAAATATGGATATTGGGCCAGTCAGCTGCACAGTGGGTCTGGCTGCACTTCAGTTCATGCTACCAGCAGAGGGCACGTTTGTAACCTGAAGAGAGGACAAGAAGATCAGTACTGAACGAAAGACTGTAAGCTTGGAAAAGGTGGAGTCCAAGCATACCAGCATACTTTCCTGATTCCACAGGAACCTGTCTTCTACCCTTTAGGAAAATATACTTACTAACCAACAGAGTTACCGTTCCAAACCTGCAAAGGAATACAACTATAGTTACTGAACCTATTCCAAAGGGATTACAACTAACCTACAATGCTCATACTCACCTGGAGGGCACCGTGACCAGTAGAACCTCTTCTGGGCCACCTGCAGTGATAACTGCAGCCTAAATAATGGACTATTCTTCATTGCGGTAAATTTACCGCACCTTACCACAGTGACGGTGTTGTGTATATAAACTGCCTATTTTTCACCTGTGCAGAGAATAGCGCCCACAGGGATAGAGAAGAAAAAGAAGAAAAGGTTTAGACAGAGCCCAGTGGGGCAGGTTTTCTTTTATTCTTTTTATTTTTGTTTCACTAAAAATTAATTCTTACCAGTTTATTATACTACTGTCACCAGATATCCTTTCTAACATAATCCCTTATTTTCAACAAAACATAACATAAACCCAAGTCTGTGATTTAACCTAATACATAAATCTGTGGAAACCAATTAACATTAATTTATTAACTATAATTTTACTTTTAAACACATTACATTATTTCACAGTTTGTTTACTACCCAGTTGGTTTATGTTGTCTTCACATTTTATTAATTTAGTTATCATTGAAACCATCACCACAACTGTTACGGGGATGGAGTGTGCATTCATTACAGCCACAGCCTCACAGCTGACCAATTTTTGCTCCGGAATGTACACCATCACTATTATATATATATATAATACGAATATAGTAGATAGAGAGAGAGAGAGAGAGAGAGAGAGAGAGAGAGAGAGAGAGAGAGAGAGAGACACACACACATACACACACACACACACACCCACACACACACACACACACACACATAATATATATATATATATATATATATATATATATCATATATATATATATATATATATATATATATATATATATATAGATGCCGGCACTACAGAGACGTTTCATTCCATTTAATCATACACAATGCTTCTTAGATGCTTCCACCGCCGAAGAGAAAAAACGGCAACCCCTGCTAAATAAAAGTGTATATCCCAAATGTTTGTCTCAATTATTCATACTTTATTTATTAAAACAAGGTAAGAACAGGTACGCTGACGTGTTTCAACATGTTGTCTTCATCAGAGTGTATTGAAAGCAGGACTCATTAGATCTATTAAATGTACTCGGTACTCATTGTCATTTAACACCATTAAACGATTACTAGAAATAGTAATCTAGCAATCAATGCATTCAATTCACATTCCAGATACTTGATAATCAGCTATATATTGTAGTGGCAGCATATCTGGTCTGCACCAGGAAGAAATGTAGACAGGACAGAATGCAGTTTAAAACAGTGAAAACTGCTACTTTTAATGAAGGTTTAGAACAGCAGGCAAATTGACGCTCTGATTTAGCTCAGCTAGACAGCTCTAGGACAGACTCCCACACAGCTACATAGAACACGACCCCGTGCTGCACACAGGCAGCTCCCAAATAATGATCACCCCCAGCCCTATTGGCTCAAACACAAACAGGGGTACATTTGCATACATACGGTCCAATTGCTCAGACCCTCGGTCCCACGCAAACAGCTGGTTGCCGGAATTGAACACAAATCACAGTGCAGCCAACACAGACCCAATATACATACAGCTGCACTGCGCACGTGACACCCCAGGCAGCATGCTTGCACTGCCTACACACAAAACTTGCTTCTACTCACAGAGTCACGCAGGGTGACACATACAAACAGTGGGGAAAACAGGACAACACACACACACACACACACACACACACACACACACACACAGAGCAATACACTATGTGAACTGGTTGTGTTCAATTGTTTGGTGTGGTAGGCAATCTGACAGCTTGAGAGAGCACACATCCATCACAAATACATATATATATATATATATATATATATATATATATATATATATATATATATAGGGCACTCACACACACACACACACACATATATACTGAAGCAAAAATATAAATGCAACATGCAACAATTTCAAAGATTTTACTGAGTTACAGTTCATATAAGGAAATTGAAATAAATTCATTGGGCTCTAATCTATGGATTTCACGTGACTGGGAATACATATATGCATCTGTTGGTCGCAGATACCTTAAAAAAAAAAAGGTAGGGGCATGGATCAGAAAACCAGTCAGTATCTGGTGTGACCACCATTTGCCTCATGCAGCGCGACACATCTCCTTCGCATAGTGTTGATCAGGCTGTTGATTGTGGCCTGTGGAATGTAGTCCCACTCCTCTTCAATGGCTGTGCGAAGTTGCTGGATATTGGCGGGAACTGGAACAGTCCTGGGCTGGTGTGGTTACACGTGGTCTGCGGTTGTGAGGCCGGCTGGACGTACAGCCATATTCTCTGAAACGACATTGGAGGTGGCTTATGGTAGAGAAATGAACATTCAATTCTCTGGCAACAGCTCTGGTGGACATTCCTGCAGTCAGCATGCCAATTGCATGCTCCCTCAAAACTTGAGACATCTGTGGCATTGTGTTTTGTGACAAAACTGCACATTTTAGAGTGGCCTTCTATTGTCCCCAGCACAAGGTGCACCTGTGTAATGATATTGCTGTTTAATCAGCTTCTTGATATGCCACACCTGTCAGGTGGATGGATTATCTTGTCAAAGGAGAAATGCTCACTAACAGGGATGTAAACAAATTTGTGCAAAAAATTTGAGAGAAATAAGCTTTTTGTGCATATGGAAAATTTCTGGGATCTTTTATTTCAGCTCATGAAACATGGAACACTTTACATGTTGAGTTTCTATTTTTGTTATATATATATATATATATATATATATATATATATATATATATATTATATATATATATATATATATATATATATAGTTCTGGAAAAAATTGAGACCACTGCAAAATTATCAGTTTCTCTGGTTTTACTATTTATAGGTATGTGTTTGGGTAAAATGAACATTTTTGTTTTATTCTATAAACTACTTACAACATTTCTCCCAAATTCCAAATAAAAAATATTGTTATTTAGAGCATTTATTTGCAGAAATAATCAAAATAACAAAAAAGATGCAGTGTTGTCAGACCTTGAATAATGCAAAGAAAATAAGTTCATATTCATTTTTAAACAACACAATACTAATGTTTTAACTTAGGAAGAGTTCAGAAATCAATATTTGGTGGAATAAACCTGATTTTCAAGCACAGCTTTCATGCATCTTGGCATGCTCTCCGCCAGTCTTTCACAATGATGTTGGGTAACTTTATGCCACTTCTGGCGCAAAAATTCAAGCAGCTTGGCTTTGTTTGATGGCTTGTGACCATCCATCTTCCTCTTGATCACATTCCAGAGGTTTTCAATGGGGTTCAGGTCTGGAGATTGGGCTGGCCATGACAGGGTCTTGATCTGGTGGTCCTCCATCCACACCTTGATTGACCTGGCTGGTCAGAGCAGAAGAAAGCAAGTTTTCTTCCAGGACAACCTTGTACTTCGCTTGATTCAAGCCAAAGCTGCCCGATTCCAGCCTTGCTGAAGCATCCCCAGATCATCACCGATCCTCCACCACATTTCACAGTGGGTGCGAGACATTGTGGCTTGTAGGCCTCTCCAGGTCTCCGTCTAACCATTAGACGACCAGGTGTTGGGAAAAGCTGAAAATTGGACTCATCTGGGGGTGCGTCAGCAAGGCTGGAATCGGGCAGATTTGTTTTTGTGAGGGACGCATGAATCAAGCCAGGTACAAGGTTGTCCTGGAAGAAAACTCTGCTCCTGCCGATGGAGGTGGCAGAGGTGTGTAGTCTCCTGGCGACAGAGGTGGGAGCGACGTGTAGTCTTCTGGCGGTGGAGGTGGGAGTGGCGTGTAGTCTACCCTTATTACAGGGGAGTGGTGCGGCTCTCCTTCACTTGCAGGGGACTGGTGTGGCTCTCCCTCACTTGCAGGGGAAGGTGATGGAGGCAGAGGAAGCACCTGCTCCTCTCCTCCAGGTGGTGATGGTAGGGGAAGTGATACAAGTAGGCACTCACCCTCTGCTGGTGGAAGTGGGAACAGCTCCGTCTTGGGCTTTCGGTCCCCACAGTCCCCCCATCTGGGCTGTGGACTCTTGTGGTCACCCCGTCTGGGCGCTGGAGACCTTGCTACCTGGGCTGCTATTCTATTTACAGCTGCCTCCAGGTAGCAGAGGATCAACTCCACCCCTTCCTCCAGGGAGTTTGGGGTGTGTACCCTCTCGTATGCCTCCCATCGCTCCCTGTCCATCAGCCACAGGACCCGGATGGCTATGGGCATGGACTGGGCCTCCAGCCCAGCATTGTCCTGGATCCAGTCCCTCAACCTGACGGCATCTTCTGAATTTTTTATTTATTTATTTATTTATTTTGTTTGTTTTGTTTTGTTTTTAAACAAGAAACTGCCGTTCCTGTTCTGGTCTGCATCTAGGAGGCCCTGGTAATCCCACGATGACACCACGTGTCACAAAGACGGCTGGAGTGGGGGACGTCAGACCAGAAACAGGAACCAGGAAATAAACAAAGAGAGGTGGAGTTTGGTGGAGCTGAGCAAATGGTCTTGCTCAGCGTTTAATATTAAACAGACAGACAGAAAATAAAAGGTTGCAAGACAAACAAAACACAGAACACGGCACTGGTAGCCAAAACAAAGAGATGAAACAAAACGGACTAACACTAAACAAACACTGTGAGCTTCTCTTTGAACTATTACTATTATTATTATTACAATTGTTATTACCTCCGTCTCCAATCCCCTTCTCCACTCACCAAACACACAAACCCTGAGTGAGTGAAAACATGCAGCATTTATGCAGCTGTACCGAGACTCGATTGTTAATCAATCATTCCATTGGAGTCGCGGTACAACTGCACGTGAATTAATAAAGTGCAATTCCCTGTGCTCACATATTATTACTTTTTACTTGCACGTGAAGTGCTGTGCAATCCTTGTGCCTAAATACAAATATACAATTTAAACACTTGTGTTACACAGACCCGTTTATATCCCGTGTACCATTGACTATACACCAACATTAACACACAACATACAACACAAATTATACACAGGGTCGGGCACTTTGCCAATATCTATATCTATCTATCTATCTATCTATCTATCTATCTATCTATATATATATATATATATATATATATATATATATATATATATATATATATATATATATATATATATATATATATATATATAATAGATGCAAATAGTCCCAACTGTAAAAGTGGTAGGGGGCAAGGTTGCCCCAATTGTTTATACTAACTTGGCTTATGTTTTTCAGGCACAATAAAAGCGGATCAAATGCATGTTGCCCCAATGGCTCCTTGAAACTTGGCTTGTGTTTTTGATAACTCCACTTTAAATGCCTAGGCACTTTTGATAGCTTACTGTTTTTTTCACATTTACATTGTGTTTTTGTTTCAGATACAGCACACGAAAACAATACAACAAAAAAGGCAACTTTAAAAAAACTAAACATTATATTTATTTATTTATTTTTAAATACTGTGGACAGTACTTAACCATTTCTTTGATCTGTAACATTCGGCTTCACTAAAATAGGCTAACCCGGCATTCTGTAAAATTGTTTGCCCGTCGATTCAAACTGTTTCAAATCAGGGAAAAAATCTTCAATGTCGATTGTTCTTCTGCCTTTAGTTTCTATAAGAAAAGCTTTACACTTTTAGTGCTATATGCTCTGCTGTCATCAATGCTTATTTGTGAATCATCAGTGATCTCTCCTTCCCCTGTGCTGTCAGAGTCTGTCTCCCCAGCAGCGGAGCTCAGCAGAGAATCCCTGCGGGAGACCTGCTAATTCACTGGCAGGGAGACTGTGTTTCCATGCAGGCAGACTCCTCCGCCTTGGCAGGATCCTGCAACTACAGAGACCCACTGCATCCCCGCTCACTTCAGCTCTCTGCTGAGCCATTCTGACCAGCATTTTTTTTTTTTTTTTTTTTTTTTTTTTTTTTTTTTGCACTGTCATGTTTTTAGGGGATTTTAACAATCTTTTTTTTTACCCTTTGGCATTTTGAAACCATCTTAACAATAACCATAGCCAAAACACAGTCCTCTACAGACACCTGTTCCTGTGACACGATCTTGATGCCATTTTTCCTGGTGAGTGAATCGTACTAAAAGCTAAGAGCAGATCTACCTCCCAGCGAGGCCATAATGACCCAAAAATTAAACAACTAACAAAAAACAAAACAATTTAACGATTTAACAAACACAACAAAGAAAAATGATAAGAAATATCATGCATAGCAAAACCGTACACAAACTCAGACACTCCTGCCACCACTCTCTCACTCACCACAGACTCCCAGCATACACTATGAGAGAGAGAAAGAGGGGGATGGTGGGAAAGAGAGAGAAAAAGACATCCCCCAGCAATCATTAGCTGTACTTGAACTAATTCAGTTATCAGCAAAAAATAGTTAGTCAATTAAATGATCATTAAAAGCATATTTTATATATATATATATATATATATATATATATATATATATATATATATATATATATATATATACACACACACAGTGCCTTGCAAAAGTATTCAGACCCCTGACCAATTCTTTCATGTTACTGAATTACAAATGGTACATTGAAATTTCGTTCTGTTTGATATTTTATTTTTAAACACTTAAACTCAAAATCAATTATTGTAAGGTGACATTGGTTTTAAGTTGGGAAATATCTTTAAGAAAAATAAAAAACTGAAATATCTTGCATGCATAAGTATTCAACCTCCACACATTAATATTTGGTAGAGCCACCTTCCGTGCAATAACAGATTTAAGTTCTTTGGGGTAAGTATAAACCAGCTTTGTACACAGTGTCGGAGTGATTTTGGCCCATTCTTCTTGGCAGATTTGCTCCAGATTGTTCAGGTTGGTTGGACGACGCTTGTGGACCACAATTTTCAAATAGTGCCACAGATTCTCAATGGGATTGAGATCAGGACTTTGACTGGGCCACTGTAGGACATTCACCTTTTTGTTCTTGAGCCACTCCAATGTTCCTTTGGCCTTGTTCTTGGAATCATTGTCCTGCTGAAAGGTGAATTTCCTCCCAAGCTTCAGTTTTTTAGCGGACTGAAACAGATTCTCTTGCAGTATTTTCCTGTATTTTGCTCCATCCATTCTTCCTTCAATTGTAACAAGATGCCCAGTCCCTGCTGATGAGAAGGCTGCCACCACCATACTTCACTGTAGGGATGGTGTGTCTTGAGGCATGGGCAGTGTTAGGTTTGCACCACACATAGCGCTTTGAGTTTTGGGCAAAAAGCTCTATCTTGGTCTCATCTGACCACAAAACCTTTTCCCACATCTGGGTCACTCTCATGCTTTCTGGCAAACTCCAGACTTGCTTTCAGATGGTACTTTTTGAGTAACGGCTCCTTTCTTGCCACCCTCCCATACAGGCCAGTGTTATGCAGAGCTCTTGATATGGTTGACTGGTGCACTATTACTCGACTCCCAGCCATTGAACTCTGTAGCTCCTTCAAAGTGATTGTTGGCCTCTCTGTGGCTTCTCTCACAAGTCTCCTTCTTGTTTGAGCGCTAAGTTTTGAGGGACGGCCTTTTCTTGGCAGTGCCTGGGTGGAATGATGCAGCTTCCACTTGTTCCACTCCTGATTATTGATCCAGCTGTGCTCACTGGGATATCCAAACACTTGGATATTATTTTGTACCCTTTCCCTAATCTATGCATTTGTACTACTTTATCTCTAACTTCTGTAGAATGCTCTTTGGTCTTCATTTTCCTTCAGATTCACAGCATTACCAATGATCCTTCAACAGTGGGGTTTTTATACAGAAAATGTGACAGTAACTGTAATGGTTCACAGGTGGAGGCCAATGGTGAAGTAATTGTGTCCTCGTTAGGGCAATCTTTTCATCTGTGCAAACTGGGAGCTTTCACAGCACAGGGGTTGAATACTTATGCAAGCAAGATATTTCAGTTTTTTTTTTATTTTTCTTAAAAACTTTTCCCAACATAAAACCAATGTCACCTTACAATAATTGATTCTTAGTTTCAGTGTTTAAAAATAAAATATCAAACAGAACGAAATTTCAATGTACCATTTGTAATTCGGTAATATGAGAGAATTGGTCAGGGGTCTGAATACTTTTGCAAGGCACTGTATATATATATATATATATATATATATATATATATATATATATATATATATATATATATATATATATATATATATATATTGTCCTGCCATGTTACACATACATACACATTCTTTACGAGTCAGTATGTGATTGCAACGTAGTATAAATAAAACCATATATCGGGGATGTGACACACACTTGTCAGCTACTTAATGTTAATGTTATAGGGGGATCTGTGTTGACTCTTCTGGTGCTTTCATAGTCCCGCAGGAAGAGGGCAGCAGCCTTATAATATCTGCCTGTCGATCATGGCAGTGACACAGAAAGGTGGGAGAGAGGGTGTGTGGGCTCACGCACTCTCTGTGTGGCTAAGAGGCAGACCTTGGGGGGATTGCTAACCCTATAAAATAACGTTCTGCTGTTCCCTCAGCTCTGCCCCTTAAGACGAACGGCCGGGGAAGAACGAGCACAACAACAAACTAATTTAAAAAAAAAAGAAAATTCATTTTTAATAGCGGGGAAAAACTTGGCCAGAACCCCAAACATTATCAGCAGTTTGAGGGAACACGTGAGAGTAGGACGGAGACCCGGGCCGTGCGGATAGCGACGGTCGAGGTAACGCTGCCGAGTGAAGCACCTTAGTTTTATTACTGTGTTTTATTTTCCCTTTTTCTTTTACCTGTTGTTTTCATTATTATTTCTCAGGACTTGTATGTGCACTTGACTGTATAACAACATTGGTAACTCTGTGGCCCTGTCTACTGTTGCAGGTATTCAGGCCACGGACAACTGGCGCCCTCATTCAAAATGATCTAGACAAGATTCAGAACTGGGCAGACACATGGCAAATGACATTTAATAGAGAAAAGTGTAAGGTACTGCATGCAGGAAATAAAAAAATGTGCATTATACATATCATATGGGTGATACTGAAATTGGAGAAGGAATCTATGAAAAAGACCTAGGAGTTTTTGTTGACTCAGAAATGTCTTCATCTAGACAATGTGGGGAAGCTATAAAAAAGGCCAACAAGATGCTCGGATACATTGTGAAAAGTGTTGAATTTAAATCAAGGGAAGTAATGTTAAAACTGTACAATGCATTAGTAAGACCTCATCTTGAATATTGTGTTCAGTTCTGGTCACCTCGCTATAAAAAAGATATTGCTGCTCTAGAAAGAGTGCAAAGTAGAGCAACCAGAATTATTCCGTGTTTAAAAGGCATGTCATATGCAGACAGGCTAAAAGAATTGAATCTGTTCAGTCTTGAACAAAGAAGAGTACGCGGCAACCTAATTCAAGCATTCAAAATACTAAGAGGTATTGACAATGTCGACCCAAGGGACTTTTTCGACCTGAAAAAAGAAACAAGGACCAGGGATCACAAATGGAGATTAGACAGAGGGGCATTCAGAACAGAAAATAGGAGACACTTTTTTACACAGAGAATCGTGAGGGTCTGGAATCAACTCCCCAGTAATGTTGTTGAAGCTGACACCCTGGGATCCTTCAAGAAGCTGCTTGATGAGATTCTGGGATCAATAAGCTACTAACAACCAAACGAGCAAGATGGGCCTAATGGCCTCCTCTCGTTTGTAACCGTTCTTCTGTTCTTATGTTCTCTGCGGTCTAAAATAAATCACTGAAAAAAAAAAGAAATTGAAAAAAAAAAAATCTGTGCGCCTGATCAGCATTACAAAAAAAGTTCTGTCTCTGTATCAGTGAATTGCCCACCAGCCTTTCACTCACACACTCACACACACACACACACCTCAAAGTAATAAAAAAAAAAAAAAAACTCATTGATACACAATGGAATAGCTTTAACTGCTAATATCTGTGTAAAGCCAAGTTATTAACAAACAGTTTGATTTTAATACCTCTATAGCTATTCAAAAGCCATTGCATTGTAACTAGACGTACTGCAAGAGGAAGTCACAAGAGACAAGTGTAGAAATAAATACAGAAAATAAACTTTCATTGATCATTGATGTGTGCTGAACACCTTAAAACACCTTATCCTGAAAAGCATACTTACTTTCTTTCTGTGTAGTGATGAATAACCATTCAAATCCTATACTTCTTACAGAATTGCAGCTGGTGTATGGTTGTAGGCCAGTCACACTGTAACTGCCCCTTTCCAGAATATTTAATTTCACTAGGTCCAGGAGCACAGGGCTTCAGCACTGGCTGTCCTGTCTGTGAGCAAGCCATGCACATCTGGCACTCATAGCTAAATAACAATAAGTAATAATAAATATTTACATACTATACAGTCGATACAAGGGATGGGCAAAAATTGAAAATACTTGGCGTAGCCCTATCAAAAGGGGGTAGGCCACCAGGACTGCACTGATTCAATGATGTTTAAATTGTTCTGGAGGGATACATGACCATTCCTCATTGATTACTATCTCCAATTCCTTCAGGGAAGTTAAGAGCGGAAATCTGCAATGAAGTCTCTTGTCCAGATTGGCCAAAAAAGGTTCGATAACATTCAGATCTGGTTGCTTGACATGCCAAGAAATATAGAGATGGCTTGTGTTTTTCAAGCCAGAGCGCAACAGCTTGGGTTGTGTGTGTGTGAGCATTGTAATCATGATATCATAAATCTTGTCAGGATAAGTACATCATGGGATGTCCATCTTATTATTCCACCATTTATATTAGTTACTGCAGTTTTTGTGTTAAGTTATCTTTTACAGCCATATTGACACCACTTTTGAGAGTGTTCAATATGAATCATCAGTAATTTGTTCTTTCTTGGATATGAAAGAACCTATTATCAGCTATCTATCAAAGTCTGTCAGAACTGCCGTTTTGCCCTTCATGACTAAAACTTACCATATTCCTTAGAATTTAAGACATCCTGTCACAAAGACGGCTGTAGTGGGTGACGTCAGACCAGAAAGAGGAACCAGGAAATAAACAACAAAGCGGTGGAGTTTGGTGAAGCTGAGCGATTGGTTTCACTCAGCATTTAATATTGAACAGACAGACAGAAAATAAAAGGTTGCAAGACAAACAAACACAGGACACGGCACTGGTAGCCAAAACAAAGAGATGAAACAAAACGGACTAACACTAAACAAACACGGTGAGCTTCTGTTTGAACTATTACTATTATTATTACAATTATTATTACCTCCGTCTCCAATCCCCTTCTCCACTCATTGAACACACAAACCCTGAGTGAATGAAAGCATGCAGCTTTTATGCAGCTTTACCAAGACTTGATCGCTAATCAATCATTCAATTGGAGTCGCAGTACAACTGCACGTGAATTAATAGAAGTGCAATTTCCCGTGCTCGCATATTATTACATTTTACCTGCACGTGAAGTGCTGTGCCGTGCCTAAATACAAATATACATTTTAAACAACTCATGTTCCACAGACCCATTTATATCCCATGTACCAATGACTATACACCAACATTAACACACAACAAGCAACATATAGCATTGAAATACACACAGGGGCGGGCAACATTGCCACACACCCTCAAATTTAAGACAAGGCCACATTTCCCACCCTCAATTTGAGGAAAAAATAAAACATCAGATAAAGAGGCATTTACAAAGATATAAACTCAATTATGCATAAGGAATCAATTTGCATTACAGTTATGTGCTGCTTCTTACGGAGGCACATTGCTGCCAGATGCATTTTTTTTTAAATATCGCATAAATGCGAGATAAGGATGACGTATTTACATGATCCTTATCTTGTATTTACAAGATCCTTATCTCGTATTTACATAATAATTATCTTGTATTTAGTTGATCCTTCTCGTATTTAAGTGATAATTATCAAAATGTAATGTACATACACCTTCTGATATGACTATGGCAATATAGAAGTAATAATTTCAATATTTTGTAAGCAATGGTTAGTTACTCAGGTTTAAATTGTTTGTTGATTTTTATATCATGTGAAATATTTAGCATTACAGGTCAAATAAAAAATGTATGCAGGAATTGTTATTCGACAGTACATTTAATGTATCTGCAATAATACTATGCACTTAAATGTATTACATGGTCCTTTATGTGATGTTTTCTTTTCTTTAACTGTTTCACCTCCTGTTAATTTCTTCAATAATCTTAAAGTGCATGTGTTTGTTACTAGTCAAGCTAATGTTTTAAGTATTCAGTTCAGCACTAAATGCATAATTAAAATACACGTCAAATGTTTGGAAGCTACAAATTATGTATAGAGACCTATAGAGACATATATACCTTTGCATCCCTGAACAGATAACTGTGTCCTCTTCAACATTACACTATAGACATTAAAGAGGATGTCTATAATATCTGCTGTAATGGCAGCCCAGTGTGTCGTCCTTTTACTAAGGGAAGCTTTTCAACTGGGAAGGGTGTGCGTGTTGTCTGATGAATAAATGTAGGGTACTTGTACATTCAATGTGCTGATTTCTATGAACAGAATAAAAGAGGTTTACTCAGGTTGATCTGTTCAGGGATGCAAAGACATCAGTGGATTATTGAAATTGAAGAAGAATGAACAATATTGTGTTCACCCTCCATCCCTCTGTATATCATTTACTGCGTTTAGATTTGACCTGTACTGTATATATCATTTTACCACCGTTTTGTGTTTTGTTTTAACCTTTAAGACTGAAACTTTTAAAAACATTTTATCGAATGTCTTCTAATATCATTAGCAACTAATGACATAAACCAACTTTAATTTTTTTTCAACCAGTTCATTACAATGTAGTTTGAATTTGAGCAATATAAAAAAGTAAAAGTTCTACAAATACAGCATGTGTTTTAAATCACAGTAGATGCAATAATTCAACTACCGGTTCATAAATAAATAAAAGTTAAAGGTTAATGATACAGAATTCTTTCTTTTTTTGATACAGGAGGAGCTGGACAGAGTAGTTCATTTATGGAACACACACAGAATTTGTCCCTGTCGCAACTCTGTAGCACCTTTGGGTCAATCTTTGACAATGTATCTGATTCCTGAGCTGCACAGTGCCCATAAACATGTGTGCAAAGTCTCTACAGGGCAGGTTGATCTGTGTAAGCAAGAATGCATTGAAAGAAGTCCCTATCCTTCTGATGAAACAGTGTTTGATATCTGCTGTTTATTGATGCAGGACAATAGCTGGTCTCCACCAACTAACCCAGAAGAAGCTATTTAGTTGTATGTGGGCCTTCGATATTGCATATGCTCATCTTTGTGATTAATGTTATACACCTTTGTTGTTGTGTATATTTATACTAATATTAATTTGGCATTTTTGCATCAAATAAGATATTTGGTAAAATGGCCTCTTTTGCTATGTTTTCATAAGCCTACTATAATGTTTAAATGATGTATTGCACCAATGGTTCCAGTGAAAATGTGTCTGTAAGAAACACGTAATTTTTAAAAGGTGCATGTTTGTATCTGTTCTTATCTACACATTAAATGTTCAAATAATTGTATTATTTTAATAAAAAAATGTCAAATATTTTGTGTTAATTACATCTGTTTTTTCTCTTTCATTAAACTTCAATATAAAAAACAGACTGACAATTTGAAACAGTTATATTTATTATTTTTCATAATGTTCACATGTATCAAAGTGTGGGGGGCATTTTAATATTTTTCAGAAATCAGCAGTCTTTGGAGAATAAATAAAAACTAAAAAGACATTGAAAGGACTTTTAGCAAAATTAGTACACTCTGAGCCAGGAAGGTTATATTAAATAACCATTCCATTGTCTATTACAATGGAATGGTTATTTACCCAAACATATGGTTGCATTAAGTACAGAGCTACATCCATTATGACACGTAGATGTTTTCTACGATAAAGCCTTGCATTTCGCAAAACCCTCTGGAGTGTTCTAAAGCTGATGACGATTCCATCTATGTGTGCCATGCATTGTAAAATTTCCTTATGGCTCAAACCTAAACCAAAATAAAACTGTATTGCTCACAACCTCTATTTTTACTCCATGCTGTTTATGTTACTCACTTTGTATTTCCTATGCAAACACTATCTAAATACACAGTACTTAAGTGACACCTCAGATGAAATTCAAACCACAAGACCTAGATGTAATGAATCAGGAATAGAGTCCTAATAAATAAAGTTACAGGATTTTTTCTGTTGTTTGCTTTTCATTGTACATTCCTTCGATATCTGTTATACTCTACATGTACTCCTTCAGAATTTCTCTGGAGACCTCAGACATTTTATCTAGGGCATACTTGAGTTTTTAAATTAGTTCTTAGGTTTTAGGTTGTCTTGGGTAGGTATGTTGGAGAATCCCATCCACCTGTTTAAGACATCCAAAAAGTCACCTTTGTCATCTTCAGCGAGACTTCCCTGCATTGCTGAATGTATTACATCTGTTTCCAAGGGACTTAAGTATGACTAAAAATATCCTAATAAGACACCAGGACATACTATATGTTCCCCATTGTCACATGGAAGGCCTTGGTTGCAAGGGTGTGCAGTTCTTTGATGGACCCAGACTCGGTTAAAATGTGTTTTCCCACTGATGATGGGAATGAGAATACAGAGATGAGAGCCCAGCTAACAAGATTTAAGTTTTTGCAGGTATCAAGTAAAGACCCTGGTCGCCCACACCTGTGATTTAAAACACTGGATGCACAGGCCTGTTGTGGTGTTCGCAGAGCCACTTCTAGCTGAGCCAGCAGGAGAATTTGAATCTTGCTGGGAACAAGCTTATTTATTACCTATGGATATCAATGCTATATAATGAAATACATTGCTAATAGTAATGTAGTAGGATCCTGTATTTTGTATCCTTTTGAATAAGTCCTTGTAAGGTCTGAAAAAGAGGTCCTGGTATCAAAAAGTCAGTCCGACCTGCTGAAAGTTCCAAACCTCCCTTATCAGGCAAAAGCTTTTTTTTTTTTTTTTAATTAGACTCAGAGCTTTAAAATATTCTGATCCAGCGAGAGCAGAATGACAAACTCTTTGGAACAGTTAATATGCCAGAAGCAATCGAACTAGGTTTGATTAGTAAGAAAAAACAAAAGTATTTAAATAAATAAGAAACAGCTGAACTAGATCTCTCTAGTTCAGCCTTGTTTTTGTTAGGACATGTTGTTGTGGTTGTTCCACCCTGTTGTTTATTGTTTATTGTCTACCTGTTATTTTTTTGTGCAAAATCTTTCCTTACGACTAAATAAAAAAATATATATTTATTGGTTTTATTCAATTATGGTAAAAATTATTTGTCTGATTTCGTCAATATTCATTAAAAACATATAAACATATAGCTTTCAGCTGGTTTGTATGCTATACGCTAATAATCAAGCGCATGCAGTAAACAGAAAAAAAAAAAAAAAACCTCACTCCCATAGGATCGGCAGTGCATTTTTGAACATACTACTCAAAGGGTTAAATTAGAAGGAATACGGTACGCAGCAGGGAGAGCAGAAAATCTACATACATTGCTGTATAAATACGGCTTGAACTTTTCGGTTTTTATTTTCCAAATCTCCCTTTAAATGCTAATTGGAGGTTGTTAAGCTCTCTGCATCCTAATAAAGAGAAAACTACTTGAAGACTGGGTTTAGGATTATTCTTTCTTTGCTACAAATCAAGGAGTTTTTAAATGATGGACTTGCTATCAGTGTACACTTCATACTGGGTATTTTATTCTGAAAAATAAATCTGTCAGGAGAACTCTGCTAAACGAGTGAAAATAACAAAAGCACAGCGATAAACTAGGCGACTGCAAGAATGAAATGCAATTAAGATCAGCGATGAGCAATTAACTTAATTTGTCACGTCTGTTTGAAATAAAATTGAGAAATTAGGTTCAGTCAAGATAGGAAGGTAAAAATGAGTGACATTGTTTTGTAATTAACAGCTTTTTCTGGTTTAATTATGAAACAGAATTGGCTTAAAATAAGTTTAAAGGGACGTCATGTGATCAAAAATCACCAGTAGACAATGTTTATGTCACTTTTCTTTATGATTTGAGAAATACATAGAAAATAACCGGATTGTCATATCAGAAAGCATTTATAATAAATTGAATAAGATAGGTGTGTAAGGAGGCAGTCAACAGGACCTAGCACAAGTGAGCATAACTAATGGATAACAGGCCATAAAGTGCCATTTGATAGGAACTACTGGTGACATACTCTATACAGTACAGTCCCTGCCTGTGGTAACTCCAGCTATTTGCTTTTAAGGTGCTGTTACACACCAAATGTAACTGTTCTCACATCTTAGACACTACATTCAAAATGTATCTTCTTGTTTTTTTCTTATACATCCATTGTTCACTGAAAGTACCAGTAGTCCATTTTTTACTTTAGGAAAGCTGGAGTGAGGTGCTGCATGAAAATGATGCATGAAACACATTTAGTTTAAAAATAGAGGTCATGTCTCTATGGATGGGCAAAGAATCACACATGAGATGAAATACTGTAACTGATGAGCTACACCATATACACTATAAAAATAGTACTTTCTAATGATTTCAATTAATCTTGTTGGCTGTCATGATAGGAAACGACCTCAATTTGCATCTGATTAAAAGAGCCCAACCTTAACGAAAAATAATGAATATTATAGACTGCCCAGATTATAAATCTTGTCCCCTTAATTAACTAAGAAAAAGGGCCAATACTGCTTGACAGGGGAAGGGAAGGGACGGACAAGCATTGTATTAGCAGCAGCAGCATAGGTTGACAATGGGGAAAAAACATCCAGCACTGCATATAGGTCAATGAGGCCATGTGCTAATCTTATATAAACAGAAGAGCTAGCTTACTAGTAGATGTTTGTCTCTGCTGTTAGCGAATATCATGTACAAGCTGGCAATTCCATTGGGTTTTGTTGGGTGGCTAATGTTGACACTGCGGATTTTGCATGCACTGTGGGGAAAGTGGGGGGTGGACACCCTCGAAGTGCTGGTCCAGTTCTAGCTCGGCTCCAGGAACTTGACACCCTCCCTACAGAATTATTGACCACACCTGGAAGGAAAGAACAACACCCATTAAAGCAACACTGTAACACACACAATTACCAGTATAGTCAGTTGTTTTGTATATTTAATTGAGAATATACATTTCCCCTCAGGCTCACCTATAATTGCAAAATGTTCTTTGAAAATATATAAATGTAACTTTACATTATTCTACAAAAATACTGAATAATGTTTGTTCAATTGAATGAAATCTCCACCTTTTAGGACCACAATGCATATTATTAAATATTGAATATTATCTATTAAAAAAAAAGAAAAAAAAAGAAAGTGAACTATACAACAGATTTCTGGTTTGGTAATTTCATTGAGTACGCTTATCTCTTCAGAAATAAATTGGGCAAATAGTGATTCTGAGTAAATTGTTTAGCCCTTTGTAATCAGCCCATAGTAGAGAAGTAACGACATGCAAAGGGATTTAAGGTTGCACAGGCATTGTAAAATATTTAATTAATATTTGTACACATTAATAAGACTTATTTTTGCCAGAGACGCACATTGAACTTTTTCTTAGGGCCCAAAATACAGGATAGGCTCACATGACTTGAAAAATTTCAACCATTAAACAAATACTAAATACCAAAAATATACATAAATAAATAAATACATAAATAAATATATCAACATGATAACTCTTGTTAGTTCTGAAAATCTGTACTTATATATGGGTAAAATATCATATAAACTGACTAGTTTCATGCTTCAAATAATAAGAAGGTTACAAAATATAGTGTATCATCCACTAAAAAATGTACATTTTATATCTGCCTTTTCCATTATAAACCATTTTAATGTTGCAAATACATGCCTTGGTATAAACACATAAATTACCTGGAGCTCATACTTATTTCTTTTATTAAAATTGACCTTCATGTTTTGCACATTGAGACTTTTAAGGAAGGTAATTCAAAACTCAACTTCACCTAATGAGGCTTTGCTATTATGCATACCAGACAAACCTCAGCACTTATTAAAAAGGCTTGTGAACAAATCTACATGGAAATTAAATTTTGCCTTCATCAAGGAGTAAATGAACACATGGAAGGTAACGTAATCTTATTTATCAGAAAGTATTTGTAAAATTACACATGAATACCATAAAAGGTTACCTGGGGTCAGCATTTGCATGAGTAAGTAATTTGTAGAATGTCAGGAGCAATAGACAGCACAGATGGATGTGCGAGTTTAGGATGAAACTAGCCTCAATAATAGCCAATTACACTGTGATCAATCAGGATGATAGATCTAAATGGCAAGGTAAAGAGAGTCTCTAAGCGATCTGTAGCATGCATATTCCTTACTAAACACTGGCACTAAAGCTGCAGTATCCCCTTATGTCAGCAGAAAAGTATGGGTCAGAGAGGCTAGTTCTGAGGAAAGCAGAGGTCAACTAGAGATGTGTTTTTTTTTCTGACAATTCAAAACAAATCCTTATAAAAAATGTCCCACTGGGTTTTGAAATCCACCCTGCTACTTCAAAACAAAACTTTGCCAGGTGTAAGACACTATGGGCAACAGCGAACAGGTCTAACAACCACCAAAGGGGTATTTGATAAACGACCTTGAACTTGACCTCTGGATGTCTGGAAATCTTGGAGATTTTCCTCAATACAATGATTTCTTTCAGATTTTAGTATAGCTGACAGATGCTTTTTTAACATAATTATAGATTTGTTGGGAACCCTGTGGTAGGACTGAAACTGGATGGCATATACAGCTTTTGTGACATAACACTTGTTTTTGAACATGGTCTAGCCTTAGATCAACTAAAGTACTATAAAGTATGAGCATGTTGTCTCATACATTGATGTGTTCTTGTTTAAGATACAGTCTAAAGAATTATTCACATGGGATTAAAAATCAGGTGTCCTAAGAGTTGATCAACGTAAGTCTAGTAACCTGTCAGATGTGGATTTATTTTCATCAAAGAAAGTTAGTAAATACAAAATTAATTGCCATGTTGTGGCCAGAGAAGGCCCTTTCATGCATGATTTGTAAACTGAAGTGAAAGTGAACTGGGTGTAAATAACACATTTTGTTGTACCTTCTTTTTCAATGCTAGAATAACCATTTCATCCCCTAAGTGATATGTATTTGCCTACTTGTCTTCAAATTTCCGCTGCCCCCAATTTGATTATGCCAATTTGTTACATTTTGCTGAACTGTCGAATCTCAGGACTGATCATACCAATTGTAATATTATATTAGGGTTTATTGTAAAGGCTGGTGTTGCTTTGAGGCAAATACCTTAAAAATGCTGTATCAATTCTAACACTGACATGGTCGATTCGCACAAGAGTAAAAAGACACAGGATGCCTGAGTTTGAAATTTTACAGATGGTCTCTATGTGCTGTAAAAAAAATGAAGGACCTCTGAGATAAAAAGAAATGGACAGTTTGCACAGGACAACATTTCATTCTGAAACCATCGGTTTATGTGATGATTTTTACTCCCGCTGTAGTGGTTAA
Source organism: Polyodon spathula (assembly GCF_017654505.1). Classification (NCBI taxonomy): domain Eukaryota; kingdom Metazoa; phylum Chordata; class Actinopteri; order Acipenseriformes; family Polyodontidae; genus Polyodon; species Polyodon spathula. Next base: position 41,935,850 of record NC_054538.1, read on the forward strand.
TATTTTTTTCTTTTTTTATCACAACTACATTATCATAAACTGTAATAACTTTAATACATTTAAACATCTAATAATCATATGTTTAATAATAATAAAATAAACTTAATCAACAACCTGCAAACAATAAGCATGGTTGGTTTTAAAAGGTTGGTAGCATTTGGCAAGCATTAAGCATCAAGCATTAATGTGCCCTAGCAAGAAGGAACAGTTTTATTGCATGCTGCACAGTATGCATGCTAATGTATAATTACATTCTCAAAATCTAAATAAGCCATCTTTTAGCCTCTAACAAGGGAGCTTCAAACTGTGTTTCTGTGGCAGTTTCTCTCTTAGTTGTTTGTACCAAGGTACCGTTTTATTTAGGTTTGGAAGAATTTTTTTTTTTCAATAAATGTTGATTATCTTTGATTTCTCTGCACACAAACAAACAGGCGAAAAAATATTTCCATCGATAATAATCGAAATTTACAGACAGGCAAAGTAATACAAATGCTGCTTGAAAACTTGTTAAAATCCCACCTTAATGTGTATAAAAGGTGTTGTAATGAATGCTGCAGAAAGCACGTCAGTTAGTGGACTGGAGATACAAATAATTTATCCAAGATTCATTACATTGTGGTCAAAGGTGAGTAAGAGCATAGCAACTAAGTTTGTGGCAGAAGGCTCAACAGCACTGTACAGTAATGGAAGCCAAGTTTCTTATTTTATTTCAATAATGGATTGCAAAAGAAAATCACTAGAGGAATATTGCAGTGAATACCCTGACCTTGAAATTAAAATGGTGAAAAATTCTACAGGCAAATGGTATTGCTGAACATCTGAGCAGAAAGTCTTATTTGAAATTGAAAGAAAGCCCAGAATAGCCCAGTCTTTCCACACGATCTGGTATATGGACATTGTGCTGAGAGACGACTCCAATGACCCCCCCATGAAAATTTAAATTTATACAAATTTTTAAAAATATCTTAAAAATAAACATCAATATTATCCATGAAAATTATAAAAAAAAAAAACTAAAAACAAATTATGCCAAGCCTAGTTATATTCCTGATGGTAAAATGATGGCTCCTAAATTTAAACAATATGTTTAACTGACAGAAAATATTAAAATTCAAATAAATACTTTCTTCAGGTATTTTATAGACATGTACTAATGCTTAATTCATAGTTTCTCATTTATTTTGTAACAGACAGTGTGTGACTGTGTGTTGCTGCTGTCTCAGAACCCCAATCGAAATACGTTTTTCATCTCAATGGGTTCTCATCCTGGTTAAACACTAAATCATTGGATTAGATTAAATTAGATTGAATTGACAAGTGTTCTCCTTATTTACAATGCAAGTAATTTAACATGGGAGACATCTATTGAAAGGGATTCATGTTTGTCTGTATTGAGAATTTACTTCATACAACATCAGTCAGTAAATTAATTTAGTAACTTAGTCGTTAGAAAACTACACACAGCTCAGCTCTCAATAACCGAGTCATGAGGGAGCATAGCTTTGGAAGACATTTCATTTAATAATGTGTTTCCTATGGGTATGTAATGGGATAGTTAGCACATTCCCCTGAGACAGACCGGCAGACATTAAAAGGTCTTTCCAATACATGTAATGGCTGAGGGCAGCAGCTAATTCAATAGATTCGATCATAATCATCTCTTCTTTCACTGCTCCTGATTTATTGCTTTGGTTACAGTCAGTCATCACTCAGTTTGCTGGTGAGTCGTCATAAATTATGCCTCATAAATAAGAAGATACAATCAACACAATTATATCAATTCATCTACAGACTTGAAATGCATCTTGAACCTGACAATCAAGTGCTAATGTTATTTTTTAAAGGGTAGCCTCTCATTTAGAACAACCTGTAAGTTATGCCACCTATATAAATATCTGCTCATATTAAATAGAAGACAGGACTGAGTGGTTATTCAGCCAGTCTATGGGAAAATAAACACAATAAAAAGATCTGAATGATATTTTTTCCCGTAAATTCTTACTAATTGCTATATGAAACTAATATTTTAATTTAATAAAAAAAAAAAAACAACTACATAACTCATGTATGGACTGCATGTAAATAAGTTAGACATTGTCAACTGGAAATAAACCATAAGAAAGGCCATAATGTGGTTATCAAGGTAATGTAACATAAATGTTTTCCATAAAAATTGTTGGGATCCCGAGGACAGTAAACTGATAACTCCAAGGCTTTTTATACCATTCTCACTGCTTATTATTGCTGTTTCATGAGGCAAATTTCATATTAACATCAAAGAGATTATTTTCATCATTTTATCCTCATGTTCTGGGTCATTATTCAGTGGATCTTGAGAAATAACTGTAACCTTTGGTGAGTTTCGGGGCTCCTCCCCCGTCTACACTCTTGTAAATGATAAATGTGCCTTAAAACATAACTGCATAAAACAACAACCTGGGCATGCCAGTTCAGTGGTGAACCTGCTCTAAACTTAAACATCCATTTTAATCAATGCTGGTTGTTTTCCTACCAAGTATCTAGGTGAAAAATAAACAGGAGGTGACATAACTCTTGTACAGTAAGTGCACACTTATTGGATGAACATTTTTAGCTATGTGATATCTGTAAATACTTTACCACAAAAAGTGAAATCTGGCAGCTGTTACCACACTTTTTATATGTTATTTATATTGCTGCAGTTAGTTGAAATATATTCATCATCTAAAATTATAATTTAAGAAGTAATACAGGTATAAGATGAAACATGAGACTAAGGGGTAGAGGTACTAAAATATTGTGGTTGTCGCAGTTGCAAACGAGTCAGAGGTCTAGGATGAAATGTACTAAACAAGAGCAATGTTAGTGAATTTTTAGGGAATGCTTTGCGGCAGCAGTTTGTCTTTGTGGTTCAGCCTTAGATAAATATGTAATTATGGGTGTTCCTGAATAAATTAGAAAAAATGGCACAGAGATTGCAAATGAGGGTTCTCAAATATTATGATGAGATATACTAAAGCTGCCAGAAATTGAGACACTTACAATTGCATCAGTTTGTTAAGATTTAAAAATGTGTTGTCTGATTTAAAAGATGACCTGGAGCCTGTCACCCAGAGAAGCCATGCTATTCCTGCAGGGGTCAAGCCATTGTCCACCCTGCACTATCTTGCCTCTGGGTCATTTCAGGGGACTGTGGTAGCTGTTGCTAGCATTTTCCATTCCGTTTTTTTCTTGTACGTCGCCAGTTGCGCCCAATGCATTTTTTAGGAGAACACCCAAATGCCAATTTTTCCCTAAAAGCAGAGTGTACTTACAAGCCTTGAAAACAAATTTCTATGACATTTCTGGTTTCCCCAACGTGTTGCAGGCAATAGGCTGCACACATGTGCTGCTAACCCTTTAGCTCATTTTGAGCATCTGTCTAGGAATAGGAAACACACACATTTGTTGCTGGTCCCTTTAAATTCGTATTAATGAGAATTGACAGTCATCCTGTAAATATCACTTGTCAATGCGCCACCATGATCTATTTTGTCTTAATTGTCTAGGCTACTTAGTAGGACAAGTTAAAAATAATAACCAATGTATACAATGCAGCAGCATGATATATTTTGTGTTTCCAGTATCTTAAAGGCTAAAGTAAAAAAAAAAAGTGTACTTGGTATTCATTTAATTTTACTACTGTACTGTATAGGCCTACTGTACAGATTTATATGTGTACATAATGTAATGTGCAGCCTACACAAAACACATTAGTGTTATTTCAATGCAATGATTTATGCATTTAAAATGTACTGAGCACTATAAATGTATGTGTGTGCGAGTTTAATTGTAATTTTTAAAAACCTGACACCTCCTTATGTCAGACAAACATGTCTGGTTTAGCAAGGGGCTACTGTGTGATTATGAAAAGCCTTTTGATAGAAATACATTTTTTATTTGGTGAAGGTGGGGGCCCCACTATAGAATCTGATGGGATTAAACTACCTTTCATTATTTACTCAAGAAAATATATAGACAAAATGTATACTTTGTGAATTGTCGCAACAAAATGAAAATTGCGGAATGTTTACCCTGCAATTGGTCCACCTCATCTACCCCTCAATACTGCAACCATAGGGCTGTTAAACTGTATTTTAATCATCATATAATAAAAACATACATATTTATTGAGTTTCAGCTTTGTAAATTGGGTTTGTAGAGCTTGTATTAAAATGAAAGTATGAAATTGCCTTATGGAAATATGCACATCAGTGGCAATCTGTTTCCAAACATTTTGTTTATAGGGGAAATACTGGATAACATGACTATACCTGATAGTCATCTTCTGTGAATGGCTGTAATTTAGCATCCTGGAATGATGTTAATACATCCTTGTAAATTAGAACCAGTCCTGAACTGGTTGGGGAAGGAGGTAACTAGTCTTCTGTAAAGCTCAAAGTGCAAGATCTTTGAATTGGGTTGTTGGGGCATTGGCATTGACAGGAGAAACACTGACTCAAACCCATCAGGGTCAGTGTGGAGTTCTATGAGCAGGGCAGTCTGATTTGCAGGTGGGGCTTCCAATGTCTGTGTTGTAATTTGAAGCACAGACCAAGACAGTGCAAGCTTAAATTCTTACAATAGTGTTTTAAACAAATTACCACATACCCGATCATTACTTTTGTGTTTTGGTGACGTGTGAAAAAAGGCACTGAAAATACAGTAAATATACCTTGCCATGGTTGAAAACCCAACATTAGAGCTAGTGTATCAGTATCATAAAATAGTAAAAATATAAATGTGACATACACATGCCTAGATTATGCTACTGTCAAAGAATTGTTCTAAAGAATGTCCTTACTCAGTTTAATCAAAATTCGCTAAGCCTCTCTTTAGATATACTACACAATGTGACAATTGGAAAGACAACTGTATCCTAGGGGGCATTCTTCTTTTCTTCTATTCGGGTTGGATGGTAAAAAAAAAAAAAAAAGAGAAAGTGAAATACAGAGGAAGGGATTGGAAAGGAAGGTCATCTGTACTGATCCTGTGATCTATAGAAGATAAGACTGATGAGCTACTTCCTATCATCTATAGCTTATCTTTATTTTAGTTGAACATTTCTATGGAGAGAAGCCCTTCAAACATGTTCAGTTTGAAAAGGTATCATTCTATGGGGTGGGAGGAGATTTGAAGTTGTAAAACATACTGGGCAGGATGTTCAAAAGGTTGTAAATGATAACTCCAGTGGTAATCAACAAACTGGTATGTAGCATTGATTTTGACATTTTCAAGCGGTTTTTATGCCGATTTTGTTCCTAAATAATCATGCTAATGTGGTTTCACAAATTTTGTTGATTTATGAAACAATGGTAACATCCCAACGAGCAGGGCTTCTTGCTACTATTTATTTTCTTTGGGTGGGAATTTAAAAGCAAATCCGTGTTAACTGTCAATTTATCACTTGGAAAAAGGAGTTTTTTAATTAACAAAAGAGTATATAACTGTGTCCAAGTGTCCACCCCTGTACGTATGTATATGTTCTGTGTTGCGTGTATAGATATTGCTGCATGGGATATAAATGGGTCTGTGTAGCACGAGTGATTAAAAATATAATTGTATTTAGGCACGGGGATTGCACAAACACTTCACGTGCATTTAAAGTATGTAATATATGTGAGTACTGGGATTGCACAAATTAGTTCACTTGCTGGGATTCAAGTGAATAATTAATTAGTAATTGAATCTCGTCACAGCTGTGTATAGCTCAGGGAGAAAGAACAGGAGTGAGGAGAAAAGAAAAACAAAGAAAATAAAAGAAAAGGAAAGAAAAGCAATTGCTACTTTGTGCTGGAGGACCAGCATGGTGCTTGTGTGTTTTGTCTGTTCGTCCTTGGTAAATGGTTAGATACAACCTACAAGGAGACTGGGTTGTTTACTGTGATACCAAAACGTAAGTGTTGTGTTTGTATGTCTGTCAAAGTAAAACTGTTTGTTATTTCTGGATTACTAACACGATCTGGAGCTGTCGCTATTCAACCAGCATCAAACCTGGGCACCAGGACTTTCCCTTTGTTCACGGAGAACTGTCTTTGCACGACGAGCACTAATCACTCACTGTAAAATGTGTCTGTGTTTTGTGTTATGTGTCGGTGTGCAGGACTGGACTTTTGGTTACGGGTCAAACCCAGGGATTATAAACACTGAGTGATACATGCCGCTGTAACATTAGTACAGTTAACCCTCTTTATACTGCTAGGTAAGGGCCATGGGCAAAATCGGACAATAAGAGAGGGTGGCATTATAGTGATGGTAAAAAAAAAAAAAAATTACACACACATACAGCCATCTATGTTTGCAATAAATGAAAATGTTTTATTTTTTTAGTTATACAATTACAATATCTCCAGGCCATTTTAATAAAACATTACATTTTAAACTGCAATATCAGTTCTTAACACAAAAATAATGGTAACATCCTATCATTTAGTTTCAAATCACCCAATCATCCCCCATTGAATGATGCCATCTATTTATTTCATAAAGCAATTTAAGCTCAACAGCATTCTTTTTTAAGCAGTTAAAACAAAAAAGTTGAATATGTACAGGCTGTACTTTTTAAATGAAAAATAATAATAAAAAAAACTATTCTGCTGTTTACAAAACTGTAGCTTTAGTTTGAATCAGCCATCATTTGTGCAAAACTTAAACTTAAAACAAATAAACCTCTGACAGTACATTTACTGTGGTTTATACAAGTCACTTATTTTAGACTGCTTCAAGCCTTTTTCAGGTTAAACAAAACGACGTATTCCCATTCCGTTATTCTAATGGATAAAAACAAAAGGTAAGCCATTTGTTTTAATCCATTAGAATGCCTCTGGTTGTCCTTTGATTAACAGTGTAAGCCTCACTTAGGAGAGAAAATATTTGTGATGTCTTGCTTTTTTATTTTCAGATGCATACGTGCAGATTTTTTTCTTTTGCTCTGATGTTAAATGTAGGGTTGACTCGCCATGTTGTACTTTCTGCTTTGTTTTGGGAGCGGGAGTGTTGATGACATAGGTATGGATGTTCAGTTAACAACGAATTAGGAAAGCGAGTTAAAGGTTAACTGCATAACTTTGTTGTTTTAATTGGCCATTATTATTTTGCTGAGTCTAATGAGGGAAGCAACAATGCTTATATTTACATTTGCTTGGCTTGGGAAGTTGACAGATGGCAGACAGCAGGGTGGCGATATATAACGGGTACAAATAGCACTGTTTTTATACTGGTGACATTTATTCAGAGAATAGCGAGGGACAATTGTAGTTGCCAATTGATTTTTTACCCAATTTTTCTTCCAAATTGAAATAGCCAATTGTATTATTTTTAGGCACAGCTCACCACTACCACCCCCGTGCTGACTCAAGAGGGCGGCGAAGATGAACACACGTTGTCCTCTGAAATGTGTGCCGTCGGCCGACCGCTTCTTTTCACTCTGCAGGCTCACCATGCAACTACCTCAGAGCTACAGCGTTGGAGGACAATGCAGCTCTGGGCAGCTTACAGGCAAGCCTGGCCAGCCTACAGGGGTCGCTGGTGCACGGTGAGCCGAGGACACCCTGGCCGACCTATGCCCTCTCCACCCGGGCAACGCTCTGCCAATTGTGCCCTGTCTCTTGGGAACTCTTGTCCACAGTCAGCAGTGGAATAGCCTGGACTCGAATCGGTGACCTCCAGGCTGTAAGGTGCATCATACAGTAAATGCTGAGCTCCTTTACTGGATATGCCACTCGGGAGCCCCTTAGTTCATAAGATTTGACCTCCCCATTGGGATACGTTGGCTGATTCCAAGTAACCTCTACCAACTCTGACCCAGTTAATTTTAGCCTTGGGGCTCTCATGTTAGAAAGTGGTGCTTCATGTGTTCTTGCTGATTGCAGGTGGGCTTGAGGTACATCCTCCATTTCTACAGACAATCAAGATAAACTGATACTCTGTGGGCTGTAAACTAGAAAACAGATTGGGTAATCCTTTACCAGTATAGCGTTGTTTACCATTAATTAATAGTGTATATTTAGTTATTTTACCATTCTGAGTCAATGGTGCAGACCCTGACATTTTCATTTCAGCTGCGCTAACAGCGGTAAGTGTTAGAGGGCTTGCAGATGAAGGTGCTGTCTCCAGAGTTTTAATTCTGGCAAGCACACTGATGGTACACCTGCCCATAGTACAAGTAATAATTGCTTAGCTGTACATCAAGGGTCTCCAACCTTTTTACTTTGAAGAGATACTTCTGATTTGCAAAAACATTTGCAAGCCACTCCTCAAAGAACTCCAAGCTAAAAATAAAGAAAAATATGATTCTTTAGATTTCATGCTGTCTGCCAGCCCAGCAAAATCTGGCTTGTAATTAGAAAGTGCAACCCTGATGGAGTCATTCAGATGCTCGTCACTTAGGAGGGTTCTAAATTGATAAAGTTAATTGTCTGAAAAGGTAGATTCACATAGATAAGTAGAGCCAAATAAGGACAGCACTTTCGTTGCTGCTGCAGAGATTTCTGGACTTGTCCTTGCCCACTAAAGTCCAGAAGTCAGACACTGGGCATCTTGCTTTCAACTGAACATCATTTTGAAGATCTCCATTTCCTCTTCAACACAATTCAGATTAAACAATGATCCCACTTGTTCATAAATGTCACTTACATCCACATCCATAAAGGGATTTGAAGCAAACATTACACAAGGTTCCAGCTGCTGAAAATCATTGAATCTGTCATTAAACTCTTGCCTGTCTGGTCAAGAGATCGCAGTATTTACTGGGGTCCAAAATTTCTGCATGGCTTCATTTCCTTCCAACATTTCTTTCACAAACAAAAAATACTGGATTTTTTTTCTTCTGCAACTGTTGCATTCAATAATACAACTTTGATTTGAAAGCCTTCACAGCACTAATCATTGTGCATGCATTTTTTTTTCATTGCAATTCACAGTTTAAGCTGTTTCATTTCTCTGTGACATCAATTAAAAGTACCAAATCAAGCAGCCAACATACTGTCAGTCAACAGTGCACAACTTGACTCCAAGAAAATTGTAATTTCTGACACAAGAGAAAGAAATCAGTGCAGCACTCTCCCTCTGCTAAGCCACCTTATTTCAGAGTGAAGCAAAAGATTGCCATACTCAGTGGAAATTTCATCGAGTAGTGTTTGAATTTGCTGGTGTTGTAGGGCTCTAGCTCAAACTGAGTTAACTATTTTTACAACAGGAGTCAAAACGTGGTCAAATCCCATTACTTTGCTGCAAAGTGCCTGTTGATGTAATATACAGTTGTACTTGAGGGAAATGTGGGAAATCGGGGTCTATCTTGCAACTTAGTATGAAACTTACGTGACATTCAGTCATTGCGGGAGCTTCATCTGTTGTTATTGACAGAAGCTTTTCGAGCGGTAGGTTCTTTCGAGCAAATTTATTTTTAGATATAGATATCTACCCTCTGGCTTTAGCTTTTAATTGCAATAATGTCAAAAACTATTATTTCATGCTGAAGTCGTCAAACACATTTCAAACAAATACAGCCAGCTGAACCATGTCGCTCGAGTCAACCGATTCATCACACTGAATTGAAAATGACAAGAACATAAATCCCGGTCTATCTGTTCACAGACATCTTTTGATAATGCAGATGCTCTCCTTGCTATAGTGTTAGCTCCCAGTTGTACATCAGTTATAGCAGACATTATTTCTGACTTAGGGCCGGTGCTAGGATTCAATGGGCCTTGGTGCAAGAGTGTGAAGGGACCTCTTTTTTCAGGAGTTACTATCTTTGTTGGGACATTTTCTCAAATTTTGTCTGCACATTGATAGTAATACCTGCCCACACACACACACATATTATATATATGTGTGTATATATACTTGTTAGGAGCTACTCTTAAACCACCAACTAGCTACCAGTAGCTCACGATCAATGTGTGTGTAAGCAATTAGGTCCAGTTAGTGTAGTTAACTATAGTGGTATCAAAGCTGAAAGGGAAGGTAATGTTGTCTGTAATTATTATACAAGAACGTATCCTTTTCGGTACTGTATTCAGTGAACAATATTTCCTCTTCCTGTATAGCTACTGCTGCGTTGCCAAGGCAGCTTACCTGATTATTCATGAAGATAATTTGGTTTTCAGATATTTTCCCATTTGGATGGGTGGGTTTTGCCTATGTCAGTTCCTTGCTGGTGGCATTAACTGACTGGGCCACAGGGGCAGACTGGGAAGAGGAAGAGGCATTGTCAGTTCTGATCGGCTGGGAAGCTGATCTGGTACAAGCAGCGTCAGTGCAGCCCTTCAGAACTAGTATGTATTGTGTAGGGCTCAAGATGCCTGAAATGGAACTGACGAGACAGGCCACTGTCATCCCTGAAGATATTGTATGTCTGTCAGTGAAAATATGCAGTTAAACAGTTTGTGGGTGTTTTATTGATCTGAGTCATACAAGTTGATTAAAAGCAACAAAAAAAGCAATTTCAATATATAAAACATATTACTGCATTATTGTCTAACTGAATAACCACATGACTGACATGACTGATGTATTTCACTTTTTACTGTAATCTGGAAATCTGTTAAAATACATAAACGCAGTGCCAGTTCACTTAGAAGCAGACCGTTGAAGTGATGCTCCCTTGATTTAACGGACTTGGAATTTTTAACAATCAATAGTTCGAAAGGACATTGTCGTTTTCTTTGATCAACCAAAGACTACAAAGAGCTCACAGAGCTCTTCCAAGCAATATATGATTCATTGTGTTATATTTATTATCATCATCTGTGCTAAAAATCACATCATTGAACATAGCTTTATTACTCCATTGAGTTTCAAGGGTTCAGGCCATTTTAGCAGCAGTGCTCTGCTGTCTTTTCTTTACAGTAAAGCTGTTGAGTTCACTGCATGATGCCTCCAGCGCACGCACTGTCCACAGGTTTGCGACTTGTCGGCACTGTTAAAAGCCACAAAATGGATGTTGTATGTTGTGAAGGGCTCTAGACTAAAAATGTGAGCTTGGTTGTTTGTTCCCTAAAGAAAAATTATTACTTGTAATTATTCAGAGATCAGAATCTCTAGCAGCATTGTGTCTTAAGACAACTCCATCTTGTAACCAAATAATAATCAAGAATGTTGATTCCGATTACTTAAAATTGTTTTTGGTTAAAAAACAGGGCTTCTTTAAAAATCTAGTGTGAGTAGCAATTTTTGTTATTGTTATTCTGCTCTTTTCAATTGTTATAGTTTGTTGTTCTCTATTTCAAATCCAGTAAACAATTTATTTTTCCAAGCTTACAACAATCTTAATTACTACATTAAGCACATTAAGTAAATGTGTTTCCTTGCTGCACATTATAGAACATTAATTATTAGAGTAGGTATTACCCACTTAACAAGTGGCAAAAAAAAAAAAAAAAAACTAAACATAAGCTCCAGCATAAGCAGTAGTCTTCCCCAAACAGATTATACATTAAAATCCATTTGGCTGTTGGAAGCTCTGGGACATTTAAATGTATATTTTATGCTGTAAAATATGGGAAGCATGTAGATTATAAAACACAAAATAAATGCATATTCTGCAACAGTTGTTTAATTACAGTTTATTTCAGCATAGAGACTTCTGTCTTGCCCCTAGATGGCAATACTATCAAACACTTTGTTAACATGGATATCTAATGATTAACAACCTGCATTCAGTCATACAAGACACTCAAGGCAGCCATTAAAAAACAACTAACGGAATTGATTTTATTATAGATTTCTAAATAAATGTCTATGGCTTAGATCCCTGAAAGTGGAAGTGTTTAAGTTGTCATTAGCAAAATAGTTTATACAGTTAAATGAGAACCAATAGCTTACTGTAGATTGTAAACAAAGAAAAGCAAAAGTTTTTCATAGAAAAAAGATTCACAGAGCTCTGACTGTTATTCATTTAAAATGCAATCAATGTGTAAATACTGTTGTCAGTGTTTGTAGTTTAAAATATGATACATTAAAATGAGTTCCATTTACACAGACAAACGTATGTAGTAAAAAAAAAAATTAAAGTGATGATTTTAAGTAAACAAAAGCAAAGTATACTATAAAATTAAATATAAGCAGTACACTTTACACACTACAATTTCTGAAGGAACATGGTGACATTTTCAAATACTTTTTGTATGAAATGTATATATCTGAAGAGTGTTTGAATATTTTTAGCAAGCAATTAGTCCAAGTGGGATAAAATGAGCAACAAAAGCCCCACGAATAGGGTATACATTAAAGGATATGCATTGTTTAAATATATACTGTGTGTTGTTTAAATATATGATTACACTGTAAATCATTACTAAGAAACACATCAAATACATAACTTAGGAAATCAGCAATTAATTCCCTGGCTCCTAGCAAAGTATGACAAGGTTTGCTACAGACTGAAAAAAATTTCAATCTCATTTTCCCCTCACAAACAGCAATAAAATTATCTAGGGAAAATATATGATTTTAATTAAGACTAGCCATGTGTATTTGTAAACAACCTTATGTTGATTTACTCAGACAAACGACAAATTGCCCCATAATGAACTATTATTAATCTGACCATGCAGATTTTAACGAAGAGCCACGTGGATAAAATATTTACAGTCAGATCATGTTAAGATTTTCATGGGACCTGATAAAAAATGTGTCTTATCAAGGATCTATAGCCTATAGTCTTGCCAACTAGTTGTGTAATAAGTTTATATTGTTCTTATATAAAAAACTAAAAGTGGACTTGAATTAAATGGCAAGAAAACAAATTGGATTACATTAGATGCACAGTACTGATACTACAGTGTATATTAAAATAAATATGTCAGGCAGTCAAACAAGAATGATGATATAACTTGGTTTCATAGTGTGACAGGGTGTGGATTGCCAAGGAGACTCAAAGACCAGGAAGCTGTAGTTAAGCATTTACATACACAAATACAAAACAACAAACCAAGTACACTGTCCACCACACCATTCCTTCACTAACACAATTCTACACTAACCCCCGTGATTACTCTATATATACACCTATGGCTCATTCCACCTTCATTCCCACTTGTGATTGCATGGAGGATTTTAACAACCTGCTTGCCACACAATACTCCAGGCGAAACACACGCCTGTGCACTGGCAGGGCTTTCACTCTGCCATGCTGCCACGCACAGGTAGTCATACAACCTGTCAGAGGTGAAGGTCAATTTCATATGTACACAACCATGCAAACAAGATGAGAGCACTGAAAATGGTCTCTGAGATACAGTCAAATGACCACAACATGACAACCAGTGAAAGGTACCTTTCTGCCTGAAAATGTCTGTCACTCAGATTGTTTGTAAGCTGTTGACTGTGGCAGAATACAAGGACCTGGTAGTGGTTACAGACTAATTAGCAGATTAATTAATAATGTCTAAAAGGGTATGAGTGTATGTGTTTCGTGTGGGTGATAGTAGGAGTTTGGTTAGGAGAGTTGGAGAGCAACCAGATTATTGTGACTATTGTGAAATTGAAAAAGGTATTTGGATTACAATTTGGTTTTGGTGACAAGGTGACAGGCTTAGCCTGGAACGACAACAGTTTAGATGGGGTACGAGAACGGGTTAGGTTTTGTTTTGTTTATTTTCTTTTTGTTGTCAATAATAAACACACGTTACGCCGTTTCCTGGCATCCTGTGTCTAAACTGTTTATTTGGAGAAGAAAAAACGTGTGATATATTCTTTCTGAATTTACATTAACTTCATAGAAAACGTGTTTCCAATTCATATTCTGTAAAACAGTAAATGGATATCACGCATGTAGATCCTCAGTGGAGGATTTGGCCTTTTAAAGAATTAATTATTGACAAATTAGCTTGGCTTAGTCATATAGACAATTGCTATTGCCTCTGCAGAAGGATTGAACTTAGAGTGCAGCCCCTCTTTCACTTTTTATTTATTTATTTTCTTCTGCAAGATATGCTACAATGGGTCTCATTATGTTTATGCAATCTTGACAGTGTTCTTAATGATAAACTAACAGATTGTAAACATGCTGGTGGCATTTGGTTTTAAAAATATTTTTTGCAACATTGTCCTTCATGTAACAGTAGTTAAGCGTGGCAGAAGGACATAATTAGAGTCATGGTTAAACTGTAATTTACACCATTAAGGAGGCAGGAGCAATTTTTATTACCTAGCAATTTCGCCGCTGAAATATTTGGACCATATGGCTCAATTTGTGTAATAACCTTAATTTCTGCCTCCTTCTCCTACAGAACAGAGGAATGTGTTTTTGCAGAAAGGCAAACTGTCTATATTCCAAGAGTTGAGATTAATAATGTGTCACGGCCTGTTCCAGTGAAGGAATTCGAACAGCAGCCAGATGGTATCTCTACAAATGACTGTCAGGGGTCTTGATCTAATCAATACAATGTATTAATACATCTCCCATTGCTGCTTCTCAAGGGGCTCCTGCGCAACATCTGGAAAGATCAGGAGGGGGAAAAACCGGCAAGCTGAAAGCGGATTCTTTTCAGAATCAAACTGAGCCCAATTAATTTTTCATGTACACTTGATAACTGTTTCCTAATGAGATGTGTTTGTGCACATCTTGACAGGTACTGGTTTGGCAACGTGGACCGCCTGCATTCTGTACCCTCATTCAGTCCGTTTACAGCAACCAATCCATTAATCAAGTGGTCTGGCATGGTGCTGAAGTCTCAGCTCAGTGAGGGATCAATACCAGCCTTAAAAAAGGCACAGAACTAGACTCCAGCACAGTGGGATGGCTGGCCCTTACATCAGCTATCGTTTTACACAGACTTCAACTTCTTAACATAGCTATGAACCATATAAGAAGGAGAATATCCTGGGAACACACTGATTAACTCATATACTGAATACACATTTTTATACGTAGCTCGTATTGAGTAACTTCCTCACAGCAAGAGAGCAAATGAATGAACCTGTGTGCAATGCGGGCATTTTTTCTGAAGTATTTAAATATATAAATTTTTTACACTGAATTAAGCAAAATACTAAACAAACTGCTTTAAAAAAAAATTAACCATTTGGGCATGTTCTTGAAGTGTGAAATACTGTTGCTTTAATTGTGGCAGAACTTGTTAGACTTTTAACTGTATCTGAAAGAAAAAAAAATACAATGCTTTATTCTCACAAGTAATAAGATATAAAAACATATTATTTTAATGTCATTTTATTGTAGTGCTTCCATGATCAGGTTTCTGTGGTTTGGTTCAAATTATTTTCATTTATTTTTCATTCATAATGTTTGGTTTATTAAAAATGCATTATCTTAGTTAACGTACTATAGGCAACTAAAATAAAAGTAAAACTAGAATTATTATCCATATTATTAATTATATAAAACCCATAATTGTACAACATTTCTGAATGCAAGGGAGGAAAATCTAGATACACTGCGATCCTTAGGAGACACTTTTTTTTTTCTTCTGGCGTGCGTAACCGAGTACATGTTGAGAAATGTATTGCCCAGTTGTTTTATTAGGACACATGATGTGTGATTAAAATGTTTTTCAAAGTCGGCAATATGTTTAAAAATCTAATGTTGTGATACTGAAACATGGAACATAGCAAAGGTTGTGTAATGTATTTCAGAATGGAGACATCCACTTTGTAGTAAGAAAATGACAATTTGATTGCGAAAGATATGCCTGATGGGTACGTGAACAATTGGCAAACAGTTATGCCCACATGAACATGATAGCTGACAGCTGTATAATACATTCACACTTATAATTTGGCCCATGGCCTTATCCATTGGAGCTCAATAGCCGCCCCATATGCTGGCCAAGCTACGATGAATGCAATACAGTGAATACAAATGACTCGGCCAGTGGGCAGGACAAGTGGCACTTGGGCCACCTTTCCCCAAAAGATAAAGCTGCCAATTGTTTGCATAGTTAAACATTATTCATGTTTTTTGTGGACATGCGGGTAAGGTCTATTGATAATGCATAAAGTTAACTATGCGCTTGACCAATCTCCCAGGCAGACATGATGCAAGATAGAATGATATCTTGTTTGTAATAGTGCATGATGTTTACTTTTTGGTCTTACCTGGTTCAAGGAGCTATGACGTTGCCTATTACTGACAAGCATGATGTGTATTTAAGATGGATGGATGTGGATGCCAGCTGTAGGACAAGTGGCACTCAGGCCACCTTCCACCAAAAGAACAAGGCAACCCTGCATATCTAAACCACACAGCACTCAGGTATGGAAAAAGCCCCTATCACCAGAAATAGGGGGAAACCTTAGGGAATCCGTGGCCGAGGGTTACTCTTCAAAAAAGACGGCTTCAATAGTCCATAATTAGTCACATAGCATTTTTTTGTGCCAATAATAAGTCCTAGACATTCTTTCAAATATAGAGTTTGTATGCACTGGAAGCCCATCTCCCCGTAGCCTTGATAAGGTGTGGAGCAATGTTCCTGGAACCAGCAGAAGTTGCAGTGCTGATTCTGAGAATTTCCATAGTAGTTGTTAGGAGGAAGCCAAGCGAGAAGGAGACACCGATGAAGGTCGACAGAGAAACAGATCCTGGACACAACTATCCCTTCCTGGAAACGGGATCCTGATTGCTGGCCGTCGGATGTAGTGACAGATAGCTGAAAAGAGCAGAAACAAGACAAATACAATGTTTGTTTGTTTTTGACAAAATAACATGCACACCTTTCTTTTCTTAGTCTGAGTTTGAATGTTTTAAATGTGAAGAGTATGTGACCTGGGGTTGACGATGGAGATCTCCTATGCAGAGGTCCGAGGATGGGTCAAATGACTGGTTCTGGCAGAAGGCCGAGATGAACATTCCTTCCAGGAGGGCATCTCTGTATGGAGAAAAGCAGCCTGAGCATAGAGTGTTGATCATGGATTCCAGGACTTCCTTTGTGATAGGCATCTTGGAAGATGAAGGTTTGGAAGCAGTTTGTTGAATCCCACAGAGCAAAATTTGTATCTGAGGAAGATGAGATGGGACAGGGATAGTGATTTCGAACAAACTAGAGTGAAACTGTAGTCCTGACATATTGGCCTATTATGGAAAGGGAGAGATTGCATTTTAAAAAGTAATAAGTAATGAATTCTATGATGGAATATTCAGAAGTAAGGCGTGAATGTGACAGGGAGCAATATTTGATGTAAGATTGCCACCCTGTATTATAAGCTGCTCTGGTGCTTTGTGAGACTGTTTGTTTCATGAGATTAACTGTGGATTCGGAGATCTGGATATTAGGAGAAGGTTGATTTAGTACAGTATGAGGTCCTTGAACCCTGGACATGAATGCAGTAGGGCATCTCTTGAAAACAGTGCGTGGAATTTCTGAAAATTAAAATGAGAGAGAGTGTCATCGATGAAGTATTTTGACCCCAGGACTTGGTTTGCTTGGATTCTGAAAGTTCCCCAGCGCTGAAACTCAGGTGAGCTTTCTCATGAGCTTCAAGATTGCAGGGGAAGATGATCTGCTCTTATTGATAATAGCTACTGGAGAGAGGTTATCGCAATTAAATGTTATGACCTTTTATGACAATTTATGCCCCCAGATTATGGCCGCAACAGTAATAGGATAGAATTCAAGCAACGCTGAAGATTCCTCTGCGGAAGGAAGTGACGAGATCTCAGGGGGGCCAATTCCTGTAGAACCACTTGGAACCTGAGATACCACCGAAACCCCAAGAGGGAGCAGCATCGATATAGAGACCGAGAGAGTCTGTCGTTCAAGTTGGAGAAGTGGGACCATAGATTGATATCAACCCGGCACCCCACATTGATATTAACATGGTGTTGTAGTTCAAATGTGGAAGGTGCTAGTTTTAAAAGATAAGAAACAAATGGACGTCCTTGCGGAATGATCCTTGTAGCAAAATTAACATGACCCAGTGGAGAGAGGAGTTTGTGTTACAACTCCTTAGTACAAGATATTCTGTCCTGAAAAGATTTAAATATGTTTGAAATTTGATGCAATTTGTCTTGGGGAGAAGTGCTTCCATTTCCTTGGAGTCCAGTTCAATCCCGAGGAATTCCAGGCAGGTGGTAGGTCCCAAGGTTTTCTCCTCTGATAGAGGAACTCAGAGTTCAAAAAATGCAGTTCTTAAAATACTAATAGAATGAGCAGGGGACTTATCATTAAAGTCCACTAATAGAAAGCCATCTAATAGGTAGAGCATGAATGGAAATCTGAAATTATTTAGGAGAATCCAACACAATTCTTCAGATAGGGAATTGAAGATGTGAGAGCTGCTCCTACAACCGAAAGTGAGGCGAACTGAGAAATAAAATTGTTGCTTCCATTGAACTCTGGAGAGATGCCACTGGGAAGGTTGAATGTGCATGACTTTGAATGCATCTGTGAATTGGTCTTGGAGAGCCAGGCCCCTTGACCTGCTATTTTAATAAAATGGATAGCATTATCGATTCTGGTATAGTGTAGAGAGAACAGATCAGGGGGAATTAGATCACTGATGCTGGAAATAGAACGTGAATGAGGCGAGGATAGGTCAACAATTATCCTTTTTTTTGTCTGAATATTTGCGAATTGCGACCCCCAGTGGACTAATATGGAATGACGGGAAGGGGGGTTCAGGAAATGGATGGGAAGGAAATGGGGTTTAGAAACGTTTGGAAGTTTCTTTCTTGAGCAAAATATTGACAGAATCTGGATCATTTAGAGCAGGTCTTAGATTACTGCTAACCTGAGAAACAAAGAGGAGTTAAGATACCAGTGGAGAAGCCATCATTCAGACCTGAAATAGTATAACTTACAAAAACTCTATCTGAGTGATCTATGAGGGTGACCGCCAGCACTGCTATATTAATGGGGGTAGACGGATGGCCTAGTCATTTCTGCGCAAATGCCGTGCGTGCATGTCTGGGACAGATGCATTTGCTGTGGCTATCGCCATAGAAACTACAGATGTGGAGAAAAGTACAAGGGTAATATGCACAGATGTTCTCATTAAAGTTATTGCTGATTTGTCTCCCAGCAGAAAAGAGAACCTGCCTCCCTCGTTTGTTGCTAAATTGGGCTGGGTAAATGAGCAGTGAAGGATTATGAGAAACCCATGACTGACGAAGTAAATTAACTGAACACTGTGGTTGGAAAGAACTACAGCTTGGAACTTCCGGCAAAATGTGGGAATGCATTTGCTGGTTTAAAGCGGACTGAGCTAAAAGGGGGCAGAGGTTAGTTGTGTAAAAGCTGGAGCTGCAAACCATTGGTGACAAAACACTTAATTGTTTAAGATGCCCCAGTTAACTCTGATGTTAAATTGTTCCAGAATCGCAGCGGCCTTAGCTGAACCTCCGTATCTCATAGACAAATCGGTCACAAGGCTAAGATAGATGTCCAACTCCTGACGGTGCACAGGAAATGCGTCACAGAGAATGTCTCTGTACAGATTGAATGCTGTAACTGCCAAAGTAAGTTTTTGAACAACCAAGGGTCTTTGGATTTTTAAACAATGGATACTTCTCCATGGTCCAACATTCTGTTATCGTGCAACTCGAGGTAACAAAGAAGTAAAACAACTAGATTTATGTCCCTACCTTCTTGAATTTGAGTATGAAGTTTTCTGGAGACTAAGTCTGGTCTGGGCAGCAGGGAAGGCAGATTGTGGGATGAACAGGGTGCCACAGCAGGGAGCTGAGATGGAGTGGCGAGGAGAGAGGGTATGGGATGGAGTTCAAGGGAAGAGAGAGACGCTTATAAAGCCTGGAGACTGAAGCTTCAATAATCTGCAGTGCTTGGAGGATGTTCGTTTTGGAGACGGAGCTGGCATGAATGGGTGACTTTACGATGATGTCAGGAGAATCCAACCCTGAATGGGGAGCTTGAATGATGGAGGCATCACCAACTGGAGACGGGTCCAGAGACTTGCTGCATCGGATTGATTTAGCAAGGAGATGAGGTCCTCACGGGAAGCACCAGCGTTGTAAGAATTTTTTCTTGCAAACAGGGTATTGAGAAACCGAGGAATTTTCCATAACTGATATTTCCGCTTTTTATTGGTGCAAGAGCATTAAAGAGACAGCTGAGACAACTAAGTCGAACTGGAGTGGCTGGGCTCTCAGGAGCCGAAATGTGACACTCAGATCGAGGAGTCGAGTTCATAGTGTCAGAGAAGTGAACCAAACCAAGAAACAACATGGGTTTGTGGGTAGGGAGACCTGTTTCCCAGGTAAACTTGTTGTAAACTTTCAGTTTGTAATGTCATCAATCCAGACCTGGTTATGTACACTGAAGTCAACTGGGTAGTACTGTAATTCATAAAAGTAATTTAAAAGAACACACTTTATCAGCGTCTCCTTTCTTAAGTTATAATTTACAGTTGCCTCACTCCTCACTTGGCTGTCCTTTATATTTCTTGACCTCTAGAAGTCTCTCTGGTTTTGAGTGTATGATGGAATCAGGTAGGATGCTGTTAATTATCTGATAATTAATTTCCTAAGGTTTCGACAGGTTTTTATCAGAGTTGGACTAGAGCATTGAAAAAGTGCCAGAATGTTGAATAATGTCTATTACTTATCTGATATGTAATACTTTAAATCTTGCATACAATCATCTTGTATTAATACTGTATATAGAAAATAGAAAAACCCCAAAAAACTGTCAAATAAAAAGAAAAGAAAAAAATTATATATATATATATATATATATATATATATATATATATATATATATATATATATATATATATATAGCAAATTAGTGGTTGCATGTTTAGTCAACATCCATTTTATTTGCAATTCCATAAAGTACCTAGTTTGGTAATAACAGCATTCAAATACTACACTGTTTAAATAAACAAAATGCATTCTGTTATTGCAAAACATTTTAGGTCCTACCCCCTTGCAACTCTTTTATCCCCCTCCTCAGACACAGAAACAAGTTATGTGAGGCTTGGCCAATCAGTGCCCACTGACTTTTAACAAACAGCAATGTAAAGATTATAATGGTCCTCACCCAATCACACCATCGTACCACAATGATAGATAGCACTTATTCATTAAGAATGTGTACTGATAGTCTGTTATTAATACAGTACTCTCCGGCTAAGAGAACATCTGTCGGTAAGCAAGCGAAGTGTTCTCTTAGCCAAAGTGTTCTTTAAGATTAAGTTGACCACCAGATATAATATGAAATCAATAAATAAATATTTATTATTTGTCAACATGTGAAATTAACAGAATAAGATATAGAAAAGCAATAGGCAAGTGTATGTTAATAAACTATAATAATAAAGTAACAGACAAACTAATGTTAATAAACTGTCAAACTAAATTAACACATTCAAAATGCAACAGCAGCTCTAGATTAATTATGAATACCTGCACAGGAGCAATATTCAAGATATGCAAAAAATTATTTAACAGAATGATGTGCAACTCGCCATAATTGAAAAAAATAAATAAATAAAAGAATTCGGTGACTTGTGTCTGATCAATTTTTTTTTTTTCAGGAGCTTGAACAATTTCCAACTTTTTGTAGCAAGAGAAACAGTGGCTCGTTTTGCCGTTTGTTTACATGCCATTTTGTAGCAGTAAGGTGCACGCATCGAAATCAGAATACAAAACGAGGCAATGATGGCGGTCCTGGAAAGATTGAATTAAGCAGTGTGCCTCAACACAGTCTTGTGATGACAAGTCCCATTTGAAAATATTGAATAAACCATCTGAATTTAAGTTTGATGATGAGTTATCAGGTTACAAAACAGTACTGTATCAGTTATGAACAAATCATTAGCGGTGCCAAAAAGGGGTTCTTTTAAGCAAAGTTCCTGTTCCTTTAGGCGGAGCATTTACAATGGGAAAAATGTATTTCACCACAAGGGTGTTGTCTTAGGTGAAGTGTTCTCTTAGAGGTGTTCCTCTAAACACAGACTGTACTGTGCATGTGTTTAAATTAAAATATACAAAGGTATTTACGTTTCAGTACTATAAAAACAACACTATGATAAAGGGAACATTCACAGCACTTGTTAATATTGTTAAAAAATAAATTAAAAAAAAAAAAACACTGCTCTCAGAAACATTAGCAATAAACACTTTGAAAGTAATTTGTCTGGAGACAATACCCAGCACCTGTTACTGAGGCTGGTTTAAACTAGAGGTTAACAAATCATTCCTTGTGTTTTGACAGGTCACAGCTTTCTTGTGTGAAATCACTTAATTTGTATTCTTGAGTTTCCAGTTAATAAATATACAGCTGCGGCTTATGGATAAATGACCAGAAGCACTTTGCAGCAATTAAACGTAAATGTCGTAGGTTAAAGGTCACAATTTCCATTCAGTATGAATTGCAAGTGACATACACAAAGGTCAAAGCAGAACTTATGGTCTGCCAAAACACAGTACATAAACATATGTATATATATATATATATATATATATATATATATATATATATATATATATATATATATATATATATATATATATATATATATATATATATATATATATATATATATATATATATAATGTGGTTATCACCAATAGTGTGCTCCAGCAGCTTTGTTTTTTTTTGTTTTAATTTGGGTCAATATATGAATTCTAACGTAACATTAGGCCGAATATGTAATGTTATACTGTAGGGCACAGCACCTGCTTCTTTGCATTTCAATGAAGAAAACTATGTTTGCCGACTGCCAAACTTCACAATTTATTACCTTCCGAACAGAGAATTTATTATCTACTGAACAGAGATTGTATGGAATGTCCTTACATCTTATGTGGCCAAGAACAACATCCTCATCTGCTTAGTTAAAAAAAAAAAGTACACTATTGTATAGCATAAGCATAGGTAAAATCACAGGCAGTGGAGATAACCAAAGTCATCATAATTTAAATAATTTACACCCAGAAGAAACAGCTCCTTTGTCTTTTAGTTTAGTCCCTATAATATGTATGTAGGAGGGCAGTGGTGTGGTGTAGTTCTTAGTGGCTATACAAAAAGCGGGCAGATACAAAGGAACTGCAGTTAAAACACTGTTGTGCGTTTTTATTTACAGAAGCAAAAATAATTTGGTTTTACAAAATAAATTATTAATTACACCATTTCCCAGGTTGAGCAAGGTAATTAACATGTTGTAGTAGATACTTGTAGGCAGGCATAGGTGTAGAGGCTGGGCTGGCAGGTAAATGTCTCTTGATGCTCTGGAGGTAGTTACTTGCATTTGGGAAGGGAAGGGAAGGGAAGGGAAGGGTCCTTGCCCTGGGTTCGTCTTCACCAGTGGAGAGACTACTCCTTATATACATCTGTGACTGGGCTTAATTAGTTATAATCAATTAAGTCCCAGCCACAGTCTGCACATGTATTTGGCAGGGATAGTATTAACCCTATCCATGCCAAACTGAAAGAACAGCAATGCTGGAGTGCTTGTGCTTTGTCACAATATATATTTTTTCACAATTTGTATAAAAATACACTGCATGGTTTAGAGCATATTCATTTTAATCACCAACGTGATGATGGCCTGACATAAGCCTGTAGCTTCAACACTTATTAGGCTATCCTCTCTTGTGGGATAACAAAAAGTAATCAAATGCTCAAACATGCTAAGTATGCTGTTTATTCCACTGAGTTTATATCCAGTCTTTCATGTTGGTAGTATAATTAACAAACCTGTTACACAGGACTGGCTATATATTCACTTATGGGCTATCTAATACTATGGATTCTGTATACTTTTTGTATTGAAATTGAGTTATATCAGTGTTCAAGGTAATTTTAAAAATATACCAAAAAAATATGTTCCAAAACTGATACAATATAAAATTCACATTTAAGCTGTTTGATTGTCTATCACAAAGACGGCTGGAGTGGGTGGCGTCAGACCAGAGCCAGAAAATAAACAACAACAGAGAGGTGGAGTTTGGTGGAGCTGAGAGAATGGTCTCGCTCCGCATTTAATGAATGAACAGACAGACAGAAAATAAACGGTTGTAACAAACAAAAACAGGACAAGGCGCATTTGCCAAAATAAACAGACAAACAAAACGGACTAAACAAAACACGGTGAGCAGATATTTAACTACGACTACTATATTATTATTATTATTATTATTATTATTATTATTATTATTATTATTATTACCGCCGTCTCCAATCCCGTTCTCCACTCATCGAACACACAATCCCGAGTATGTGAAAACATGCTGCTTTTATACAGCTGTACCGAGACTCGACTGCTAATCAATCATTCAATTGGAGTTGCGGTACAACTGCACGTGAATTAATAAAGTGCAATGCTCACAGATTACATTTTACTTGCATGTGAAGTGCTGTGCAATCCTTGTGCCTAAATACAAATATACATTTTAAACACTCATGTTACATAGACCCTTTTATATTATATGTAATTCTTAAGACCACTTAAATATTATCAATATAATCCTGATATGAAATAGCATTATAATACTTTCTGATCATACCAGTGCACACGAGAACCGTTATTTTCCAATCAAGGTAATTACTCTGAAATTGAAATGATTGCTCCATCAATGTTAATCGTCTTTGGACTTCAATAAACTGGTCACTGGCCAATAATCTCTGCTCACTGCTCATGCTAATGTTTTTCCCCACTGTATTTATTAGGTTAGGACACTTGAGGGCACTTAAAGTAGTCACTTGTCCAGAAAATCTGCTGAATTTCACTTCGACTGGCTCTGAACCATAACAAACTGGTCACTTCTTAATGGGGTTTCTCTAATTTGTTAGTCTTTGTGGTGCAAAGGTTATATCCACTGGGAAGTAACAAGGCATTTATGTGTGGCCATTTTGGTTTCATTTTTATAGAACAATATTCCACTGTATATAGAATAGCTAAAACAATGACCGATTTAACTCATTATGATTCATGGTTAACCTTTCCTGGCATTCAGGACTTTTATTGTGCCCCATGTGGGGTATGTACACAAAATATCTTCTGTAATGGACAATAGAAAACAAAACATATTGAGATCAGAAAGTGTATGGATTTCAAAAGATTTGAAACAGGCCTTCTTTCTGGTGAGCTACAGTATGTCATATTGTTTACTAAACTGCCAAGTTCAGTTGTGTGCCTTTTAACATATATTGCAAAACAATCCAGTTTGCAGGCATCACAGTCTTATTCAAGTCCTAAAGGATTTTGCCACAGGCTGTCTTTATATCAGCCTGGAGGCCTATATTGCAGCAAACAGATGGCTGCTGATCTGCAATTAAAGTCAAAACAAACATATGTTCTGGCTATCACAGAGACCAGTATGGACTGCAAATACCTATACTCAAACATATAACGACTATAAATATTAAACAATAATGATAGATACTAGTTAAAAATAACGTGAAGAAGTTGACATGAACTTAAAAAGTTAAAAAAAAAAGTTTCAATGAAAAAAAAGTGTCTTGAGAGAACTTTTATAGTTTCTTACCTGACCATTAACATGTAAGAATCTGCAGGGAAGAGACGTCACTGTCCTTAATGTAATTTTTAAGGTGGTGAGTATTCAGTCCTGGTCTTGAGGTTCAGAGACCAATAAGCCCCTGTCAATTCAGGCTCCATTTGCAGAGCAGATAGACATCCACTACACCAAGGAGTTTATTACAAAAGATGCATTTTTTTCAAAACAAAAGTTCCCCTTAACCATGTTGCTGGATTTTATAATAATAATAGTAGTGGCTGAGGATTTTTTTTTTTAAATCAAATTGGTATTCACAGGGCAAACTCAAGAAAGGAAGTACTCATGGTTAGTTATTTTTGGTAGCAAGGAAATAAGAATTGTAAAAACAACTGCAATTGTGTTTAGACTGAATTTTGAAGAACTATCTAATACACTGGAAGCAGTAACAGAGTCTACAGATGTTAAAAAAAAATCCTCCCAAAATATCCATTGCTTTGTTCCATTGCAGATGTATTGAGAATGTAATAAACCAAAGTACAGTATGTGTAACAAGCTCCATTTTGGCTTATTTATCACAGTAAACCAGGAATGATTTAAACTGTTATACAATGGAATTCTTATCTCAAAGAACAACAATTCAAATTTATATCTTTTTTTTTTTTTTTCTAATATCTAAAATATCACCTCATAACAAAGTAACTATGAACAAAATAATTTGTGACCTTACTGGCACAGTTACTGCTGTTACAGCAGTCGTGTTAAATGTTGGTTCGCTTCTTCTTTTTTTTATAGAGCACTCAGTACTGAGTTATAATCCCATTGGGAGAAGCAGGCTCTGTCCAGTTCAACAACACAGAGTAAGCCCTGTGGCAGTGTTTCCAGGGTGTGTGTTGACGACCACAGGCTGTTCACAGATCCCCTGGCGTTGCAGGCTCTCACTAAGTATTCATATTCAGTGTGGGTCTGGAGTATGTCGAGGGCATCAATAAACTCCAAAGCACCCTCAGACCAGATGAAAACGAGTAGCTCATTTTGAGTGCCAACTGGTCATCTGTAAAACAATAACACCACCACATAACTATTAGTTGGAGTATTTTGTTCATAGAGGTATTCAGTCATGTTGGGTCAATTTTACAAGGTCACATTTCTGAGCTAAAAAAAAAAAGATCCCACGGAGCACCATTAAAGCCATTATTAAAAAATGGAAAGAATATGGCACCACAACAAACCTGGCAAGAGAGGGCCGCCCACCAAAACTCATGGACCAGACAAGGAGGGCATTAATCAGAGAGGCAACAAAGAGACCAAACATAACCCTGAAGGAGCTGCAAAGCTCCACAGCGGAGATTGGAGTATCTGTCCGTAAGACCACTTTAAGCCATACACTCCACAGAGCTGGGCTTTACGGAAGAGTGGCCAGAAAAAAGCCATGGCTTAAATAAAAAAAATAAGCAAACACGTTTGGTGTTCACCAAAAGGCATGTGGGAGACTCCCCAAACATATGGAAGAAGGTACTCTGGTCAGATGACACTAAAATTGAGCTTTTTGGCCATCAAGGAAAATGCTGTCTGGCGCAAACCCAACACCTCTCATCACCCCAAGAACACCATCCCCACAGTGAAGCATGGTGGTGACAGCATCATGCTGTGGGGATGTTCTTCATCGGCAGGGACTGGGAAACTGGTCAGAATTGAAGGAATGATGGATGGCGCTATATACAGGGAAATTCTTGAGGGAAACCTGTTTCAGTCTTCCAGAGATTTGAGACTGGGACGGAGGTTCACCTTCCAGCAGGACAATAACCCTAAGCATTCTGCAACACTCGAGTGGTTTAAGGGGAAACATTTAAATGTCTTGGAATGGCCTAGTCAAAGCCCAGACCTCAATCCAATGGAAAATCTGTGGTATGACTTAAAGATTGCTGTACACCAGCGGAACCCATTCAACTTGAAGGAGCTGGAGCATACATACACACTCTCACACACACACACACACACACACACACACACACACACACACACACACACACACACACACTCTGAATGTAGAAAACATTAGCTATGATCCCATATTGATGTAATGTGTTAAATACACTTCAATCAGTGTAGATGAAAAGAAGAAAGGTTAAAGAATGATTTTTAAGCCTTGATGCAATTGAGACATGGATTGTGTATGTGTGCCATTCAGAGGGTAAATGGGCAAGACAAAAGATTTAAGTGCCTTTGAACAGGGTATGGTAATAGGTGAGTGTATCAAGAACTGCAACACTGCTGGGGTTTTCACGCTCAAGTTTCCCGTGTGCATCAAGTATGGTCCACCACCGAAAGGACATCCAGCAAACGGCAGGCCAGTGGTCGAAAATGGCTCATTGATGAACGCGGATTGATGAATGGATTTTTCCAGCAGGATAATGCCCCATGCCACAAGGCTAGGATTGTGCAGGAATGGTTCCACAAACATCACAGTGAATTCAGCTTACTGCGGTGGCCTGCCCAGTCACCAGATCTCAATCCAATTGACCATCTGTGGAATGAGATGGAACAAGTTATTCGGAGTAGAGATCCACTACCAGCCAAGTTGGCACAACTGTGGGAAGCATTGGAGTCAATGTGGGCCAGCATCCCTGTGGGATGCTATCGACACCTTGTAGCGTCCATGACCCGATGAATTGAGGCTGTTCTGAGGACAAAAGGTGGTGCAACTCAATATTGGGAAGGTGTTCCTAATGTTTTGTTCACTCAGTGTATATATGTGTGTGTGTGTGTTATATATATATATATATATATATATATATATATATATATATATATATATATATATATATATATATATACACACACACATATATGAGAGAGAGAGAGATAGTGCCCTATGAAATCTGCAATGCCGCGAACACAGAAACAAACGGAATTACATTGAAATAGCACAGTGTTTATGACAGAAAACTTCAAGAAACACGCGTCATGGGAACGCATTAAAAAACTGTTTTTGCACCTCTCAGCCACCCTACACGACCATGACTTTAACTAAAAAAAGCACTGCCTCTCGTACTACTTCACTTGCTAGCTACTGTTATAGCTTGGGGGAAGAGGATTACCTATAAGTTATTCTTAGCTTATTCTAATGACTACTGCAGAATGTAGTGTCTAGTTGCTGCCTAAGTGCCTTTTTATTAAATTAGAATAAATCAAAATATTTAGGCTTCTATTTTATTAATTATTAACGAACACATCAAATCTATTTGAAATGTTATAGTTCAGCTTGTGTTGAAATGAAAAACTACTAAAAAAGCCTACATTTTGATTGTTTTTGTTTTGTTTTTATAATTTACAATGTTCCTAGTTTGTTTCTATTACATTGTGCCAATTTGTACCCATTAGCTACCTCTCCAGTTTCCTCCATAATCTCTCCAGAGGTACAATGAGTGCTCACTCCTTTTTGTAATCGCTAGGCAACATGCCCTACTAAAACTACGGGTTGGGGTGGCCCCTTTTTCTTTTCCTGCCTACGCTGTTTGTGTGATTTATGCAAAGTTCTTCCTCCTCCACTAAATATATCTGTGTCAGAAAAGGGAAATACGCTATACAGGCTCTCAGGATTCTATTTTTGTCTCAGCGTTTATGACTGGGGGCTCCAATTTCCCCTTATATTTGGCCAGGCTGTTAAAACCTGGATAATCTCTACCCAGAATCACTTGGTAGGGCAACCTGGGGATTACTCCTCCTCTCAATTCTTGTTCCACACCTTCACAAGAGATCCGAGCAGTAGAGTAGTATTTCACATCCCCATGGATGCAATAGCCTTTTCACACTTGCACATCTAAGCCGAGCCCTCACAGTATGGCTAGTTTCACACTTGTCATTTTGTCAAGCTGTGCCAGAACTGTAAAACTCTGGCCTTGCAAGATATCAGGCTAAGGCTTTCACACTTGTCATTAAATTGTCCAGACAGTAATTTATGTGTACAGAAATAAAATAATTTATTTTTATTTTCTATACACCACAAAAAGGATTAAATAACAAACGAAAAACAAAATGGTGTGAGGGAAACTCTGATGACACGTCTTTAATTTGTCTTCGTCGTGACCATAAACAAAAAAAAGACAAAAGAAATGTTAGTATTTCAAAAAAAAACCCGCTGCACAAAACCAGTATCTCCCTCCACCCGTTACTCCTCCTTTACTTTCGGACCAACCCCGAACACAGTAGTACGTTCCCTTTAGTATGTAATGTCCCGCCTCTGTAGTCAGTGGAACACCAATCCCCAACCGACACGTGTCCTTATCCTTCACTTGACTCCAGTGGCTGGAAGTTACACACTCGTACTTCCGCCCCTCACCAAGGTGCCGCCCCTCAAAAGATGACTTTTGCCATGGTCACGAGATCTTGGTAAGGGAAGTCCCGAGTTGGTTTGATGCCACCTACTGTCGGGAGGCTGAATCACAGACCGAAACCCCTTAGACTCATCACATCTACCAAAAGATTTCACAGGAATTGAGAAATATGGGACTAAACCACAGCGCGAAACAGTGTTGTGAAAAAATATGAAAAATAAAACAGGATTACAAAAAAACAAAACATCATAATAATAAAAATGGGTCTATTCTGCTCTTGCAAAATAGTCCCCTTCTTAAGGATGCACCTCATAATGCCAATCATTCTTTCCAAGCTGCCTCCCAAATGAGATGAGTGTGGTGGGTTGAAGACCCAATACACCCTTTGTCACTCAGGTACTCTTGGACCTCCTTGTCACTCTGAACGGCCTCCATCTTCAGCTCTCTGTAGGCCCCGATAAAGTTTGTACCACAGTCGGACCTGATTTGTTTGGCTGGTCCTCTGATAGAAATGAACCATCGCGGAGCATTTATGAAGCTTGAGGAATCCATCGACTCAATGACTTCAATGTGTATGGCCCTGGTGCTCATACATGTGAACAGCACAGCCCAGCGCTTACTGCTTGCTAGTCCACCCCTGTTGCGACGTGCTGTAACCATCCGTGGCCCAAATATATCTAACCCAACAAAAGAGAAGGGAGGGTCAGTGCTGAGGAGATCCACAGGTAAGTCAGACATCTTCTGAGTCTCTATCCTCCTACTTAGTCTTCAGCAGATGACACAGATAGAGTATGCTGCTGACGCGCCGTTTTCCACCGATGACCCACAGATCAGCTGCTCTCAAGGAACCCTCAGTGAAGTGGCGCCCTTGATGGTGGACCTGCTCGTGGTGGTGACGGATGAGTAGAGTCGTGATGTGGCTCCGTCCAGGCAGGATGAGAGGGTTGATTTAATCTTTACCTAGGCTTGCTTGGGACAGGCGTCCTCCAATCCTCAGTAGGCCTGAATCATCAATGTAGGGGCACAGACTGAAGAGTGGGCTCTGCTTAGGAATAGCTTTACCTTCTCTGATGCATTCCAATTCCTCTTGAAAGGCGTCATGTTGCAGACTGCGGATTATGATATTGGCTTGATCCAGGTCTTTGGTGGAGCAGGGTTTTTTGCAGATGTGCCATCCTTTGCAGCTGCTGCCTACCGTGAAGGAGAGAACAACATGCATAAGCCTTGCTGTTGCATGTGTCAGTGCTTGCCAGCTTGAGAACATCTCGAAGCGCTTGGGGTCTACCTTGTTGCTGGAGACATTGGTGGCGTGACAAGCAACCTTGGGACGGATCTCGTAGTCAGATCCGGGATCAACCAAATTGAAAGGTGTGTGAAGGGTTTCTGGCTCTGCTGACCTGAACAAGAAAGCTGGTCCAGTCAACCATGTGCTTCCACTGCTGTGGGCTGGTAGATCTCCTGATACGTTGCACCCTTTTATTCACATATAGTAGAATTGTCTGGTGTCATTGTGAATGTAACCAAGGACCACTTTACTATCAGAGTAGAATGTGTCAACATTGAGTTGGATGTCAATCTCATCTATGATTGCTTCTGCTATTTCCACAGCTAGAACTGCAGCGCTTAACTCAAGTCTTGGAATGGTGATCTCAGGACGTGGAGCGAGCTTAGCCTTACTGAAGATGAAGCTTCAGATGTTCCCACTGGCATCAGTTGTCTTCAGGTAAGCTACTGCTGCGATGGTGTTCGTGGATGCATCACAGAAGATGCACATCTCTTTCTTGTGTGCTTGGCTGAGAGAGATGGAGATGTATGTGTGACAGACCTTGATCTGCTCAAGCTCCTTCAGTGAGTCTCTCCATATCTTCCATTCCTTGAGGTTCTCTTCTGGGAGAGGGGCATCCCAGTCACAAGCCTCCATGGTGAGCTCTCTGAGTAGAGACCTTCCTCGAATGCTTACTGGGGCGGCAAATGGGTCAAACAGGCTGTTGATCTTCGACAAGACTCCACGTCTAGTGTATGGTTTCTCTGCTGAAGACACCTGAAATGTGAAGACGTCCTCTGTGATGTCCCAGCTCACCTCGAGACTTCTCTGCATGGGAGGGAAGTCGACACTCAGATCCAGGTCCTTCAGCCCCTTAGCTAGGTCGTCTGGAGGAAAGGCTCTCATGACCTCTGCCTTGTTAGAGGCGAGATTGTGCAGGTGTAAGTTGGAGAGGGCCAAAATCTCTTGAGTGTTCTGAAGATGATGGCTTCCTTCTCTGTGGGGAGGGTTACGAGACCATCGTCGACGTAAAAGTTCCTCTTGATGAAGTGCCTTGCCTCTGCTCCGTAATCCCTCTCGCCATCTAAGGCGGCTCTCTTGAGGCCATACATGGCCACTGCTGGGGACGGGCTATTACCGAAAACATGGACCCGCATCCTGTATTCCACAACTTCGTCATCCAGTGGCGGTTGTTGCGGTACCAGAGGAATCGCAGGTAGTTCCTATGGTCTTCACGAACAACAAAGCAATGGAACGTCTGCTGCACGTCTGCTGTCACAGCCACTGGTTCCTTTCTGAACCGCAGCAGTACCCCAAGCAGGCTGTTGTTCATGTTAGGACCAGTAAGCAGGATGTCATTCAGAGATACCCCATGGTGCTGGGCGCTGGAGTCAAATACCACTCTTATCTGTCTGGGTTTTTGTGGATGATACACCCCGAAGATCGAAAGATACAAGCACTCTTCTTCTGCTTGTAGGGGTGGAGCGATTTCAGCATGCCCATTCTCAAAGATTTTGCACATAAACTCAATGAAGTAGTCCTTCATCTCTAGACGTTTCTTGAGCGTGCGTGTGAGTGAGGCGAGGCGATTGCTGGCCTGGTCGCGGTTTTTGGGGAGACGTTGCAGTGGGCCACGGAAAGGGAGCGGAGCAACCCAGCTGTTGGATGCATCCTGATGGAACTCTTTCTCCATCATCTTCAGAAATGCGAAATCCTCCATTGAAGGAGCTGGTTTGTCATCATCCTTAGTGTAGCAGAAGACAGATTCACCCATGAGGCTTGCCGCGTCGGCTGTCGTGCATCTGTGCTTCAGGAACATGGTGCCAGAACTTCGAGGCTGGTGTGTGTGGCTGAGTTTTGCTTAACATGGAGGCTGCTGAGACAAGGACTCATGAAGCTGGGACGTCTGTTCTCCAGAATGTTTGTCTTGAAGGCGTTAACTGGTGAAGGCTTGTGTGCCTCTCCGAGACAGACATCTCCCACTATCACCCAGCCGAGGGCTGGGCGCTGTGCGAAGGGAGCGTGCAGGGGCCCGTTGCGCTGTAGCACCTTGTATCTCTCTAGAAGTAGCAATATTTCTGCTTGGGGGTTCAGAGGAGGTATCTTGGTGACTAAGAACTTGAGGTGAGGGTGGTACCTTGTTATATCTGGTGTAGGGATTTTGGCCCTATTGTCTGGGAGCTCGTTGCACTCAATGAGCGTGGGAAGAGGTAAACAGGTCTTTTCATCAGCTGATTCCACAGTGAAGCCTCTTGCTCACCGGCCTACGGTCTCTGAGATACCTGAGCACGTCTTGAGAGTGTAGGGTGAGGCGTCATCGGCTAAGTTGAATATCTTGAAGAAGGCTGACCTAGCCAAAGACTTGTTACTTTGGTCATTAAGCTTAACACATAGATAAACTCTTTCCAGTAACTGTAGTATTGAATGATGCTTTATTACCACCAATTTGTAGGTACAGTGATAGGAACTGAGTAAAACTGAAATAAAATAAAGAAAACAACCACAAGTATGAGTATGCTGAATACTACGCTTAATTCTCACTAATAGCACAGCATGTATTTTAGGTATGGTATAATATTATCATAAACTCAGAAATATGCTGCCGTATGCAAAATAATTCCCCAAACAGATATCTCCAACCATGCGACTATCAAGAAAATACGTAAATCTATCACGCAAACTTTCATATAAACTATCATCAAGAATTGAAAGGTGAGTATGTTATTATTGATTTTACTTACAGACAATGCTTCTACAAATAATTGCAAGAAGGATGGAGTTCGATGATATCTGCAGCATGGCAGAGCGACTTTCACCATTGCTAACAATGATTCTTCTTTACAGGATATAGGAACTTTAGCAAACAACAGACCTTCTCAGTAAACAGCGCCATCTAGTGGCCAAATGGAATTGACTTAAAAAATGAACTCAAACCAACTAAAGGGGCCAGAACAGGGTCAGACCTCAAAAATGTAAATATTATGATTTAATGAATGCACTTGTTCACAGACCTTTTTTCTCCTTTAAATTGTTTAACGTTGACAGGTATCATTTAACACTAGTACTACTAGTCTAGGTCTTTTTGGCGCATCACTGTTTTAAAATGCATTTTTCTCTACTGATTTGGTAGCTAGGAACCTGTGCTTTTTTAACTTTTCCTCTCTCTCTCTCTCTCTCTCTCTCTCTCTCTCTCTCTCTATATATATATATATATATATATATATATATATATATATATATATATATATATATATATATATATATATAAAACATCTCAAACCATCAGTAGACCCAGGGTTGCAGTAACTTCTGGAGATATAATACGTTATACCTAGAACTTCCACAGCTGTCTCTTCTGGTTTAGACAATGTAATCAGGTTCTTACCTGGTTCGTCATCTGGTTGTAGTTTTTTTCCAGTCAACTGGGTAGTCGGCTTTCTGAATGTACCAGACTGTGGTTGCCGGGCCAAATCTTCAGCTGTGTGTTGTCTTTAATCCAAGGTGATGAACTGGTCCAAGTTTGCGAGGTCCCCCTGACCTACCTACTTGCGTATAGATCCTGGTAATGTGCGAAGATATGGATCCATTACCAGGATCTCCATCATCCGTTGAGACATGTTCACCTCCTGGTTGCACCAATCTGTTTGCCAGGTGCAGTAAGTCGAACATTTGGGAGTGTGGTGCTCTCGTAGAGTTGCATGGTACTTTTGAGCTCTGATGGCCATGGTCACCACTGTGCGAGAAAGTATCTCTGCCTTCAGGCGATCATAATTGTCAACTTTTGCCTGGCTTAGGTCATAATATGCTGTGGCAAAGTGTCCGCCTCTGTGTACATTTTGTGTTGTATGTTGTGTGTTATGTTGTGAATAGTCAGTGGTACAAGGGATATAAACGGGTCTGTGTAACACAAGTGTTTCAAATGTATATTTGTATTTAGGCACAAGGATTGCCCAGCACTTAAAAAGTAATAATATGTGAGCACGGGGAATTGCACTTTATTAATTCACGTGCAGTTGTACCGCGACTCCAATTGAATGATTGATTAGCAATCGAGTCTCGATACAGCTGCATAAACGCGGCATGTTTTTACTCACACGGGGTTGTATGTTCGGTGAGTGGAGAACAGGATTGGAGACGGAGGTAATAATAATAATAATAGTAATAATAAATAAAATATCAGCTCACCATGTTTGTTTAGTGTTAGTCCGTTTTGTTTGTCTGTTTATTTTGGATACCTGTGCCATGTCCTCTGTTTTTGTTTGTCTTACAACTGTTTATTTTCTGTCTGTCTGTGCACTATTAAATGCTGAGCGAGACCATTCGCTCAGCTACACCAAACTCCACCTCTCTGTCGTTTATTTCCTGGTTCCTGTTTCTGGTCTGATTTCCCCCATTTCGGCCGTCTTTGTGACATATGCTTTCTGGGATTCCCCGACCAAGAAGGATGCAAGCACTCCAGCCCACTTCTCCTTGGGCCAGGATTCTCTGGTGACGGTTCTTTCAAATGTCAGGAGGAATGTCATTACTCAGTCATCTTTTACAACACCTGAAATGACTTGATTCAGATAGAGGGACCAGGGGTCCATTGCACAAACATGGTTTAAAAAGT
This sequence comes from Polyodon spathula, assembly GCF_017654505.1. Classification (NCBI taxonomy): domain Eukaryota; kingdom Metazoa; phylum Chordata; class Actinopteri; order Acipenseriformes; family Polyodontidae; genus Polyodon; species Polyodon spathula. The sequence goes on from NC_054538.1 coordinate 41,971,456, forward strand.
TATCCTGATAATGTCCTGGTTTAATTTTGAAAGTCAGGCTTAGTCTATTGCACAAAACAAGATAACAACTCAGGTTTAAATCCATGGTAATTTATAGCAATTAAACTAACCTGCTTCAGCGCAGGTTTACAAAGATTAATCCGGACTTTTAAAACTGAAAAAAAAAAAAATGGTATCACCATTTATAGCGAGAGTGGTAGATGTTGGTGCTATAATTATAAGAAGGCTTTTCGTAGGGAGAGGTTGTTCAGTGATTGCCAGGATCCAATTACTAATCCAGATTCCACCCTGTATGTGCGATACCGCTTCTCTAGGGGTGGTATTATTTTTATATACAGTCGGCGATGCTGAAAATCTTAATAAGGCAACAATACACAGAGCTATACAGAAAATGTACCTTGCACTGAAGAAGTCGTTACCAGTCTTAGTGAAATTTCCCTGACAAGGTCCAATGAAGCAGAACAAGGAGGTGTTCTATGCTATTGCAGGTAATTATTATAATACATATTTAATGTTTCTGTCCATATAAATAAGGAAAAAAATATCTATATACTAGATATATTTTTTTTTGTTATTATTTTTTTTCATTATTATTAATATTTTTCATGTTTCATTATTATTAGCACTAGCACCGCTATAGCTGCTTTTCAAATTTAAATGTCTCTGCCTATGTGAATATCTCGTGCATGTCCATTCTTAAATGTTACTAAATATTTGAATTAAATACCCATATGGTGTTTCAGCTGCAGAATCATAAAAATGAATAAGTTATAAACACTTGCTTCTTCAACTGCCAAACCCTCGGTTTATGTAGCATATTGAAATCTATAAAAATGATTTCCATTACATGAGAGTAGATGTTAAACTTCATGCTGATTTGAACTCGGCTTTCGCCAAAATAAGAACCAACTAAGACGTAGCTTTGTAGTAAACTAATGTGATCCATCTGCATCTCCATCCATTTGCGTTGTTTTCCATCTGATGATGTAGATATCCTTCTGTCTGGTGTTGAATGCCGAAGTGTAATGCTGGCTCCAGGGATCAGCACACACAACGGCTGCGACGCTTTCTCCGGGGATCAACCCAGTGTGGTCTCCCCAGCGCATCAGCATGACAACCGTGTGGATTGAGCTAAGTAGGGTACATCTCTGGTGTCTTTAAGTTGGCACCTTTCATCCACGGTGTTTCGTTGACTGTCCCACAACACCTTAAGAGGGCTCAACAGTGATTCTGGTGTCCCAGCATCAACCCCCTCTGTCCCCTACTCAGCTCAGCCCAGCTTATTTACCTGTGCATCAGTGTTGCTTTCTTTCTATTGTGCTTGAGATCCCCAGCCAGAGTCTTTCTGCCTCAACCAAAGCCAGATGCTGCTCCTTTCTGCTGCTTCAGATAAGTTCTTCACTGTGCGACGCAACTCTTGGCCACTGAACCCGACATCTCTGAGAAACCAGGTTGTAGAGTGTGCCACAAATCCTCGACAACCCACCTCCACTGGTTAAACTCAGACTTTCCATCCTCGCCATTCCACTTCAGCAGCTAGTTGAGCGTACCGAAGTTTCTTCCTCTCATACGCCTCATCCATAGCATCTTTCCATGGCACTGTTAACGCTACCAGATGAACAAGGCGTGCTGATCCAGACCACATGACAATGTCTGGTCAAAGGTTAGTGGTGGCAATCTCAGGTGGAAAAATAAGCTGTTGACCAACATCTGCAAGCATTTTCCAGTCTCTAGCAGCTTCCAGTTGTCCTGGGCGAAACTTAGTTTTAACACCTTTTCTTGGTGGTTGATCTCCTGGATGAAGGAATATTGTCTTTTGTGTGTAATGCTTCGATGGAACTGGTGGCAACTTATTGGTCAGGTTATGCTTGTCTTCCAAAGCTAAGGCCAAACATCGCAGCACCCGGTCATGGAGCCAAGTAAACTGTCCTTGGCTAAGAGCCATCTTACATTCTGTCAAAATGTGCCTTAATGTTGCAGGTGATGAACACACAGGACTTGAGGGATCCTCACCCACCCAGAGGTTTAGGTTCTGTGGTGATGGGAGAACATCATATGCTGATCTGATGAGAAAACTGATCCTGCTCTGTTCCTTTGTCCGTAGGTCTTGCCAGCCGATCTTGTGTTGTTCCTGTTTCCCATCTCATCCATTCTCCCTGCTTGGCCTGGGAAACGGCCTTTACACACCTGATTTTCTCCTCCAGCTTTTGCACCTCATTGACTACCAGCTTCCTTCGTTGAGCTGGGGTTGCCTTGTGCCATTTAGGAGGAGCTGAACTGAGACAAAACCTCCTTTTCCATGCTGAACTTGCCCCATAATATCTCCGACTCGAAGGGCAGCCTTAGCTTCTTCCACAGCTTTCTTTGCCACCCATTTTCTTCCCAGTTTTCAACACAGGTGCTGCCTCCATTACGCACTTGTCGCCTGAATCTACTAATGTCATTTTCAGTCAGACTTTGGTGCACTTAAACTCCTCTGTTAGAGCAGAGATTGGTAGCTGCAGTATTCCTTTACCATAAAGTCCCACTCTGCTGAGGCAGAGTGGATCTCCCAACCATTTTCTGATGTATGAACTGATTAAAGCATGCAGCTTCTCAACTGTTGTCAAGGAAATCTCGTACACAGTCAGTGGCCACAGTAGTTTTGGCAGTAGACCAAATTGAAAGCACCAGAGTTTCAGTTTGTCTGGTAAAGCACTGCTGTCTATGCTCTTCAACCCTTCCACTGCTTGTTGTCTAACTTCTCCCGCATGAACTGTGTCACTTAGATTCCCGTTGTACCATCTCCCTAGACTTTTCATTGGCTTCTCGGACACTGTTGGCATTGTCTCACCATTAATGTAGAACCTTTTATCTACTACTTTCCCTTTAATTATAGAGATGCTCCTTAATTTAGTGGGCTTGAATTGCATTCGTGCCCATTCAATGTTTTTGGTTAATCTGCCCAATAACCAATTAGTGCAGGCTACTGTTATAGTCATTGTTGTCATGTCATCCATGTATGCTCGAATTGGTGGTAGTCGCATTCCAGAAGCCAAGCGGAAACCTCCCCCTACCCATTTTGACGCACTAATAATTACTTCCATTGCCATGGTAAAAGCCACTGGAGAAATAGTGCATCCTGCCATTATTCCAACGTCTAGGCATTGCCATGTAGTGCTGAATTCTGAAGTTGAAAAACTAAATTGCAAATCTCCAAAGTAGGCTTTACATATAGCTGACAATTATACAATATGGCCAACAATTTTGTCTGGGCTTTGTAATAAAATCAAAGTCACTTTGAAAGAATGTATTATATTATATACTCCTGTCGAGTGCTGCAACACTAATGAAAGTCATTCTACACATTATTATTATTATTATTATCATTATATTATTTATTATTATTATTATTATTATTATTATTATTATTTTATTAGCAGTTGTCACAAAATATACACATTGAATAACACAGCGTGACATAGCTACGCTACTTACAGGTGTAAAAAACAAATAAAAAATGTGCTTATTCTAAGCTCTCTGCACAAATCAGTGATGATGGGACTGATGCTAAAAGAAAAACAGAGACTGTTGCATTTTACAATGGTGGTACTCGCAGTTGGCCTGTGTCTGTTTTTTGTAATGTTTTAGACCTGGCTTTTGTTTTGTACAAGTAGTGCACCGGGAATACAATCTCCCGGAGGGACTTTATTTTGCAGCTAGCCCTGGAGCTACGGCAGAAACATTTTGATAAGAGACACGAAAGCCAGCTGGCAAATGCCCCTCAACCTTCAACCAGCGCTGCGCCCACTGGCAATGCCAGGTTGCTAAATGCAATAAAAACAGAACTTTTGATGTCTGGGCCCGTTGTGAAAAGCAGTCTGTGACAAATGCACTGGTACAATTGAAAAGCAGGTTTTCTGCATAGATTGTACGTAGAAAGTTGTAATAGAACTCTGAAGACAGACAGAGAGTTTACACAGAAGTTTATTGCGTAAAGTTTATTTTATTAGTTTTTCATGTTTATGCATATGTGCTCTTTTTGAAAAAAAAAATAAGATTTTCTATTTAAATATGATGTTTCTGTTCTGAAAATGTTATGTAAAATGTTCACAAATAAAAATATTAAGTTGTATCTGATTGTTTGTTTTTCATTTTCATATCAAAGCCGTTTTAAAATGGAGCTGCACATTTTGTGAATGCGGCTGTATGTAGTCTGAAATCTCGGCGGTTCTAGTGTTAATACATTTTTTACTTATATAGGGTTTCAATGTGATTGGTGCAGTGAATTGAAATAAAAATAGTACTGTCTATATATTATGACCATACCTAATTTTCTATTAATCAAAATACAGCAGGATATAAACATAAATAATATATAATATAAATAATAAAGTCAGGGGATGTGCTTGTGTACTCAGGATACGACTACTTACGTGTTATCAGTTTCAGCTACAGTTTGCCAGGCTGCCACCCTGGCTTTATTGGCAGTAGCTTTTTTTTTGTTTTTTTTTTCTGTTAAAAAGATTATTTAACATTATCATACGTTGAAACTAAAATGTGTTGCTCGGAAGCAGTAAAAAAAAAGTCGCCCTTTCGTTCTTCTCCATTTTTTCAGATGACCGTTAATAAAGATTACCACGACAACACACTAAAACAGTTGGTTCCATGTGCATAGATAGAATTATTAACCCGGTTTGAGTTATCTAGATTAATTTAAACTCAGTCTACGTTCTTCGAACAGAGTTAGCCTGCTAAATGATATCCTGTTAACTCAAACCAGATAACTTAAACTAAACCTGGCTTTTAAAATTACTTTTGTGCAATAGGCCCCAGGTCCCATCCTGGCCTGGGTGAGTTGCTGCAACATGGCCTTCCGCCATTTTGTCAGGTAGTACTCTCAAAACTTCAGGGCTCTGTAGCTTTTAGTCAGAAGTTACCATCCCACTTCTATCACCATGTGTGAACTTGGGGCTCTGTTTTAGGGTGGTAACAGTGTGAGAGACCACACAGAAAGCAGTAATTAAGTTAAAGTGAGGGTTATATTTACAAGTGCACTCAAGGAAAACAATAATAATAACCATAAGGGTTAAATAAAGAAAATAAAACCTAGCCCCCTCCTGGGCCCTACGCTCCCTTCTTCTGACCCTGACTAAGATGTTTGAGAGGGCCAGTCCCGGCTCAAACTGTAATACTTTAACGTCCACCCTCTCGGGTCTGCTTTTCAAGGTCTTCTGCAGTGCTGCAAGGCCGCCGGGTGTCCCCACCATATCTACTGGGAAATCTCAGTTAAGTACCTCTTTTCAGAGGCTTGTCAAATGCTGTATTCCTGTTATTGGGTTTGTAATCCTTCTCTTTCTTTCCACCTGTTGACCAGGTAAATATGGGTCCCCCCTACAGGCAAGTTCCGGGGCTGTCGGAGTGGTGCAAGACTAATATAGTCACTCTTGGTTCAGCCCTTAGTACTGCTTCTAAATATAAAAACAGAAACACGGTCTTCAGTGTTTTGTAATGCACTGACACAGGAACCACAGTCTTTGGGTGTTTGTCCGACTCGCACTGACTTCAAAGTACAACCAAGGGAACGTTTAAACAACCTCTTCACTCTCTGGTAAGGTTAATTAAAAGGTTCAACTACCTGTTGTATTCCGTGGTTGTGTTCCAGTGACCGTTGTATTGATGTGCTGTATTCCAGCCTGTTCCGTAGTTTCCTTCAGCTCTTTGTTTGACGGCGTTCACGCTTACAGACACAATGTTTCACAAAGATGCTTGCCAGTTCATAATCCACACTGAAGATGGTTCAGCTCTCTCTCAATCTTCAGTGTTAAAAAGTATAACACACACTGTTGTTTTGTCTGTGTCTTGTTGGTACTAATAGATGCCATCTATTAACTACACTTACAGTTGTACAGATTTGATCCTTCTTTGCCAATGCTACCACAACACTCACTGTGGTTTTAATTCAGCCCTCTGATTTCTGTCTACACTCACAGACAGTCCAGCGTGTACACAGAGAAGTAATTGTATTTCTTCAATCTGACCTTGTGACAGAAAGACAATGATTCTTGGTGGTAAATCTCACTCCCGACCTGTGAGGGAGCTATGTAACAGGAACAGAGTACCCTGGACTGTTTGGCCTGACACTTCATTCCTAGGGTTAACACTAGAAGGACCGAAAATATACTCATACCTAGAAGCCCTGCAACAGTTTTTCCAATGGTTGTATTGAAAACACTGTAAATAGTATAACAAAAGGAGAAACAGTCGAATGTAATTCTTTTTTTTTTTTATTGATCTCAAAAGTATTCACCCCCCTTGGACTTTTTCACAATTTATTGTGTTACAACATAGAATCAAAATGAATTTAATTGGGAGTTTTTGCCATTAATCAACAAATTAATTTCAAATACAAAACAGAAAATAATTGATTGCATAAGTATTAACCCCCTTGAGTCAATATTTGGTAGAGGCACCTTTGGTAGCAGTTACAGCCATGAGTCTATTTGGATAAGTCTCTGTGTGGCTGTCAATGTGACTGTTCCTGGGCTTTTAGGTATAATGTAATATATCTAATTTATTTCTGCACTCCCGCGTTTCATGCTTTGTGAGAATATTTAATACATACAGACAGAAAAGTACATGAACGCGCAGCCCCATATGTGTTACATGACTGGAGAGAATTACATTTTAAAACCAAAAACCACCAAAATGACCGGTGTGGGACTTCTAGTGAAAGGAAGTCGGTCATTTAGAAAAGGGGTAGGGCTTCGGTGCAGTAACTCATCGACCCGGAAGGGAAATGATGTGGCATTCATGGATTGGAAGAGCGGCTGCAATCGCTTACCAAGGGGTCATAAGTGATGGTATAAGTAGGGGACGAAGCGACATAATCTGTTCCTTCGTTTTGGTTAATGAAAGGAAACCAGAAGGACCTGAAGATTTGTGTAAATGTATTTGAGTGTTTTGTTTGTTTGTTTGTCCCTAATTGTGTCTTGTTATTAGTAGATGACTAACACATTCCGGAATTGTTGCCAAGGTTGAGCACAAACCCAGAATAAATAAACTGTATTTGTGCCAAGAGCATTAATTCACTCACTAATGGACTTGTGTATGTGTTTTGTGTTTCATTTGGGTGTGTAAAGAACAGAACTATTATTTTGTGACAAACCCGGGGATTACAATATAAGTAATACACGCCACTGTATAACTTAGCATTATTTATTATTTACTGTTTGTTTTACGATAAGGCACTGGATTTACAAACTCATTAAAAAACTTTGCAACTGGATTATAATTGTCTGTCTATTCACTGATCATCTGCACCTGCACACTGTTAACCACTTTGCCACAGACCCACACTCACTGTCTGATACTTTTAAAGAATTCAAAATAACTCACTCTTGTTAGCTGTCTTCACTTCCTGGGTTTTGTTTCCGCTGGTTTCCAAAGGGTCATTCACCTTGACAGTACTCATCTCCACTACATCTCTGTGGTTTAATCGGGTATGTAATGCTGTACGCTCTCCTTACCCTACACCATTAACAAAATATCTGGCAATCATTTAAATGTGCAAGCTGTCTGTTATACCCCCAAATTTGTATACATTTTGTTGAATTGACAAACAACTGGGGATGGTAATTTTTTTGCCCATTTAACCACAAATTTCTTGTTCACTAAATGGTTAAGGTAATCCTCCCATCTTTCTAAACTGATCAAATGTTTTTATAAACAAGATGTTAAAAAGGATCTGTTTACTCCCAAAATTGGATTTCTGCAATGGTGACAGCCAAGCCTGGTAAGATATTTCATGTGATACCAGCCTTGGCATTCACTATTACAGAAATCCATTTGTAGTCAATATTTAAAATGTATTTAACAATTAATATATAAAATATAGTTAACAATGCAGGATTGTCATACCACAGTATGCATGTTAGCAATGCACATTTTTGCAAGCCTCATTAATTCCCGACATTAGGACAACTGGCCTCTCTGCTGGGCCACAAAATGAGATTCAGCCTTGGGTAATATGCTTCCTAACTGCTCCATCATGCTTTTGTTAATTTTCTTTGAATAGAGAGAGAAATAGGCATCGCAAGACCAACTAACATGCTATAATGAATGAGAATAAAAATAAACAACGAACAGCAGGTTGCTTCCTACATGCAAACTGCAGCACACAGTTAATATGCTGTCCACTTATTATTCAGTAAAAAACAAAGTATACTTTTAAAACTGCAAAATGTCTAGAAATATTTAACGTGCATGCTACCTCTATGTGTCCATAATATCTGTTATGTCCAGTAAGTCACTCCATGGATGAAAGTGGGTGGGCCCCCTGAAGCTCTGGGGTTGTACATTCTGAGCTATAGGGACCACTTTCAGAAGAAAACTTGAAACGGACTTTTTAGAAAAAGAAATTCTGAAATTAATTCACCTACAACTTCTCATTTTACCCGATGCTAAATCGGTAGTTGAGTCCTCAAACCTCGAGTCCGAGTGTTAGTCAGAGTCTGTGTTGTCAGGGTCCGAGTCTGAGTATGAGTCTGTGGCAGAGCAAAGCTCTGCCCTTTTTCAATTGGCAGGGATGGGGTTAATTTCCCCTACCTGCCTGGGTTTATTACGTTCAGGTGGCTGGGGTTGATTAGTTGATTAGGTTAATTAATGATCAATCAGCGCCCAGCCACCTGAGATAAAAGGAGGCCTCTGCTTCTCATCTGGGAGGAGGGAGTTGAGGAAGCAGGTTGGTGTTTGTGGTTGTTTGTTAGTTTGAAAGTTTTGAATCCAGTGAAGGCATTGGCCAGCCTGGAAACCTTATTTTTTTGTAAGTTTTAGTTTTTGCTTTATTTGTGTCTAAAGATCTTTGTTTTGCCCTTGTGCACTTTATTTTTGTGTTTTTTTTTTTATAATAAAATTAGGATTTTTGAACTGCAGTCTGTCTCTGGGTCTCTTTCCACTCGCCAGCCTGCCACATTTGGTGTCAGTAGTGGGATAGCGCCACCAAGAGGCTCAGAGCAGTATTTATTTATTTATTTATTTTTTTTGGAATTTTTGGGAGAATTCCAAAAAAAAATGGGAAAGAAGAGCAGACAGCGGCAAAGGCAGGATAAGCAGCAGCTGAAGAAATGTAAGCTGCTGCAGCCATCGCTGGAGGACCCGGTCAGCCTCTTCCCTTGGTGTTCCTGGTGCGGGAAGGAGGACCATCATTGGCGGTCCTGCCCAGATGTGCCAACGGCAAACTGGTGTGGCTGGTGTGAGGAAGACGGCCACAACTGGGCAGGATGCCCCTACAACCAGGCCCAGGAAGAGGTGCAGTATTCACCCCGGGCATCAGGGGCCACCCCACTACCTCCAGCACCCCCACCTTCACCACCGTCCCAGGAGACCTGGGACTGGTTGATGCACCCTGAGGCAGACCTCGTCCACGATCTCCCCATAGTTATCAACATGCTGTGGCATCAAAATGGGGAGAGGTGAGAACAGTGGGAGAAAGAACACCACCCAGCGTCCTTCCCAGAGGTTGCCCTCATGGTGGTTAATTACCTGACGGTAGACATGGGAGATGCCCCGGTCACTCCAATAAAGAGGGGTGAGCCGCCTTCCCGAGAGCCAGAGAGGGGTGAGCCGCCTTCCCGAGAGCCAGAGAGGGGTGAGCCGCCTTCCCGAGAGGCAGAGAGGGGTGAGCCGCCTTCCCGAGAGGCAGAGAGGGGTGAGCCGCCTTCCCGAGAGGCAGAGAGGGGTGAGCCGCCTTCCCGAGAGGCAGAGAGGGGTGAGGAGCCGCCGCCGCTCCCAGAGCCAGAGAGGGGTGAGGAGCCGTCGTCGCTCCCAGAGCCAGAGAGGGGTGAGGAGCCGCCGTCGCTCCCAGAGCCAGAGAGGGGGGAGGAGCCGCCGTCGCTCCCAGAGCCAGAGAGGGAGGAGCCGCCGCTCCCAGAACCAGAGAGGGAGGAGCCGCCGCTCTCAGAGCCCAGAGGGGAGGAGCCGCCGCTTCCAGAGCAAGAGAGGGAGGAGCCGCCGCTCTCAGAGCCCAGAGGGGAGGAGCCCCTGCTTCCAGAGCCAGAGAGGGAGGAGCCGATTGCGGCTGGTGTACGTTGTACATGGGGGGGAGGTGTGTGGCAGAGCAAAGCTCTGCCCTTTTTAAATTGGCAGGGATGGGGTTAATTTCCCCTACCTGCCTGGGTTTATTATGTTCAGGTGGCTGGGATTGATTAGTTGATTAGGTTAATTAATGATCAATCAGTGCCCAGCCACCTGACATAAAAGGAGACCTCTGCTTCTCATTTGGGAGGAGGGAGTTGAGGAAGCAGGTTGGTGTTTGTGGTTGTTTGTTAGTTTGAAAGTTTTGAATCCAGTGAAGGCATTGCCCAGCCTGGAAACCTTTTTTTTTTTAAGTTTTGTTTTTGCTTTATTTGTGTCTAAAGATCTTTGTTTTGCCCTTGTGCACTTTATTTTTGTTTTTTTTATAATAAAATTAGGATTTTTTGAACTGCAGTCTGTCTCTGGGCTTCTTTCCACTCGCCAGCCTGCCACAGAGTCTCTATCATTAGAGTCCAAGTCCGAGACTTCTAGTCTCGAGTCTGAGTCCTTGAAATAAATTCAAATCAATTTTCATTAAACTAGTGGACTTTAACTGAACCCGACATAAAGGGTCTCTACAGGATTGTAAATAGATCGGAGCATCTAATCAGAATTTATTGAGAAACAAAAGCTGGAGACAGTCAAAGGAAGTCATAAATAGATAATGTATTCATCCCATGCAGGGTGAGGCAATCCATTGTCCAACACTATGGAAGACAGTTCTAGGGTTAATGTATAGGTCTTTATGTGAAAGACCTATAAGAACTGGCAACTTTCATCCAAAACTTGGAACTGGTTTCCAGTTTGGTTCCTGAATTGGTTTCTGGGTGTAATATGTCTCCATAAGAGAACATAGTGTTATGATACCTCTTGACTGCAAGAAGATTATGTACCCTGCAATAAATGGACATCAAAGAAAGCTCAGTGTTTAGGTCCTACTAATAGGAAAAAGAGACGTTTTTTACACGTCAAAAAAAGAGCCATTCCCAGCTCTGATACAAGATTCTGTTTCCACTCGTTACTACAGCATAACGAGACTGTGTCTGACTTCGAGGCGAAGCATTAAAGGATAAAAGAAAACATACAGGCTGTGTGTGAAACTCCCACTTGGGTTTTGAAGATAAAGGAACACACAGGAAGTGTGCAAAAATCCCAGCTTGGGTTTTGCAGATTGGTGTCAATGAAGCAAAAATGTAATAACAATATAATATTTATTCTGCAGACTTTTGGGTCTTCTTCAAGGAACCACTGAGTATAATTTCATTACCTTTCCCTTGTGGAACAAGAGTAATGTAATTAACATAGAAGATGATAAAATAGTTATCGTAAATTGCGCTTTTAACGAGCATATGAAAAACCTCAGAGTTTGCTAAGCTGCTTAACTCATATTGTCATATGAAGTGCTTGTTTGAAAGTATACTTGTGTAATTGTTATTAAACAGTTGTAGTCCAGGGTTAGTTGTGATATGTTATTAGAAGAATTGTAATTGAACAAGGTTTGTTTTGCGTTTAAATGATAAATGCTTGGGTTTAACTAGAGCTATATTGCCTGTGAGTGGTAGACACAGGGCCACTGTCTGTGTAGTTGAGGGAACTGTCAGCACAGTGATGTCATCACCTACTAGCAGATCCGCGCAGCCTGTACTGAGATTGAGACAGCGGAGTAAATGTACTGTGTTAGAATGAAATGTTGAACCTATACTTTAGGAAATCAATCGGATTCCACTTATACTGTAGTTTAAATATATTATTGAGAAACGACATATAAAGAAGCATATACATTCAAGGAATAAGTGTTAACAAGTGCTGCATTGGTGTGTATGTGAAGTGCTACCTCATGATGATTTTCTAAGTTTTTTCCTTTCTGTACCTTTAGTATTATTATCTAATAAACTGCTATGATATTTTAACCTACCTTGTTTAGGCTGAGGGTGGTTTGTGTGTTGATTGTAATTCCTCGATCTTATACACGTCATTAAATAAAGTTATTATGATGAGGTTTTAATTAACGTGAATGAATATTCAGATTATTTAACAGATAACTAATAGATTGTGTTTAGTCAGTGATCTAATATGGTAATGGGCATATAGTATTCATTCAAGTTGATTAACGCACATTAATTTGAACTATTGTAATTATTAAACTTAATTGTTTAATCAAATTATTAAACAAACTAACATAATTAGCCCCACAGTATATATTAAACAGGCAAAACTTAATTGCAGGAAGGGCTAATCAAGAGATGAACCTACTGGCTTCCTTATTTAAAATATAAAAATGTGCCTTTTTTTCAATGTATATAATGTAATTAATACAGAAGAAAAACAAACTAAACTAACAACTAGTTTGCCTATATTTAATTAATAATTTTTTGTAGTCTCCACAAACTGCCCAGCATCATCCTTTGCAGTCACACTGCTGCTAACTTTAGCTGTTGTAAATAGTGCAGTGCAGACTATTGATCAAACCACTGTTCGTGTAGTGTGCATTTTATTGTTTTTTATTAATAATATTTTTATTATCAATGATGGACTTTAGGCATCTTCTGAATTACTTTCCTTTTTTTATTACATTTTAAACCATTTAAAGGCAAAACCATAATAAAACATTGAATAATAGTGTCTTTTATTCTATATAAATTATTCGATATAAATCTTTTATTTAACATCATGTAATCAAAGAAATTACCAAATGATACCGCAAAAGTGTGCCAGAAACCATAATAGTAGTACAGTATTTCATGTTAGATTTTGAAAAGTCAAATTTTACAGTTTGTGTCAGTTTTTGTTAAGTATATGAAAAACTACAAAGCGGTATGTAACTGAATATGTTTTTTGTTTTGTTTTGTTTTTTATAAATTTTTAGTTTTTTTAGTTTTTTAGTTTTTTTTTTTAGTTTTTTTTTTTTTTTTTTTTTTTTTTTTTACCCCTGTTTTCTCCCCAATTTAGTGTGCCCAATTGTTATCTGTATCCTCGGCCCACCGCTAGCAACACCCCTGCCGACTCGGGGAATGGAAGCTGGAGCACGAGTCCTCTGAAATGTGTTCCTGTCGCACTGCGGATCCACAGCAAGGCCACCAGACCTACAGCACCGGAGGACAACACAGATAAGGAGGCTCCAATGCAGAACCACAGGCACCCTATCAGCCACAGGGGTTGCTGATGCACGGTGAGCTGTGGATTCCCCTGCCCATAATTGAATACGTTAACATTATTCAGCAGGTTTCATTCAACGTTATGAGGCAAAATGTGCTAATTCTATTGGGTGATGCAAAACATATGGCCAGAGCTGTACATACAAGTTGAACAAGTACCGGTAAATTACTTTTAAGGAACTAAAGCCTTCATAGTGCATCAAGCCTGAGGCACTTCCCGCCAAATGAATACCCTGAGACTCAAGTGTGGAATGTAAATATAGAGATTGTCTAGCTTGTTTCTTATGATGTACTCATCAACATCTTAATACTTTATTTAATTTCCCTACCTATTTGGAATAGGAGCTGCTATAGAAAGAAATAAGGCACATTTGTTGCAAATCTTAAGCAGTTTTATTTGCCAAAAAATAATGCTTTACATTTTTTTATATCTCTTTACAATGATTAAAAATGATAAAAATAAGCATGCATTTTTTTTTTTTTTTTTTTTTTTTTTGTTTGGCTGGTGGATATCGAATTTGCATTATTGTTGTCTGAAAGGCTGTTTAACTGGAACAGAAATAAGTGATTCATGTCTGTAGAAGAGAATGTAACGATTGTGTCATAAGCCCCAGTGCAACATTTTCATTTCACTTTAAATAAAGAACAAAATGTCTGTGTCAGTCAACACTATTCCCCATGTACTCAGAGGTATCAAACATACTACCATTATGATTGTGATGTGTTTGGGTCATGTTGGTATAAACTTTATTGCTTTTGAGTCGTCTAGGTAATATGGCATTCTGTTTCATACTACTCTTTTTATCACGGTATGAGAGTGCTTAGAATAATTAGATGGAACCAAGAGACCTCAAATGCTATTTCCAGCTGTTATTTTCAGCAGTTGAGACTTTTAAATTATGTTATCCATATACATTTGCAAGATTCAAACAACATGATCTTTTGCATATATGCACAATCTTGAGGGCTCAAAATGTAAACACGTTTTAAATAGCATACACACATTCTGTCTGTAGTAGTTGCCTTTGATAGAAATCAGACAATTGGTAGCAGCTAAATGTTTTTTGTGTGTGTTTTAATTATACTCACCAGGTGTGTAAGGTCAAAGTAAAGAGCACAAGGTTATATATGCATTGTCTGGTCACTCCATAAATGCTTCACAGCAGAGATTCAAATTGCAGGATGTACATTATGGTACTATTCAATAAGAATGTACTGCACACATCAGGGCTAAGACCATGCTGTTTTTGGACTGTAAATTCCTTCACAGCTAGGCATATGAGAACCAAGCTGTATGAAACAAGAGAACTGATAGACAGTGCACAAATATAATTCAGTTCTAATCAGCAAAAAAACACCACAACATTTTAATTGCATGCTGATGATTGGGGCAAAGGTAAAATATATCAAGGTTTGCAATGTAGCAGTTGATTACCACTCATGAAAATCATTTCACCACCCATCATTTTACCACTTCTCAACTATATGTGGTCAAAACCTAATATTTCAGCAAGATAACACATTCACAAACAACAGTACAGTAAAGTATGCAATTATTGTTATCACAACAGCAATCCTCATATCTCTAGATTTGATCAACCAGAATAGACTTGTTGATAATGTGATCCTTTGTAGTCAGAGCTCTGTACTTAACTGCAGTGTCTTCACAGGATGGCTGTATATTGACACCATACATAACATTTCTAAGGGCAGCGCTACAGTAAAACCATCATAACTGAGAACTGGATAAACACTGAATTCTGCCTAACGGTTTTATAGGATTCAATTACTAGATTGCAGGGTGGATGTGGGCTGGCTTCATCCGACACTCGACTGTAGCTCTCCAGCTCAGCTGGATCCAGTTGTGAGCCACAGAAATAATGGGCCTGCCTCAGTGAACATTAGATGGTAGGTGACTGCGTGCCCTTGACATCCCTAGCTGTAGGTCATGTGATGAGACGCGTATGCATATATTGTATCACAATGCACAGATTTTATAATGATGCTGTCATGATATTAAATTGCAAGGTAGGAAAAACTAAAATGTGCTCCAACTGTATTTCAAGATTTGAATAGTTCTTTAGTGCAAGGCTTTAAAACAGATGTTAGACCACTGAAGATGTTTCAGAGTACCTGTTTTGCCCACTGTATTCCATGACACATCACTGAGAAACCAAATTCATGATATCAGCCGTAACATGTCGAGTTTTTACCATGCTATATTCTCAATATTGGTACAGTGGACGTCATTTGCATTAAAATCATATCTCTCAGAATTTTATTCAATTACAAAGTCATCAAAACAGTGACATCACTATGGGGCCTCTTCTTTAGCCACTTAAAGGTATTCTCTTTATCAAATTGTACCATCTTTTCAATGAAAATCATATTTAATAAATAAAGGTTGATCATAAATAGAACACTAATATAAATGTTTTTTTAAAATGTGGATATAAACAATAAAGCAGTATATAATAGTTATAAGGCTACAAGTGTTAGTGTATGGGTTATATGACTGTAATGCAGATGAAACCTGCAACTCCTACTTTAGATCCCATTCCAACAAGGTTTCTGAAGGATGTGCTTGGTTACCTATGTAATGATATTTTTGCGATTATAAATAGTTCACTGGAAATTGGCTTCTTCTAAAACAGCTCAGTTTTGAGTAATTTTAGACCCATTTCAAATCTTCCTTTTTTAGCTAAGGTCCTTGAAACGGTAAAGTTAAAGCAACTTAATGGATTCTTGAATACTCTATATCTTTGAAAAGTTTCAATCAGGGCTTTGCTCTAAACACAATACAGAAACTGCTCTGGTAAGAGTAACCAGTGATTTACTGATGTTTCAAATGTTATATCAGTTCTGGTTCTGTTGGACTTCGATACAGTGGATCACTCTTTAATTGACTGTCTTAAGGGATGGGTGGGCCTGACAGGTAATGTACTAAACTGGTTTAAATCATACCTTTGAAACAGAGAGTTTTTTTGTTTCATTGGGGGAGTCAGTATCGGGTTTAGCAAGTATTACTTAGTAAGTGGTGTTCCTCAGGGTTATATTCTTGGTCCAATATTATTCTCTTTATACATGCTACCTCTAGGCCAGATTCGTAAACATGCTGTAAATTTCACTGCTATGCTGATGAAACCTGGTAACATTATCACACTAGTCTTACTTGAGTGTATTATTGACATCAAAATGTGGATGTCCCAAGATTTCCTGCAATTAAACTCTGATAACACAGAAGTTTTGATAGTAGGTTCACAGCAAAAACTTGACTTGTCAAAAATAGACTTGGGTGACTTATCTCCTTGGGTGTTCTCTTTGACTACTTTAAGTTTTGAGTTGCATATTAAAAGGATTAGAAAAGTGTCTTTTTATCATCGAATAAATTATGTCAAAATTAGATCATTTCTTTCATTCTCTGATGCTGAGAAAGTAGTCCATGCCTTTTTTCATCTAGACTGGACTACTGTAATACCCTGTTTGCTGGGTTTAATAGCCAAGCCTTATAGCAGCTCCAGCTTGTGCAGAATTCAGCTGCAAAGGTTCCCACCAAAGCAAAAAAGAGAGCACATATAACTCCTGTACTGGCATCTCTGCACTGGCTTCCAGTTAAATATAGAATTGATTTTAAAATTATATTACTAAGCACTAAATGGAATGACACCAGATTACTTGTCAGAGTTATTGTCTCCCTATTGGCCTCCGTGTGCTTTGAGGCCAGCTGATAGTGGCCTGATATGCACTCCGAGGGTAAGGAGTAGGAAGAAAGGAGAGTTGCTTTTTGTGTTCTACCTCCGCAACTGTGGGACTCTCTGATCGAGCATATCAGAAGTTTGTCTACAGTGTCTACTTTTAAATCAAGGATTAAGACTCATGTTTATTATTTATCCATCTGATTTTATTTTGACGTGGTTATTTTAACTGTTCGATTTAATTCTTTTTTATGTATTTTCTATTTTTGAGTATTTTTTTGTCTAGTGTTTTTATAATATCTGTCTTCGTAATTGAGAACTTGTATGAAGTACATTGAACCCTGTGATATTAAAGATGCCATATAAATAATGTGTTATTATTATTATTATTATTATTATTATTATTATTATTATTATTATTATTATTATTATTATTCTATTGACAATAGTATGGCATAAACAAATATTAGCTTTCAGGCTTGGTCTATTCACTTATAATCATGCCAATACTACCCACAAACGCATTCAACATCATATAACGCTATAGCAGAAAACATCTATGTAAAGCTTATTTGTATGTGCTGTGCAGTAAATCCAATACACACACACACACACACACACACACACACACACACACACACACACACACACACACACACACACAATATATGTGATTTATAATTTCATAATATTTAGGATTAACGTCAAACATATGTAAATACTGTATAGTTCCTATATGTTATCATCTCAGTTATGATATAAAGCTAGTTCTGTCTAATTCTGTAATTAGACAATTTCCACTAAAACCTCCCACCCACCATTTCTTATGCAGTAAATACAGATGGCAGTTAGCCTAATCAGCAGAGCCACAAACGTTGTCATCACCCTTAAGCTAACAATGTTTCATTGTCTGTTTGCAAGTAAACAACATATAACTGATTTGAATGGTCTTTAACTCCAGGCTAGAGAAAGAAATGGGTGATGCATTCTGTAGATTTATATCAGATATATATAGCTGTGATAGTTCAGATAGTAGGCTATGGATGGATGTTTACCCATTTGTTACCTGTGTATGAAGTAATTAATCATGACACCATTAGGTTCTATTGGCAGTTGCTTTAATAGCTTTAGGTGCAGCTTCAGCTGTCTTTATGTCCTCAGACCAATGCTACAGCCAGCTATAGGAAATAATACATTCATGTGTGTGTAACAAGGTGTTTGTGTCATGTGTGTGGGTAGCCGCTGCTTAAGCAATACAGAGACATGGGATGTTGAGTTGAAACGCCAACACAGGCGCACAGGATTTATTAATACAAAAGTAAATAAATAAAAGGGGTCATGTGACGTTACCGGTGATGGTAATGCACAGAGGACACATACAGCAAGCTGTACAAAAGGCAAAATAATACAGTACAAAAACTACAAATAAAAGGTGCCACACAGGGCGAGCGCTAGCCTTATGAACGAGGAGTCCCGCTCCAGGAACCGGCTACTCTACATAACTCTCACTATACATTACATGGGATCACTATCCCTTAAACTAACCTACTTATAAGCTGGTATTCATACAAGGGCTCTTGCTGCTTCATATGGCCTTGGCTGGGCATTGCCTTCACAAGCACTGCTTGCAGTTTCAGGGTTGCAAAACTGTCGTTCTTGCAGAGCGGACGCTCTCCTCCTGAGTATACACAGCTCCCCTCTGTAGTAGCATGGCGATGCAGTCACCCAGAGTGATCTCCAGCGGATGTTTTTAAACTGACGGACACTTGGTCAAGACTTGCCCACCTGCTGACTGACAACCAGCACAGCCAATTACTTTCTGCCCTTCCGCTGAACCAAGCCTAGCAGGCAGCAAGTCTCAATCAAGCGCCCGCCTGTAAACAATAATTCAATCAAACAAATCAGCTCCAAAAAGACACATAATAAACCCATTTCCACATACAAATTATACCAACACTAATTCCCACCTGTGCAGGGCAATCGCCCTGCCACAATATGGAAGAAATATTAATCTTTGCCCATGTGGTTGGTTTATGCTGCTGTTCAAACACCTTACAGAACCACAGAGTTACAACCGTACCAGGAACTGAAAATGTTCATAAGTCTGAAATATATAATTCTGAATCATATCAGTGATAATGTATGCGTACTGTATTAATAAAAGGTCTACATTTTTTATGTATTTATCACATACCTCTTCATAGTCCATAGTCGTGCATATTGATAAATCATCTCATGATCACTTGTTTTATTACCAAACTCCTCAATAATGTGATGCAAGTCAATATTTTATTAGTATAACATCTCAAAAAGCTCTGCAAATGCCTGTGATATTCTTTGAGCACTGGATGCGGATGCACTTTCTTGCTTGTTTATGTCCGTTTTAAGTCTGTGGTGCAGGAACTATGTGTATTGCTCAGATCCACCCGCTTTTTTCGGCTTCTCTCGGCTTCTATAGGTCTCACTCGGTTATTGAAAGGTTTTTCTTGACTTTTTCCAGAGAAAAATTGACTAACCTGTGCTTGACAAGGTCCGACATCTGACCGAAAAGGGAAAATTGTAATGTCGGACCTGGTCCAACATAGGACCGCAAAGGGTTAAATCAGAGTATATATTCACTCCTTTGTTTTAGTAACGCTTAAATGGATTGAGTGATCGCAGATCGATGTCGAATCCCAGCTCATAGACAGTCCAGGCAGTCTGGTGTCTTTGCAAACTAACAGCATTAATAATATATAAAGCAATGTGAAACTATGTCTTAATATAAAACAGAACAAAGAAAGGACAGTCATCCAAACCAGAGGCTCTGAATACAACACATGCAGTCAGCTTCACAAAGAAGTCCTCAAAATATGCATCAGACAGTCTGTGATAACTAACTGTAATTTTGGACTTTTGCTCTCCTTTCGTGCATTAAAAGGCTTAATTGAGCCTAAAACATCTGATTTGTTAGACAGACTTTATCTCTAAAATGAATAATATACTTTTTGGTAGCAGGCTATCTCCCACTTTTCTAAGAGGTAGCCTGCTACCAAAGGAGGTTTTCTCTAAAACTATTAATATATGTTCTTGTGCCATGGAGTTTCTCTCACTTGTTTAAGACACAAATTATAAAAGCGAGGGGCCCTTAAGTTAAAACATTGTTCTGTCAGGAAGTTCTAGCTTGATTGCTAAAACATATTTTCTTTTACCATGAAAATCCTAGTACTCTGTGGCAGAGTGTCCCGCCCCTTTGTCTTTATTAGTGTTTTATGTTGTATGTAGTGTGTTAATGTTGGTGTTTATGTATAAAATACACAGGATATAAATATGGGTTACGAGCATGAGTGTTTAAAATGTATATTTGTATTTAGGCACGAGGATTGCACAGCACTTCACATGCAGGTAAAATGTAATAATATGTGAGCACAGGAAATTGCACAAAAGCAGCATGTTTTCAGTCACTCGGGGTTGTGTGTTTGGAAGTGGAGAATGGGTGAGAGAGAGGAGAATTTAATGAAAATATCAATTGCTACAGCGTGCTGGAAGTGCCAGCACGGTACTTGATTGTTGGGTTCATCCACAGCCATTTTGTCTGCCTGTTTGTTTGGCCAACAAGCCCTTAATTTTCAGTGTTGTGTGGTTTGTTTAAATCATTTGTTTGTTTATTATTTAATAAAATGCTGGACGCCGTAGCGTCTCAGGTTCACTGCCATTACATGTTTTGGTTTCAGGTTCTTCCGGGTCTGACATCACCACTACAGTCATCCTGGTCGCATACTCGTACAAGAAAATAATTAAAAGTAGAGGCCCTTTGTCCTAAGTTGCAACTGCTGATAAGAAACATGCATATTTGAAGAGGCTCCATCAAGGTTATTGAATTATGACAGTGCTTTACAGTTTCTCATTTAGTCTAATATGGATTTTGGCAATAACATTTCTGTTTGTAGCTTTTTAACATTTTTCTAAACCAATACAGGAATTTACAATAACAGTTACTTTTTGTCTCTTGAACACAGTATCCAGTTTGCATCCAAGATACAGGAGGCGCCTCACAAATGGTAAAGCAATTCACACACAGACGGAGGGTAGGCGCAAACCCGGGGCCGACTCTTTTATACAGCAGTATCGGTGCTATGTTTTATGACGAGAGGTCTCAGGTTCGCGCCCACCCTCTGCCTGTGTGTGGATTGTCTCGCCCTGTGTGATGCGCCTGCCTGCGGGAACCGAGATCTCTACTATACATTATACCTAGAACTACTGCAGCTGTCATTTTGACTGTCATAGTAAAATCAGTGGGTTTAGCTTAGTGCTGCTGAACTTGAGAGATTCGTGCTTGTTTTGAATAGCTACAGGAGACATTTTCAGATGTGATTTATCTATCAACAGCTGTAAAAATACTTATTTTCTATTTAAAAATACTTATTTTCGAGTCAAAATGAATTGACCAATACAACGCAGGACTGCACAGCAAGTCTTAGGTGTGATTATATTGAAAAAAAAAGTTACTGAATAATAGTGTATCAAACCAGCTACTGTAAGACTGGAGATGGAAATTACTGTTGAATAGCCAACAGAGTCGAACACAGAATAAAATGGTAAACAGAAAACACTTGTATGAAACAGTCAAACAAACAAATCTCAGGCACTAATCTTTATTGCTTCATAGTGTCGTAAGCTCCCGCTTTGTGTCAAAACTTGTCTTTCAGCTGCTAAAACCTCTGTTTTATAGCCCAGCATTTACTATCATAAGTCCCTTTCCAACACTACCCCCAAGTCTCGTGTCAGTGCTCGTAACATGCATTGTAACAGGTTTCCCTCACGTGTAACAAGCAGGCTGCACAAACTGTGTCACAGACGATATCCTGAAAGAAAACAAACAATAACATCAAAACCTCTGATTTACAAAGGAATTATGGGAAAATACAACTGAGGAAATCAGAATTAAAGGTAAGCACTATGTTTTGACAACATTTAACACAGAACAGTTTCGTAGCGTGCGACGCTGCAGTAGTTTTATACGCATTTTATTATAACGTAAAAAAGACCGCTGCGATAGTTCTAGGTATTTAATATACTTCAATAAAAAAAAAAAAAAAAAAACAGCAGTTCTAACTGCTTGAACTGGATGCTGTTGTCTGCCTCTTCCTTTATCGCAGGAGCCCACACATACAGTAGGTGGCCGCTACAATACCATATTAGCCTATTGAAACCATGAAAGATAATCTACAAATTAGAAGGTCTTTGCTAATATTATTTGCTATGTAACAGACTGTTATTCAATTAACATTTTGTAAGATATCTTAAGGGTACATTTGGTTTGTTCCTTGCCCCAACTTATTTTAAATTTAAAATAAAACAGTTGCATTTGTCCTGTATGTCTTTATTGCTAGTCCTATTTGGATCATTTTTACAAATTAAAAAAAAAAAAAAACTAGACATTGGGTTTTTTTAAACAATGGCATTTTTAATGTGTACTAAAATTAATGTGGCACAGTTGGGTACGTTAATCATATCTATTTGGTGGGTTTTTCAAATTGCTTCTTGTACTAAAACTGATGCTAGGTCGCCAGTAGTGAATTTTCATTACAATTCAGATTTCTTGAAGGTGACTTCTATAGTTGGTGAAGCATACAGAATTAGCAGTTGGTGTGTAGAAGCCATAAAATATGCATTTACATATAGTATATGGGAGCCGTCAGTATTTAAAAAGTCCTGTCTACTTGCTTTCAGTATTTTTACAAGAACATGTATAGAAGTGTTTAGATGACATACTATGTTGATATGCTTGTATTCGTATTTCATATTGTGTGAACGGACTCAACCAACAATAACTGATCGTGCCCTGCTGCTCTGATTAATGCTTGATTATTTCCAATGTTCAGCAGAAAATTGTACTCCAACAGCATGGTCGTATTAAACACTCCTTTAAAGAAAACATACAGAACAATGTTTGCTCATAAGATTGCTTTTATAGAATGGGGTGAAATGGGTGTCAAATTGATTCTTTTAACAATCAAAATGCAAACCAGGAAAGACAACATATACAAATTTACTTGAATGATTATTAAATAAATCCAACAAATCAATTCTCAAAGAAAAGAAAGGTTTAAATAAAGAACCCTTAGAAAAAAGAATATAAAGCAGAAATACTGAAATCAGAACAGTTGTATTGTCACTCATTCTGAAATAGAGGAACATTCTTTTTAACTGATGACATTTGGCCTTTAGCATTAAAGCCACTTGGGAAGTCACATGCCTTCATTAGTCCACTGCTGATAGGCATGTAACGCAGAAGCACAGGCCCCATAAAAAGAAAGTGAACCAATTTATTCTAACTGCACATGGCAGTATTGTTATTTAGTGGCAGAGTTACACACAACACCCTGACAGGCTGCCATAACACATTTCCAGGTTTTGCAAAGGAATACGGTTTTTGGTTTGTTAATATTCCCATCACTGCTCTGTTTCATAATTTACAACAACTGGAGGCTATTTAACATTTATGAAGCTGAGATGTATTAAGAATGGGGTGATTATCTTTACAAATGAAAAAGTGAAATTATTCAACTTCCTTCGGTGTTATATCTCTGATACAAATCCCATTCAAATGATACAGTGCTTTGATCATGCCTACCTGCCAAAATGTTCAATCACCCAGATTCTTACGTTCTATTGTTTACCACTAATCACCCAGTCTGAGTTTTATACTTTACACCTAAAAGTATACAGCCTTTCAAATCAATTTTATAATTTAAAGATTTGTATTTCAGCTGTATCACATACAGCCAATTTAAGCAAGCAATACTGTACTTATTTGTAAAATCCTAGTTTAAGACATGATATGGTAGCCACACACTTAAGCTACAAAGTTAACACCAATGTTAATAAGACTCACACAGCAGTTCAGATATCTTGGATTTTGGGAAGAGGGTCATTGGCTTGATCCCTGGCCAAAGTTGAATTACCCCAGCCTTAAATCTGAAACAAGTACATTTTCAAAAGTCTGTCCCAACAGTAAGTATATCATACATTGTTTAGTCTTATACATACTGAAGTGGAAGAGATAGCAATAAGAAGTATAAACCTGGAGAGTATAAAAGGGTTAGGCATAGGATGATTGCTGTCATTGCCAATAAGTCAATATGGGAAAAAGAAAAAGTAAAGAGCTATTGTTTGTTTTATCAAGAAGTACAAGACTCACGGTACTGTCACAATGCTCCCTTGGTCTGGAACAAAGAAGGTTCTTTCACCAGGAACATGTAGAAGAATTGTGAGGATGGTTAATAACAATCAGAGATTGGCTGCCAAAGATATTCAAAGTAAATTGGCTGCAAGTGAGACTGGGGTTTCAATTTCAACCATAGGTCGAGTATTGCATGGTGGAGGTCTCAATGGGTGCAGACCAAAAGAAAAAAAAACACTCTTAAGAAAATGTCAAAAGGACAATCACTTAACGTTTGCAAAACAGCATTTGAATGATGGATATGAGTTTTAGTCAAAGGTTTTGTGGAGTGATGAAACAAAAATCAAGCTATTTGGTCATGCTGATAGTCATTATGTTTGGAGAGAGTCTGGTGAGGCATACAAAGAAAAGAATATCATACCTACTGTAAAGCATGGAGGTGGTACTATCCTTCAATGGGGCTGGTTTTCCTCTTATGACACAGGAAATTTAATTCCAATACATGGTAAAATTTATTCCATAGCATACCTAAAGATATTGACCAATCATCTGAAACTCTCAGCGACAAAACTTGGTTTAAAGCGCAACTGGATGATCCAACACGACAACGATCCAAAGCACGCATCATAATCTACTTCAGAATGGTTAAAGAAGAATAAGTTCAAGGTTCTGGAATGACCAAGTCAAAGTCCCGACCTAAATCCAATTGAGAATCTTTGGCATGAGTCGAAGAAGGCTGTGCACAAGAGAAGTTCTCAGAATTTGAATGAACTGGAACACTTTTGCATTGAAGAAAAACACTAAAGAATCAAGCCAAAAGCTCACTGACAAATATTCAAATCATTTAAAAGAGATTATTATTGCTAAAGGTGCCTGTCACAAAGAAGGCAGGAGTGGGGGACATCAGACCAGAAACAGGAACCAGGAAATAAACAGACAGGTGGAGTTTTGGGGAAGCTGAGCGCTTGCTTGCACTCAGCATTTAATGAGTTAACAGAACAGTAAATAAAAAGGTTGTAACAAACACAAACACAGGACACGGCACTGGTAGCCAAAATAAACAGATAAACAAAACGGGCTAACACTAAACAACATGGTGAGCTGATATTTTACTTTACGTTATTATTTTACTATTATTACCTCTATTTCCACACCCGTTCTCCACTCACCGAACACACAACCCTGAGTGAGTGAAAACATATTGCTTTTATGCAGCTGTACTGAGACTCGATTGCTAATCCATCATTTATTGGAGTCGCGGTACAACTGCACGTGAATTAATAAAGTGCAGTTCCCCGTTCCCACATATTATTACTTTTTACTTGCACGTGAAGTGCTGTGCAATCATCGTGCCTAAATACAAATATATATTTTAAACACTCGTGTTACACAGACCTGTTTATACCCGTGTACCAATGACTATACACCAACATTAACATACAACATATAACACAAAATACACACAGGGTCGGGCACTTTGCCACAGTGGCTCAACTAGATAGTAATTTAATTTTCCTTGTCAGGGTATGAATAGTTTTGAATTAGTTTTGCAAAAAAAAAAAAACATGCTGAAATAAATAATTATAGACATCTATTTCTGTAACTTTTTTTCCTCATCCACAAAGCAAAACTTTTGCTACAAAAGACTGTTCCTATAATTCTTTATTTTTGTAAAATTTCTAGAAATTAGACATTTCCATTGAGGCAATGTAAACTTTTGAATCCAACTGTATACCATGGTCCTGCTGCTGTTATGGCTGATAATTTACAACCTGCTATTATGGTCTAAACAACAGCTACTAGAGAGTAATTTGAAATTCAGAATGCTGAGAAGTACTGGACTGAATTATTGTGTGTGCATTTAAAAACTACTCCCCCTAAATCACAGATAGGTTAGAAAAGCAGTCAATTAAGTTTGTATACTAGTTGATTCTATCAGCCATACGTGCCACTCTTCTGTGATGCATGTACGGTTTCATCATGTTCATCTCCCATTAAATTACATAAAATGCTGCCCATCAATTAACAGTATGGAGTTTTCAAATAAACGACTACCAATACATGAATAAATCACTGATTTATTACTAAATTGAGATCCTGTTTAGTGTGTGTAAGATGTAACATTATGTAGGACTGGAATTCTCTCTGGAGTATGCACTGGGTTCTAAATTACATATTTCTCACTTCTGTTGCTCCCTCTGTCTGTACTGGTTTCCAGCACCTACACATACCTACCAACATTGACAACACAAATACATTGTCAGAAACTTTTTTACAGACGTTACATTCCATTAGGAACATCATTCATACCAACTACCAATACTACTAATTATTAATTGTGCTTATAGACTGAACATTACATGACTTACTCAGTTACTATATTAATTTAGTTATCAAACATTAATAAATAAAGCTTATTTTTACTGATAATCATTATCCTGTGATCAAAAGGAACACTCACAGACACAGCATTCAAAACCTTGCCAACAGACTTGACATGCTGTGCAGCCAACACAACCACCCTTAATATTAATTAATAACCCCTAACGGTCCAGCGCTTGTCAGGTGCGTCAGGTCTAGTTTATTTTCACAAGCGCTGTTTATTTTACACGCACAGTTTAAAAGATTTTTTTTCAGAGTAAAACAGGTTTAGAAGGCACTGCAAAGCAAAAGGACACTCAGCACTGCATCTCCAGCCAAGCCCCACCCCTTGTTTGCTGTATTTTTCACATACCTCTTCATAGTCACACATACTTTTTCTCCTATCCTGATCACTCATTTTATCACCAAACTTATCAATAACGCAATCCAAGTCATTATTTTATTACTATAACATCTCAAAAAGCTCTGCAAATGTCTGTGATATTCTTTGAGCACTGGATGTGGAAGCAGCAACCTTCTTTGTTTATGTCTGTGTTATCTGTGACGTAGGGGCTATGTGTATTGCTCCATCCCTTTTGTCGGCTTCTCTCGGCTCCTAACAGTCTCACTCGGCCATTGAAAGGTTTGCTCATTTTTTTCAAGAGAAAGAACGACTAGAGACCTATGCTTGATGTCTTTTTGACAGGGTCCGACATCAGACTGGAAAGGGAAAATTGTAATGTCGGACCTTGTCCGACATAGGACCGCAAAGGGTTAATGACAAGTATTGTACATTGTATATTTCCAAATCCAATTCAATCCATCATGAAGAAAGCCGTTTACACAGTTGTATAATATGGGGATGCAGCAACCGAATATACTTCAAAAGACCAAAAAGAAAATTAAAGGATAATACAGTGTTTACTTTTCTTATTTGGAAACAGTTTTACATTAGAAATCTTGTTGCAAGATGAGTATGTCAATAGTAAACAGTAAATTTCAAAAATGTTCAATCCACTCCTTTAGCCTCCCTCCAGGTGTGGCCTCTCTCCAGTGCAGATAGGTGCTAATTGGGGAGTGGCTACCTGCATAAAAGCAGGAAGACATCCTCTGTCTAGGAGGTGTTTGGTGAGTGTACATAGTGTTTCATAGTTTGTTTCTGCATACTTGGTTTTTGTAAAGTTCAGTGAAGGCTCTGCCCAGCATGAACAGTTTTTTGTGGTGTAATTGTAAGTAGTGAAGGTGAATGCCCAGCCTACATTTTTGTGTTTTGTTTAAACCTTTATTTTGGCCCTTGTGCACTTTTGTTTGTATTTGGTGTTATTTTGTTTAAAAAATGTGCACTTTATCACTTAAACTGCAGCTTCCTGACTTCTGAGTCTCTGTTTTGCCACTACCCTGCCACATATAGTGTCAAGAAGTGGGATAACAATGCCTCCAAGTTTTTTCTTGCAGGAGAAGGAACTGCAGGAGATGGACTTCTGTTTCTCCCAAGTCACCTGGGATGGTGGTTTACATGCCCTTCTCACTGGATTGGAGGACCAAGGGTGTTGCCTGGGCTGTGGAGAGTTTGGGCATTCTGCAGTGTGCTGCCTCCTCCCGGATGAAAAGGAAGCATTGCCACCTGTCCAGAGCAACAAAGGGAGGAGCAGCCGTTCCCGGAGACAAGTCAGGAAGGCAGTGCTAGAGAGGTGCTGTTGCCGTCCCGAGTGCCAGAGAGCGAGCAGCTGCTGTCCCCAACACTCAAGTGGGAGGAGCCCAAGTGTCCAGAGCCCGGGGGGGGGTGAGCCCGAGCGTCAGGCGCCCAGAGGGAGGGAGCATGAGCATTAGGCACCCAGAGGGAGGGAGCATGAGCGTCCGTTGCCCAAAGGGGGGGAGTCCAAGCATCCAGCATTTCTGCTACTAGTGTTGCCTTTGCAGGCCACATGTTCAGAGGAAGCAGCCTTTCTGCTGCCAGGATTGCACTGGCTGGAGCCGATGCCACTGTCAGCATGCAGCTGCCAGTCTGGCCACTGAGGACTTTGCCACCTGGTGGCACCTGGAGGCCTCTTCTCGTGACTCAGGGCAAGGGACAAAATTTTTTTAACTTTAAAGGGAGAGGATGCCGTGGAGGCCAGGTGTGCTACGCATATGAGGGGAGGTGTGTGCCAGGGACAGAGTTTTTTTTCTTGCCAGCAACCACAGATGTGGGCTCTCTTCAGTTAATGCAGATTGATGTTAACTGGGGAGTGGCCATGTGCATAAAATTAGCCAGAAATCCTCTGTCAGGAGTGTTAGTTTTTGTGAGAATGTGGTGTTGCCTCAAACTCTTATTAATTCTAACTTACGTAAACTCTGACAACCATTTCTGAGTCACCCTCTCAGCAACCTGAGAAGTAAAGTGTCATGGGTGACAAATTGAGATTACTTTGCATTATTATTATTATTATTATTATTATTATTATTATTATTATTATTAATTTGATTATTGTGATTTCACATTTGTTAAATTATTTGTTTCACTGTCATTTTGAATATTGTATTTGGTATTGTACTGTGTTGTTTGTATTCACTTTATTTGTTGTGTTGCCACCCCGAGGAGAAACACTGGAGGACGAGCTTGCCTGGAATCAGGACACTAACGTAAATGGTCAGATTGATTACAGGTGTGGCTGATAGATGTTACATATAAGCTGTAGACAGAGAGAAACCAAAAGACAACAGCTGGGGAAGCTTACAAGGGAGAGCCAGCTGAATCCAGAGGGTGTGAAAGTAACAAAGATGAGAGAACCGAGGAGTAGAGCTGAACAGCCACAGTAGTACCAGGAGCCGATTGCAGGATCAGAAGAGACAGAGACAAAAAGGAGATTGCATTATAGATACCTTAAGAAAAAAGGTAGGGGCGTCGATCAGAAAACCAGTCAGTATCTGGTGTGAACACCATTTGCTTTATGCAGCGCAACATATCTCCTTTGCATAGAGTTGATCAGGCTGTTGATTGTGGCCTGTGGAATGTTCTCCCGCTCCTCTTCAGTGGCTGTGCGAAGTTGCTGGATATTAGCGGGAAATAGAACACGCTGTCGTACACATTGATCCAGAGCATCCCAAACATGCTCAATGGGTGACATGTCTGATGAGTATGCAGGCCATGGAAGAACGGGGACATTTTTAGCTCCCAGGAATTGTGTACAGATCCTTGCAACATGGGGCCGTGCATCATCATGCTGAAACATAAGGTGATGGCAGCGGATTAATGGCACGACAACAGGTCTCAGGATCTCGTCACGGTACTGTGCATTCAAATTGCCATTGATAAAATGCAATTGTGTTTGTTGTTTGTAGCTTATGCCTGCCCATACCATAACCCCACCACCACCATGGGGCACTCTGTTCACAACGTTGACATCAGCAAACCACTCGCCCACACGACGCAATACATGCTGTCTGCCATCTGCCCGGTACAGTTGAAACCGGGATTCATCCGTGAAGAGCACACTTCTCCAGTGTGCCAATGGCCATCAAAGGTGAGCATTTGCCCACTGAAGTCGGTTACGACGCCAAACTGCAGTCAGGTCAAGACCCTCGTGAAGACGACGAGCACGCAGATGAGCTTCCCTGAGACGGTTTCTGACAGTTTGTGCAGAAATTCTTCAGTTGTGCAAACCCACAGTTTCATCAGCTGTCCGGGTGGCTGGTCTCAGACGATCCCACAGGTGAAGAAGTCCTGGGCTGGCGTGGTTACATGTGGTCTGGGTTGTGAGGCTGGTCGGACGTACTGCCAAATTCTCCATAATGACGTTGTAGGCGGCTTATGGTAGAGAAATGAACATTCAATTCTCTGGCAACAGCTCTGATGGACATTCCTGCAGTCAGCATGCCAATTGCACACTCCCTCAAAACTTGAGACATCTGTGGCATTGTGTTTTATGACAAAACTACACATTTTAGAGTGGCCTTTTATTGTCCCCAGCACAAGGTGCACCTATGTAATGATCTTGCTATTTAATCAGCTTCTTGATATGCTACACCTCTCAGGTGGTTGGATTATCTTGGCAAAGGAGAAATGCTCACTAACAGGGATGTAAACAAATTTGTGCACAACATTTGAGAGAAATAAGCATTTTGTGTGTATGGAAATTTTTGGGGGATCTTTTATTTCAGCTCATGAAACAAGGGACCAACACTTTACATGTTGCATTTATACTTTTGTTCAGTGTACTGTATATTAGCCATGTAAGCTAATAATGTTGTGGTCGTTGTAATAGTTTGACTAAGAAATCAATTAACTGTATACTGTTCATGCATATCTCTAACCAATCACATTTTCTTTCTAATATATTAGATTAGTTGTGCACACTTTTTATTCTTAAAATCTTGTTTTTTATTTCTGACATGTTGTGTGACTGTCGATCATTGTCAAAGGAATTCAGCCTCACAACCCAGAAATATATATATATATATATATATTTTCACTACATTTTGCACTACACAAGAGACCTTAGCCTGGTTGCCAAAAAAAAAACCTATGTGCAAAGAGACTTCTTTATCGTAGAGCATAAAAGCTTTCCAATTGTCTTATATTTCCGGCTCATGATTCCTTTAGACTCTACAGTTGGATTATTGATCTGAAATCAATTTAAAAACACAATGTCCTATTATCATGCTCATTTTTTTTGTTTCTTTTACAATTTGTTGGTGTCTATTTATGAAATTCTTTCATAGTTTAGCCTTCTGCACAGTCTACTTGCTCTGCAAACAGAACTTATTGATGATGTAGTTATTTACATCTTGAGTCTGTTTTCGCTCAAGCGGTCCTTAATAGGCATGCTCTTGCTAATAAGTTCGTAGTAGGACACAATATGAGGAAATATTTTAAATAAAATCTGCTTTCTTATTGGAGCATTTATATATATATATATATATATATATATTATATATATATATATATATATATATATATATATATATATAAGAGATTTATATTTGGTTTAATTTCCTTGGATTAACACATTTTTTCAGTTTTATCTTAATAACCCCATTTGTTTTTTAATTTTAATGTACACTATTTAAACAAATTACATTTCTGTCAAAAATACATTTTACATTTTACATGCTGTCATGTATCTATACAAAAGGGTGTGTCATGACAACTATTAAAAGTTTTTTTTTTTTTTTTTATTGCAGTGAAGTCTATATAAAGAAATGTACCATTCTAAGTTGTAACTAATGTAATTATATATTGAGATAACCTATTATCACTACTAATTTGCAATTTCCCCACAGTAGAATAGAGCATTAAAACAATTATTTCTTTGTTGATATTACAAATAAATTGATATATTTTTTTTCTTTTTTTCTGAATGTTATTATACACTATTTTTGGGAAAAATTACTATCCACTATGGAAACCAAATAACCATGGTGGTAGGTAAAGGTTTAATAAGAACATGGCAAATTTCTCAAAGTCCACATTAATTTTACTTGTAATTCATTAATAAATATAGAATTATAAATTGCTCATATGGCTTTCTGACCATCACAGGTTTCCAGAAAATAAACAATTATTTTACAACAAAAGAAGTTCTGTGTTAAAAATAGATTTCCTTGGGGGTATTTTATATATTTCAGTCCTCATAGGAATTTATAAAATTGTTGGGTAAGTGACAGCTAATCAGCAGAGTTATAAATAATCAATGAAGTGCAGCAGATCATGCATAAATTGTCCTCCTTTAACTGTTTCATATATATACAGTCAACCCTCTTTATACCGCCAGGTAATGGCCATGGGCAATAACGGGCAATAAGCAAGGGTGGCGTTATAGTGAGGGTAAAAAAAAAACACAAAACAAACCAATTATACAATTACAGTATCTCCAGGCCATTTTAATAAAACACTAATCTTTTTTAAACTACAGTACTAGTTTAACACAACAGTAGGTCTACTAGTGACGTTTTATCATCTTTTCCCATCTGTATGAAACATACATGGTTACTTTTGAGGAAGAGTTTATGCTTAAAAAAATAAATATATAAAAAATAAAACACTCTTTTAGTTTCAAATCACCCAAACAACAATTCCATAACAATTCTGTACTTTATTTTTTTTTTTTTTTTTTTTTTTTTTTTTTTTACTGTACTGGTCATTTGAACTTCACTGTTTGTGGCACGGCTGTAAGCCTGCCGAATACTATCCCCCATTGAACGATGCCATCTATTTATTTCACAAAGCAATTTAAGCTCAACAGCATTCTTTTTAAGTTGTTGAATGTTGAATATGTACAGGCAAAACTAAACTATTATGCTATTTACAAAACTGCTGCTTTAGTTTAAGTCAGCCTTAATTTGTGCAAAACTTGCACGTAAACAAACAAACCTCTTACCATACTTCTTTTTTTTTTAACATTTACTGTGGTTTATACAAGTCACTTATTTTAGACTGCGTCAGGCCTTTTTCAGGTTAAACAAATCAACTCGTTCCATCAAGGTAAGCCATTTGTTTTTACCCATTAGAATGTCTCCAATTTTCCTTTGCTTCACAGTATATGCTTCAGTTAAGCGAGAAAACATTTGCAAAGTCTTGTTGACTTGCTTTATTATTTTCAGATGCATACATGCCAATTTTTTTTCTTTTGCTCTGGTGTTAAATGTAGGGTCGACTCACCATTTTGTACTTTCTGTTTTGCTTTGGAAGCGGGAGTGTTGATAACATTGGTATAAATGTTCAGTTAACACTGAACTAGGAAAGCGAGTCAAAGTTAACTGCATAACTTTGTTGTTTCAACTGATTACTTCACTTAGGTGATTCAGAATAAATGTCAAACACATTTTATTAGATACTGTATACTTACCTTTTTTTTTTACATAAACAGATAACATCAAATATGCAATATTAAGCTGCAGTTAAAAAAATAATAAAAAAATAGTAAAACTATATTACACTGTAGTATTGTTTACTATTTAGTTAGAACAGTGACCTGTACCTGTAAAGTGTCTAGTTAACTACAATATTATTAAATACAGTGAGTTACAATGCACCGACAGGGAACCTTCATCCATTTCCTACAATATATGACAAATGTTTTGAAAGCTTTGGAAGCTCCTTAAAATATAATGGCAATGGAGCTCAATCAACACATCTTAAGAGACACCACTGTTTGTTATTAGGAAGCTTTTCAGAAGGTTTCTTTAAAAGTTTTAATGATTTAGTATCAATGAGGTTTCCCTTTGCAAGGAAAGTCAAAAGATTTCTTAAGACACACACAGGATTAAGTGTCACCGATAATCAACTCGTAATAGCTGGTTAAAGATCTGTGAAAGATATAACCTGGTGTTGGGCTGCAGGCCAGTGTCTGTGTAGTTCAGGTTTCCTCTGTCTCCAGTGGAAATAGCCATGCCATCAAGGATCAGGCGGTACTGAGATATTATACCATTTGGTTTGCTTGGCTGATTCCAGTACAGCTCCAGTGTCAGAGCTGACAATGGCGTGGTGAGGGCTAAACCACACTACTAAATGTTATAAAGCAAAAAGGCTCAATTAAAATATGTGAACTTGAAACATTTGGGAACAAAATCTAGCCAAGCATGTTAGATCAAAGGGTGACAGCTGTATGTCTACCATTATACACACACACTTTAATGTCTTGGCTCCTTTCTCAAGGAACAGTATTCAAAAAGACCTAATGGCTAAATACATACTGTAACTGAAAAAAAAAAAAAAATCAATAGGTTACATTGTGTTTTTCCTGTGTGATAATTAGTACAGTACTGTTATTATTTAAAAAGAAAAAAAAAAAAACAATTGCCATGAAATATATACATTGCTTTTACATGCTTACAATGATTACGCTACACATGGTGTTTATTTGATCTTTTGTAACTTATACTGCTTCGAAAACTTATACTGCTTATTTTTACTCCAGGTGGGGCTTCTTATTTAAATAAATGTGTAATAAATCAAATTAAAACTGAGCTGGCATGGTCATCATGGAAAACCATTTGAGAAAAGGCCCTGACAGACTGTACTGTAGCTGTAGGGGAGCTCACATCTGCTCCAATGACATCTGTCCCAGTGTGGCTTATAGACAATAGTGGTTCCATAAATATTTCTCCAATCTGTTTTTTTTGTTTTGTTTTTTTTTGTGGGGGGGGGGGGGGGGGGGGGGGGGGGGGGGGGGTGCATGTCGTAAATTGGAGCATTTAGCGTAAATGGAAAAGTTCTCTATAGTCCGATTGAATAAGTTATCAATATCATAGAATGTCTTCTTCTTTGATTTTCCCGAATATACCAAATTATATGACTCAAAAAAAAAAGAAAGTAATACTGGAAAATTTATGATACCTCATAGACTTTACACTTTAGATAGGTAATATATATAAATTATATATATATATATATATATATATATATATATATATATATATATATATATATATATATATACTGTAAAAAGTCTAACAGAAAACCCAGATGCTGAGATCCAGAGCATACCTTGAGGAGCCGCTTGCAGAGTCCTGCCTATAGATGGCTGACTTGCACTGCATCCGGCAGAAATGCAGGCCTTTACCATGAAGCTGCAGTTAGTATGGGGCTGGAGACCTACATTCATGCAAAAAGACAGCTCTTACCTAATGAATCATGCGTACTGTAGAGCACAATATCCATGCTTTATCTTGATGTGGACTACTTAATCAAAACTCATAACAAGCGCTACCCCTAAAAATGATACCATGAAATCAATAGATGATAAAAGATCAACAAAGAAGAGATGAACTACATTAGTGGTTTAATTATGTCTTGTAGGATTTCCTTGGGATAACATTTATTTCACTGTTCATAAGTTTGCATTTAATTGGAATAGTAGTGTGTGCGTGTGTGTGTGTGTGTGTGTGTTTGTGTGTGTTTGTGTGTGTGTGTAGCGTCGGTGTCATGACAAATCATGTGAAATTAATACATTTTTCAGGAATGGCAAAAGGCTGTTTAAGAAAAACCTCTTATCTCAATTTAAAGTTACAGAGAGCACTTGGAATCCAGCTAGGTAGTTGACATCAATGTTGATAGGTTTATTCATGATGGTGTACTATCCAATTGAAGAGAGCATAGATGAGAGCATTCTTGTCATGTAAAAGTTCCAAAAAATGACATACAAGGTTTTGTCATAACACTGACTGTATGTATATAAAAAACACACACAGACAGGTTAAACTTTGCATATACAGTATATTCAAGGTTTTTTCTTGTATAGTATTTGTTACTGACATACAATATAAAAAAAACCAACACAGATACAAAACGTTTGCATATATATATAATATATTAATTGGTTATGTGCATATTTTAGAAAGTGGTATGTTTGTATTTTTACGTTAATATAACGATAGGTTGCGGATGCAACCCCAGTTCCTTGAAAGAGAGAATAACCATCAAGGTATGGGATATTGTCGTCAGGCAGTAGGATTGGCTGAGCTTTATAGCAAAGCTGCCGATAGGCCTCTGTGCGAGCTGCTGTGTAAACCTGCCACCCTGGGAGCTTACTTCACGCAGTGCGCGGAGACTGTCTTCCTCTTTTGCTCTTCAGGCCGTGAAGGCTTCCAGAGCGACCTCGCGGCTTGATGGTTATTTTCTCTTTCAGGGAACCTGAGGTGCCTTGGAGTTTACAAATAGTGGAACAGAGGAATCCAGTACGTTAAACCGGTAAAACCTCATAAAAGTATGCGGTGTAGCCCAATTGGCTGCCGTGCAAATGTCAGACACCAGCACCCCCCTAAAGAGGGCCCAGGATGTCGCCATACCCCTAGTGGAATGCGCCTTCAACTGCCCTGGTGGTGGAAGGCCTGCAGATTCATAAGCTAATTTAATAGCATCCACAAAACAATGGGAAAGGCGTTGTTTAGACAACGGCTGACCCAAGGTCTTAGAAACATGGCATATGAACAATTGTTCTAGTTGCCTCACAGTTGTTGTACGGTCAGTATAACACCTCAATGCCCGCATGGGGCAGAGCATGTGTTACCGTTCTTCCTCTGGGGAAGAAAAAGGAGGAGGATGGAACGCCATCACCTTGACTGGTTGGTTCATATGAAACGGGGATATGACCTTTGGTAAAAAGGGTGAATTTGGGCGCATGGAGACCTTAGAACCGGCCCGTTTCAAACGAGTACATGATGGATGCACTGACAGTGTATGTAACTCGCTAACGCGTTTGGCTGATACCACTGACAGCAGAAATATGGTTTTAATAGACATGAGCTTCATATCCACATTGTGTAAAGGCTTGAATGGTGCCTTGGTAAGGGCTTCTAGCACCAAGTCAAGGCTCCATAATGGTAAACTGGTCATTCTTGGAGGTCGCAAACGTCTTGCGCCCTTGAGGAACTGCGATGCCAGAAAATGGCAACCTGGTGATAACCCGTCAATGCTTTCATGGCAAGCTGATATGGCGGCTAAATACACTTTAAGTGTAGAGGGAGATTTCCCTTCATCTAACAGTTTTTGTAGAAACTGTAATATCACTGCCATAGGACAAGACATTGGGTCATGGCCCCCCGCCAGACACCAATCTTGGAACAACTGCCACTTGTACGTGTACTGCGACCTCGTAGAGGGCGCTTTAGCACTCTGAATGGTCGAAATCACCGCCATCGAGAGCCCTAAGGCTGACAGGCGCTCCCGTTCAGGGGCCAAGCCCATAGCTGCATGAGTTTGGGGTTCGGGTGCCAAAGCCGTCCTTCGGCCTGGGACAATAGGTCAGCTCGCAGGGGAAGCTCCCACGGTTGACCATGGAGCAACTGCACCAAGCTTGGAAACCATATCCTCCAAGGCCACCGAGGAGCGACCAGGATCACTGTCGCTTGCTCTACCCTGACCTTCTATAAAAAGGCAGGGAGCATCGGAATCGGTGAAAATGCATATAGGAGCCATGGCAGCCATTCTTGAGCCAGTGCATCGACTCCTAGGGGGCTGTCGGAGTCCTTCACCGAGAACCATAGGGGACAGTGTGTAGTCTCTCACGAAGCGAAGAGATCTACTTGCGCTATGCCGAACCATTCCCAGATGCGCTGTTTCACCTGAGGGTGAAGATTTCATTCCCCTGCAAGAGGGCCTACTCTGGATAGGAAATCCACTGCATAATTAGGTGCCCGGTAGGTGAACCGCGCGCAGAGAGGTCAAACACGGCTGTGCCCATAGCAACAGCCGTGCTGCCATTCGGTGAAGGCAGGGGGAGCGTAGGCCGCCCTGGAGGTTGATATACGCCACAACTGTGGTGTTGTCTGAACACACCAACACGTGCTTGTCTAGAAGCTCTGGCAAGAAGTGCCGAAGGGCGAGGTCCACTGCTCTGAGTTCCAGAGCATTGATGTGGGCTGACCTCCAGGGTCCTGACCACACTCCGCGGGTCCTTGAGCCATTCCAGACTGCTCCCCAACCTTGGTTGGAAGCGTCGGTCATGACAACTTCCCTTCGGAAGATGGGATCCAAGCGTACTTCCTAGCGGACGTTTGACTGAACTTTTCACCAGCGCAGTGCCTTCCAGCAGGTTTGGGATACCGTCAACCTGCGGTGTTTGTCTCTCCACGGATGCAATGCAACATTGAACCAGGCCTGTAAAGGTCTCTGGTGTAATAAGCCCAAGGGAAGGGCTTGCGAGGCGGCAGCCATCAACCCCAGCATGCGCTGACACAGCTTCATGCTGATTGTTTCTCTCAACCTGAATAGGGAGAGACACCGCTCCAGGAAGGAACTCTTTGTGTCGACAGGGTCGCTTCCATGGACACCGAGTCCAGATGCAGACCCAAGAATTCGGTCTGTTGGCTTGGCACGAGGCTGCTCTTTTCTGAATTGATCTTCAGACCTAGCCGCTGAAGATGGTCTGTAACCATCACTGTGTGCTCTGCCAACTGCTCCTTCTACTGCGCGCAGACGAGCCATTCGTCCCGATAGTTCAGCAGTCGGATGCCTTGAGCCCGCAAGGGAGCTAGAATAGCATTCATACATTTCGAAGTGACAGGCCGAATGGGAGGACACAAAACTCGTACACCCTGCTCTGAAATGCAAAATGTAGATACTTCCTATGACCTTGGCAGATGGGAATGTGAAAGTACGCATCTGTCAGGTCCACTGTGGTGAACCAGTCGCCATTTCGGATCGACTGAATGACATGCCTGAGCGTAAGCATCCTGAACGATAACACCCGCAGGTATTTGTTCAGTACTCACAGATCTAAAATAGGCCAGTGCTTGCCGTCCTTCTTGGGCACCAGGAAGAATTTGGAAAAGAACCCCTGGTCGAAAAGAGCAGGGTCTACTTGTTGAATGGCACGCTTCCTGAGCAATGCCTGTATTTCCACATTCAGAGCTGAGGACTGAACCGAGTCCTAAACTGCAGTTACGACCAACCCCCAGAAGGGGGGAGGCTTTAACCGGAACTGAAGGGTGTACCTGGTGGATATAGTTTTGCGCACCCAGATGTTGTCGGTGCATTGTTTCCAGAACTGGAGCTGTGGGACAGTGTAGGGGTGGGTTAACAACTGCCTGAAGATTTCAGGGCTGTTTTGACAGCGCTCGTTCTTGAGGAAGCTGGCCAGAGCCACGAGGGCGTGGCCTGCCACCTCCCTTAGGGCACCTCCCTCCGCGATGCGGTCCTGTAAATGGAGGCTGATAGCGCGCTGCTGTAGCTGAAGGAGGTGTCTTAGTACCCCATGGCTGTGGTAGGTGCTGCGGTGGTGTTCTATGCCACTGGTGCTCCTGTTGGTGCTTAGGGTGGAAGGGCTTATACGGCCACATCTTTTCCATCTGCTGAGATGCCTCCCGGGCTTTAGCAGAGCGCTGTAGCATCTCCTCCACTGCTGGGCCAAACGTGTGCCCTGGTGTGATGGGAGCATCTAATAGTGGGGCCTTGTCAGGCTCTTGAACTCTTGCTTGTGAGAGCCAGAGCTGCCTTCTGGCAACTACCAGGGATGCGATACTCCTGCCCTGGGCCCATGCATTTGGCTGGGCTATCTTTACAAGGAACTGAGCAACCAGCGCCAATTCCGCCCTCAGAGACGCCGAAAGGTGCTCCGGGAGATCTTTCACCAGCGACGCCTGGTTAACTGAAAGGAGGCTGGCCACGTTAGACAACCTAGCTGCCTCTGTAGCCGCTGAATAGCCCTTCTTTAAATGAACATTGGCGTTTTAACTAGAGCCGCAAAGGTGAGCATCGAGCGTGAAATCGTTGAACGTCGAGGTGTGTGCGCTGAGCGTTGAGGCGCCGAAGTGTCGAGGTGCGTGCACCGAGCATCAAGGCATCGATGCATTGAGCGTCGAGCGCAAAAGCGTCAAGCATCGAAGTGTGTGCACCGAGCGTCGAGTGCAAAAGCGTAGAGGTGCGTGCACCGAGCATCAAGGCGTCGATGCACTGAGCGTCGAGCGCAAAAGCGTCGAGCATCGAAGTGTGTGCACCGAGCTTCGAGTGCAAAAGCGTCGAGGTGCGTGCACCAAAACGTCGAGGTGCGTGCACCGAGCGTCAAGGCATCGATGCACCGAGCGCCGAAGTGTCGAGCATCGAGGTGTGTACGTCAAGTGTCGAGGCATCGAAGCGCCAAGCGTCGAGCTCTGGCACGTGGAGGTGCGTGCACCTAGCGTCGAGCACCAAGGTACCGAGTGTTGCGGTGCGTGCACCAAGCCCCAAGTGCCGAGGAACTAAGCACAAGGC
The DNA here is from genome assembly GCF_017654505.1 of Polyodon spathula. Taxonomy (NCBI): domain Eukaryota; kingdom Metazoa; phylum Chordata; class Actinopteri; order Acipenseriformes; family Polyodontidae; genus Polyodon; species Polyodon spathula. The sequence continues at coordinate 42,011,554 of NC_054538.1, forward strand.
GCCGAAGTGCTACACCAAAGCTCCAAGGCGCTGACACTGAAAACTGTGAAGCGCTGTGCGTCGGAGCGCGTGAAGACGCAATGCACTAGACACCAAAACGTCAGCTGACCCTCAGAGCGGAGAGACTAAGTGCTAGTACAGTGTCTTAGTCTAAAAAGACAATGGTGTTGTGCTATACTTACCTGTTTAATAAGGGGCAATGAAAGTGTCATTGGCGGTAGTCTTCCTAGTATATTGTACGGGAAAATAAATCGTTTATTTTTTTTGTTTGTTTGTTTTAGAGGAACTGCAGCCACACTAAAGTGCAGATATTCGTAGCATAGCTACAGAAGACAGCAACCATGCGGTGTGAAGTTACAATCCTTGGGTGGTATTATAGGAGTAGCTGCTAGTAGCAGACTGAACTCCGGGTCTGGCGGAGGCGAGACCGAGGATGCAAAAAATTGTGTGGCCTTACAGGTGCGCAACATGTCCTCTAAACTCTATTCTATACCTGGGGGAAGAACAAACAATACAAAAACCCTGGGCTCGTACATGTAGTATAGTGCCACAGATAGGAAGTGGCTCACAGGGACACTTACCCCAAAAAACAGGGCCGCCAAACCATGACTGGATAAAATGAAGATGATGAATGGCTAGCACAATAATTGCAGTGGCGCAATGCCACCTACCACTAAAAAAGAGGAAAAGGATGAATGTAAAGAAAGCAGCTTAAAAACAGGCCCGCCCCCCAGAGCATGAAATGCAATGAGGGAGAGAACCCGGCCTCCCATGCACCCTGTAGAAACTAAATACGAACCGCTCGGCACTCGGGTAAGGAAAAGCCCCTACTCTCTGGTAGGAGAGACCAAACGGAAAGAAGCACCATGAATGCAAGAGTGTTTATGGCACTTGGATATGACATGTTGATTAGTGGGTTGATTCTCCTTCCAGAAATACAACCAAGTTTTCTAATTTCCATTCTTTTTCTTCTTTTTTTTTAAAATTACAAACAACCACCATTATATTTTCACCATTATATTTTCATTCATTCCATCTTTGGTCGCGCCCACTACTTTCTTCTTAATTTTGAGAGCTTCTATGTATTTGTATTTTTGCAATATATACTGGAAATGTTGTGTGAAAGCCATTTTCTTTCTAGTTACATCTTCCACAAAAACAAAAATAATCTAAGATATTACATACATGATATAATAATATTTTGATATCATATGATTGACTTATTAACATTTCGAGTATTAGTATTGTTCATTTGTTGACACATCAAAATTTGATGCTCACACATGGGAATGTTAGGCTACAAATTGAATCAATATGTAGATTTCTATCGGATTAAGGGAGTGGTTGCATACATTATACAGTGGTAATTAAAATCGAAGCAAGGTCAAATCAATCCAAAACCTTTTATATCCTTGTCGGATCATCTGTTTTTCTGGTACAGATAATTGTTGTGGTCATCCAGCATGTCATAGAAGTTTCTGTTTCAAGGTAAAATAAATATTTTTCTTTTTCTTTTTCTCATAACCAATTACCACACCTAATTCATGAAACCGAGCAGTCCAGGTCAGAGTTTATATTGATATTGCCTTTCCTGTAAGAAAGTTACATTACCCATGAAGAAATTTTAGAGAACAATGTTTTAGTGAAAATAAATGTACCTCAGCTGAACGGGGCACTCTTAGCCTGCTTTAGAACTCAGCACCTTCAAAAATCTTAATCATTTCAACATTCACCCCTTGGAGTATTAGCGAGTTCATTTGTAAAGTACTGGTAACACAAAGTGAAACAATGCATAACTGTCATCCAAATTGTTCTGTACAGGAGTGTAGAAGTGTTCACTAATAAATGATATAAAAAGGTATTTTATTGACAAGCTGTCATTTACTGTTTGCATTAGAGAATATGAGAAGATGATCGCTGCTGCCCCGGGTCCCCAGAGGTATTCAACTCAGAGACATAGCAGAAAATGCTTCAGTTTACTTAAAGCATTGATAACACATCTAAATAATTAAGTGAGGACTTCCTGTCTTCAATTACTTAATGCTTTTTTTGTCTTGAGAGGATTATGAAGCGATTTCTGGATTCCACATGATAAGCGTGCTCAAAGACTACCCCAAAGCATTTTACATGATCATGTTTCCCAAGCTCAAATCTAATTAACCATCCGCAAAGTGGTGACAATCACTTTCTTAAGGTTCCATATTCAAGAATAGTCTTGACTTTTTACAACATTAGAGGCTTCATCCATGTAGTTAATTCAAGCTCCTAAAATGGCCTCATGGGCTTATTGTGACAATCAAAAACTATGACAGACAAATCAAACTCTGTGAGGAGAAGACAAGAGTTTGGGTTATGTCTGTAATAAAGTACATTATGCTTTATAAAAACATATTGCACCAGTAAATGCACTATAGTCCTATACATTCACTGGCAATGAATTATGAAGTGTGTCCTCAAACCAATGATGAAAACACAACTATATAAAAAAATATAAGGGGTGGTCCAGCAATAAACTGTACGCAAGACTCTCATAGCAGTTAAGTCATGGTTGCACTTTGAGAGTAATCGAAATTAAGCCCACAGTAAAACCTGGAATGGCTCAAATTGCTTATTCCCATCAAAACATGAATACAAATGAAATCAAAAGGACCCCTATATAGACAAATCCATAACATACTTTAAAAGCCCAGCAAACTAACAGATCGATAGCAGAAACACTTGCAGTAGATGTTGTTTTGACGAATGGAGTCAGCTGGAATGGCCATCACAGGTTTTCTGGCCTCTCAATGACTGCCACTTGACCCTTTTACTCTGAAGCTGGTAAGAGCTCTTCCATGTGACATCGCAAATGGGCGAGTGGTGCAAACAAATCATTCAGCTAATTATATATGCTAGAATAAACTAATGAAAGGCTATTAGGTTTACTACCTACTGTCCGGTTTGTTTTATGGTTGGTATAAGTCATTTAGTTATGCTAGTAACAGTGATCAGCTGGCAAGATGTGCAGAAAAAAATAGGTTTTATATGCAAGGGGGTTCCACGCTACAATTTAGTGAAAAGGCTTAGCTAGCCGAACAAAACAAAACAAAAAAAAAACACCATAAAAATCCCCATTGTATGTTATGCCAAACAATATTAATCAAAACTACTTCTGTAACCTTGACTCATTTTCACAAAGACATTTTGTATTACTATTATTTTTTTAAAAATCGCCATGAAATTTCCCTGAGACCAAATCTCGTTTCCAGTGAGGGCCTGGGGCAAGTGGAGACAAATCTTTTATACATTCACAAAATTACTAAAATAACAAGCAATTAACAGGTTACTCTTTAACAGTCACTAACACGAGTCATTTCAATACATCAAGGTAAGTGCATAATTAATGCATTTAATTCAGGTAATATAAATACACTTTTAATGTATCTGGTAATTTATACTAGCTCACGTTTCAGTAAAAGCGACTACCCTTTTAAAAATCAATCAAAACAGACAGGAAGATAGATATATAGATAGATTCTGAATGATAACTACAAAACTACTGCATGGAAAAAAAAAATGCTTTTACTATTCCATTACATTTTGTCAATCTTGTTCTTTTTTAAACAGGCATGTGATGCAGTAAATATTTGCAAATGTAAGTTCAAATTTTGTGCAGTTTTTGAGTACAAATGTAACTCCAAATGTAGGTACAAATTTAATGAACCCCACAACACATTTAATCTATGCTCTGAAAATTAATTATGGTATAATAAATTTAGAACCAGCAAACCAGAGCAATTATTTCAGCTCATACTTCATGCAAAATTCTCATTTATCTTTTTTTCTGTTCTTAACCCCCTCCGGGTTAGAGAAGCAGTTTAAAACTATTACTAATAATGACAGTATCATTTATTTCACAATTATTCATTAGCAGCTAAAGAAACTTGAAAAAGTTTGTTCACTTTATTCTCTGCCTCAGTATGGATAATACAGTTCCAGGATGAGCTCTATTGAATAGTAAATGCAAAATCTACACATTAATTTGTTTTTTTTTTTCTTTTTTTTTTTTTTTTTTATTAAGGATGCCACACATCCTCTGTTGTGGAGTGCTGTGTTTAACCTGTGGATAGGCCTGAAGCAGGAGACAGCAAAATTACTTGCAACTACTCACATGGCGAGATTTGGGTCAGTCAAAAAACTCTTGGCTTTCTTCAGCAGAGATTGTGTTGACCCTTGTAATAAGAAAGCTATTTTTGCCGCTGCAACACCTTCAGTGTATAATTCATAGAATGAAATTGAGGACCTTTTTTGGTAACACTTTATAGTAATGTTCTGCTTATTAATGTGTTATAAATGTTTTATAAATATATACTGGATGTATAATAACTATGTTATATAGTATTAATAAAACATTGTATATGGTTTGTAACCATGCAATGGCCATAAACAGAATTACGTTTTGTTTTTCAAAAAGGGGACAATTTAAACGTAATTCTGTCTATGACTATGGCTATTGCATGGTTATAAACCCTAATGCTTTAGTAACAATCTATAACAGTTATTAACCATCTATTATATATTTATAAAACATTAATAAGCAGCACCTTAATATAAAATGTTACCTTTTTTTAACCATTTAAAAAAAAAAATGTTTGGAATGCACATGTTTGTCTTCATCCAAATTTTTTACTTATATCCATCCCATCTCTTGCATTTTTTAATTTAAAAAAATGTGTCAGTGAATTGGTTATTTTATACTGGACATGACCTGTAATGCAATATTATTGAGAGAATCATATAATACATCAGTGTACCAACTGTAACAGACTGGGCTCTATGTAATACTACGACTACGACTAATAATAATAATAATAATAATAATAATCTTTATTTATAGAGCGTGTTTCATACCACAAGGTTCAAGGCACTGCACAAAAATCAGAAAAGAAGATAGCAAAACACCGAAAAATTCCATTAAAATTAATAAAACTGCATAAATTGATGAATAAAAATTAAATATGTTAAAATAAGTTAAAATGCATGCACATACATATGCATACATGTAAACAAATACATACATAAACACACAAACACACACACACACATATATATTAACTTATATATATATATGGTCAAAAAGCTACTTTATAAAAATAGGTCTTAAGCCAAGACTTAAGCCTAGGTCTTAAGTAGATACTATAGGTAAATCCACAACTGCGGATCCCGAACACAAAAAGCAACCTCTCCTTTCCTCTTGAGCCTCAGCCTCGGAATACAGAGAAGGCCACTTTCAGTCGACCTCAGCGAATGCCAAGACTGATAAAGAGGCAACAACTCTGAGAGGTAATCTGGTGCCATTCCCATTTAAATGTAAGCAATAGAATTTTAAAATCAATTTGATATTTCACTGGAAGCCAGTGCAGAGAAGCAAGCACAGGAGTTATATGTGCTCTCTTTTTGGTACTGGTAAGGACCCTTGCAACTGAATTTTGAACAAGCTGCAGCCTTAATAAAGCTTGGCAAGTAAGTCCAGAGAAAAAGAACGTTACAGTAGTCCAGTCTACATGAAATAAAAGCATGGATTAATTTTTCAGCATCAGAAAAAGACAGAAATTATCTAATTTTGGCAATGTTTCTTAGATGATAAAACATTTTCGTAGAATTTTTGCATGTGATGTAATAAACAGCTCTTTTTTGTAAACAAATACCATAATATCACCGCAAGTTTAGGCACAGTATAAATTGCTGCTCATTATACAGGAGAGATCAGAATTTGGATCTCATTATAAATAGATTTGCAACACAGAAAGTCAAGATTTAGAATTTACTTCTGGCAAAGATAAACAAGTGGTATAGTGAACAGAAAGAAGTAGTAGGCAAATATAATAGGATCGAGCTATGGCTTCTGCAGACTATGATCTTGAAGCAACTATGGCACTGGCCAAAAAGAAAAGGAAAAAAAAAATCCCACAAAGATGACATTTACCTGTTGGTTAGTGAAATGGAAAAAAAAAAAAATCAGGAAATAATATTTCACACTTTACAGGGCTAAAAACATTAAGAAACAAAACATGGGCAGAAATAACAAACACAATTAATTCACTGGGCCCAGTAAATCCTATCGCCAGCACTGGTCCCACTGCAAGACTGAGAAGTAACCCCCCCCCCCCGCCAAAAAAAAAAGAAAATTAAAAAAACGCAGAGCCCTGGTGCAGCACAACCCTTTTGAAAATAAATACATCAGCAGCAGAATCTTTTTTTTGTTCTTCAACAAAACATAATCTAACAAAACAGTAATCAATCGAGTAACAGTATATCCAAACATTTTAACAAGTCAGTTATGCAGCAAGATTAATCAATCAGATTAATAACTCAATCTAGTTAAATTTGAAACATTAGTCACATTATGTATTAATCATAGACATCCCGTTTTGGACGGGACAGTTCCACTTTTTGAACACTGTCCTCTGAACTTTTCTTTAGATGCTCATTTTGTCCTGTTTTTTTTTTTTCCTCAGAGAATCATCTTGATGGTAACAGAATATTGTATTTTCATGCAGGCTGCTAAGTTGCTACCATGTCTAACTTATTACAGTACAGTGACGCTTGGTGTGACTAAATGTAAGGTTGAATGAACAGCAGCATTAAAAAGTGCAAATCTGGAGAACTACTGAACAGTCAACATTTACATTTGCAACCAATTAGAAAATTGCGGGTGGGTTTATCCACTGACTGTTGCTAAAATGAACTGGTAGCTATCGTCGTCTGAATCATCACTCTTGCTGCCTGAAGGGGTTAGGCTACTGTAGTCTTACAAAAATGGCTCATACAGGTATCATTGTATTGTGTTGGAATTATTATGTTCTTCCATGATATTTGTATATCTGCGTGCAAACAACTTTGCTTCGTGTGTAGCTATAGGTGACGATTGCGGAAATCAACGCTGTCATTTCACATCACCGTGCCACGTTTAATACAAAAGTATTTAAAATCTTTTTTTTTTTTTTTTATTGCAATAAGTTTATATTCACCAGAGGTAGGCCTTCCCTCTAAAAAACATATGTTAGTGAATAATACTAAAACATTTATAAACTAGTTCTTTTCATATTTGTGAAGTTCATGTTGTAAAAATATTTTTAAGTTTCAGATTTTTTTTTTATTTCTTAAGTATACATTTTATGTTGTTTTTATCAATAATGAAACACAATAAGTTCAGGTCTCCAGGTGGCCATTTGATTTATTTAAAAATGTATTTACATCGATAGTTGAGTATTGTATATGATACAAGTAGTTCAAAACAATTACAAAAAAATGAATAATGTCCATTTAATTTGACCTTCTTTAAAAATATCTAAATAAGCTGCCTTAGAGGCAGGATAAATCTCTTCTTTAATTTGGGGTCCCTTTAGTTTTCTTTCTGCCTTTATGTATTTTGGAAGTAGTGTATTATATCCTGTAAAGTTTAAGAAAAAAAATATTAACCAAAGATTAACCCTTTGAGTAGTGTGTTCTAAAATGTACTGTTGGTCCTATGGGTGCTTGGTTATTACGAGTACAGCGTACAAACAACCTGAAAGCTGTATGTTTGGATGTATGTAATGAATAATTATCAAATACAGACAAATAATTTTTACCGTAAATAAATAAAACAAATATATATCATTTTTTTTATTTTGTCATAGGAAAAGGTTTTCACAAAAAAAAATAACAGGTGGAATGGGATGGAACAGCCACAACAACACGTCTTAACAAAGAAAGGGCTGAACTAGAGAGAGAGAGAGAGAGAGACAAATAAATCATATCCAGGTAAACAGGTGGTGGGGGCAGAGGGAGTGAGAGTCTCTAATGCTTCAGCATATGATACTCCTTGAAGCATGGAGCAACGCACAGGGCTTGGCTCCGCCTCTTCACTGGACGCCTGTCACTTGATGTTGATGGTAAATATTCTTCACTTATGTCTTCACTGACACACTTGCTGACATCTGATGCAGTGGAAGAATTGTATGTATTTGAATTTAAATTGGAATCTGAATTCAGTATTATTACTAATACGTCTTTCTCACTGAACAATTTTTGCCAATTTACAAACATCGCTGACATTTTTGTGATGGTTTATTTTATGTAATTCAGTCAATATCTGGCAGAGGGTGCAAGAGACCAATAAAAGGTGTTACAGAAACCTGGTGCTACAATATGTTGTCATCAGGAGTTTTGTAGTCTCAGCAGTTCAAGTTTAAAGTTGCAGAACGTACCGGTATGTTCATATTCCCTGGGCACCACACAGCAGTAAATGTATCAATACATTTATATTATTCAAAGGGTTAATGTTATCTGTTGCATACGTGTGATAGCTATATAAGGTATTTTATAAGTATTTTAGATGATCACATCTATTAGTTTAAAAAGGCAAATGTCAGTGCTCGCATTATTGGTGGGATGGGGAGGTATCACTTTAAACAGTAAGGAACCTTTTAAAAACATTTCCTGTCTTGTCCATGCAGTTTTTCAGTACCAATCAATGATAATGAAAAAGTATCTCCTGACAATGTGAAAACTTCTGTGCATTTTACATAAGCTAATGTTTATGCTTACATTAAGGATGATTAAATAGTATTCCTTTAAGTAAAAAAGTGACAACATTTCATTTGATCATAAAAGGAATGTGATTTAATCGTATTACACCTTGATCCATGTCTCAGCCTATTGACTCAAAAAATAAACTCCAGCCAAGATCAGCCAAGAAATTAGCCTTCGTAAAATGCATAGCTATCTCATTTAGATTGTCAGAAGATGCTTTCTCATGATCATTGATTGGTACCAGAAAATGGAACAGGCAAGAAATTTCATCATGCAATGAACAGGTTCCTTTCTGTTTTAAGTTGTATTTGGAAATACAACTATGCAGAGAAATGTTTGCCTATGTGGATTAATATTTACCATACTTAATAATTACTTCAAAATGAAATTCCTGTTTCTGCAATCACGGCAGCTTCTAAACAAAAACTCCAAAAAGCTGATTAGTGGGCTTCATTTATTATACAGTCAAACAGGATATTTAACACATTTCACCAACTTGAGTAACAAATCAATTTAAAAATGTATGGATCAAAGTGACCCGCGTGGCTGTTCTAGATATTGAGATATGCGTGATATAAAAAGTACAATTAATATTTGCTTAAATGAGAATTGACTGTATTCTAGAGATAAAAACAAACTCATTGATTACCAGAGAAATTTGTTAGAGAAAAACTTCTGTGAAGATCGTCTAGGCTTGACTTTTTTAAAAACATTCAGATTGTTATCAGAACTATGTGACAAGCTTCAAACTAATTTTGTTTACACCTTGCATCTTGAAACTGATAACAGGACATAAAAATTCCTAGTGACAGACACCCAATCTGAGCAATGTGTATTTAATAAGACATTTAGTAAAGGTTTTGTCATACCGCCACCTGGTGGACAATAGAGATGGTTCCGTTTGTAATCAAAATACATTGGCTTCACTGGTGATTTATGTTAACTGTAATACAAATGATATATTCTTGTGACCTTATAAATTTACAAACATTAAAAATGTAGGGTATTATAAGTCTCACTTAAAGGGTATAAAATTATCTTTTTATTGTATTGTGTTACATGTTCGTGTTGTTGCAACTGTCTAAGGTGTGTGTTGTTTTATTTTATTTTCTTTGCATTTTGACCACTTAAACTTTTAAATTGCATGCCACTGCCTCCAAGATGGCTTCACATGGACCACTCAATCTACATTTCCCATCCTGCTCATATATGTAACTGACATGGATTTACCAGTGTGCAGGGGGATGACAGGAAATATAGTTCTAAGAAATACACGAGAGGCCATATTGGAGCTAAATAGAAAGTCAGAAGCACTGCAAATTAAAAGTGAAAACAAGTTGTCAAGATGTAAAAAAATAACAATTAAAACAATACACACACCTTACTTAATTGTAGCAACACATGGGAACATGCAACAATAAAATAAAAATGTCCTTATATACCAATTATATCACTAAAAATTAAGTAATTTATCATTTAGGAAATGTATTAAATTCTAATTAATTCATTAGAATGATAACTATGGGATATAGATTATTTCTTTTGGTAGTGTTGTGTGAAATCACATCAGAAAAATAGAAGTGTGATTATCAAATAAAAATTAATACATTAAGTTATTTCACAGAAGAGTATTCTTAACTGAATGCATTTTCTGTGTTTTACAACTCTGATCAAATGAAAATGGGGAGGTGTATCTTTGATGAAGTTATGATGTCATCTGCTTACATTCAAAACAGCCAATAAAATTTTGTTTACCAATGGAATGACAATCATCTGAGACCTACACCTATTCTCAAATATTATAAAAATGCTTGCAGCATGGAAATTTGATCTATGACACTCTCAAAGGAAACACCACACCAAGTGTTCTCTTCCAAGAGACAATACAAATCTTGGAAAAGCAGATCTACAATTGGACTGAATTGCCTAAGACTCAACAATAACTCAACATTTTAACTTCAAGGAACAGAAACTAAAACATAGCTGCTGACAAGAAAACAACTTCTTGAAAAAAGATCTTAATTCAGACGATGAATAAAATACTTTTGTTACTACTAAATCTAAAAGTATACTAAAATCCACAAATAAGTAAACAGAAGAAACTAAAGTTACTTAATACAAAAGTTATTTTTAATTCTACTCGAATTGGTGCTTCTTTGCTACAAAAATCATGTTAAGCACATAGGAATTGTAGCTTTGTTGCATGGAGTCCTGAAGAAAAAGCTATCTTATTTTTTCTTTAACAATCCTGAATGGAGGGGACTACTAATATTAATTAACTACTAATTTGTATTAATTAATATTAACCTATGTTGAATTATATGATTGAATATCAATGCATTGTTGAATGCTGAATATATTATATATGAATATGAATATGAATATCTTAATTACAACTGAATATATGGCTAATATGTCATGAACATACTTGGTATAGTAGTTGATTAACAAATTACTACAATCTAATACAATCTTTTTATTTTTGTAACTTTTCAAATAAAAGAAGGTATTTAATTTCAATAAGATTTGTTGTTTTGTTTTTGTATTTTGAAACAAGCACCGATATAGGATAACATTGAATTGAATCAAAGTTGAATGTTGTCTAAACCTTAAATAATATGCCGAATGAATTAATCATATTCGTAGCCATAATTTTATGATTACTGTAAAATATATATTCATATGTTTAAGTCTAACTTTTGAATGCATTTGGATATGAAAGCAGTTTTGATGGTGATATAGAAGGATGTTGTGGTAACACCCTAGATCATTATAGTAAGGTATTGTTTATACATAGCTAAAGGCATGTCTTGAGAAGGTATCCAAATACATGTGTACTTGTCTCAAGACAGCTTAAGCATTTATGTTACAATTACTTTATCAAAACTTATCACCACATATGTAATGTTTTCATACAGGAAGGGCCTGGATTGCAGAATGGACACTGGAGGATAGCATAGAGATAGAGCAAGATGGAAACTGAAAATCTGAGTGAGAAGATGCTGTTTCTTAGGCAGAAAGAGGACTAGATTTGCAGAAGTATTCAGCAATAAAATTGAATCTTGGAATTTTACATTGAATAGCTACTATGCAATTTAATAACTATAATTGTTATGTAAAAATAAAACTACAAAGACAGCAAGATAATTTATTCCACCCAAAAAGTTTTTGAAAGTAGAAGATTCCACTTTGAATATCACCATGAGTTTCTGCATTCAAGTTAAATATGATATTAGATTAAACATTTCAAAGTGAAAATGAAAAATCCTAGAGCTTCCCCGTAGCTTGGAAGTTGGAAGTTATTCACAATATTTCCATACTGATCCAGTTTAAGTACTTAACAATCTGGTCACCTTAATTATAGACACTAATTGGATGTTTTAATTAATGTTATCAAGTATAAAAGTTAGTATGAAAACTTTTAAAAACACATGTGCTGCTCAAAACCTAGCCCACAGTGCATATGCATTAATTCCAACTCATAAGTAAAAACATAATTCTATAAACACACTTAACAATTAATACCCCAAAAGCATGTTAATTTAAGAACATTGCAGAAAACTTTGGTTTGAGTCTATGTATAATTGTGTAAAGAAAAAAAATACAGTACATACAGTAGGCTACTCAAGGAAATTCTTTTCGGCGTATTTCAGTTGTCTATGCACTACATAATTACTTACTGGTAAGAAAAAATTTCAGCTTGTGTTTAATTAAAGAATTCTGCAATGATTTGTTTCTGTGCTTTCCTTCATTAATAAAGCTCCTTAACATATAAAAAAAACAAAAAAACAAAATGTCTTTATTGCCATTGTTATTTACTATAGACTATTAATAAATACTTTTTTTGGGGGGTGGGTATTGTATATTTTAAGGTGCTTTATTTTAAAGTAACTAAAAGCCCATACAAGTTTAAAAAGGTAGTTTCATGTACGAACAGCTAGTTGAGTCTACGCCAGTGAGAGGCACGTGAAAAATAACAGGCACAAACCGAAGTCGTCAATCAGGAAAAAAATGATAATGCATCAAGGGTAAGCGCGAAACTTAGATATTATAATGAGATTCGTACATTTGCATACGAACAGTCGTAACTAAACTACCACAGCAGGGATGAAGCTAAGTTAAGGAACTGAAAATTACTTTAATACATTGCAGACAGGTCTACAAAGTCACAAAAACCTATGAAAAGATACATAGAGACCACTGTCTGAAATCGAGTGATAGTTAATATTAAACTGCATAACAAAAGACTAGAATTTAAGTGTACTGTAGGCATAAAACTTAACCTCAAGTCACATCACTGAAACATTGTTTTAATAGTTGTTATTAAAAAAGAAATTACACAAAATGAAGCCTAAATTAGTCAAGTAAAGTAGTTGTCTACAAGTCAAACATTCCCAATATTCCTGTATCACTGTTGGCTTCCGTCCAAGAATGCTTGTACTGTACAGTCATTCATTTTAGGAATCAGGTGTACATTTAGCCATTGGTAAGCATCCAGAAATACCATGCATAAATAAATAGAATGAGTCAATGAGTATACCAAAATGCCTTCCGTGTCCATCTTTGTAATACGGAAGCTATGGCATGAGAGCTGTTGTCTCTTCTTAATACAGTAATTATTAAAGTCATCAGTTATGTGCAAGAAGGATTAGTTTTAGGTTAATAAATTATTGCATATTACTTGGAGGATTAGCTCAGGAATTAGAGCACTGGGCCAAGGTCATGGGTTTGAGTCACTTACCATATGGTGGTTTCCAGCTGGCACCGCTCTGAAAGGGTACATAGGGTAACACTGGGGAAGTCTAATGCTGTGCAATAGGAGGGAACACAAAGGCACAAGCCATGCCCCCCACCCCCATTTTGATTTAGCACTACATAAGACATGGGCTATAATAGCACAATAAACATTAGGCTTTTTATTTACATTGCCAAATGTTTGATTTGTAATAATGGTATTTATACATCTTTTTACCTATTTATTAATGGAAAGTCCAATTTGGTTTGTAGAGGTGAAGTAACAGTCAAAACATGTGTAGTGGATTTAAAGAAGGATAAGTGAAACATGTAACATTAACAGTTTCTATTAATTTTTATGAAGGAATATGCATAATCAAAAGCTGACAGAATCGCAGAGAAAAACTGAAGGTCATATTCACAAAGCAAAGAAAAGACTAGAACAGATGCATGCATACAACTTTATTTAATGTATCAGAACTGGAAAAATTGTTTTGAATCATTGGCACTGACTATTTAAATAACTCATTAGTTGAAATTAAAGCCTGTCAGTTCCCAAAACTTTGGATCTGTCATACCATTTTTTCATTGCATTGCATCCTACAAGGCACCATCTGTGTAGATAAGCCCTCTCCCAGTTAGAATGATCTGTTACTCTCTGATAATACCATTTGGTTTAGCAGGTACTCTCCAGCTCAGCTGCAAACCTGTAAAACCTAACACTGTGACTGTTGCTAGATGGACATTCTCTGGGATTCCCTGGACAGTCACTGCAACTACCTAAAGACAAAAAGAATTACAGAGCAATTTGCTGTAATAGAGGCTTGGATATCCTGCTCTAATAGAATGTCACTAGTGGTTTAAACTGTTGTCTTCAAGAGTGGCAGACTATTAAGAAGGGCTGCGAGACCCAGTTAAGCTTTTCTTGGATGGTAGTGAACCATGGATACATCTTGAGCCTGAGGCAACCATCCTTCTTGTTGAGCTACTCTGTACTCTCACAGAATGTCTGGTAATATTAAATCAGGCCTTTCCATCTGGGACAAGGCAGCAGGTGAGAGCTAAAGCCATATTTCCTGTGGGTTGATGGTTAAAATCCTGGGTTGTCTGATAATTGTAACTGTTGGCAAGATCTTTTGGGTTTCAGATTTTTCTTGGGGATAGATATGGGGGTAGGAATCCTGCTTAAGGATTATATCACTTCAGTTATTTGAATCTGTGAGAAAATACATATCTGTTGATTCATTAAAGCAATTCACCAGAAAGGCCTGTAAAACAAGGTGTATTTCTAGAGGGGGGTGGCATTTAAGAAAAACTGCAAAAGTTAAATCAATCTGAATGTCCTTTAATACAAACCAAAAAGAGCAGTTAAGATGCCTAAGCAAAGCCAATACTGTTGGCTAGTGGTACTCACTGATTGCTCTTTCAGTTCTTTCAATTCCAGGACCTTGTTCCAGCCAGGTCCTTAATTATTTAATGAATTAGTCAAAATCTATGTTATAACCAGGTCTTTAATTGTTTAATTGAACCCAGAATGTTTAATAAAATAATTACCATCTCACTGGAATGGACCAAAACGATTCACACAGCCTAAATAATTTACGATCATCACGTGTTGTGAATGGCAATCACCGTGGTTTCAATGTGTGTTGATCCTGCATTATTTAGGAAGAACAGACAGGGTTTAAAACGCCACAAGTTACCATTGCTGTAAGCATTGCCATACGTATCTGTTTTAAGGTCAGTAAAGGGTTAAATTATTAAAAGATTGATTAAAAAATGCACATTTCCCTACCTGTACCTTTTCACTGCCATTTCTTTCTGATGCACCAAAGATGTGTACTCCCTTGTTTATTTCTGTATATGTAGGATTTTTAAGTTTAACACTACTGTATGGATTAAACATTAAACCGGCTTCTTCTTTGTACCAAACCACTTTACAGTATGTACTGTAGGTCACGGATTTTAATTGCAACTGGACCAAGCACTAATAAGGTACCAGGAAGAAACAGCAATCTTTAATATTGAAATCCTTGATTATCCCTCCTAGAAAGATAAACACAGCATCCATTCAATTAAATATGAATTTTATAGTAACATTGATAAAGATTTTTTTTTGTTTTCTATCGTAATGAAATGGTTTGAGTCATCACAAAGGAAGGTTGTCTTACAGCAGCCATGGCTCCCTGAAGGAAATGAATCTACATTTTAAAGGCAGCTAAGTGATAAAGCAGGCATTACAATTATGTAAAGTGACACATTTTATACAGATTTGTTAATGTAAAAGGATATGTCAGGTCTTTAAATTAATTATAGCGCAGGGGCTTAGTTCACTGTACAGAATCAACCCTGTATTAAAATACTGAACATTTCTGTTTAGCTCAGCCTGCAATTGATCTCTGTTTTAAGTAATTGTACTCATTTATAATGACTAATATTTAATTCAGAAAATAAACCCACCGTTTTTACAACACTGAACTTTATAATATTTATTTGGTAAGAGAAAAGCAATTTCCAGTCATGTGAGTATATTAAAGAATGGAGGTACAGGAAATATTCTATTACATTGGGTGATATTAATTCCACTGCAATTACACATAATGCCATCTGTGCCTGTAAAACTGTACTCCGTGTCTCTGAATCACTCACTGCCATCTCGAAGGATGATATAATGAATGATGATGCTTGATGTAAAACAACAAAATCATAACATGCTGGCTCACAAAAACCTGATCTCAAGGAACAGTGTTAACATCCATGGCTCATTGTACTTTCCTGAAATCTTGTAATCACTGAGGAAAGATTACACGTCCCTACAGAACACCTTGCAAATGTGGGGCCTGGTGGAATCCTACACTAGGGTAGAACCTGCTGTGACTGTCACCATTTACTATTTAGGAAACTCTTGGCTTCTCACTTGCAGCTCATCCAATCCATTCCAGTTCAGGACCTTATTCCAACCAGGTCCTCAATTACTTAGTTGAACACCTTGCTTCAATTGCTCAATTCAGTAATTAAGGACATGGCTGAAACAAGGTCCTGAACTAGAATGGACCGACAGAGAAAATAAGTACCACTGCTCTAACATCATTAGTTAAAAAATGCTGTGATTAGGGTCATTGATATCAATAACAATTACAGTACTTGAACTTGATGGAAGGCCACAAGATAATGCAGAGAAAGCATTATGAGCCCAGCTGAGAAATTTTACTGAGAGCCTGACCTTTCTCTCATTTCTAGTCTAGAGATGATTCCAGTAAGAGTATGAGCGTCCAGTAACTAATGAGTGTAGGAAAAAAAAATGCTTTACATTAGGACATAACAGGAATGTAATTCAATTTCATGTCTGCTTCTGGAAATTGTGTTTATTTCTTAAATCCTTTTTGTAATTAAAAGGGAAGAGCTCAGCCTGAAGTATCGAGAGTTATGTGAACGTGTACCATTAGGCCGTGCAGGAGGCTTTCAGTTCAGCTGTATAATGTCTTCCCTATTGTCCACTTTTCTCCATTTAGGTGGACTAACATCTTGAGGAATGTCCTTCTCTGTAGTGGTGCTGCTAAAAATCACTGAAACCCCGGCTTTAACTGCTCCAGGCAGCCATCTTGTACTCATAGGTAACATTCGGATCCAAGTTGGTGTCTATTGAATATAAATCATTACTACATTTCATGCTGTCAGTGGCATTGATGCTATTAGGATTATTCTTTTTCTCTGTCTCAGAAATTTTCCTTTGTATTTACTTCTTCAGACTGGAGATACAGGATGGTAAGTGTACTGTGGCAGGGTGAGAACCCTACCTGTATTCATGGTGTGTGTGATTGTTTTGTAGTGCACAAGAGAGGTGTCATGGCCATTAGCTAAATGATTATGTTTACCATAAAACTTCAAATAATCACCTGTCTTCAATACACGTTGTGACTAAATCAACGCCGGGTCTCTGCCATTGCCATTGAAGCTGAGCAAGATGAGGAGGAGCTTGAGCGTAATGTTAATAAGTGACAGCGATGAAAGTGACTCTCAGGATTAATAAATAATAATAATAGAAAACGTAAGTTAGGTAGGTCTACATGTAATGTATATTTGCTTAATGCAGTTATTACATCAGTAAAAGTTTTGATAGTTTTAAGTGTGCAGAAAGTAGGCCATATACAAACCTCTTGGTGTATTTTAATGTGTTTTGTTGTATTAACAACATGTGAAAATTAAACAAATACATTAAATTGTTAATTTGATAATACTTTTTTTGCTAATTTTTTAAATATTATTTTAAAAAATTAATAATAAAAATAATATATATATTAATATTATTATTATTATTATTATTAATATATTATTATTATTATTATTATTATTATTATTATTATTATTATTCTGTAAGCGTAGCCTACACGCCTGTGTTCTGATATCTACAGGGCTGTCTTTTAGTGGATTTAACTTTTATTATTATTATTATTATTATTATTATTATTATTATTATTATTATTATTATTATTATTACATTAATTAGATCTAATTCCATTTTTACAAATATGAATTAGTATTTCTGCATTCACAATGTTTTGCATACTAGTTCCCAGTGACACACAACTTTTTAACAAAGTTGCTGCCATATTTAAATTGAGTTCCGATGTTGCTACAAGGTTGTGTATTAGCGGCTTCTCAATGACTGCATGAAGCATGTGAAGCTAAAGATCTAATATAAACACTGGTCTCCATTACGCACCGGGTCTGCTGGCAAATATTCTAAATAAACGCAGGAGGCATTTAATTGAAGTATTACAGTAATTTAATCATTGGTTAAGTGTTTATAATTAGTGTCATATGTTTGTGTATAAAAGCCTGTCTCTGTCTGTGTTGGTGTGGGTGAAGTAGGAGTCTGTGTGTTGGTTACTGTAAGTACAGGGAAACAACTGTGTGTTGTAAGTTTTACTACTGTGTGTTATAAAACTGGTAACTGTGGTTTGGAAATGGGTAAAGCATTAAGTGGTCCTGTACCGGTTTAAGTGTGGGTAAAAATGTAGCTAGTGCTCTAAGTAGGAGCTAGGCTTTTGTGTTGTGTTGTGTTTATTTTGTTTTGTAAAGAGTAAAAGTGCACGAATTTTCTGAATGTGCAATTCCAGTGTTTGGGTCTGCTACTTGAAGCAGTCTTAGCAGGGACACTTTGTTACAGTACCTATAAACATAAGAGATACAGCAAGAAATCACAACAAAATAATATTACCTTTCTCTCGTTTTTAGCATTTTAACAAGAAAGTTTGACAAAGATTCTAATATTTCCAAGCTAATTATTCAGGCTTGATTAGTTTGCAAAATATCAGGGGGTAAAAATAAGTCAAAGTATGGTCATTAATTGTATGCCAGTGGGGGTGGGTGAGTGTTTGTGCTATGATTTTTGTATTGTATTATACACATGTGTTATTCTTTTGTTTAAATCTTTTATTCTGGCCCTTGTGCCACGTTTTGTTTGTTCGTGTTTGTTTTTGTGTCTAATAAATGTTCGCATACGTGCTTAAACTGCAACTTGGCTCTGGGTCTTATTCCTGTCACAGTCTCAATTACTGGCAGACACAGAAAACATGCAGGGAAGCAGGGATGGTTTTTTGAAAACCAATTGCAATGAGAAGAAGAAAAAGAAAAAGCTGACATCCATATTCTTATTAGAGGAAGAAAATATATTCCCAGGTGCCGTTGCAACTGTGAAATTAGTACTAGAGCATTCAATATTGCTATAAAAAAATGTCATTAAAAATTAAAAACATGCATCTTTCATGTTTTTATTTACTTATTTAAAATTCAGTGCTTACCTTTTATAACGCTATAGTGGGGAACCATAGTTACAGAACCGTGTATCTGTGTTCTACCTTATAACGAGTATGAAAGGGCTACTGTAATGGCATTATCAAGCAAATGGGAGCCACAACCCTACCGCGTTATAACTGATTTCGCACCGTAATGGGTAAGCACTGTATTTAAGCTTAACTATTAAACCCATTTAGATTGAGATCTTCTCAATAAAAAGAGGTCTAGGGAGATCTCAAGCATTTTATTACATGTTACATTACATACCTACACATGTGTAACTTGACTTAGCTTCTTATAGGGTTAGGGTTAGGGTTAGGGTTATGGTTAGGGTAAATCTGTCTGTGAGGTCTTTTGAAGTTATAGATGAAATACTATTATTTATAGATGCTATTGTGTAAAGAACTAACATATGCATGTATCATTAAAAAGGCAGTTTTGTTTGAAATTAAACCATCAGCTAAAACATGTAAGGAAATGTGTCTGGGTGCCCCACCCGTGCGTATTTTTATGTTTTATGTTGTGTGTATGTACCGGTGCATAGAATATGGGTTATGTAGCTCAGGTGATGTAAAATGTATATTTGTATTTAGGCACAGGGATTGCACAATCACTTCACATGCAGATTAAAGTGGATATTTGTATGGGGGCACGGGGAGTGCACAATTAGTTCATGTGCAGACTGTACTGAGATTCTATTGAATGATTGATTAGCAATCGAGTCTCGGCACAGCTGCATAAAACAGTGAGTGCTTCACGCACATGTGGATGGATGTTTGGCGAGTGGAGAACGGGAGTAGAGAGAGGAGATAAAAATAATAACAACTGCTACTGGTGCTAAACCACCTCAGCACGATACTTGTTTGGATGAGTATGCTGTTTGTCTATTTATTTTGGCCAACACGCTGTTTTGTTTGTTCAGTGTTTGTTCTGTTTTGTTTAAACCTTTTATTTTATTTAATAAATACACGCATCAGCTCATTTCTTACCCCAGTCTGCTGTTGTGTGATCTCCATTAATTTCCTGGCCTGACGTAACCACCAGCCATCCTGGTCACAGGAAGTAACAGACAATAACATGTTCATTATCAAAAAGACTTAATGTTCTGTATCTCTAAGTTATTTTTGACACATGCCTTGTTGGATACCATTACATGTATATCTGTTTGGGCCTCCAGTGTAGACAGTCTCCTGTCTAAGTTGAACCGCTTCATTAGGTAGAGCTGATGGTGACCCTTCAACCCAGGTGCAGATGTGGGTTGCCGGGTTAATCTTACACTTGTCGGAAAACGCTCCAGCTGCCATTGATGTAGGGCACAATATGCTGGGGCTGCAATCTTTCTGTTGACCAATACATATAATTTGGTTATGGAAAGACAACTGCATTATATCCTCATTAATGACCATACTGAGAACATAAACATTATGTTTAATACGACTTTATCAGCTGCCATGTAAAAAGTTACATTTTTAATGAGTGCTGGGGATGCAGCTTAATGATAACACGCTGGTTGTTTTTTTTTTTTTTTTTTTTACATTTTGCCAAATATTATTGTTTAATATAACAACAATAATATTTGCATTTCTCTTTCATTTTCTTAATGCATTATTTACCCATGACAGTATATTTGTTTGACCTTTAACAAACAATTTACCTTAATTTAACAATAAGTTGGACAAGATGTTGAA
Organism: Polyodon spathula; assembly: GCF_017654505.1. Classification (NCBI taxonomy): domain Eukaryota; kingdom Metazoa; phylum Chordata; class Actinopteri; order Acipenseriformes; family Polyodontidae; genus Polyodon; species Polyodon spathula. The sequence goes on from NC_054538.1 coordinate 42,032,331, forward strand.
GAAACTTTCTGAAACCTGGTCTAAAAAAAAGACTAAACCAGGCTTCAATACATATCTCTTGGTTGCCAGGCAACAACTTTAATTAATATGCTATATAGCCTTTTTGACTAGTTCAAAGTTGAAATCAAGTAAATGTATATCATTAATAAAGGATATATAAATCTCATTATCATAGTTAGGTGTACATTACCAACATGCAGAACACAACAGCCTTTTATTACACATGTGCACTTATAGTATCATAAGTAAGGCCACAAAAGGCAAGACCTTCAATTCAATGGCAAATGTCAAAATAAAAAAAAAAAAGAATAACTGTCTCCAAAACACAGGACAAATAGCATCTCTCTATTGTGATAGTATGGTAAAAATGGTAATGTGTTTTAATTAAGCAATAGAATCCAAAGAGGGCTTTGCCATCTTCAATAATATTTAATGTTTTTTTTTTGGTTTGTTTGTTTTTTTCATGATTTTATGCTGTACTAGGTTTTGTTGGTAACGAATTGTGATGGAGATTGAATGATGCTTCGTGTTAGATCTCCCTCCTTACCTCTCAGGGTGCTATGTAAAGGTGATACCCTGGACTAAAAGGCATGACAATATATTCCCGTGGATAGGTGGAAGTCGGCCAGCTTGAAAAGGGGCAGAGCTACAGTACCCGAACTCAATGACCCGGATGGGAAACGGCTTGACATCGGCGGATTAACCAAGGGGTCATGATGGAGGGTAAATAGGGGTAGCAAAGTAATCTGTTCCTTTGTCAATGGTTAAAACAGACCTAAAAGGAGACCCTGAAACAGATTCCAGCAACCGTGAGTGTTTTGTTTGTGTTCGTCTGTGTTAGTAATTGTTTGTCTGTTCTTATAGACTACTCTAACATGACCCAGAGCGGTAGTGAAAGCCAGCAACAACCCAGACATCACCCGTATCCATTCACCACTTTGCCACATAAATACAAACATTTTCCTCAAAATTCCATGAGTAATTTTGTTTGCTCAGAACTCCATATGTAGTCTGGCAGCCTTCAGGCTTCAGTAACCTAGCGGTAGAAAGTATTTCTAGTAGCCTAAATAATAACTCAATAATAACAAAAAATCTTCTACTTACCTGGACCTTCAGTTCAGGTACCTTGTACACAAAAGCAAACATGGCTTGTGATCTGTTATCTACCTCTTAAATTTAAAATATTTAAAATAATTGTATTTTTTAATTAGGATTTGACTGCACATTTGTGCATTTGTGTAAGTCAGTATTTAAGTTATAGTTAGGTCTTAATTTATTATTAGTAATTAAAAATATCTAGTAGCCTACAGTACATGTGTTAATGTTGATGCTGTTAGTTCAGTAACTTGTTCACAATGGGTTCATAAAGTTTACTCAAAGCCTCCTGGCTTTGATAAAGAAGAGAGTGCCATGCCTGTGTTGTTATTATGATATTTTAAAATAAATGTTATTGAAAGTAATCTGCATCCAATTGTTTGATTTCTAAAACGTGTTATTCAAACCAAAGACTAGATGCTATTGCTGCTGTTTTTTTTTTAAACTTCATTTGCTATACTAAATTAAAATAGAATAAATAGGCAAGTGAAGAAGCAGTCTTAAGAATATAAGAAAGTTTACAAGAGGGGAGGTCTTTCGGCCCATCTTGCTCGTTTGGTTGTTAGTAGCTTATTGATTCCAGGATCTCAGGGTGTCACCTTCAACAACATTACTGGGGAGTTTATTCCAGACCCTCACAATTCTCTGTGTAAAAAAGTGCCTCCTATTTTCTGTTCTGAATGCCCCTTTATCTAATGTCCATTTGTGACCCCAGGTCCTTGTTTCTTTTTTCAGGTTGAAAAAGTCCCTTGGGTTGACATTGTCAATACCTTTTAGAATTTTGAATGCTTCAAACAGATCGTTGTGTAGTCTTCTTTGTTCAAGACTGAATAAATTCAGTTCTTTTAGCCTGTCTGCATATGACATGCCTTTTAAACAGAGTATAATTTTGGTTGCTCTTCTTTGCACTCTTTTTTAGAGCAGCAATATCCTTTTTGTAGCGAGGTGACCAGAACTGAACACAATATTCTAGGTGAAGTGTTACTAATGCATTGTAAAGTTTTAACATTACTTCCCTTGATTTAAATTCAGCACTTTTCACTATATATCCTAGCATCTTGTTGGACTTTTACAGCTTCCCCTCACTGTCTAGATGAAGACATTTCTGAGTCAACATAAACTAGTAGGTCTTATTCATAGACTCCTTCAATTTCAGTATCTCCCATATGATATTTATAATGCACATTTTTATTGCCTGCATGCAGTACACCTTTCTCTATTAAATGTCATTTGCCATGTGTCTGCCCAGTTCTGAATGCTGGCTAGATAATTTTGAATGACCTTTGCTGCTGCAACGGTGTTTGCCACTCCTCCTATTTTTGTGTGGTCTGCAAATTTAACAAGCTTGCTTACTATACCAGAATCTAAGTCATTAATGTAGATTAGGAATAGCAGAGGACCTAATACTGATCCCTGTGGTACTCCACTGGTTACCTCGCTCTATTTTGAGGTTTATCCTCTAATCAGCACTTTCTATTTTCTACATACCCACTAATATTATATTCATCTCCATCACTCTCTGTGGCAAAGTGCCCCACCCCTGGGCTATTTATTTGTGTTGTATGTTACGTATAGTGTGTTAATGTTGGTGTACAGTCATTAGTAGACAGGATATAAATGGGTCTGTGTAAAACGAGTGGTTTAAAATGTATATTTGTATGTAATAATATGTGAGCACAGGGAATTGCACTTTATTAATTCACGTTCAGTTGTACCGAGACTCCAATTGAATGATTGATTAGCAATTGAGTCTCGGTACAGCTGCATAAAAGCAACACGTTTTCACTCACTCTGGGTTGTGTGTTCAGTGAGTGGAGAACGGGATTGGAGATGGAGGAAATAATAATAGTTATAGTAAATAATAATACCAGCTCACTGTGTTTATCTATATAGTCCGTTTTGTTTGTATATTTACTTTGGCTAAAGTGCCGTGTCCTATGTTTTGTTTGTCTTACAAACTTTTATTTTTCCATTTGTTGAATCATTAAATGCTGAGTTCAGCTCAGCGTCACCAAAAATCCACGTCTCTCTGTCTCTTCTGTGTTGGTTCCTGTTTCTGGTCTGATGTCACCCATTACGGCCGTCTTTGTGACAAAGCTCAACATCATTCTTTTTTAATCAGTTAAAAAAAAAAAAAATGACTATGTACAGTGGCTTGCGAAAGTATTGACCCCCCTTGGCATTTTTCCTATTTTGTTGCCTTACAACCTGGAATTAAAATTGATTTTTATTTGGATTTCATGTAATGGACACAAAATAGTCCAAATTGGTGAAGTGAAATGAAAAAAATAACTTGTTTAAAAAAATTCTAAAAAATAAATAACGGAAAAGTGGTGCGTGCATATGTATTCACCCCCTTTGCTATTAAGCCTCTAAATAAGATCTGGTGCAACCAATTACCTTCAAAAGTCACATAATTAGTTACATAAAGTACACCTGTGTGCTTTCTAAGTGTCACACGATCTCAGTATATATACGCCTGTTCTGAAAGGCCCCAGAGTCTGCAACACCACTAAGCAAGGGGCACCACCAAGCAAGCAGCACCATGAAGACCAAGGAGCTCTCCAAAAAGGTCAGGGACAAAGTTGTGGAGAAGTACAGATCAGGGTTGGGTTATAAAAAAATATCCGAAACTTTGAACATCCCACGGAGCACCGTTAAAGCCATTATTAAAAAATGGAAAGAATATGGCACCACAACAAACCTGGCAAGAGAGGGCCGCCCACCAAAACTCACGGACCAGGCAAGGAGGGCATTAATCAGAGAGGCAACAAAGAGACCAAAGATAACCCTGAAGGAGCTGCAAAGCTCCACAGAGGAGATTGGAGAATCTGTCCATAGGACCACTTTAAGCCATACACTCCACAGAGCTGGGATTTACGGAAGAGTGGCCAGAAAAAAGCCATTGCTTAAAGAAAAAAAATAAGCAAACTCATTTGGTGTTCGCCAAAAGGCATGTGGGAGACTCCCCAAACATATGGAAGAAGGTACTCTGGTCAGATGAGACTAAAATTGAGCTTTTTGGCCATCAAGAAAAACGTTATGTCTGGCACAAACCCAACACCTCTCCTCACCCCGAGAACACCATCCCCAGTGAAGCATGGTGGTGGCAGCATCATGCTGTGGGGATGTTTTTCATCGGCAGGGACTGGGAAACTGGTCAGAATTGAAGGAATGATGGATGGCACTAAATACAGGGAAATTCTTGAGGGAAACCTGTTTCAGTCTTCCAAAGATTTGAGACTGGGACGGAGGTTCACCTTCCAGCAGGACAATGACCCTAAGCATTCTGCAACACTCGAGTGGTTTAAGGGGAAACATTTAAATGTCTTGGAATGGCCTAGTCAAAGCCCAGACCTCAATCCAATTGAGAATCTGTGGTATGACTTAAAGATTGCTGTACACCAGCAGAACCCATTCAACTTGAAGGAGCTGGAGCAGTTTTGCCTTGAAGAATGGACAAAAGTCCCAGTGGCTAGATGTGCCAAGCTTATAGATACATACCCCAAGAGACTTGCAGCTGTAATTGTTGCAAAAGGTGGCTCTACAAAGTATTGACTTTGGGGGGGGGGGGGGGGGGGTGAATAGTTATGCACGCTCAAGTTTTCTGTTTTTTTGTCTTATTTCTTGTTTGTTTCACAATAAAAAAATATTTTGCATCTTCAAAGTGGTACAAACCCCCAAAAAATCTAATTTAATTCCAGGTTGTAAGGCAACAAAATAGGAAAAATGCCAAGGGGGGGTGGGGGGGGGGGAATACTTTCGCAAGCCACTGTATAAGCAAACACTTTCTTAAAATGAAAAGTACAAAAAAAGTATTCTGCTGTCTACAAAACTGATGCCTTAGTTTAAGTCAGCCTTAATTTGTGCAACACTTGCATGTAAACAAACAAACCTCTTATTGTACGTTTTTTTTTGTTTGTTTAACATTTACTGTGGTTTATAAAAATCACTTCATTTGTTTTTTTATTCATTAGAATGTCTCCAATTAACAATATATGCGTTACTTAGGTGAGAAAACATTTGTGATGTCTTGCTTTCTTATTTTCAGATGCATACATGCAGAATTTGTTCTTTTGCTCTGATGTTAAATGTAGGGTTGACTCTGTTTTGCTTTGGGAGCGGGAGTGTTGATGACATTGGTATGAACGTTCAGTTAACAACGAATTAGAAAAGCTAATCAAAGGAACTGCATAACTTTGTTGTTTTAATTGGCCATGATTATTTCACTGGTGCTACAATGAGGGAAACTACAATGCTTATGTTTAAATTTGCTTAGCTTTGGAAGTTGACGGCTGGCAGACAGCGGGGTGGTGATATAAGGGGTACAAATAGCACTGTTATATTGGTGCCATTTGTTCAGAGAGAATAGCTGGCGGTATGCGAGGGTGGCATTATAAAAGGGGTGGTATAACATGGAACAACTGGACTTTATCAACTTTTGCTTGCTTTTGTCTCTGTAATATACAATTGTCAGGAGATTTACAATATTAATTCCATTAGCCTGGCAACAATTTCATCTAATGTAAGTTTTCATGGCAAAATATTGTTTTAATATATAAATGAAATGCATACATACACACACACACACACATGTTTGTATTCCTATACTTGTGGGGTCTTCTCACTGACTCTCACTATATTTTAAGGCACATTTAGTTCTTTAAAAGGTGTTTTACAAAGTGGGGACGTCCCCACAACATTGTTTTTTCAGGAGTTACTATCTTTGTGGGGACATTTTTTCCCACACACACACACATATAAAACATGCACTTTTCTCCAAACATTAACTGGCAATACAATAATACAGTAGTGTGGGTTTATTTTGGCACTGTCTTTAAATGTTCAGAGGCAATTGTCATTATGCCCTTTGGGGAACAGGAGGGATAGAATAATACTTAGTAAGAGACATACAATGATACATGTTGGCTTTACTCAACAAATACATGCAGACAGATGGAAATGCAAACACACGGATACAAACAGCAGATAGAAAAACAGCATTCCATCTATGGAGTATTAGTAATAACCAGTATATATAACTGGTTGTGATATGGAAACAATATGCAAACAAAAAAGGCCAAATCATTTTCAAGTTATTAGTATAGTCAATTTCTACAACCATGGCATGGGCAGTGATTTCCAAAAAAATTGGTCTATCCTTTTCCACTGGTCTGTCTGACTTGTCCCACTGGCACTCGTTTGTGGATGAGGAGCCCAACAGGAGTGACTTCTGTTCAATCTAGCTGACATCTAAAATCAGGGAATGATTCCCAACAGGTCCTCCTGTCAGTGCTGTAATGAGTTTGACTCCTGTATAGACAATTTTCCCAGCACATAGATAACACACATGAGAAGAGCTAAATGTTCCAACTGAACCTACAAACTAATTAGAGGTCTATATCTGTCTCATGCTTTACAGACTCAGGTGCAGAATCCATTAGCTGACTGTTGGCATTTCAAAGTAAGACACAGAATATGCACTTTAAAAGAAATCCTCAAATCAGTAGGTTTGAAGGAATATGACGTCAGGGGAGTTGATGGAGGGAGGCCATTCCTTAGCACAGGCTGTTGATAGTACCAGAACATAGGGGTTAATAGAGGTTGTCTATAACACTGTAACAATTAAATATATACTTATATTTATGAATCATTCCGTAGAAATTTTGGCATGTGATTATTAAAAATCCAAAATGAACCACATACTGCTATTTGATGAGTTGCAAAAAAAAAAAAAAAAAAAAAAAAAAAAAACCTCCAAAATTTTAGTTATGCTAGTGCAGGCAAAAAAGTGATATAGTGCAAAAAGTGCTCAGTGCAAACGTTTCGGTCACATAACCATCCTTAGTGCTTGCGAATTAAGAACACCAGAGTATTTAAGGTCTTAATTCAATTAATGATAAATATAAGAGGTCAGGTGTTCTATTGAAGACAGAACAACATGTACACAGACCAATTAATATGTTAATATATTGAAAGACATTAGAGGGAATATATTATTAAATACTATTAAAAAATGTCATTATAGGACCAGTTACAGAAAAATAGCAAAAACAATAATGGTAGAAATCAGTTAAATACATCATATTACTAATTATTGAAATGTAAGATGTATTGATTAGACTATTTCAATTCATGTAGATCTACTACAGCCAAAATAATAATGATGAATAGCACTGTTGTCAATATTAAAAAAAAAAAAAAAAAATGTAAGTACTATATTGACAAACATTAGTGGCTGTCAAGGAAATGCATGGTTAAATTCATTTTAATATAAGCATTTCCCAGATATTTAATTCAGACTGTTGTCTGTGTGACATGCTGTGGTGATTGGGTTGTTAACACCGATTCCAGAACATTCTTAACCAGATTTACTTCAAAGCGTGTTGATCAAACCATGGCACAGGCCAAAAGTGTGTTGACTCTTTGAAGCTTGCCTTCCCAAATGCTATCTGATTGTCTGGCCTCCTAAGGTATCATAAAACATACCCAGCCAAGCTATAATGACTATGCAGTTGTAACATTATTGTGTTAAAAGTTAGTTAAAATGCTTTAAGAACCATTTTTAATTACACAACTTGTAGACACAAGTTTAATAGTTATTTTAAGTAAGGGTTGAAGGTTGAACCTGAAGGGTTTATTGTGTTTTAAATTAATATTATAAACTAATAAGTATTTTTGAATATTATCCTTTGATTGTATTATGATGTGTTTTATATGCTTGTAATTCTAATGTGGTATAGAAATGAAATTGAAATGTATATGCTTCTCTAATGAATGTAACTAAAGATATACTGAATAGGAGGTTTAAATGATAAATCTAAACTCATTTGATAAAACAAAATAGATGGAAACATTCCATTTCTAACACACCCTTTTTGTGTGACATGCAACTGTCTATCAAATACTGTGAACCAATGGAAGGACCGACAAGGACTTGTTGACAGTACAAGGGAATGCCCATACATCGTGTTATTTAAACTCAAAACAAGGATTTTCTTTCTTTCTGGATTAGTACTCTCTGGATTCGTCGCTGGATTCGTTCTTTCTTCAAAACATCTCATCGCTCTCAACTCATAAAACTCAGAAGTTCTTGAACGAAAACGCAATGATGTAGTCTTCAAAGCTCTCCCAGAGAAGATGAGCTCCCTCCGGAACGACGAAAGCTTTTGCCTACAGTACAGACTACACAGAGATACTGCACTGTGCTTCTGCACAACTAACTTCTACAGAGAGGATGACCATGTTAAGAAGACTTTGTTTTAAACATCACACCACAGAATAAGTATCAAACTTATAGTGTGTGTTTACAGGTAACTGAACTGAAACCATGCTATTAATATCATCACAATACGTAACGTGAGTCTATTCAACTAGATGCTGGAACATTGTACATGCATACTTAGCCATTTGGAAGCTAGCACATGTATATGTAATACGTGACTGAACCGAACAATGCGTGATGAACTATTAAGACTGCTTCACTAATGCAGAACTCTGTGACCAGACAGCACATTAGGGATTCATTATGAACATTTAACAATGCATTACTTTTCCTTGAATGTTTTATTTTGTTGTTTCTTTAACATATGTTTTTAACTATGAAGCCTAACCTTTACTCTTCTTTCTTTGAGAATATGAATAAATGTAATAATAATTTGGATTGTTAGGTTTCTTTTAGTCTTATAAAAAATACACATTTATGATTGATTTGAAATACTTAAACATACATAATATTAATTGTTAATCTATTTTCATCATGAATCTAGAGATAATTAAGCCAGAATCGTTAATTCTTATTGAGGTATTATGTTTGTTATGGTTAATAATTACATTATGAACTATAATGGGTATTTTCTTTTTAATGGTAATTGGCGAGGACACAGTTGTGACAAAAAGCCTAGATATACAACATAAATATGCACCACACAGCCATAGAGCCAACAAGTCTTAAGTTTAACGTAATGAATTAATTAAAAAAATAATAATAATAATGATATAAAGACTACAGAAGCAATAAAAAAGAAAAATATCAAGTGTAGCTAAAATAACATTTTCATTTGGTAATCTTACATTCACCAACTGACCAATAAAGTCACCCGTATCCCTTAGAAATGAAGGTAATTCAATAATAAGGGGTTTCAAGAAAGAACCAATATAATTGGAAAAAGGATCAATGAGGGAACCAATTCCAGAGACAATGGGGAGGCCTGATGGATTGTCCAATGATTTATTTATACCAAGAGTATATGTAACGTGAGTCTATTCAACTAGATGCTGGAACATTGTACATGTGTACTTAGCCATTTGGAAGCTAGCACATGTATATGTAATACGTGACTGAACCGAACAATGCGTGATGAACTATTAAGACTGCTTCAATAATGCAGAAATCTATGACCAGACAGCACATCAGGGATTCATTATGAACATTTAACAATGCATGCATTATATATATATATATATATATATATATATATATATATATATATATATATATATATATATATATATATATATATATAATCACAGGCCTTATAGGGTGATTACATATTAAGTACTTATAAACACTTGCTGGAATATGCTCCGATTCATATGCAGATTTTAAAAAGCAATCAATCTCTGATTTGAAAACAGTAGTTGGGTCACCTGCTAATTCCTTATAAAATTTAATGTCAGATAATTGGCGTCTTCTGTATTATGGAAATCTTTAAACAATAAAACAAAGCCACCATCCTTATCAGCTGGTTTAACGCATTCTCATTACATTTGATAGTCCTTGACCCTTAACGGTCCATTTATTCAGCACCTGTCAGGTGCATCAGATCCAATATATTTTCACACGTGCTGTTTATTTTACATGTGTTGTTTAAAAGTAGTTTTTTTTTTTTCCACAGTAAAACAGGTTTAAAAGGCACTGCATATCAACAGGACACTCAATGCTGCATCTCCAGCCAAGCCCCACCCTTTGTTCACTGTATTTATCACATACCTCTTCATAGTAATGCATACTAACAAATCCTCTCCTGATCAATCGTTTTATCACCAAACTCCTCAAGATTGCTCTCCAAGCAATTGACATTTCTACTGTTGGGATTTTTTTCTTGCTGGTAATTGGTCACTCACTTTTATAGCTTTACTGTACATCTGTAACTGTAAACATGGCTACCATTACTTTAAAGTCTGTGAGGCAGCGCAGTGATTTCTAATAATGTGATGAGGCTCCAACTGCCCGTATCCATCCAATATAAGGACTGCTGGAATCTTGCTCGGCCAATCACATTTCTTGTTTCACGTTCCATTGCCAGCCCTGGATTATATATAACCTGTGTTAAATTGTAGAGATTAACATGATTTCAGGAAGGATTTGAATGTCCCTTTGAACACAAACAAAACGATTATTAAGAAGTGGAAGGTGTATGGCACCACCAAGACCCTGTCTAGATCAGGCCGTCCCTCCAAACTGGATGACCGAGCAAGAAGGAGACTGATCAGAGAGGCTACCAAGAGGCCAATGGCAACTTTATAAGAGCTACAGGCTTTTATGGCCAAGACTGCTCAAAGTGTGCATGTGACAACATGCTGCCAACGGTGCTTCCACCAAGTATTAACTCAGGGAGGTGGAGACTTATCCAATTATGATCTTTCAGTTTTGTATTTTTAATATATAATTTTTTTATCAATAAAAACTTTTTTCCCCTTAACATTGTGGAGTATGGTGTGCAGATAAGTGAAAAAGTGTGATGTTTAAATTTAAAATTCTGAGGCACTGACACAACAAAATGTGAAAAAAGTTCAAGGGGTGTAGACTTTCTATAGGCACTGTATATATAGTCCCATAATGTTCCAACGTGATTTCAGACAGCATACTGTATGCTAACATACCGTGCTAAGTTAAGGTGGTACTTTGAGGTCCCACCAGTACTGAAAGAATTAAATATGCTGCATATCACCCTGAATATATGCCATGAAATTTGCTATAAAAAAATGATAAAATACGCTAGTAATACTATCATAAAAAAAACAACAGTCTCTTTTCCAGATCTTTTGGCTTTTAAACATAATAGTATATAAATATTTTAATGGTACAAAACAATAGGCGTCAAAAGACATGCTGGTTATAACAGTGTGCAAAAATAATTATTTGTGGTTCTCTACCTAGTGAATGAAATAATTATTGAAATTGCTTTGTATCCTTTTTTTTTGCATTTGTACTTTTTTCTAGGAGATATTTTATGTAGTTTAATTCATCAAAGATATTTAATTGTTTGATCTTGTTCAAAATATTCGGCACGTGTTATCTGACAGAAAATCTTTGGGTTTGGAAAATCCAAATGACTCTCCTTCAGTCAAGCAAAATAAGCCACAGTTTAGTGAAATACGTAACAGATGAAAACCCTAGTCAAAACTCTGTGGAATGGTTACCCTCAATATTCATTCCAACTCCTAAATAAAACAAGTCTATTGAATTTTAGGAAGGGGTTATTTTTTTCATATTCTTTATGGAGGAACTAATTCTCCAGCACAGGGTTTATTATTAGTCTAACAGGAAGTGACTCCTATTTTATTTCCTTGCGTAAACCATCACTACTTTAATTACTATCAACCTTGTTCCAGTATGATAAATTGCTAATTGCTTAATACCCTAATCAGCGTTCATTCTTTGCTCAGATAAACTGTGACAGCACCATTAATTTAAATAGTAATTTCACTTAACGGCCAGAACGGCACACCAGATTTTTATGCAACATTTTCTGGAGACTGCATCCATCACTGCAATATTCTGACATAAAGATGTCTGACGTGCATTAACTCACTTAGGGAGAGCAGATGTTGCTGAGTGGAGTTTGGTGGTAATTCCCATAGTGCATCACTTCAGCATGAATGAGTTGCAAATAAACAGCTAGACAATTTTCTAGAATAGATGTGTCTACCCTTTGATCCCTGACTGCTCTATCAAATATAGGATCCCAACTTTTGTACTATGAAACCCTCAACCTTGCTGTGGAAAACCTATCTGACATTCTTTTCAAGCACATTCCTGACTTTCAGTTACACTTGAAAGTATGTTAGTTTGTTATTAGGCAATATGAAGTGAAATAAGCCTTATATGTTAGCATTATAGAAACATTTTAAAATATATACAGCATGACCCAAATATATTTTCATATTTTATTTACTATTCTTAGGCCACTGAATATCTGTTATTATTATTTTTGACTTGTTACTGTTTTGTTTTTATAGACATAACATTCACTACTTTTACATTATTTTGTAATAAAGTAAAATTGTATTCATTAGACTTCATGCAAGCAATTATAAAGAATCCTAGGATCTTAAGACATAAGTTTATTTTCATTATTAAGTAAATAATCATGATGCAGGGTAAATAAATATTTAAATTGAATTGACATGACAAAAAAGCAATACACCATCCATGGATGTGTTTTAAATTTTGGAAAATTATTAAAAAGAAAAACTCAGGAAACAAGAAAAACTCCTCAAAATAAAGTTACCAACCCAGAATTAATTAATTAATTAATTAGACAATTAATTTAGGGGCTTGCAAGTAGTCCTAGTTTGTTTCTTACGCATTTTTAATTGTAATTTTATTTTTTTTTAGAAACAAAACTGTATTACATGACAATGTGTGGGAAAAAGCTCTGAGAATCTGTTTTAGAGGAAAAAAAAATGCTGCCTTCTTATAATGACATAATTACATGAATGTATGAAGCAGACATGACTTTCATCCCTGGGCACCTGTATTACTCATATATAACCTAGCAGTCCTGAGAGAGCAGCAAAAATATAAATGCTACCCCAGCAGTTTTAGTCCAACAGCATCTGTTAATTCATTCCATTTATAAAATACACATTGACAAAGACAACTGAACTGGGACATGCTAGATCGGATTTGGTGTGAGAAAGTCAATTCAATGTGATTCTGTTAAGGAGCTCCCTCAGGCAAACAGAACAGTTAGTAATAGAGTAAAGCATACACTGAGGTGCGTATAGCATCCCCATTTAATCGGGCTATTTATGGTTCTGCAGTAAACATACTTGTAGTAACTACCAGGAATGTCCAGATCCTCTTTTGTTCAATATTAACATTGTAATAAAACATATTTCAAGCAGGATCAATTTGTATGATTTAAAAGAAAAGATGTTACAAATGGAATGAGACTTTGCTAATGACCGAGCCTCCACCCTGACTGGTGTCAAAACATTGGTTGTAACTGGTAGTATGTGGTCCATACTTATTCGGTTCAAGAATTTTTTTGGGTTAGCAAATTAGGTCACATCCATTTCATATGAGGGCAGTTCTTTCTACAGTGAAAATGTCTAAAATTGTCCACTTACCTGTTTAGGAATATTCCTAAAATGACCAGTTAATGTGGCTTGGGTTTAATTCTAAATAAGACACCGGAGGGCAGTTTTAATAAACTCTGGTTCAACCTTAAAAGTGTAACTCTGTGTTTAGAATGATCAACTCAACCAACTGCGATTTGTATTTATCATGTTAAAAAAAAAAAAAAAAACCTTGGCATCATTCATTGGGAACATATTTAAAATTATTAAGATCTCAGCTTTAGCAAATATTTTTGTGCACCAAATTGAACGGCTCTCTTATGTAGATTTTTAGCAAATGATTGTGGTGTCCTTGATGAGTTCTGTATTATTATTATTATTATCACAGCTCTTTTTCACTACACTGTATATATAGCAGTTGGAAAGCTTTTAACACTTAAATGGGCGGGGGGGGGGGGGATTAACCTTGACCAGTGTTGTTACATATAGTTTATTTTTCAACTATAGAACTATGGAACTAGCTTGCCAGTCCTAATAAAAAACATAAATGTGATAAAATAAAATAATAATTAATAATCTACATAGCAGTAAAATGTCTGGAGAGGCTCTTCTACAGCCAAATACCATAAGTACGTTTAAGCAAAAATAATGAGGAATGTGTCATGAAGTGTTTATAAGCAGGAGAAACATGGAGAACCCAAGGCAATTATTTCTTACATTGAATGCTTTTGTCTTTTAGTCTACCCATTTGACTTAAAATGTGAACATAATTGTGAAAACTACACTTGTGCCCTGCTGAATTGTTAACCTTCAGACTCCTGGTACCTTTTCTATGCAAATGGCCGTTAGTTGCCTTAACGGTGCAATCCATCGTAACATATGTTCTCTCCATGATGTGGTCTATAAGAGAACATTGATATTTCAGAACATAATTTAAATAAGATGCTGGATAAAAATAAAAAAATGGGCATATTCTTCTTTCGTTTTTGTTAATAGGACTATGCAGTTACTTAGATTAATTCTTTGTAAAAATACCACATCAGGTCATGATTTCAAGACACCCCTAGCGACTCTTTTTGGATTCATTTTTTCTGTGGGCCAGAACTTAAGCAAAGTCTAAGCACAGTGTTGGAGAGAACAACTGGGGGTCCTCCTTCAAATGATATGCAAAACCTACTTTGTATACAAAGTCACAGCATTATTTTTACTTATCTAAACAGGGGCAGATCTAATACTACTGCCTCTCTTAATAATGTTTATTTTTTACTTATGTCAGAAATAACCCAAGACAGGTTGTGCGGTAGGTAATTCAGTAATTTTGAAATTATAAGAAGAAATTATCTATATAGCAGATAACAATAGTCTTCTCATACCGTTCTGTTTAATTTCTAATTGTGTTTGAATTGTAAAATAGAAAAGAGACAAAGACCCATGTAACATAGAGAATGAAGTGGTTAATGCTCTTTTTACAGCACAATCATGTTGTGCAATTTAGCCAAGAACACTTTGTAATTTTTCCAAGCCATTTTAAAATGACACATTTATTAACTTAAAAATAACAAGTAGGTCTGGCAGAAAGAGGTCGATTTAAGTCATAAATTAACCCCTATGTGTGTTCCAGGTGTCCTGGCTAAAATCCATCAGCCTGGGCTGAGCTGGACCAATGTATTCAAAATCCCTCACAACTGGTGCTAGAGCATTCCTGGAAATGAGATGTCTATGGACTTATTCTGTGTAAATACCTCCAGATATTAATAAAAGCATAAATAACTGAATGTTTAGTTCATCTTCAATTAATTCTATGTTAGCATAGACACCACTTAGTGTAGCAGTCCTTGGCCTTAAACTCAATGTGTGTTTTTAGATGAAAGGATTTTTTTAATCATAAAACAACCTTACCTTGGAATTCTTTTTGCACACTTCCCGTCTCTTCATTGCCACAACCAGGAGTAAGGATTGCCATTGCATTGCCATTGCCCACCCTGACCGAAACACGGAACTGGTCTGAATTGGGGCAACACACGTAACCTATAAATAATGCAGCATAAAAAAAATAAACAATAATAACAGTTTTGACTTTGCATCATCGGCCAATATGTGTCTATACGCGAGGAACAGCTATAATGCACAAACAAATTGATACATGAAAGCGGCTGAAGCTAACATGACACTTTTAAAACACTCATCTGTCATGAACTTACATTCACCATATAGGTCTCAAATGTGCAGTTATATTGCAAACATCTGATAATACAGTTCACAGTTTCCTCTCCTTCCCTCCTAATAAATCTGTTACACTTCCTGGGTTATTTCACCTCAGCAGTGTTTTTGGGTTCAAGCATCTTACTGGCTGCAAAATATTTTAGTTATTAGGGGAAGGAGCTGGTTAGTTATTGACAGGAAAGGACTGCATACCAGGATCCAAACTCAATAGGAAGTTTCTGTTTGAGAGACCGACAATGGCTGGGGGTATTCATGTCAAGATTGAGGTGCCACTTGCTGAGCTCGGAGGAGAAGCTCTCATGGCCCTGAGTGCCAGACTATAACCAGTGTCATTCTGCCCTGTACTTTATTAACATTGTTGTAAACCCTGTAAATTACAAGTCATTTATTGGAAGCACTTACCTGGTAAAACTTTGACACTGCACTTATAGTTATACTTAGGGGTAAGTAACTGCCCACCACAGCACACTGCAGTGTAATTGCCATTAACAGGAATGTATTTGCCTTCACAACACTGATAACCAGGTTTACTGCTGTACAGAACTCCGCGGCAACAAATCAGTGGAAATATAGCCACAGAAAATTAATGTAAGAGGTTAAAAAAAGAATACTGGCATATAAATAAATAAATGAATAAACAGACAGATACAATCACAGCATTCCAACGCACATACCTGAAATCTTCTTTTTTAGCAAGTACAGTAATCCATCGCGTATCTGACTGCGGTGGGACCAAAGTAAGGGCAGAGATGTAAAAAGTAATCCTGTTTTAAATACCATTACACACAGCTGTAACAATTACTATATTCACACAATTATTGTTTTGAGATTCAGCTTTTATTAGGGAGCTCCCCTCCCCTTCGCTGGTGACAGGCAAGAGATTGAGGCGGAGGTTGAAGTGGGTACCCCCACAGGGGCTCTGAATTAATCTTCTTTGTTCAATAATAAACTCACGTTGCTGAAGAGATTGATCATGGCGGATATACGGTTAAGGCAGATATGTGATGGGCGGATATGCGACAGATTACTGTACTACAGATCATGCTCTAGATTCTGCTTTAAGAACCAAGGTTTAATCACACTGGATTGATTCATAAAGTGCTTCCGAAGATAGAATTTTAAAAAAGTTATTCAGTCGCTTAGTCATAATGTTTGGGGACCTCTGGAGTGGCACCTAGTCATCATTTTGAAGACTGTTGGAAAGAGAAACTGCCAAACAACCATTTACTTCCAGCACCAACTGATCTCTTTCCCATTGCGATAAAAATGTAATTGCAACAGGGATGCATTATATAGGATGATATAAAAGTCACTGCACATGAGGACAGTTTAATTTGTCTAGTAACTTCACCACATACAAAGACAAAAATGTGTGCCATATGTATATTGCCAAGGTTGCTTTTGGCCCAAAACATTACTATACTGTAGCATCAGTGTTACATTAGACAGGTTAGACACTACTAATCAAGAAAAATGTTGCCTGCATTTCATGCTTTTAAAAAAATGCATAAATGTGATATACAGTGGGTCTCAAAAGTATTCACCCCCCCCCCCCCCCCCCTTTGGACTTCTCCAAATTGTATTGTGTTACAAGATGAAATCAAAATGGATTTAATTAGGATATTTTGCCACTGATCAACACAAAAAAAGTCCATAATGTCAAAGTAAAAAATACAATCTACAAATTGTTCTAAATTAATTACAAACATAAAACATATACATTTTAATTTCCATCACATTTTGGCTACTACATGATTATATGCAATGATTTTTGGTGAACTGATCTACCCTGCTAATACAGGTGTGCTGTGCGGTAACATAATCTCCTCTCCTAAGGGTCCAGAGCTGTCGCTGTCGGAGGTTCCGGTGCTGTCGCTGTCGGAGAGTCAGGAGCTGTCGCTGTTGGAGGGTCGGGAGCTGTCATTGACGGAGGGTCAGGAGCTGTCGTTGTCGGATGGTCGGGAGCTACCGCAGTCGGAGGTTCTGGAGCTGTCCCTGTCGGAGGGTCCGGAGCTGCCGCTGTCTCTCCTTTTTTGATTTCAGGACGGCCTGGAGCTGTCTCTGCCTGGTGGTCCGGAACCACTACTGTCAGGGGGGTCCAATCCAGCCATTACCTCCCGAGGGAATGCTCCTACCCTGAATGAATCTGTCTCACCTGGGGTCACCAGCTCTGCATCACCTGAGCTTGCTGGCTCTGCCTCGTCTGGGGTCCCCTGGGAACATCTGCATGCCATTGCTGGAAGATGCCTGCCCTGGAGGTCATTTGCTGCTGACCTCCAGGGAATTGCTGGGGTTGGAGAAGACAGCCTTGGTGCTGCCAGCATGTTTGCTGACAGCCTCGCCATTGGCAGCATTTCCACTACCACTGATGCAACGGGAGGAGTCAGCCTATGCATTGTCAGCACGTCTACTGACAGCCTCTCCGTTAGCAGCCTATTTTGCTGCCGGAGTGTGCTACCCTGGTGACAGCCTTTCCACTACAGGCAGGGCCACGGAAGGAAGCAGATTTTCTACTGCCAGGATTGCCACCGGTGAACCCATTGACATCCCTGTAATTGACCCGGGATTTTGAACAAGACTTTTGTGATTATAAGGGGGGAGGTGGCCGTTGAGGCTATCTGTGCTATGCACAAAGAGGGGCATATATAGCAAGGTGCCCGCCCCTTTTATTATGTATGTATTATTATTTATGTCATCAGTCCGTTTCATCCCTGTACCTTTTGTTTTGTACTGCTTCCTGAACCTGACGTCACCGCCCATACGCAAGACAAAGTCATCTGTGAGAGGGTAAAATTATAAATGTGGCACCTATATATGGCCCCAGCTGCATAATATACAAGATATAATAAAGTTGCAAGTATGGATATGCAAATAACTAGCTATGGGTGTTTTTGTAGGCTATTCAATAACAATTAAAGTCGCCCAGAAACTTGCTGAAACTTCATATGTATACTGTGTGTGTATGTGTGTGTGTGTGTGTGTGTGTGTGTATATATATTATATATATATATATATATATATATATATATATATATATATATATATATATATATACACACACACACACATAGTGCTCCCTATAAGGTTGTGGCCCATTGAGTAATTTACTCTCCAATTTAAAGACTAAGGACCCTATTTTCATACGTGACTAAACTGACTAAAGTTATGGGATTTTTTGGCAGGTGTAGTCAGAACTGGTAGAGCCCCGGCTTTTGTAAATGACTAAGTGTTTAATTAGGGTTTTAAGCATTTAAGTCACTTATGCTAGTCCAGATTACTAAATTATAACATTGGATTTAGACGTGTCAGTGTAGGTGTGATTTTCAAAACCTGTAGTCACTAACGTGATGATTGACTAGGCAGAATATCAATTGGGATGATAATGAGCAGACAGGGCTCAGAGTTGCCTATATTTAGTTCAGGCATTTGTAAAGGTCATTTGCTTCTCTGAAATAAAACACAAGCAGTGCACTTTACAATAAATACAACTGGCGAATCTCTCCAGTTTTAGAGAAAATAGAAAATAACACATTTTTCGTCTGACGAAGTAGAAATACTTGTTGATACAGTTCTTCATTTACAGTATATAAAACCTTCCCACAAGGCAAAAGATCAACAGATCCCGTGACCATGCAAAAAAGAAAGATGGGATAACTTGTTGAATCCCTGCAATTGTATAACATTATTCTTTTGTTTTTTTGTGACGACTGTTTAATTTTTGGAAAGCGTATGTATTTATTCACTTCAGTCACTATTTTGGACTTATACCTGAGTGGTCTCCGACGGATATTTGATATGATTTTATACCAAAGTGAAAAATAAATAAATAAAATAAATACATTATTAATAAATAAATGAAAGAATAAATAAATACATAAACATTGAAATAAATAAATAAATAGACATGAATTAATTTATTTACTTTTCATTTTGGCATACAATATTCTCTATTGAAATCCCCCTGTAGCACAGAATTTTAGGGGAGTGGTTATCTTCACTACCACAGGAACAGCAAAGCTGCACATTATGGTGTTCTCCAAATCCTCTGATAATGCTTTACACAAATCCAATATTGCTTGTGTATTTAGTCGAAAACTACTAATAATCTGATTACACTATGTAACACAATTTTTGTTCCTGGGTAGTAAGTGGTATTTCCTAATTGCTTATGCCTCAAAAGTATAGAAAATGGCTATTATTCTCCACAAACTTTGCTTTTGTGACCAGGACAGTGATATTTCAAAATATCACTATTTCCAATGAGAAAATGGGCAAATGTGTGTCTTTTCGTTCACATAAAGTCAGAAAAAAACAACATATGAATCCAAATTAACATGTATTTATACTAAAGTAATACAAAGATGACTACAAAAGATTTAGAAGTGAGTAGTTTTTCGAGATTTGCAATTATACTGTATAATTGTAAATCTCAAAAAACTACTCACTTCTAAATCTTTTGTAGGCCCTTGTACTACAGGAATGTTGTGATTTTGAGAGATCAAAATTACAGTATGTTTCCTTTCAGATTCCCCAAACAAATATCTTTAGTTTTTTTTGGCAGACTCTGAAGTTTTCATTGGTACCAAGTATTTTTTGGTCATGTGACCACAACATACAGCTATTATTGCTAAGAAAATTTTAAGCTGCTGGATGTGCCTATGCCTATGTGTAAATCTTTTCATTGGTTTGGAGGGTTTTACATGCTCTAGACCAGTGGTGTGCAAACATTGTATATGCCATCCCCTGCTATGTGAAGAAATGGGATCTTTGCACAAGTAGCAGAAGTTTGATGGCTGTCATGGGGTAAAGTTTTGGCAAAAGTCTAATGAACTTAGAGAGGAGCATCATATGTTTTTGATGAACTCTCCCTCCCCACTTCAACACTTACTCTACCAGAGCTTTCAAGTTTTATTGGGCTATTTGGCTGACATATTTGACATGCTCAATGAACTTAACCTTTCTTTGCAAGGTAAGAACTGTAACATTTTCATCACACAGGAAAAAGTACAAAACCTTTGCTTCCAAGTAGCTGTGTGATACTAAACAAACTATATTCCCAACACCGTCTTCTGTCATTATGGATTGTGGAATTTCGGTCCTCGAAGTTAAGATGTGATAGTGAAGCATTTGTCTGAGCTTTATAGCAAAGGTCAAGATTGCTGTGAGTCTAAAATAGAATTTCATTGACTATATAGGTGTTGTACAAAGAAATCTGGACCATGTGTATGCCAAACTTCTTATAAAATGTCATGGTCTTCCTTGCAGCATTGTACGGCTCCAGCATCTGGTCTGATCCACGCCTCCCATGTATTTATTGTACTCCAGGACACACCTGGGCTTGTTTGTGTGTGTGTGTCCTGACCTCTCACGTCGTGAATGGTGATGAGGATGTACACATCTTTTGTGTATTTAACTGCCAGCAGTCCTCACAGCGCAGAGCACTGGTTTCATCATGCCTGTTTGTTTGCTACCAATTGTTATGGAAATTCCTCCCTGTTGGGTCTTATTGTACTACAAGCCATTGTTTGTTACGTGTACAAGGCCCTAAACAGAGGGATCCCTGTGTAGAAGTTATCTACATACAAATGGTAGCCAAGATTTAGGAGGGGAAAAACAAGATCCCACACAATTTTTTGAGGGGTCTGGAAGCATGGGGGCAGCCAGGAGGCTCAATCTGAGTCCTTCCCTGTTTACACTCGGAACTGATGAGTATACCCAATGTAACTCTCACGGAGTTTATACAGTTTAATCCCATAACAGGCACACTTCATAGGAATATACTGTTTAAAGAGAAACCTACCCTTGACCAACCTACAGCTGGTGTATATGTCTATTCAAATGTATGACGCAGATGGTCTAGAGAGGGCCAGATTAACCCCTCACGGACTCCTAGGCAAACATACACTTCTGGGCCCCTATCTTCTTATATGAATAACAACAAATAGATAATTTTATATTTATATTAGCTTAACTCAGGCTTCACCAATTTGCAAAAAGTTTAATTTTCGTTTTTAAGTTATTATACATTGTTTTGATCAGAAACGGTCAATTGTGCTGAAATTAGTTATTAATAATGATGAAAGTTTTATGCACTGTTCTGAACTGAATGATTGAATTTGAATGAGTTTGAATACTCATTTTAGCACAGTATTGTTAGTTGGTATTCTTCTTTTGACACTTTTCACTGCCATTACATAAGGTGTCGGTATATGTCATTCAAGCTGATTTGGAAAGCCCCAAAGCAACACAAAAGTATACCATATTTATTTCAATTCAAAATACCTTGTTAATGTTTCTGTACAATACACTTGCTTTTTGGTTAATTGAACTGGGTCCAGAATCCATTTATTTTCTGACAGTATTCCATAAATTTTTGGAAACCCTTGCAGAATTTGGTGCCCGGTACGGGGAACCAGTTGATGCAAGTATTCAATATGACAGGTGTGTTGTCCAGATATGGCTACTGGTGAGCCAGATACATCTAAATTTCAGTCCTTTCAATTGCCATTAGATTTTACAAGTGATCAATTTGTAACTCATAGAGATCCGATGCGTGATCTTGTGACTAGCTTAGAAGAATTGTATATTACTGACCCTGAGCCTGAAATTAATAATGAGCTTGACCCAGATCTGCCTTCTCCCCCTATTGAAGCCAATTTGCATAGCTTGCATGATTTAGCCAGTATTTGTAATAAGAACATAAGAACATAAGAACGTTTTCAGATGAGAGGAAGCCATTCGGCCCATCTTCCTCATTTGGTTGTTAGTAGCTTATTGATCCCAAAACTCATCAAGCAGCTTCTTAAAGGATCCCAGGGTGTCAGCTTCAACAACATTACTGGGGAGTTGATTCCAGACCCTCACAATTCTCTGTGTAAAAAAGTGCCTCCTATTTTCTGTTCTGAATGCCCCTTTGTCTAATCTCCATTTGTGACCCCTGGTCCTTGTATCTTTTTTCAGGTCAAAAAGTCCCTTGGGTCGACATTGTCAATACCTTTTAGAATTTTGAATGCTTGAATTAGGTCACCACGTAGTCTTCTTTGTTCAAGACTGGACAGATTCAATTCTTTTAGCCTGTCTGCATATGATATGCCTTTTAAGCCCGGAATAATTCTGGTCGCTCTTCTTTGCACTCTTTCTAGAGCAGCAATATCTTTTTTATAGCGAGGTGACCAGAACTGCACACAATATTCAAGATGAGGTCTTACTAGTGCGTTGTACAGTTTTAACCTTACTTCCCTTGATTTAAATTCAACACTTTTCACAATGTATCCAAGCATCTTGTTAGCCTTTTTTATAGCTTCCCCACATTGTCTAGACGAAGACATTTCTGAGTCAACAAAAACTCCTTCATAGATTCCTTCTCCAATTTCAGTATCTCCCATATGATATTTATAACGTACATTTTTATTTCCTGCATGCAGTACCTTACACTTTTCTCTATTAAATGTCATTTGCCATGTGTCTGGCCAATTTTGAATCTTGTCTAGATCATTTTGAATGACCTTTGCTGCTGCAACAGTGTTTCCCACTCCTCCTATTTTTGTGTCGTCTGCAAATTTAACAAGTTTGCTTACTATACCAGAATCTAAATCATTAATGTAGATTAGGAATAGCAGAGGACCTAATATTGATCCCTGTGGTACACCACTGGTTACCACACTCCATTCTGAGGTTTTTCCTCTAATCAGTACTTTCTGTTTTCTACATGTTAACCACTCCCTAATCCATGTACATGCATTTCCTTGAATCCCAACTGCATTCAGTTTGAGAATTAATCGTTTGTGCGGGACTTTGTCAAAAGCTTTCTGGAAATCTAAATAAACCATGTTATATGCTTTGCAATTATCCATTATCGATGTTGCATCCTCAAAAAAATCAAGCAAGTTAGTTAGACACGATCTCCCTTTCCTAAAACCATGTTGACTGTCTCCCAGGACCCTGTTACCATATAGGTAATTTTCCATTTTGGATCTTATTATAGTTTCCATAAGTTTGCATATAATAGAAGTCAGGCTTACTGGTCTGTAGTTACCTGGTTCAGTTTTGTTTCCCTTTTTGTGGATCGGTATTACATTTGCAATTTTCCAGTCTGTCGGTACCACCCCTGTGTCAAGAGACTGCTGCATGATCTTGGTTAGCGGTTTGTAAATAACTTCTTTCATTTCTTTGAGTACTATTGGGAGGATCTCATCCAGCCCAGGGGATTTGTTTATTTTAAGAGCTCCTAGTCCCTTTAACACTTCTGCCTCGGTTATGCTAAAGTTATTTAAAACTGGATAGGAACTGGATGACATGTGGGGCATGTTGTCCAGTATCTTCCTTTGTAAAAACTTGTGAAAAGTAATCATTTAATATATTTGCTTTTTTTTTTTTCTTCATCTATGATTTTGCCATTTGTATCTCTTAAACATTTAACCTCCTCTTTTAATGTTCTCTTGCTGTTGTAATATTGGAAAAACATTTTGGAATTGGTTTTAGCCCCCTTAGCAATGTTCATTTCTATTTCTCTCTTGGCCTTTCTAACTTCCTTTTTGACTTGCGTTTGCAGTTCCGTGTACTCTTTCTGCGTACTTTCTTTTTGGTCCTTTTTTAATGCTCTGTAAAGTGCCTTTTTTCGCTGAATATTTTTTTTAATTGATCTATTAAACCATTTTGGCCAATTTAGTTTTACATTTAGATTTGTCTACTTTAGGGATGTAATTGTTTTGCGACTCTAGTACTACATTTTTGAAGAACAACCATTCTTTTTCTGTGGGTGTTTTCTCTATTTCACTCCAATCTACTTCTGTTAGTCTCTGTTTCATACCTTCATAGTTTGCTTTTTAAAATTGTAAACCTTAGCTTTAGTCTTTACTTTTGGGGTTTTAAAAAATCACTTCAATTGAGACCATGTTGTGGTCTGAGTTTGCTAGTGGTTCTCTGACCTCTGTTTTAGTTATTCTGTCTTCGTTATTTGAAAAGACTAAATCAAGGCATGCCTCCCCTCTAGTCGGTGCCTTGACAAATTGTGTTAGGAAGCAGTCATTTGTCATTTCCACCCTTTCTATTTCATCCTTCCTTCCTACTCACCGGGTTTTCCCATTTTATATGGGGGAAGTTGAAATCCCCCATTAGTATGGCTTCTCCTTTGCTACACGCATTTCTAATGTCATTGTATAACAGATTATTTTGCTCACCGTCTGAATCTGGTGGTCTATAGCATGCTCCTATTGTTATGCCCTTTGAATTTGTGTCCGTTATTCTGACCCATATTGATTCAGCTTTATTTTCTTTGTCCAGGTTTAACACCTGGGCTTCAAGACTGTTTCTTATGTATAGCACTACCCCTCCTCCTCTTCTGTCCTGTCTGTCTTTCCTATACAGTGTATACCCACAAATATTATATTCGTCCCCATCACTCTCAGACAACCAAGTTTCAGTAACACCTATCACATCATAGTTACTTGTTAGTGCAGTAGCTTCAAGTTCTAGAATTTTGTTTCTGATACTTCTAGCATTTAGATAAATACATTTAATGGTTGTCTTACCTGAGTTGTTGTTCTTGTTTTGATGCGGTCTCCCTTCTGTTTTTTTGTTGATTTCTCCCCCCTTCCTTTCTAGTTTAAATGCTTCTGAACCTGCTCGAGGATCTTTTCTCCAAGTAGACTGGTTCCCTTGTTATTTAAGTGCAGTCCGTCCCATCTATACAGATAGTCCTCGTTGTAGAATGTGGTCCAATGATCAAGACAGGTGAAACCTTCCCGTGTGCACCACATCTTCAGCCATGTGTTTTGATTAATTATTTCCAGCTGTCCATATGGTCCTTTGCAAGGTGCCGGTAGTGTACCAGAAAATACCACAGTTTTGGTTTTCTCTTTTAATTTCCTTCCTAGTTCTCTGAATTTGTTTTGCAGGGATTTTGGTCTGTCTCTTCCAATGTTGTTTGTACCGATGTGGACGACTACTACTGGGTCATCTCCTGTTCGTTCTAGGAGCCTGTCCACGTTCTCAGTGATGTGCTTGACCGAGGCTCCTGGAAGGCAGCACACTGTTGTAGTAAGGGGGTCCAAACTGCGAATTGAACTTGCTGTGTTTCTCAATATGGAGTCCCCAACAATCATGACCTCTCTTCTTTTTGCTGTCTGGTCACCACTGTCAATAGGGTCCTGGATGTTTTTCCTTTCATTCCCTTCTTGTTGGTTTTGCTCATCAGATGGTTCTGTGATCAACTTCAATCTCGATTAGGTATTGTTGAGACTGAAGTAAAAGCCCTAAATATTAGCTCTATCAGACAAGATGATTTGCTTAGATATTATGTTGATTGGAAATGTACAAGATTGGAGCAAGAATTTAATTTGGATTTTCAAAAATGACAACAGTCTATAGTTGATTGTTTACAATGCCGTGACCAGCAAATAGAAGCTAGATTTAATGGCAGGGCCAACAAAGCATGTACTCCTAACAAGCCTACCACCCCTTCTGTGAGATTTCTGGAAGCAAGTCCAATAAGCCAAGTGGGAACTGCGTGTGATAGTGTGTTCACAGGGCTTCCTAGAGGAAGAAGCACCAATTACCATCACAAACTTTCAGTGAAACTAGAGTTTCCTAGTTTTAGCAGCGTTGGTGAAGAAGATGACCCTGTGTCATACGTTGAACGCTGTGAAGAATTTTTGGCACTCCGCCCCATGTCAGATGAGGAGGTTCTGGCTACTCTCAACACGGTTCTGAAGGAGACAGCTAAAGATTGGTGGAGGACTGAGTGAGCTTCAATCACCTCATGGACTCAATTTAAGCATGCCTTTATGAAATCATTTTTGTCTGATGACTATGAAGCAGAGGGAGAATGACGCATCCATAACAGGATTCAAGGATCTACAGAGAGCATCCAAGATTTCGCTTTCCACTATTGTGCATTGTGAAAACTGGTCTCAGTGAAAAGGAGTTGGTGCAGCTAATCCTATGCAACAGCAACTCTAAATTGGCAAGCAGTCTGAGAGGTATTGTGACCACTGTTAACGAACTGGTTAGGATTGAAACGTTAATTGAAAATGATTGGGCCGTTCAAAAGGAGGATCGGGCCAAAATAAATGCCAATAATAAAAATGAAACTAGTAGAGTGAAAAAATCAGCAGGTCTGTTACCAACGTCAGGAGGAAGCAAACCCCCTCTGGGAAGAGGTAATTTCAGCTTGTTACAGCCTAAACACCTGACACCACTTCTACCTTCCCCATGATCAAGCTTGTTGTTCCTGTAGGAGTCAGAAGTGTAGAGTGCTGGCCTTTACTGGATTCTGGTTGCTCTTATACCCGGATGCAAGAGTCACTATAGAAACACATTCAAAGCCCTCAAGAAAGCCTTACACCATGTATAGAGCGTACATTTATCCTAGCAGATGGATAAAGTTATCAAGCTGTTGGATGTGTCCAAATTGTGTACTCTGCATGAAGAGCTTTGGACTCTGATGACCTACATATGAGAGATTCACATTTAGCATTCTCTTATTATAGGTCTGGATTTCCTGAAGAGAACTGGAATTTTGATTGATTTTAAGAAAGGGATGTATGGCATGAAGCATTTATTCTTTTTTACAGGACTCTGCGGGATGGCAGGAGCAGAAACTTGAGAAATCATCTACCTTTATTGGACTGTATTTATGGGATGTATATATTTATGGGATGTTGGTTTGGGGTTATTTCTGGTCACTTGTAAATGTTGTATCTACATCGTTAATGTTTCTGTACAATACACTTGCTTGTTGGTTAATTAAACTGGGTCCAGAATCTATTTATTTTTCTGACAGTATTCCATAAATCTTTGGAAACAGTTCACCACAGGTACCCTCTAAGACACGTACATTAGTGAGTGATACAAAATAATTTATAGTTATTTTCACATTTGTGAAATTCATGTTGTAAAATTGTTTTGAAACATTTTGTATTTCTATGCATTTTATGTTGTTTTTAGCAAAAATGACATACAATAGTTTCATCTCTCCAAGTGCCTATTTAATTAAACAAAACACATATGTTTACATTGGTGGTTGAGCACAGTATATATGATACAAATAGTTTAAAACAATTGGACAAATAATCATGTAATTGTTTCATTTTCTTTCTTTAAAAAGCATCTTAGAGTGCATCTCTTCTTTAATTTGGTGACCCCTTATTTTTATTCCTGTGTTAAATGTATTATAGAAGAAGTATATTTTATCCTGCAAGGTTTAAGAAAAAATCGAGACAAAGATTAATGTTATCTGTTGCAACTATATAAGGTATTTTTTTTTAAGTATTTTACTTTAGCACAGCTATTAGTTTAATAAAAGAAAAACAGCACATTGATAAAAACATGTTTTTCCTTCAGCAACAGAGGCAAATGTCAGAGCTTGAATTACAGGGGCTGGGGGGTCGATCCCTATAAGCTTCTTCAGATTGTTTTATTTCCAAATGTCCTTTTTTAACGTTTTAAGCTGACAAGTATCACTTAAAACAGAAAGGAACCTGTTAAAAACGTGTTAATTGTATGATGACATTTCCTGCCTTGTCTATGCAGTTTTCAATACCAAGTCAATGACAAGTTTTTCAGTACTAATCAATGATAATGAGAAAGTGTCTCCTGACAAGCTGAAAACGTCCCTGTGCATTTTACATAGACTAATGCTTATGCTTATATTAATGAAGAATAAATAGTATTCCTTTAAGTAAAGAAGTGACAACATTTCATTTGATCAGAAAAGGAACACAATGTAATCTTATTATAGCCTGATGTCTCAGCCTATACAAAAAAAACTTCCAGCCAAGATCAGAAGAAATTAGCCTTCATAAAATGTGTAGTTATCTAATTCAGATTGTTAGAAGATGCTTTCTCATGATCATTGATTGTTACCAAAAAAAATGCATGGATTGAAAATAATGGAACAGCTAGGAAAGGTCATCAAACAATTAACAAGTTTTTAAAGTGTTCCTTTCCGTTTTAAGTGACACCTGTCAGCTTACAGCATGTTACAAGGGGAATTTGGAAATACAATATTCAGAAAAAATGTAAAGGGTTTGCCTATACATGGATTACTATTTACAATACTTAATAACTACTTCAGAAGGAAAATTCCTATTTCAACAACCAGGACAGCTTTTAAACAAAACTCAAAAAAGCTCGCCAGACTACAGGGGTCACTGGTGAATGGTGAGCCGAGGACACCCTGGCTGACCTAGACTCCCCGAACCCCGCCACCCCCCACCCCGATGAAGCTCAGCCAATTGAGCACCGCCTCCTGGGAACTCCCATCCACAGTCGGCTGTGGGGATTAGCTTGAAATTCACAGGGCACGGGATCATGGACATGAGAAAGATAGTGGAATAAAAAATAAAAATCAGCACTGATTATAAACATCATGTATACAGATCTACAATCTGGCCCATAATGGAATAGTTAACTATACACATCCCAGAAGGAAGGAGTAGGATTAAATACAAAATGACACACATTTACTGTGATTTACAGATGTTATAGAAGACAAAAAACTAAGGGGCCTATTCTGAGTTGATTTATGTGCCGCGTAAAATGCTATAATTTTTCCATATATGGTAAATACACTTCACACGCGCCAAGTCAAAATACAGCCCATAAAGAATGATGTGCGTAGGACCTTTTTTGGTATATATATAATATATAAATATATATTTATATATATTATATATATAATATCTATATATATATATATATAAGTAATCACTACACAAAAATATTTTACAGAATCTGCGACGATTTGGTATGACTGAAGTCAATCTTTGTTTTTGGGGAGAGCTAGCATACCCACTTTTAGGATGGCTGCTGAAGTGATATACCAACTCCCCACTCATTACACTGGAATCGGAGTCCTTCAGTGTGTCCCTGTCCTCTGTGATAATGGCTCTAAAGTGTATTTCTGAGCTGTTAGCTGTTCTGACACGAAAAAATATTTACAATCCATAGCCGAAATGTAGCTAGAAACATTATATGTCTCATTTTTATTTCATTTTTTTTTCACACTAGGTACTAATAATGAGATAAAATGCAGCATTTGGAAGAAATCAGACATCTTTATTTTAGTTAAGCATTGTAAGCGGAGTGGGTAAAAGCTGGAGCAGCACAAAAGTGCCAGGACGGGGTATTAAAATAGGGTTGGATCGTCTCAATTCAGAAGCCAAATGTTTACCCCTTCCGCAGAGCATACATAGCAACAAGAACCATCTCGATTGCACCTTGCATACTTTTTTAATAAAATGTTTATATTGTAACTTCTTGGCATTATTATTATTATTATTATTATTATTATTATTATTATTATTATTATTATTATTATTAAATGTTTAAGGCCTCTTTCTTCAGTGTCTTACTGGACAAAAAACTGTTATAAAACGGCATTAACGTTGAAATACGAATTTCTGAAAATCAAAAGATAACTTACTAGTTAGCATTTCTTTAGTGCAGATTTTCATTTTATATTCTTTCTGAAAACATCTCTTTTTTTCTTTCTTTTTCAAAAAGCAAGTGGTTTTAAGGGCTTAATAGATCGGGGTGATTGAATGACAGTATGGCAGATATTAGGGTCTAGACCAAATCAAAACTTTGACCCACCCGCTAATCACAAATTACAACTCAGTACTTGTTAGCAAATTTCTGGGGGGGATTTTGTTGATTTGATTAGCCCTTACACCATCTAAAAGTTGACTGATAATACTTTCTGATGTACAAGCAGATTTTGCAGCACAGTTTGTGATGACCCGCTCCTCCCATTCCTGGTTTAGCTCCTTCTGCCTTTCCATTCAGCAAATTTGTGAATCTTGCATTTTTTCAAGGAATGCATGCTGTTCTCTTGACCAGTCATGCAAGACATTTTACATTCGCATAGCCTTCCTGTGGCATGTTCTTTCCACCGATTAAGATATTAAAAAATACATCTAGTTAGATCAGCATATAAAAAGAGTACAATAACATGTAGGTCTAGTTTATAAACTAAATACAAATTTAATAATGAAGTGTGATAAATTATTACAAAGGAATTACAGCTGTGTTTTCTTTGCCATCTAACTGTTTTACAACCTCTAATTCTTTCAAAATAATTAACAAAACCTTTTCTTCAGCAGACCTAAAGTGGCTGCATTTGGTACCGGTCGCCATGTTTTCATGTCTCTTGTTCTCTCGCATGCGTTTTGTGGGTTTAGCCTCATATTTAGAATATGCCCCACCCCCAATATTCTGAATATTCAGAGCTAGAATATTCCTTTTCATAATCCGAATATGCTGTTTACATACCAGAATATACAGTACTGTGCAAAAATTTTAGGCAGGTGTGAAAAAATGCTGTAAAGTAAGAATGCTTTCAAAAATAGACATGCTAATAGATTATATTTATCAATTAACTAATGCAAAGTGAGTGAATAGAAGAAAATCTAAATAAAATCCAAATTTGGTGTGACCACCCTTTGTCTTCAAAACAGCACCAATTCTTCAAGGTACACTTGCACAAAGTCAGGGATTTTGTAGGCATATAGTCAGATGTATGATTAAACAATTATACCAAACAGGTGCTAATGATCATCAATTCAATATGTAGGTTGAAACACAATCATTAACTGAAACAGAAATAGCTGTGTAGGAGGAATAAAACTGGGTGAGGAACAGCCAAACTCAGCTAACAAGGTGAGGTTGCTGAAGACAGTTTACTGTCAAAAGTCATCCACCATGGCAAGACTGAGCACAGCAACAAGACACAAGGTAGTTATACTGCATCAGCAAGGTCTCTCCCAGGCAGAAATTTCAAGGCAGACAGGGGTTTCCAGATGTGCTGTCCAAGCTCTTTTGAAGAAGCACAAAGAAACGGGCAACGTTGAGGACCGCTGACGCAGTGGTCGGCCAAGGAAACTTACTGCAGCAGATGAAAGACACATCATGCTTACTTCCCTTCGTAATCGGAAGATGTCCAGCAGTGCCATCAGCTCAGAATTGGCAGAAAACAGTTGGACCCTGGTACACCCATCTACTGTCTGGAGAAGTCTGGTCAGAAGTGGCCTTCATGGAAGACTTGCGGCCAAAAAGCCATACCTCAGACGTGGAAACAAAACCAAGCGACTCAACTATGCATGAAAACACAAGAACTGGGGTGCAGAAAAATGGCAGCAGGTGCTCTGGACTGATGAGTCAAAATTTGAAATATTTGGCTGTAGCATAAGGCAGTTTGTTTGCCGAAGGGCTGGAGAGCAGTACACGAATGAGTGTCTGCAGGCAACAGTGAAGCATGGTGGATGTTCCTTGCAAGTTTGGGGCTGCATTTCTGCAAATGGAGTTGGTGATTTGGTCAGAATTAATGGTTTCCTCAATGCTGAGAAGTATAGGCAGATACTTATCCATCATGCAATACCATCAGAGAGGCATCTGATTGGCCCCAAATTTATTCTGCAGCACGACAACGACTCCAAACATACAACGAGTCATTAAGAACTATCTTCAGCGTAAAAAAGAACAAGGAGTCCTGGAAGTGATGGTATGGCCCCCACAGAGCCCTGATCTCAATATCATCGAGTCTGTCTGGGATTACATGAAGAGAGAGAAGCAACTGAGGCTACCTAAATCCACAGAAGAACTGTGGTTAGTTCTCCAAGATATTTGGGCCAACCTACCTGCCGAGTTCCTTCAAAAACTGTGTGCAAGTGTACCTAGAAGAATTGATGCTGTTTTGAAGGCAAAGGGTGGTCACACCAAATATGGATTTGATGTTGATTTTTCTTCTGTTCACTCACTTTGCATTTAGTTAATTGATAAATATAAACTATTAACATGTCTATTTTTGAAAGCATTCTTACTTTACAGCATTTTTTCACACCTGCCTAAAACTTTTGCACAATACTGTATATTCAGAATATTCAGCATTCCGAATACGAGTGGAATGTCAGTGGCCATGTAAATTCAGGAAGGGTGATTAAAAATATCAAAAACTTAACATAAAGTGCTCTGGCTTTTCTGTTCCGTACCACATTATGGATCATAATTTCTGTGTTATCTGTTTGACGGCGTGGGCAATAATCCTTACACTATCAGTGAACTATAGCTGCCATTTTGAAAAGAGCTTTGAAATAGACTTTAAAGTTAGAATTCTAAAAAGTTGTCAGGATGTTAACAATGAAAAGATTACAGGCACATTATTTAAACAGTTGTAGCAAGACGTGGAGACGTGTAATGCTATATTTTTCTGAACCCCACTACTTACTCTTTAAACCCTGTAGTCACATATGAAAATAGGGCCCTATGTGTGTAAACTGCATTTTGGGTGAGTAAAATGCAACAAGACCTTGAAGTCATGAGTATTTCCAATAAGTACAGTACATACTTTAATGCTAACTTATTGAGAATTAATTAACTACAGCCTTACAATTTTAACTGTAGTGTTAATTTGAACTACTGTACGAAAAACCTGGTCTTATGTAGTCCTGCCCAGGGCTCCAGATAAGGTTTTGGGTCTGGGAGTAATTTACCCTCTAATTTTAACACTGAGGGGTAGCTGTACTAAGATGGGCCAGTCGCAACACAAACATACTGCAATTGCATTTTGGTTGTGACAATTCACAAAGTATACATTTTGTCATATGTACTAAGAGAAAATATGTTTATGAAGAGAGCTGCAATATACTCATTTAAATATGTGTTGCATCCTCTTAGCAAGATCTCTAGCATTGCGACATTTTTTTGAATAAATACTGAAAAGCAGTTTAATCCCAGCAAATTCTATAGTGGGGCCCCTATCTACACCAAATAAAAACTGTGTTTCTGTCAAAAATCTTTTCATAATCATACGGTGGCCCCTCGCTAAACCGGACATGTTTGTTCGACATAAGGAAGTGGCAGGTTTTAAAAAATACAATAAAGTCGCACACACATACATTCATAGTGCTCAGTTGTATTTCAGATGTAGAAATCATTGTGCTGAAATAAAACTAATGTGTTTTAGGCAGGCTATACACATTACATTATGTAAAACTATTAATAGGTACATTAGGCCAATACAGTATACAGTACAGTAGTAAAATCAAATGAATAGCTAGCATATTTTCTTTTTACCTGAGCCTGTATGCTACTGGTAACACAAAATAAATCATGCTGCTGTTGGTGTACAATGCGAATAAAAGATTAATTTAAATTGAAACTAAATGATAGCATTATTTATTTATTTATGTTTTTAAAACTTGGCCTACTTAGTAGCTTAGACAATTAACACAAATAGGTCTTGGTACCACATTGACAAGTTATGATACTTACAGGTCAGTCAATGCTCATTAATATGAATTTCAAGGGACCAGTAACAAATTCTGCATTATACCACTAATTTCTATTATCATGAGTTGCTTATAATACAAATGTATACTGTCAGTTTTTATTTAAGTTAGTCAGTGGTGCAGTGCTAAACTGTGGACAATTACAAACCACCTTCACATTAATACACTGAACAAAAATATAAATGCAACAAGTGTTGGCCCATGTTTCATGACCTGAAGTAAAAGATCCCAAAAATTTTCCATACGCACAAAAAGCTTATTTCTCTCAAATTTTGTGCAGAAATTTGTTTACATCCCTATTAGTGAGCATTTCTCCTTTGTCAAGATAATCCATCCACCTGACAGGTGTGGTATATCAAGAAGCTGATTAAACAGCATGATCATTACACAGGTGCACCTTTTGTGCTGGGGACAATAAAAGGCCACTCTAAAATGTGCAGTTTTGTCACACAACACAATGCCATAGATGTCTCAAGTTTTGAGGGAGCGTGCAATTGGCATGTGGACTGCAGAAATGTCCACCAGAGCTGTTGCCAGAGAATTGATTATTCATTTCTCTACCATAAGCCACCTCCAACATCGTTTTAGAGAATTTGGCAGTACATCCAACCGGCCTCACAACCGCAGACCATGTGTAACCACATCAGCCACATGACCTCCACATCCGGCTTCTTCACCTGCAGGATCATCTGAGACCAGCAACTCGGATAGCTGATGAACTGTGGGTTTGCACAACCAAAGAATTTCTGCACAAACTGTCAGAAACCGTCTCAGGGAAGCTCGTCTCTGTGCTCGTCGTCCTCACTAGGGTCTTGACCTGACTGCAGTTTGGCATTGTAACCGACTTCAGTGGGCAAATGCTCACCTTGTAGATTGTCCAAGGTATTACGGCGACGTCAGCCCGGCTCTCTCTGGTGGCGGAGGCGGCGACTGCAGCCCGGCTCCCTCTAGTGGTGGAGGTGGCGACGGCAGCCCGGCTCCCTCTAGTGGCGGAGGTGGCGACAGCAGCCCGGCTCCCTCTAGTGGCGGAGGCGGCGACGGCAGCGGACCCTTGGCAACCCTAGAAAACAAAAAAGGAGACACCAGCAGTCCAAAGCGATGCGGAGCAGCAGGCAACCCCAGGCGATGCGAAGCAGCAGGCAACCCCAGGCAATCCAAATGTGTCATCCCTGGACGGTGCAAGACAGGCATCCTTGGGCGGTGCAAGGCAGGCATCCTTGGGCCATAGCTCCTCCCCTCTGGGCTCTGAGAGCGGCAGCTCCTCCCTCTCTGGCTCTAGAAGCGGCGGCTCCTCCCTCTCTGGCTCTGGGAGCGAGGGCAGCTCCTCACCCCTCTCTGGCTCTGGGAGCGACGGCAGCTCCTCACCCCTCTCTGGCTCTGGGAGCGACGGCAGCTCCTCACCCCTCTCTGGCTCTGGGAGCGACGGCAGCTCCTCACCCCTCTCTGGCTCTGGGAGCGGCGGCTCCTCCCTCTCTGGCTCTAGGGACGGCAGCTCCTCCTCCCTCTCTGGCTCTGGGGAAGGCGGCTCACCCCTCTCTGGCTCTCGGGAAGCCGGCTCACCCCTCTTTATTGGAGTGACCGGGGCATCTCCCATGTCTACTGCCAGGTAATTAACCACCATGAGGGCAACCTCTGGGAAGGACGTTGGGTGGTGTTCTTCCTCCCACTGTTCCCACCTCTCCCCATCTCGACGCCACAGCATGTTGATATCTATGGCGAGATCGTGGACGAGGTCTGCCTCAGGGTGCATCAACCAGTCCCAGATCTCCTGGGACGGTGGTGAAGGTGGTGGTGCTGGAGGTAATGGGGTGGCCCCTGATGCCCGGGGTGAATACTGCACCTCTTCCGGAGCCTGGTTGTAGGGGCATCCTGCCCAGTTGTGGCCGTCCTCCTCACACCGGCCACACCAGTTTGCCGGTGGCACATCTGGGCAGGACCGCCAACGAAGGTACTCCTTCCCGCACCAGGAACACCAGGGGAAGAGGCTGGCCAGGTCCTCCAGCGGTGGCTGCAGCAGCTTACATTTCTTCAGCTGCTGCTTGTCCTGCCTTTGCCGCTGTCTGCTCTTCTTTCCCATTTTTTTTTTTTCAAAAAAAAAAAAAAAATTATCCCAAAAATTCAAAAAAAAATAAAATAAATACTGCTCTGAGCCTCTAGGTGGCACTATCCCACCTCTGACACCAAATGTGGCAGGCTGGCGAGTGGATAGAGGCCCAGAGACAGTCTAGTTCAAAAAAATAATTATTTTATTATAAATACACAAAAATAAAAGGGCACAAGGGCCAAAACAAAGCGATTTAAACACAAAAAGAAAGACAAAAAGCAAAACTAACAAAAATAACAATTTCCAGGCTGGGCAATGCCTTCATTGGATTTATCAAAATTAAAAAATCACACACCAAAAACCACCAACCTGCTTCCTCAGCTCCCTCCTCTCAAATGAGAAGCAGAGGCCTCCTTTTATGTCAGGTGGCTGGGCACTGATTGATTGTTAATTAACCTAATCAACTAATCAACCCCAGCCACCTGAACATAATAAACCCAGGCAGGAAGGGCAAATTAACCCCATCCCTGCCAATTTAAAAAGGGCAGAGCTTTGCTCTGCCACACCTGCTTTTAAGGAAAAATAGGTATTTGGCTGTTCATCTCAAAAATGCATTGAGGACTCCTAGCAATGCACGAGAAAAGGCAGACTGGGAAATGCCAGCAACAATTGTGACTGTTTAAAATGTGCTTTCAAAAATTCTTAACAATTGTAAGTGTCGCAATTGCCAGGGCCGGTGCTAGGAGCCCTGGTGCAAGAGTGTGAAGTAAAAACTCCTCTCTCTCACCCATTCTCCACTCACAAACACACAACCCTGAGTGCGTAAAAACATGCAGCTTTTGTGCAGCTGTACCGAGACTCGATTGCTAATCAATCAATCATTCAATTGGAGTCTCGGTACAACTGCATGTGAATTAATAAAAGTGCAATTCCCCATGCTCACATATTTTACCTGCACGTGAAGTACTGTGCAATCCTCGTGCCTAAATACAAATATTCATTTAAAACACTTGTGCTCATAACCCATATTTATATCCCGTACATAAACACCAACATTAACACACTACAGACAACATAAAACACTTAATAAACATAAAGGGGCGGGACACTCCACCACATATGCCCCCCCCTTGTGCGCAGCACACCTGGCCTCAATGGCCACCTCCCCCTTCAGTCCCAAAGTCCCGGTTTACATTCCCAGCCCAGGAACAGGGGCAGCAACATGCCAAAGGTGGCAGCCACAATGGGAGGTCCTCCTCCCACCACAACAGCTGTAGTGTCCAGGCCGACTGTACACAGGCCGGCTCCTCCGGCCAAGGCAATCCAATCCGGCTGTCTATGGGGGTGGTCTCCTGACCTTCTCCCCCTTCTCTGTAGCCTGCAGCTTCTCCTTGCGGGGCTCTGGCCACCAAATTCCCTGTAGTGAAAGTGCTGCGGAGGGAGGTGGTCTCTTGACCCATCCCCCCTTCTTCATAGCCGGCAGATCCCCCTTGTTGGGCTCCGGCCACAGTATTTCCTTGGAAAAAAAGGGCTGACACTAAACCCAGACAAAGCAGTTCCAGCGACCCCAGGCGACAGCAGCAGCGGACCCTCGGGAGGCGACGACAGCAGCGGATCCTCGGGAGGCGACGGCAGCAGCAATGAACCCTCGGGAGGCGACGGCAGCAGCAACGGACCCTCGGGAGGCGACGGCAGCAGCAGCGGACCCTCAGGAGGTGAACTCGGAAGGGGAGCGCCTGGCAATACAGGCTGCAGTGGGAGTCGCGGGCAACCCCAGGTGATGTGGAGCAGCCGGCAACCCCAGGTGATGCGGAGCAGCAGGCAGCCCCAGTTGATGTGGAGCAGCAGGCAGCCCCAGGTGATGCGGACATGGCATCCTTGGGCGGTGCAAGGCAGGCATCCTTGGACGGCGCGAGGTAGGCATCCCTGGGCGGAACCAGCAAGAATTCATCCTCTGCTGGTGGAGGTGGGAGCTGCAGGCAGTCTTCCCATGGTGGTGGATGCGGAACCCGCAGAAATTTGTCCTCTGCTGGTGGAGGTGGGAGCAGCGTGTAGTCTCCTTTATTTGCAGGGGACTGGTGCGGCTCTCCCTCACTTGGAGGGGACTGGTGTTTCTCCTTCTCCTCTTCTTCCTGGAGAATGGGGTAGTTGACCACGAAGTGGCCCCACTCCCCGCAGGCAGTGCACCAGTTCATGGCCCCAAGAGCGCTGAGGTAAGCTTCCCAGCTGCCCTTCGGTCATTCTTCCTCCTCCTCTCCAGGGTGGGGGCAGTTGACGACGGAGTGGCCCACTTTCCCGCAGGAAGTGCCACCAACTCGAGGCCTTGACCAGGAGAAAGTAGCCATCCCAGCGACCACTGCTGGACTTCCCTTTCTTGGGCTGTGGATGCTCGGCCTCTTCCCTCGCACCGGCTTCTTCGCCTTCTTGGCACCGCCCCTCCTTCCCTTCTTCGGGACCAGCAGTTCTATCTCTTGCCATGGAGGGGGTTGGTCGTATGATTTGTGCCTGACCTCGCCAACGGCAAAGCACCACTCCTCCCCTTTGAGGCAGTTGAGGCAGGTTTCATGATCCCCTCCGCGGTCTCTACCTCACCCCAATTGAAGGCCTGCACAAAAAGGGGGTCTTCATATGGGCATGCATCAGGGAGGTGCCCATACTCCAGACAGGCGAAGATCCATGTAGCCCCTCCTTCCTTTAACTCTCTCTGGTGTTCTTGCCACCTCTTCATGTAGTCCTCCACTTTATCCATTTCCTGGCTTTGCAAGAGTGACATCAGACCAGAAGAAGTATGAAGAACAACAAAGGTATGGCAGTGAATCTGTGACGCTACGGCGTCCAGAGTTTTACTAAATAATAATAATAATAAACAAACGATTTCAACAAAAACAGCACACCAAAACAGGACACGGCACTTGCGACCAAAATAAAAAGGTAAACAAAATGGACAACACTAAACAAGACAATGGACGAACAGACAAACAAGCACCATGCTGGCACTTACAGCATGCTGTAGCAATTGTTAGTTTTAATCCAAAACTCCTCTCTCTCACCCATTCTCCACTCACGAACACACAACCCCGAGTGCTTGAAAACATGTAGCTTTTATGCAGCTGTACCAAGACTCGATTGCAAATCAATCATTCAACTGCACGTGACTTAATAAAAGTGCAATTCCCTGTGCTCTCATGTTATTTTACCTGCACATGAAGTGCTGTGCAATTCTCGTGCCTAAATACAAATATATATTTTAAACACTTGTGCTCGTAACCTGTGTTTATATCCTGTGTATAAACACCAACATTAACACACTACATACAACATAAAACACTGATAATGCAATGCACGTGGCTAATTGTCTGTTATCAGAAACTGCTTACAACTATAGCTAAAGTAAATTGCTTCAGGCTGCTCCTTTATTATATATATATATATATATATATATATATATATATATATATATATATATATATATATATATATAGCTCAAGGGCCAGCTGTAGTAGGCGATCACCCGCTCTAAGTCTGGCACAAGACCTCCCAGATCCCTTTGTTGCTAGCATCAGTGTCAAGGATGAATGGCAGGTCAGGGGTGGGCAGCATCAGTAGTGGTGTCTGGGACAGCACCTCCTGCATGGTAGTAAAGACGTTCAGGTAGGCTTCCGTCCAGATGAAATGTCCCCCTTTTCATAGCAGACGATGGAGCTGGTGGGTGATTTCAGCAAACAGAGCTACGAAACAGTGGTAGTAGGAGACAAGGCCTAGGAAACCCCTGCAGCTGGCAGTGGTCAGTCGGGACAAGCCAGTCCTGGACGGCAGTTATCTCCAGATCGGTGTGGATGCCCTCATGGAGCTTCAGATGGTCGCTTGTACTGCTGCAGTACCTACTTACTGGCCCAGAGCATTACACAGGCTGAAGGGCATGGCAAACTACCACAGCTCCTTGCCAATGGAGAAGGCTGTCTTGGGCGAGGCAATAACTGCTTTGCAGGTCCAGCGAGCTGAACCAGGAAGGTCCAATGACCAGGTCCAAGTTCATCAATCTGGGGGCAGGGGGTAGTCCTTATGGGTCACATTGTTCAGCCGCCAGTAGTCGACAGAATCACCAGCCCCCATCCTTCTTGGGTTACAGGACGACGGGTGCAGTCCACTGGCTGTTGGATGGCTCAATGAGGCCAGCCTCTGCATCTCGGCCATTGTCTGCTCTGCAATCTCCTGCTAGACAACAGGTAGCTGCCGAGCTTAATTGGGGGAAGGGTGGGCTCAGTATATAAATGGTCAATTGTAGCTAGAGACTGGGTCATACAAATGCCAGGACAGCTCATTGTAGTCTGCTTGGGACTTGTTTTTGAACAAGCGACTAGATTCGTGATCTTCAGGATTTTTCAGGATTGAAATCTAACCTACCAATTTACCTATCTATCAACCAAATTTTTGGAAGGGAAATCTAAATAGTAAATACAATATTTTGTGTTAGGAGATTCTGGATGCTGTTTATTGTTATAGTAAGACGATCAATAAAGAACACAATATTATCATTTCTTATATGTATTAATGCAGTATTAGTACAATTTTTTTATATATATATATTTGGAAAGGGAGAGTACAAGAGACTGAGAAAGGAAGATTTACTGAAAACAAAAACACTGCAACAACCTAGTACTAATCAGAGGGGACTGTGAGTGCAGTATCTAACTACATCGAGAGTAGCAACTCCTCAGACTATCATATTATTAAGGCAGATCCAGCATTCCAGATAAGCTGCGTACCTGGCAGTTTTACGCATTACAAAATCCAAAATGCATGCAAAAAATTGAATTTAATGCATAAAAGCACATATAGCAATTTTGCTGCACTATCATTATCCAAGGATGATGCCATTTGGGCGGCATGGTGATGCCCAATCAACTCTGAGATCTGGATATAGAGAAATGGTAATGCATCAAAAACAAACAAGAACAACAATTTATCACATACCTAAAACCTTAACACACATGTGTTAGATATAATTTGTCATGAAAAAAAAGCATTTACACAGAAACATTGTTAATCATGTCAATGGTTTTTGTGATTAAACCAAAAGATTAAAAAGAGACAATCCTGTTTTATTCTTAATCAGTTTTTCAGATTGGAAAGTTAGGTGTGTGATAAACAAAACCCAACCACACTGTGACAGGGTCTTGCTCGTGTCACATGTGTGAGTAGCCACTGATTAAGCATACAGACAGACACAGTGCAGGTGGAATTGAAACGCCAGCACAGACGCGCAGAATTTATTAATAAACAAAAGAAAACGAAAGTAAATAAAGACGGTCATGTGATGTTACCAGCGATGGTAACGCACAGAGGACTAATACAACAAGCTGTACAAAAATGCAAAACAAAACACAGTACAAAAAACTACAAATAAAAGGTGCCGTAAAAACGGCTACTGCTACTCCCCTAAACAGGAGGTTATGCTGGAATCCAATTCTCTCCATACTGTAGGCTGTTGCCTGAAACTAAACTCCGTTCCTACCCTGCCCTGGTATACACACGACCGCAGTTTCTTCTTGCTTCAATGCTGGAACCCTGACCTTGGTTAACCCATGCAGTAGTCAACAGTCTCCAGTGGAATTCCAGACCTTTGAAACGCCGAGTCTCATGGCCTTGCAGCAGCCCCGAGCCATCTCCCACAGATGTTTTTGAGTTGACAGACACTCGGTCAAGACCCAACCACCTGCTGATTGAGGACCAGCACAGCCAATCACTTGCTGCCCTTCCCCTCAACCAAGCCTAGCAGGCAACAAGTCTCACTCGAGCACCCTTCTGTAAACAGTAATGTAATTACACAAATCAACTCCAAAACGATACACAATAAACCCACTTCTACATATACACCAACACTAATTTACCATTGTGCAGGGCAATCGCCCTGCCACACACCCCAACAAAAATCAAAGCCAATTTAAACTCCTTTTGATTCTATTTTAAACTCCACACAGATA
The DNA here is from genome assembly GCF_017654505.1 of Polyodon spathula. Classification (NCBI taxonomy): domain Eukaryota; kingdom Metazoa; phylum Chordata; class Actinopteri; order Acipenseriformes; family Polyodontidae; genus Polyodon; species Polyodon spathula. The sequence goes on from NC_054538.1 coordinate 42,074,273, forward strand.
ACTCACATCAAATTGCATTTACCAGAACACTGACTTTTGAATACTGACCTCAAATGTAAATGCTTTAGGATTTGAGGGTTTGCAGAGTCTATGTCAAATACAATTTAAGTCATTAAGACAATTATTCCCCATAACATAACTTACACAAGCCTAATTAATAATTCTGCTACTAACTGGTTCATGATGCAGTGCTTCATAATTATGCTAAAGTGTGTGTGGTAAACTTTTCACTTGGAATCCAATTTGATTTTCATGAGAGCTGGTTAAAGAAAAGAAAAAAAAAATGACAAAGTATTTTTCTGGCAATTTATCCCAATTACTATTACTGGTCTAAGTCTCTGCTGAATATTTTGATGGAAATGTGTTTTTTTGTCCTTGTTACTCAAGTTGTTACTCTGTAGCATTACTGCCCAATTGTATATATAATAGTGTATCGGATGCCATACAATACAAATGTATATTCAATCCATGAAAAGTTAATGGGTGAAAGTGTGCTTGTAACTTAAACAGCACCCAATACAATATTTATATAGTATATATTTTAATGATATATAATGAAGTACAGCTAATTTATATATACTGGTGGGGTTTAGTGGATATAAACAGTCTCCTATGCTTTGTGATAAAGACTCCCAGCACACCCTCCTACTCAGAGGTAGAGTCTTTTTTTTTTTTTTTCGCCACTCTTTGGCGGGCAGTAGCCCAGTTATAAAAACCTGGTGCGGGAGTGTTCGAGGGCTCTCATCCGCCAGTTGGGTTATACTGTGCTGTTGTTGGAGTGGACTACAAGGAGGGCCCTAGTCACAGGCCCTGCAGTGCTAACTACATCCTTTGTATTTTATTCTGTTAATAAACGTCATTATTAGTTTAATTTAAACATTGTATCATTCCCCACCACATAGTATAATGTATGGGTCAGAATATATTACCACATAATAATGTCTCAAGTTGGTTTTGAGCCATAATGCATGAGTACTCAAAACCTTGGTGTTCACATTATTGCGAGTTTGTTTGATATGATATATATATATATATATATATATATATAAAACACGCGCTACATATTCTGACCCATATTATGTAAAGGTCAACGCTGCTAAGAATGCTTCAGAGAGAACTTGATTCAAAGGGGTTCCCAATTTTTTTATATTTTTTTTTACTGACAAGATTTTTCCACAACAGGTTAGCAGAACGTCCATAATTCAGATTTAAAAAGAAAGAGGGTGTGTCTTGTATTTATGCTGTAACATTCCATGAACAATATGACGTCACAAAAAGTAATCTCTTAAAGTACTGAACATAAAACACATGGTACAAACAATGTTAGTAATGTTTTTCATATTGTAACCACACTCGTAGAAAATAACATTATAAAAAAAAGTTTCGTTATTCAATCTTTCTCTCTCTCTCTCTCTCTCTCTCTCTCTCTCTCTCTCTCTCTCTCTCTCTCTATATATATATATATATATATATATATATATATATATATATATATATATATATATATATATATATATATATATAGAGAGAGAGAGAGAGAGGGAGAGGGAGAGAAACAGTGAGAGAGAAATTTGCTTTTAGACCCTCTTCTCTGCTGATTTGTTGACTAATTAATTGTGAAGGCTGCTGATAAGTTAAAGCTGAAAGATCTTTTCAGTTAATTATGAATTCGTCAGAAGTGACAAGGTTTCTTTTTAAATATAGAGAGTAAATCATTTGCAGATTATTATATGCCTTACAACACGAAATATCACTTATGATTATTCATGAAGTGCATTTTTATAACAAATGCACCAGTATTATTTTACAATAGGTGTAATTACTTTCTGAAACGAATCTCTCACCAAGTAAAACAGCAGGAATTCATATTCTACTAGAGCCCAAGTAAAGCCATCAGTTGCAGCACTTGTCATATTTCAATCAAAGCTTAAGCCATGCAGTGATTTTTATACTCAGACCTACATAGCAGAGGAGCAGAATTAATGAATTAGCTATTGATTAAATTCCACTCTAGCAAATCTACCGTGGCAAATAAATGAAGTGCTCAGGGCACGTGAGGCCACGGACAGACATGTCAGGGCAATCGATCAGTAGTTAGTATTCTGCTGGGATATAAGTACAGCAGATAATAATATGACATGCTGGAAAAGACAATGTAAAAACAGAGACTATGCATTGTCAGATTAGAGCAGGGAGGCATTGTCTTTAGTTTTACAATTTACAGGAGGCAGATTTTTTCTCCTACAGCATGCAGTATAACAAAAATGTGACACTTTTGTTATAATGTGACTATACAAAGAAGTAGACGCTCACCAATTAATGTGTTAAGATGACACTAACTTTGTACTGAATTACTTTCAGGAGAGCTTCCATGAAAATGAAGGATTGAAATTGACAATTCATTCTTCATTAAATTCAGGGTTAGTGTCATCAGTGGTATATGAAACTGCCTGGTGCTGTAAAGGAGACAGGTAATGTGTTAGTTAATTAAAATCTTTCACACTGGAACAGTTTTACATGGTGCAAAGGTCGCTTTAACTCATTTTGAACAGGAAGATTGCTATTCGTTTTCGAATAAACATTTTAGCAATCATAAATGTTTTGGTATAAATGGTCCTACAACATTTGCTCGGGTTATAGTACTGTGGATTTATTTTGCTTGAATTATTTTTTTTTTTAAATGGTCCCTAAAAAGCATGAGATTGTTAACAAAATTTGAATAGTATATAGAGAATTCAATTTACAATAAACCAAAATCATTAAGAAGTGTATGTCTTAACATGTTTTAAATTCCTTGCTGGCTACACTGCCGCTACCATTTTTGGATTGAAAGCCACTGGTCTAGGTCACCACCCACATGGAGAAAAAAAGGTCAAACTTCTCATCAGCTGTTTCACAACTGTTTTCCATACACATACCACACACCCTGGTAGCCTTTTCTCTTCAACCACATATGTAGGAAAAACCTCTCCAATATTTGGTCCACTTGTGCTAGAATGAGCCCACAACTCTGAAATATTTAAATATATGGCTGTCAATAAATTCACTGAATGTAAATACATCAGATTTTAAACTGACCACATCAGATTGAACATTTTTGTTCACCACACTAAAGTAACACAACCATTCCAGTCTTACATTTTGTAGTCATGTGTACCATCAGAAACAAACATTTTCAGTATATAATTGAGGGATCTTGTCACACTATCTGTTTGATATAATGTCCATAATTATTTTATTTTCCACTTTTTTCTTGATGTATATCAGGGGTGGGGAATCCTGGTCCTGGAGGGCCAGTGTCCTTTTTTCCAACTGTGCCTTAAATTATTTAATTTGACTAATTATTACCAATTGTTTTTGTAATTAATTAATTTAGGGCACAATTGAAACAAAAACCAGGTGGGACACTGGCCCTCTAGGAACATGGGTTCCCCACCCCTGATGTATATAATCACATTAGACTAACTGTATTAAACTCAAATACAAATAGTCTCTTACCTGTATGCTGTATATAGTAAACGGCAAGAGGCCTACCAATACAAAAGATCCAGATGAGCTCATGCCAGTCTTGTGTTGCCTATAATACACATGCAACAATTACTCTGTGACCACACCGTTTGGGTTAGATGGAGATGCCCAGAGGACATGAACAGCTGTACTATTAAGGGTAACAACCTCTGCAGGGAACACCCCCTCTGGATCTGGAAATGGAGGGTAAAACACAGAATACTCCAGCTGTCACTGCTGAAACACTGCATTTGAACTGAGAGGTCAAAGCAATCCCCTACTAGCTTTATACCATGGTAACATAACTAGATAATAGCTGCTGTCTCTGCTTTGTTGCATATCCAAAAACACTGCAGAAATCCTTCTTCCCCAGTTGAATCCTCATTTGTGTTATATTTGTCACACACATCAATGACCCATGTGTGCTACAAAATCCTACAAAACAGGCTATACATTTTTGAAATTTAAAGCTTTAAAAGTTAGCATAGTTTATCTACTGGGGCAATATTAACTGGAAGAAATACCCATCCTCAGAAGATCCTCCGGCAGACTATTTTTTCTTGGTTTGTTTTAAATCTTTGCCTTGAGGAATTGTTAGGGAGAAATAAACAATGTTTTTCCCCCATTCTTAGCTAAATAGATGTATATACTGGTCGAAGGACTTGATACAAGTTTCCAACAGTAGGTACCACATATGTTATTATTTGAATACATCAATTGAGATTTTAACTAAGGAATGGTCCTCACAGCTTTGCCTCTGGGCAAAGTTGTGCACTCAAGACCAAAGCATTATGTCTGCAATGCCAACTGACATAATGGTCAATTATGGACACATGTGCTCAAGGTTAAAAAAAACTTTGAGATCCGCTGTTTTAATGTCTTTGAATGATGTAATGTCTAAGAGCATACTAGTTGAGTACTAGCTCAAACAGCTTCCTACAGCGCCTAGCTTATCTTATTTTCTAAGACTATTGTAAGGTTTCTTGTTAAGAGATGAAGTTGGTAGACACCACAGGCCAAGGTGGAAAGCCTTAAGCGTAATTGGAAATTTTAGAGTGTTTCATTATTGCAAATTCCACTGGCTGCAACCAGCAAGACATAGATCACACAAGTGTCTGGTAAATCAAATAGCTTTGAATCAAAAGTCATCCCTGCACATCTGCCACCACCTGAAGCTACTGGAGAAATCATTCAATACAGGTAAACCACAAAAAGGGTAATCATCCAGAACAGGAGTTCTCAAACTTTTTAAGTCTGGGACCCCTTTTTTGTGAGGGTGAACAACTTGCGACCCTCAATTTCCATGCAAGTAAAATTTAAACATACAGGTATATTTTGAAACAAATGTATGATTTCAAAACATTTAAATCACCTACTTTAAATGTGCATTGGCAGTCAAAGACTAATTTAATAATCTACACATTTTCAACTTCGAAAGACATTAAAATGCAAAAACAATATATCCTACCTTTTTGGTGTGATGGGTGCGTCTGCTTTTCAGACAAGGCTCTATGCTGGTAATACACATTAGCAGATGAACATTGGGACGTTTAAGGTATTTGCTTTTGATTGCAACCAGATTTGAAAATGATTACTCACAAAAGCATGTCTGTGCAAAAGGCACAAGCACTTTCATGGCTTTGCATACTAGCTCTGAGTATTCCATGTGCAGAGATAACCAACAATCACAAAGTAAATGTTTTGGAAAAGTGAGCTTCAGGGTACTAGCACATGATAAATCCACAAGCTTGTCCTGTACTGCTGGGGGCAAGGCTGCATTTTCAACAGCATCTTCTTCAAATGGGTTTCTTATCCAAAGGCTACTTGATGCTGTAACTTGAGCATGATATTTGAACTCCTTTTATTTTACTCTGTCCTACTACAGGAATAGAGTTGAGTGTTTAAATAAGAGAGTACTTTAGACGGTAGTCTCTCTTTCAGAGTTTTGACGGTGTGGACGTGACACATGTCACTTATAATTCCAAAACTTACTTATCGAAGCTAGGACTTTAAAAAGAAGGTTCCACTTCCATGTGCAGGACATTTGAAAACGCTCATTAACTCGACACTAGTTTGTATAGGCGCGAGATTAGCAAGCATTGCAACTGTTCGGTTACACTTAGAACCTCTTGAGTTCGTATTCCTTATCATTGTTTCTCCAGAAAAAAAAAAAAAAAAAAACACAACTTTCAAGTAAGTCGAGTCAAACTTCCCTACAGAAAGCATTGTACTTTCGGTATGAAACAGAAATTCCTGATGTCTTCTGAATTCCCATTTCTTTGCAAAGCACAGTAAACAAATGTGCATAGTGTTGGTTGACTTTTGATGACGTTTCAACCACTTGTTACTAGCTTCAAGTGGCACCTTCGGAGTAGTTCGTGGAACACTTAGCAGCTAAAGTTTAAGAAATATCGAAACAAGTACTCCAATAATTTGTTACTCAGGAATTAGAGTCACGTACCACTGTTCTGTTTCTTTTAATCTCGTGGCTGGTCACCAGACATACAGGACAGCACCGACACCGTTGTAGTCATGTATGTGGTTCCACCCGAGGGTCAGGTTAGGTCTGTCGTAGCGAAGAAACGGAGTTTCATTTTTAAAGTACCTAGGAAAGGAACAGTAGCTTGACCTGAAAGTGGACGACAAAACAATACATCCTCCTGCACAGATCCATCACAAATGTATCTTACAAAAGCTAAGAGCTGTGCAGCCCCTGACACATCAGTTGATTCATCGAGTTGGGTAGCAAAAAAGTCACTGTTTTTCACTTTCATGTAAAGCTGTTCATGAATGTCAGCAGCCATTTCATGAATGTGCCGTGCAACCGAATTGTTTGAAAGGGGTATAACTTTTAATTTACTTGCGGAATCAGGTCCCAGCATAATGGTTGCCATGTCAGCAGCACATGGCGCTATAAGTGATTCAGCAATGGTGTGGGGTTTACCACTTTTTGCTATCCACAAAGCAACCATGTAGGACGCACAGATCGCCTTACTATTCACACTGCTTGCTTGAAAAATGACAGCCTGTTTTTTTTTTCAGATTCGATAACTTCTTTTGGAAAGAAGTTTTTTTTTTTTTTTTTTTTTTTTTTCTTTTTGTCCTTCAGGGAAGGATGCTTGGTTTCTAAATAACAGTGCATTTTTGAAGGCGTCATACTTTCATTAGCAAGTATTTCACCACAAAGAACACACTGCGGTTGTGGGTTAGTCATGGATCCAGCATATGTAAACCTCAGCTCAATATATTTTTCATCATATTTCAGAATTTTCGCTTTTGAAACATGACTTCCAGCTCACATTCCTCACTGCCACCTTAGAAGCAGGCTTTTTCAAAAACCAATCCATATTATTACACAATGTAGTTTGCTAATACTGAAACTCATCCACAAAAAAAGCTTCTTTGTAAAATGGTCACTTAGTTTATTACGTTTTCATATGAGATTAACTCTTCTTTGCTTCATTGATTGACTCCTTTCTTTTATGGTTACCAGAATAATCGGTGAGAAATATCAAGGAAAGGACCACATAATTATCATACCCAATTCTAAAGAGACTCCCAGTTCACCCTTCAAAGTTTAGCCCATTAGATCGGTCACTAAGTAACTGAATTCATTGATGTAAAAATACAGCGGGGGAACATGCTAAGTATTAGATTATATCATATATGTGAGTGTACTGTGTATATATATATATATCTATATATATATATATATATATATATATATATATATATATATATACACACACACACAGATTTTGGATGTACTGTATTCATATTTTGGATCTATAGGATCTGAACCTTAAAAGACACTCCGCGATTTAGTGACCTGTAATACAAAGCTGTACTGTTCTTGTGAGATCAATTTCCAGTTCTCTTAAATATGGTTTTAAACCTTTATAAATACTGACAATAATGGGGTGGTACTCTGTTTTTGGGACATTGTATCAATAAAATACTGGTATAACGAGCCATTACAAAGCTACCTCCAAGTTGTTTTTTTTTTTTTTTTTTTTCTTGTTCATCACAGGACTTTACATTTAGTACATAGTTCACTTTTTAATTAGCACTATGTTAACATACACATTATAAAGTCACTTAAGATGATCTTTAAGTTCACCTACAGTTGTTAAAAATGTACTGCCCTTTAGGCTGTAAGATAATGAAATTATCCCGGAAAGCACTTTGTTAAACGACCTGTAACCCTTATTTAGGAGGTAATCATTTTGTAATGTTTTAATGCAATTTTTATTATGGTGATAAGATTAGGTGGTGGGGTTTAAATATATTTTGAAGCTGCCTACTGTTTCTTATAGTGTAGAAAATGCCACTTAAGCAATTCATTGTCATCAGAAATTTTAAATAGGGGATATATGATATTAAGTTATTTTTGTTTTTTAAAGCTTTTCAGTTGCTTCAATAGTCTTTATATAAATCTTATCTATTACCAAGACATAATAAACACAGTAATCATAAATACATGTAGATTTTACCCATATAAATAAAATGCATGGTGACATGTAATATTCAGTGTAGACTAAGTATTATGAACTAAGGAAATTATAGAAAGAGCTAAAATGTCTCAATAAGAAAGCTGCATAAATTGAGAATATATTAGAAATGATTTTCAATGTTTTTAACTTCAAAGTGTAAATAAATAAATAAATAAAACTTGTCCTGTTGTGTACCCAGTATGAAACCAATTTCTAATGGCTTTAGGTCTTTATAATACAGAAACAAAAAAAAAGTCACATGACCACAGATGGCAGCTATATTTGATCACTGATCAAAGTAACACCTTTTTCTCTAAAAATATTATGTGAAATTCGATTTAGTAGTCAGTGTACACTGTATGCACAGATAATAAATATTTAAATGAAAACAAAAACAAAATATAAACATCATTGCATTGTAGTCTACCTTCTATTATAGTCTTGTCCCTCACCAGGAAATCAATTGCATAATCATCCAACTCATTTTCAAAATTAGCCCTAAAAATGTCCATTCAATCTGAGCATCAGCTTTGTTGCAACACTGATACAAAATTACAAATTTCAAAACTGTTAAAAAATATATCACTGTGATAAATACAACATAACAGATATCAAGGTAATTTAAAGTGTCCTTGGTCCCTTTAAGAGTTAGGATTTTACTTGCAATGCTATACAGCGCAATGACCAGTGGTGCAGCTAGGAATGGAAATTTGGGTGTGCCGCAACTTCGGGTGGACGGGCAAGTACCGAAGGTCTGACGTCACAGGAAATAGTTTACATTACAAACATGATTTAAATCAATTAATTAAAATAGTTGCACGTATACACTGCAGATACAAAGCACATGTGCATACAACCAACCAAAACAAACACACTGTGCACAATAGTTGCAAAAACCGTTTCATTTGACAACAAAAAAGCGCAAACAGAAACGAAAAAAAATCCCCAAACAAAAAGCTGTATTGCTTTTTTTCTTAGCTTCATTGTAATCTCTTAGCTGTATTGTAATCTCTTAGCTGTATTGTAATCTCTTAGATTCTATATTGTAAGAACTTGTTACCTCTGTAACTCGCCTTGCGTAAGGACGTCTGACAAGCAAAAATTAAAAATCAAGCTGAGCTCCTGCTGCCTTCAAAACTATCAAAACTAAAATCTTATGCTGTGCTGAGAATACCTCGTTCCAGCTGAATATGGCTGTTTTCGTTTTCACTGCATTTTCTCAGGTACAGCTAAACAACGATATTGCGTTGGCTGCAAAAAAATGTAACAAGCAGACAAAAATAGAATTTTTTAAAACAGCCTTGAGTGACAAATTCTACAACATTTTTCAAGTTTTGTAAAACTTTTAAAATTATGTTGACACGCTAATGAAGTAATTTCCATAAATCTTATACACGAGAGAAAAATTAATGGCAAACCTTAAAGACAAAACACAAGTTTTTGTATTTCTTTACTACGTAGAAATAATTATGACGTTTTAAAAACCACAGATACCTTCAAATTATTAATAAATTGTAACATCACACAAATCATTAACTTGATAGGTCATTGCACAGTAGTATGACTCGAACATCAATCATGAAATCGGTGTTTTTTTGACCTCGTTGCCATAGTAAAATGCATGGCGCTGATAAAAGTATTAATTCACAGTGTGAAATACTGTAAGGAAAATAAAATGCCTGTTTTTTTCACACTAAATTGCAATAAGCTGAAAGCAACTTACTTTTTTTTGCCAATGCCATCCTACTGTACACATTCCAAACACACTCATTTTTTTGTTCCCAAAATATTTTTAAGATGGAAAACTGTCTATACGGAACACTCCCAACCACTATAGCTCCCATGTAACCATTTAAAATATTTTAAGTAGATAGAAATAAATGTATTTACATATATTCGTAGTGAATGTACTTTAAAAAGTCAAACAGGCAGTGTCACCAAACTAATGAGAACACATACACTTGAAGCAATTACTAAATACAATGAAAGTCAGTCAATTACTTACCATTGCCTAATCAGTATCCTTCCGTCTCCGCTCCACTGTCCTTACACAGGATAAAGTGTCGGGGCTTGCAGTTATATAGTCATGACACTCCAGAAAATCGCACATATCTCTTCAAACAATTTTAAGCTATTTGTCAGCATTCGGTCAGCTGTCTTAATCCTGTTCACTCGAGACTTTCTACTAAACTAAATTGTTAAATTGTGTGCATATTTATTTTGTCGTTGACCGCCGCACCGCTAGTAACTTACTTTAAAAATGCACATTAAAATAAATGTCTGTTTTGAACAAATCCGCACCAACTGCCTCGCAAGCTGTCAATCAAACGTGACTTGCACATGATCCATTGTGTGAGAGGAAAATCCATCCTAAATATTTGCATCAAAACTACTACATTGATTTGATTGGCTAAAGCCTGCGCATTAAAATAAAAAATAGCCTTTTTGACTTAAACTTAAACACCCGCCTTCGGGGCACACAAATGACGTTTATTATTATTATTATATGTTTTTATAAATGTACTTAAACTTGGCATTCACGTAGACATAGATTTAGGTGGGCCTGCGTGCAAACCAGGCCCACCCGTGGGTATGCCACTGACAATGACATACAAAAGATACACATCTATTGTTTTGGACTGCTTGCAACCATCTGTTTAAACTTGATCTGCAGTATGTTCTTGTTTTTCCATTATCTCACTTTTACATGGAAAAAAGTTAGATGGCGTGTTGGAACAATCCAGAAGATGCAGACAAGTTCTGTTGTATGTCTGCATCTAACCACCTTGGCAGTGACTCATGGTGGAACATTTCTCAATAGCTGAGCTTGCACCCTCCAATCAAGAAATACCTTGTGTTTGACTGTCTTTCTAACAGTACACTGCTTCACATTTGACAGGGAGCTTAGGCCCCGCTGATGCATAGATGGCAGGACACAGAGACAGGGAGTATGGATCAGAACATGTTGTGCTAATATCCTCTATTAGAGCGTAGTGCCACTGTTTCACTGGGAGCCCCTATTGATCTGGAGCTTGAAGACAAGCCGCACTTAAGCATTTTAACGTTTTAGCCCTTTTCCTTTTTAATAACAGGACATTTATAAAAGAAAGATGATTGATCTCAACCTCCACAAAAATCAATCTTCATTCTTAGATTTTGAGCAGCACACCTTTGGGTACTAACCTCCATCAGAAGTTGTGGCATGGATCATCTCACTGGCAGCTCTGAGGGCCTCATTGAAAAACCTGGAAGAAAAGCTGATACTCTCTATTAGGGCACACGTCACTGGTTACTGTATAGTTTACATGAGCTGGAAAGGTAGTGGAGTGGTTGTAGGTGGAAGAATTCATGAGAAGTATGTAGTGTACCCTGGACTGTTTGGCCTGACACTTCATTCCCAGGGTTAAAAGGAAGTCGGTCATCTAGAAAGGGGGCGGAGCTTTGGTGCACTAACTCAGCGACCCAGAAGGACCTGTGATTTGTGTGTCAAAGTATCGTGAGTGTTTGTTTTGTTTGTCTATAATTGTTACTTGTTATTATTAGTAGACGGCTAACACGTTCCAGAGCTGTCGCCAAAGGCCAGCACGAACCTGGAACAGCACTGCACCATAAAGTCATGTGTCACTTGTATCTGCACTAAGAGCACTATAACACTCACTCAGGACTGGTGACCACGTTTTGTATTGTGTTCTTTTGCAAATCGACTGTGCTTATTATTTGGGATTGTAAACCTGTTTTTGATAACTGTACAATACCCATTGCTGGGTATTGCCTGGGATTTATTATTTGTGGTCACCAGACCAGGATTATAAATAAACACCATTGCACCTGGATTCTTATTGTCTGCCTTTTCATTAATCACTGCATCACTCCTGCACCTGCATACTGCAAGCCACTTTGCCACACATATATAATAATGAAATATTTAAAAAAACTCCAATTTCAACAAGCCATAAATGGTGCTGCCAAACAAACTCCTTAAACACATTTATTTTGCCTTTATCTGAGCTACATGACGTACTACTGATGAGGTCCTGATGTTAAACTACTTCACTTCTTATGGTTTAAATTCCATGGACAAAATGGCAGGGAGTTAATATATATCTCATGGGTTAAGAATGACTACATAGCATGCACATTTACAACATTTATTTAAAATTAAAAAATGTCCACTGAACTGGACAAATTCTTACATGATCCAATCCACTTGTATTGCAGTGTGGCTTCCTTTGGTGGGAATTCCAGCTTTGAGTTACCAGTTGCAAATCCCACATAATTATGCACCAGCAACTTGTAATCATATGTTGTGTACCTACTACCTACAGTAAAACAGAACATTATTTTAATATATTTTACTATATCAGCTTCTCAAAAGTCCAGTTTCTTAACAAAGAATACAGAATATAAAAAGCTGAAATGGTTGGAGAAATGCAATGATCACCTAAAGCAAGATAAGCACAAAATAATGTAATTCTTGAATATTTGTTTAAAATATCTTTAAACATTATTAAAAGATGGCATCAGTACAAAAAACAGATTTGTACACACTGCTAAAATTTGTTTTAAAGCTCATTTTTTGTAATCTCACCTGCTAAGACCCTTATCTTCATAAAACAATTTGGCTCCTGAGTAAATATTGTACAACCGATTTAAATCTTCAGAGGGATTGGAGGCAAGGGGTTGTCAGATTTTATGTCTCAGCAGCTCATATCTGGGGATGCAATTGGCACACACATTATCAGGCCCATTTTTGTTAATTCACTATGTGTTTGAACTGCACATTTTGCTGGGTTCATTTTTAGCAACAATATTTCAGCAATTTACTCTGCAGTCAAAACTCTGCCTAAATACAATTTGATTTGCAGTTAATGATTCAGAACAGTTTCATAACACCAGACCTTCATCAGATTAAGGTAAACACGACAAAATAAAAGTTTTGAAAGCAGCAATGATGTTTTTTGTTGTGTAGCCACTTATGAGCTGTAAAAATTAAATAAAACAAGTACTGCACAGTAAGTGACTATAAGTATTTTACAAGTGCAAACCATCGATATGAACTATGTATCTGCTATATTTTACCACTGGATAGCCATGTGTGACCAGAATGGCTGCTGGTGACGTCAGACCCGATAGACAGACAACAGTACTGGTGTCGAATGTGCTGGTTCCTGTCAGATGAATAGAACAGAAATGCTGTCTTCTGACTGATTGCTGTAGAGGGCATTAATGGCCAAGAAATGCGATTGTCCAAACAATCATCATCGATAAAGTACAATAAGGTATCAATCTGCCAAAAATGAACATTTAGTAAAACTGTCAACTGTCAGAACCAAAACAAGCCCATGAAACAATGGCTATAACAGGTCACAAAAACGAGTCCTCTATAAAAAATGACTGGTTCCATCTCTGTCCAACAAACGAGAATGATCTTCACATCTTTCATAAGAACATAAGAACATAAGAACATAAGAAAGTTTACAAACGAGAGGAGGCCATTCGGTCCATCTTGCTCGTTTGGTTGTTAGTAGCTTATTGATCCCAAAATCTCATCAAGCAGCTTCTTGAAGGATCCCTGGGTGTCAGCTTCAACAACATTACTGGGGAGTTTATTCCAGACCCTCACAATTCTCTGTGTAAAAAAGTGCCTTCTATTTTCTGTTCTGAATGCCCCTTTGTCTAATCTCCATTTGTGACCCCTGGTCCTTGTTTCTTTTTTCAGGCTGAAAAAGTCCCTTTGGTCGACACTGTCAATACCTTTTAGAATTTTGAATGCTTGAATTAGGTCGCCACGTAGTCTTCTTTGTTCAAGACTGAACAAATTCAATTCTTTTAGCCTGTCTGCATATGACATGCCTTTTAAGCCCGGAATAATTCTGGTCGCTCTTCTTTGCACTCTTTCTAGAGCAGCAATATCTTTTTTATAGCGAGGTGACCAGAACTGCGCACAATATTCAAGGTGAGGTCTTACTAGTGCATTGTACAGTTTTAACCTTACTTCCCTTGATTTAAATTCAACACTCTTCACAATGTATCCAAGCATCTTGTTAGCCTTTTTTATAGCTTCCCCACATTGTCTAGATGAAGACATTTCCGAGTCAACAAAAACTCCTAGGTCTTTTTCATAGATTCCTTCTCCAATTTCAGTATCTCCCATATGATATTTATAATGTACATTTGTATTTCCTGCATGCAGTACCTTACACTTTTCTCTATTAAATGTCATTTGCCATGTGTCTGCCCAGTTCTGAATCTTGTCTAGATCATTTTGAATGACCTTTGCTGCTGCAACAGTGTTTGCCACTCCTCCTACTTTTGTGTCGTCTGCAAATTTAACAAGTTTGCTTACTATACCAGAATCTAAATCATTAATGTAGATTAGGAATAGCAGAGGACCTAATACTGATCCCTGTGGTACACCACTGGTTACCACACTCCATTCTGAGGTTTTTCCTCTAATCAGTACTTTCTGTTTTCTACATGTTAACCACTCCCTAATCCATGTACATGTGTTTCCTTGAATCCCAACTGCGTTCAGTTTGAGAATTAATCGTTTGTGCGGGACTTTGTCAAAAGCTTTCTGGAAATCTAAATAAACCATGTCATATGCTTTGCAATTATCCATTATCGATGTTGCATCCTCAAAAAAATCAAGCAAGTTAGTTAGACACGATCTCCCTTTCCTAAAACCATGTTGACTGTCTCCCAGGACCCTGTTACCATATAGGTAATTTTCCATTTTGGATCTTATTATAGTTTCCATAAGTTTGCATATAATAGAAGTCAGGCTTACTGGTCTGTAGTTACTGGGTTCAGTTTTTTTTCCCTTTCTGTGGTTCGGTATTACATTTGCAATTTTCCAGTCTGTTGGTACCACCCCTGTGTCAAGAGACTGCTGCATGATCTTGGTTAGCGGTTTGTAAATAACTTCTTTCATTTCTTTGAGTACTATTGGGAAGATCTCATCCGGCCCAGGGGATTTGTTTATTTTAAGAGCTCCTAGTCCCTTTAACACTTCTGCCTCGGTTATGCTAAAGTTATTTAAAACTGGATAGGAACTGGATGACATGTGGGGCATGTTGTCAGTATCTTCCTTTGTAAAAACTTGTGAAAAGTAATCATTTAATATATTTGCTATTTTTTTTTTCTTCATCTACGATTTTGCCATTTGTATAACTTAAACATTTAATCTCCTCTTTGAATGTTCTCTTGCTGTTGTAATATTGGAAAAACATTTTGGAATTGGTTTTAGCTCCCTTAGCAATGTTCATTTCTATTTCTCTCTTGGCCTTTCTAACTTCCTTTTTGACTTGCGTTTGCAGTTCCGTGTACTCTTTCTGCGTACTTTCTTTTTGGTCTTTTTTAATGCTCTGTAAAGTGCCTTTTTTCGCTGAATATTTTTTTTAATTGATCTATTAAACCATTTTGGCAATTTAGTTTTACATTTAGATTTGTCTACTTTAGGGATGTAATTGTTTTGCGCCTCTAGTACTACATTTTTGAAGAACAACCATCCTTCTTCTGTGGGTGTTTTCTCTATTTTACTCCAATCTACTTCTGTTAGTCTCTGTTTCATACCTTCATAGTTTGCTTTTCTAAAATTGTAAACCTTAGCTTTAGTCATTACTTTTGGGGTTTTAAAAAACACTTCAAATGAGACCATGTTGTGGTCTGAGTTTGCCAGTGGTTCTCTGACCTCTGTTTTAGTTATTCTATCTTCGTTATTTGAAAAGACTAAATCAAGGCATGCCTCCCCTCTAGTCGGTGCCTTGACAAATTGTGTTAGGAAGCAGTCATTTGTCATTTCCACCATTTCTATTTCATCCTTTGTGCTACCCACCGGGTTTTCCCATTTTATTTGGGGGAAGTTGAAATCCCCCATTAGTATGGCTTCTCCTTTGCTACACGCATTTCTAATGTCATTGTATAACAGATTATTTTGCTCACCGTCTGAATCTGGCGGTCTATAGCATGCTCCTATTATTATGCCCTTTGAATTTTTGTCTGTTATTCTGACCCATATTGATTCTGTTTTATTTTCTTTGTCCAGGTTTAACACCTGGGCTTCAAGACTGTTTCTTATGTATAGCGCTACCCCTCCTCCTCTTCTGTCCTGCCTGTCTTTCCTATACAGTGTATACCCACAAATATTATATTCGTCCCCATCACTCTCAGACAACCACGTTTCTGTAACACCTATCACATCATAGTTACCTGTTAGTGCAGTAGCTTCAAGTTCTAGAATTTTGTTTCTGATACTTCTAGCATTTAGATAAATACATTTAATGGTTGTCTTACCTGAGTTGTTGTCCTTGTTTTGATGCGGTCTCCCTTCTGTTTTTTGTTGATTTCTCCCCCCTTCCTTTCTAGTTTAAATGCTTCTGAACCTGCTCGAGGATCTTTTCTCCAAGTAGACTGGTTCCCTTGTTATTTAAGTGCAGTCCATCCCGTCTATACAGATAGTCCTCGTTGTAGAATGTGGTCCAATGATCAAGATAGGTGAAGCCTTCCCGTGTGCACCACGTCTTCAGCCATGCGTTTTGATTAATTATTTCCAGCTGTCCATATCGTCCTTTGCAAGGTGCCGGTAGTATACCAGAAAATACCACAGTTTTGGTTTTCTCTTTTAATTTCCTTCCTAGCTCTCTGAATTTGTTTTGCAGGGATTTTGGTCTGTCTCTTCCAATGTTGTTTGTACCGATGTGGACGACTACTACCGGGTCGTCTCCTGTTCGTTCTAGGAGCCTGTCCACGTTCTCAGTGATGTGCTTGACCGAGGCTCCCGGAAGGCAGCACACTGTTGTAGTAAGGGGGTCCAAACTGCGAATTGAACTTGCTGTGTTTCTCAATATGGAGTCCCCAACAATCATGACCTCCCTTCTTTTTGCTGTCTGGTCACCACTGTCAATAGGGTCCTGGATGTTGTTCCTTTCGTTCTCTTGTTGTTGGTTCTGCTCATCAAAATTCTGAAGTGACTCAAATTTGTTGGTTGTTTT
The DNA here is from genome assembly GCF_017654505.1 of Polyodon spathula. NCBI lineage: Eukaryota > Metazoa > Chordata > Actinopteri > Acipenseriformes > Polyodontidae > Polyodon > Polyodon spathula. Next base: position 42,091,266 of record NC_054538.1, read on the forward strand.
GATTTCTGGTGGTTGTGTTTGACGAAGTTTCTTTTTTTCCCTGCTTCTGCCTACCTGAACCCAGCTGTTCTGACCTTCTATCTCCCTGGTGGCTTTCAGTCTTTTAGGGGTGATGCAGACTTCCATGAATTGTGAGTGTGCCAGTTCCTCAAGATCCTGTTGCTGTCTCACTTCTTCCAGCTCCATTTCTAGCATACTTACTAGTTTATGCAAATCCTGGATCACGCTGCACTTTATGCACACTTGGTTTAGCTCCGCTGGGTTTTCTCGGATTTCCCACATCAAGCAGGTGTCACAGATTACTGGCTTGAAGACCATGTTGAGGGTTTTTCTTTTGAAGTTTAGTTTCTTCTGCAGCCATCAACCTGCTTTCAAACTGCTTCTAAACTGCTCTGTACTTTTCCACGCCTGTATTTCTCCCACTCACTGTCGCTTCCACTCTCTGTCGCTGGGAAGACTGCCTCGTTTAACTGCGTTGTTCTGCTGTGCTGTTGGCTCCTCCCCTCGCCCGTGTCTCAGAACGGCACTGAATTTGAATCAGCTGCTCCGAGTTTCAGCTTGTTTGTTATCAAAAAAACACACGCGGCTGTTTGACTTTGAGATGCTGCTGTGTTTCCTCAATGTCCTCTGTTTACTGATTAAAGCAATTCAAGATGCAATTTCTCCTTACTGCTTCTAAACTGCTCTGTACTTTTCCACGCCTGTACTTCTCCCAATCGATGTCGCTTCCTCTCGCTGTCGCTGAGAAGACTGCCTCGTTTTAACTTCCAATGTCTTAGCTCCTGCATCTATAGTTGAAAATCAGCAGCAAACCTTCCAACAAACTGCAAACCTGCAAAAACACATTAAAAAACCAAAGCCCAATGCTTGGATCCACCCTCAGAAGTCACAGCCACTAACATAGTGCAGTTTTGAAAAAGCAGGTTTCACAGGAAACCGGCATTTCAACTTGAAATAAATAATCTAAAAAAAAAAAAAAAAAATTAACTTTGCAAAATATATATAATATATATATATATATATATATATATATATATATATATATATATATATATATATATATATATATATTTGTTAGCCAGCGTAGTTCAGGGGGCGTGCAGCAAAGGGCTTCCAATTTTCTGTCAATTAGTACCTATTTTCTATTTAAGACCTGATCACTTGCACCTTCGCTGTCTAGCGTTTCGTTTTTGTAGCAAACGCTCAGACACCGTCTTTTTGTGCTTCACCTCCCAAAGCACAAATTACCGTTCCTTCATAAGATCCTGCCCTGGATTTCTATTAGCTACGGTCAACGTTTTAAAGACCTATCCAGTCAATTCCATACTCAATTTCAACTTGTGGCGGCTTGTGCTTTCGACTGGTCACAACATGCTCCAACAACACTGCTGTTCTGCAACTTTTCCACCGGCGCCTCTCAGTCCGTGGCTACCACGGTAACGCCCTCATTGCGTGACTGCAGTGAGTGGTAAGTTGCCATGGTGACCAGGCAGCTTCATCCGGCACTGCGAGCTCCATGCCTCAGTACTGCAATTTTCTGGCTTGCTGCTGCTGCGCTTTCACAATCTGCGAGGGCTCGTTCAACTCGCCGAATTGTGACATCTAAATACTGTGTTAACGTATTTATATACATGACAGTCCTAAAACATGTAACGAAGATATACAAATCTAAAAGAATACGCAGTTATTGTTCTACACCGACAAGGATTTTAATCACAATAACCAAATATATTCTACCCGGCTTCACTCAAGCCAATGGTTAATTCTAATCATAACCGCTAGATGGCAGTATAACACCACAAATTTTATATAGTCTCTAAGCTGGTTTGCTATCACTGTGAAGCTTGCACGCTCCGGCTTTTTTATACATTCCTGCAGTTTGTTGTCACTCCGAGGGATTCGCAGGAGTCTCCCTTCTCCTCAACCTTTTGTAGCAACTGACATTTTCCAATTTCAACTCTTCCCCTCTTCAAGGACCTGGTCATGAAGCAACCTTACTCAGCTGTTTTTGAGATGCTCAGTATCTACCATCATAGTAACGTCCTGCTTCCCTGCATCAAGCATCCATTCCTGTGACTTATTCCTGTTCCCAGATTCGTGTTTCCTCATCTGGCGCTGCTCCTCCAATCGGACCAGCTTCATCAAAGTCATCATTTCATTAACACGAGCCGCTAGTCAGTCATGGAACCATGTCCTATGATTTATCAATGTTCCAGTCAATGTCCTCCTATCCCCAATAGACAATAAACTGCTCCCAACCAAAAATTAATAGGTTTTGCAGATGCCTCGGAGCAACACATTCTTCATCCTCTCTGGTTCTGCAGCGGTCTCAGATCTCTGCAATCTTCATATCTGCCCAAAAGCAGCCCCATCTCTGGCTCCATCTAAATCTGCCTTAACACTGAAAGACCAATATCTACTGCATTCAGCAGATCCCTACTCTCTGCAGCAGACCACCGCACTCTACCAATGGTAGTCCTCCTTTCTCTATTGCAGATCTCTGCTTCAGAAGATCTCTGCTCTCACAGCTGGGCCTCTGCACACTACTGACAGCACTCCATTGTTTTCTTCCTCAGACCTCTGCTCTGTTCAGCAGATCCCGCCCTCTACTGCTAATCGCTCCTCCCTACAGCAGATCTCTACTTCCTCTTCAGATTAGCTCACTACTGCAGCTGCAAAAGTCGCTCTAGTTTACTGTTTAAATCTGCAACTGCAGTTCTCCAGAGCCTACAATGCTCCAGCCTTCCTCCAATACGTAGATCGTGGCAGCATTCCCACAATCAAGGCTAACACTAATCCCCATCTAATCAAAATACAGGGCACTTCCTCAGCAATCCTAGTCATATCTCCGCTCATCCTCTCAAATGTTACAGCATTAATACTTGGTTTGAGACATGGTACGAGACTAGAAATCTGTCGATTATCAGCTAAGGATTTCCACTATTAAGTGAATAACTGGCGTTGCGAAACCCATATCTCTGAAATTGAGTTTAACTTTTCCATTTCAAGCAGACATGATAGTAGCAAACTGCTGATCGATCCTGTATTAACTAACACATAGAAAGGCGGCATCTCATCTCTGCCCTCATTTCTATAATATGGGGCGCAAAGGCACTGTGCTTCAGTCCAGCTGCCACCTCAGCCCTCAGTTCCAGCTCTCCTTCTGCCTCTACTTTCAGTATCCAAGTTCAGTCAGTTGGTCCCATTTGCTTCCACAACCCCCATCCAGAATCCTCAGCTTCTCCAGATGCTATTTGACTGAATCCTACTCTCAGTAACCTTCTTCAATCTGTCTCTCCACCTTCTTCAAGAGCTCCTATTATACAGCCTGCTCAGTGTCTTCAATCCTCTGCGCCCAGATTCGAATAATCATTCGAAGAGCAGGCCTCACTCCTTGACTCCACCCTCGCCTCCTCGCAGACCTCCCTCCTCTCCACCCTCGCCTCCTCGCAGGCCTCCCTCCTCTCCACCCTCGTGTCCAGAGCAGACCTCCCTCCTTGACTCCCCCCCACCCTCCCCTTCCCCCCAGCCTTATCACGAATGTGGGGGAGCTGGTCCTCCTCTGCAGTGGATTCCAACATTCATTCATCCTTCCCTGATATAGTTGCTGCTCCTTCTAAAAACACTAGTATGCCTGGAGTGGGGGCTACCTGTCTGCCCGAGCCACTAGAGGTTTTCCCCTAATCAGCCTCAAGGGTTTTTTTCCTCTCCACTGAGCAGCAGGTATACACATAGTCACATCCCACTAAATTACTAACCATCCTCCTGTTTGTCCCGTTTGTCCTTCTAGTCTTTTGTTTGTTATGCGCTGGCATGTGCTGTCTTTTGTTTGTCTCACGGTGTGGGAGATCTGGTGAGGAGCCGGGGGTCCATCCTTTTGGGGGACAAGTGATCTCACTTCCCCGACCTCAGGGCAGGCTTCAGCCTCCGTTGACCTTCAGGGGGGTTCTCACCATGTGAGTCAGAGCGGACCCCCAGCCACACTTTGTTCTTTCGCAGCTCCTGCACTTATCTTGCCTCACTCAAGGCTCTGTTGGCTGTTGGACATGTTGGCATCTCCGCCCTCAGTCAGTGACCACTTTCTGTATCCTGTCTTCGGTTGCTGGGTCCTTCGCCCCTGGGCTCATGTCGGCATTGTCGCCCTCAGTCAGTGACCATCCTTCTATCTGATTTCGGTTGCTGAGTCCTTCGCCCCTGGGTTGTGTCGGCATTGCCACCATCAGTCAGTGACCACCTTCTATTCTAGCTTCCATGTCCGACTTCGCTGGTCTGCCACTAGAGTGGGCCCCGCCTGCTCTTCTATTTCTAGCCGGAACTCTGTCCTACTTATCGCTCCCTTCTGCTTCTTCTGCCCTATCCCTACCCCCCAGCTCACGCCTCGTGAAATGTTAGCTTTTGTAGTTCAGGGGGCGTGCAGCAGGGGGCTTCCAATTTCCTGTCAATTAGTACCTATTTGCTATTTAAGCCCTGATCACTTGCACCTTCGCTGTCTAGCGTTTAGTTTTCCTCCTCCTCCCCTCCTCCACCTTCTCATACATGCCTTTGCATCAGTTGTCTCTGGGGGGCAAGTGATCATCACTTCCCCGACCTCAGGGCAGGCTTTCACACCTGCCTAAAACTTTTGCACAGTACTGTATGTGTATATATATATATATATATATATATATATATATATATTATATATATATATATATATATATATATATATATATAGTGCTGTGAAAAAGTATTTGCTCCCTGTCTAATTTTCTGCATACTTATTTAATTTATTTATTAAAGAAAGTTATGCAACATCCAAGGCCCCAGTGTGAAAAAGTAATCGCTGTAGAATTCTCTGATACAGTGCAGAATTCAAGGTTCCTTCAGTGATGGCAAGTCGTTCAGGTCCTGATGCAGCAAAGCATCCCCAAATCATGACACTACTTACTGTGAAATGCATTGTTTGGTTTGCGCCAGACATAACGGGGCCCATGTTGGCCAAAAAGTTCCAATTTTGACTCATCTGTCCATAGAACATTGTTCCAGAACTCTTGAAGATCATCCAGGTGCTTTTTGGCAAACTTGAGATGAGCATTCATGTTCTTCTTAGCAAGCAGGGTTTCCGCCTTGCTAATCTGCCATGAAACCCATTTTTGCCCACTGTCTTTCTGATGGTGGAGTCATGAACACTGAACTCAGCCAAGGCGAGAGACCACTGGATGTTGTTCTAGGGTTCTTTGTGACTTCCTGGACGATTTTACGCCTTGTGCTTGGAGAGGTTTTGGCAGGACAGCCACTCCTGGGAAGATTCACTACTGTCCCAAACTTTCTCCATTTGGACAATATGGCTCTGGCTGTGGTTTAGTGGAGCCCCAGAGGCTTAGATTTCTTTTGATTCTCTAGAACCTGTGTGCTATCAACATCACTCTGATGGTAAGGGCCAAAGTTAGACAGATTTATATTGGGCAGTGCTGGCTCAAATCAGGCCTGATTGTTAACCAAAGTATTCAAACAGCTGACCCTAATTATGTCTTTAATTGGGTTGAGTTAACTTGGGGGGCAATAACTTTTTAATATCTGAAGATTGCATGTTTGATTACCTTGCACACCAAACAAATGAAAGAAGCACCAAACTTTGGTGTCACTTTTTTCTCTCAGACTCCCTCAATATACTACTACAACCCACAAAAAGATCTGATATATATATATATATATATATATATATATATATATATATATATATATATATATAATGATTTCCATTACATGAGAGTAGATGTTGAACTTCATGATGATTTGAACTCGGCTCTCGCCAAGATAAACACCAACTAAGACGTAGCTTTGCAGTAAACTAATGTGATCCATCTGCATCTCCATTCATTTGCTTTTTTTCCATCTGATGATGTAGATATCCTTCTGTCTGGTGTTGATTGCTGAAGTGTAATGTTGGCTCCAGGGATCAGTTATTTTTTTCTCCCCAGTGCATCAGCACACACAACGACTGCAATGCTGGCTCCGGAGATCAACCCAGTGCATCAGCATAACAACTGTCTGGATTGAGCTAAATAGGGTACATCTCTGGGGTCTTTAAGTGGGCACCTTCCATCCTCGTGTTTTGTTGACTAGCCCATGACACCTCAAGAGGACTGAACAGCGATTCTGGCATTACAGCATCACCCCCCACTCAGCTCAGCCCAGCTTACTTACCAGTACATCAGCGTTGCTTTCTTTCTATTGTGCTTGAGATCCCCATCCAGAATCTTTCCGTCTCAACCACAGCCAGTTGCTGCTCCTTTCTGCTGCATCAGAGAAGTTCTTCAATGTGTTATGCAACTCTTGGCCACTGAACCCGACTTTTCTGAGAAACGGTGTTGTAGAGTGTGCCACAAATCCTCAACCCACCTCCACTGGGTAAACTCGGACTCTCCATCCTCGCTGTTCTGCTTCAGCAGCTAGTTGAGCATACTGAAGTTTCTTCCTATCATATGCCTCATCTACAGCATCTTCCCATCGCACTGTTAACTCTACCAGATGCACAAGGCATGCTGATCCAGACCACAAGACAATGTCTGGTTGAAGGTTAATGGTGGCAATCTCAGATGGAAAAAATAAGCCGTTGACCAACATCTGCCAGCATCTTCCAGTCTCTAGCAGCTTCCAGTTGTACTGGGCGAGGCTTGGTTTTAACATCTTTTCTTGATGGTTGCTCTCCCGAATGGAGGAATATTGTCTTTTGTGTGTATGGCTTTGATGGAACTGGTGGCAACTTATTGGTCAGGTTATGCTTGTCTTCTAATGCTAAGGCCAAACATCGCAGCACCTGGTCATGGCGCCAAGTAAACAGTCCTAGGCTAAGACCCACCTTACATCCTGTCAAAATGTGCCTTAATGTTGCAATTGATGAACACAAAGGACATGAGGGATCCTCACCCACCCAGAGGTTTAGGTTCTGTGGTGATGGGAGAACATCATATGCTGATCTGATGAGGAAACTGATTCTGCTCTGTTTCATTGTCCACAGGTCTTGCCAGCCGATCTTGAGTTGTTCCACTCTCTCCCATCTCATCCGTTCTCCCTGCTTGGCCTGGGAAGTGGCCTTTACACACCTGATCCTTTCCTCCTGCTTTTGCACCTCATTGGTTACCAGCTTCCTCCGAATAAATAAATATATAAATTACTCATTTCATTATTTCTTTTAAGAATACATTAATTTGTTTAACACTGTTAGTTATACAATCAGTTTGTTATATATACCTATTTAAAACTGTAACTATTCTTCTCGAAAAAGCAGACAAAACACAACGGTCTTAAATGTTATAAAAATGTTAGAAAAATAAATAAATAAAAGGTCATACATTTTAATGTTATTGCTGATATAACCATAATTATAGTTTATAATAGCAATAATGGCCACCAGGCAGGGCATTTCCTGTCTGTTAATGCCCCGGCTGGGTTAATGTCCCTCATCTTACTCCCTGGCATTAAAGGACAAGAAATGCCCTGTCTGTCGGTAATTGTTGCTTAAATAAAAAGCTTATACAAAACAAAACACTTATACACAAGACAAATGGCACGTTGGCCAAAATAAATGGACAAACCAAACAGTGGACCAACCTTAAACAAGTATCGTGCTGGTCCTTCCAGCACAAGTAACAATTGTTATTTCTTTTTAGTTTTAATTTCTCCTCTCTCTCGCCAGTTCTCCAATGCGAACACACTGATCCAGTGTATGTGAAAACTGACTCTTTTTATGCAGCTGAGCCAGGACTCACTTGCTTAATCAATCATTCACTTCAATCCTGGCACAGTCTGCACGTAAACTGATTTGTGGAATCCCTGTGCCCCCATACAAATACCCACTTTAATCTGTATGTGCCCAATCCCGTGCCCAAATACAAATATACATTTTAAATCACCCGTGCTATACAACCTAAACTATACCCTGTGCACCAATACATGCATAATACAACAATAGATATTACAAAATAAACAAAATACACCCAGGGGCGGGGGATACACCGTCAAACCATGTTACTAATTGCTGACTTAAAAAAAAAATGATATAGAATAATATTTGAATGTAGATGACGGCTATAGTAAGCTAACCTTGTTTCCCTCTAATGACTATAGTCTGTGGAGAGTTTAATTATTTGAAATATGTGCAATCACTAAGAGGAAGCAAATCTGATTTATAAAGCAATCCTAGTGATACACTGTTTAATAGCAATTTCTGTCTCGGTATTAAACAAAACTATATATCTGATATATTTTGCATTTATGATGTTACATGGTTATTATATCTTAAATGGATTTATTAAATATATGGTGAACCTATATTGTAAATATATTAAAGTAGCTTAAGAGAAAGTATCTTCACATTTTATAATAGTCAATTCTAATTAAAACAAACTCGGATTAAACACATTTTATTTACTTAGATGCCAGATTTTTTCAAAGCAGACATATGTAGCACATGCAAGCATCATCTGCAGTGATCAAGTATTGTGTTGAGGAACTAAGTATTGACAAAGTTCTAAAAGGTAATTTGATTCACTAGGTGGTGCTAGTGCTAGTCTGTGTTTTAATGAAAGAGAATCTGGCAACTACACTGTAACTCAAGAGCTGCTCCTGAACTCAGGTCAAAGTACCTTAACAAAAATTGATTACACACAATATTTGAGTAATTGCAATAAGAACCAGAATGGTAAGAAACATAATTAAAAGGTACGAGGACAAAGCAAATGTATTATGAAGCTACTTAATCTTTAAAACTTTTATTTGCTGCACTTCATATATTACATAAAAATAAATAAAAAGATTTCCTGCCCCTAGTACAGTACATGTTAAGTGAAACGATCATGTGCTTTACCTCAAATTTGGCCTATTGTGTCTTGATAGTGGTTGCCAGGAAGCAGCAAGGAATGACTCACTAACAACCGTAACTGAGAGGGGACTGAGCCCCTGAGGGATTGTGGGTAGTGTGGTCACACTGGTGGGTAAACTTTTGGTGCATCTTCCTGTGTGGCCTTCTCCCCCAGAGCAAGTCAGCATTGTCATACATAGGTGTCCAAACACTGATTAATTAGCAATAAATAAAGAAACAAATATATACAAATTTGAAAAGCCTGATTTGTATTTGTCTCTAGAAGTATTTGAAGAATACTGTATATCATTAAGGGTTCTGATTTTAAGCCTGATTTTTATCCATCAAATGACATTTTTGAAATCAGGGTTAAACTCTATTTCACCCAAAAATAGTGACAACAATTATTGTATACAGTAGAACAAAGATTTGCCTAACAAATGATCACAAGAAAAAAAGTGTATTAAATAGAGATATATTAAAATGGGCATGACACTAAACCAAGGTAAACAAAAATGAATGTGGAAAGCCACAAATCACAAAAAACGAATCCATGAAATGACCATGAAATGTGAACTTGGTATTTTTATATCATTCGCTGGGATGCATTGTTATGGATAGTTTATTTAGTAGTTATTAATATCTGACTTTTTGGATTAAGGCATTTCTGAAAAATATATTGCTTAAGTTAACCAGACAATGTTTTGGATGTACCAGTAAGATTAAAAAAAAAAAAAGGGGGATTCATTATTCTGGTCATTTGCATGTAAATTCTTTCCTTTTGTGTTGTAAGTAAGTCACCAATATTTTGGCACACATACAAGACTGAACAGAAAAGCATGTGTGGGTGTGTTTACACAAAAGACATTTCTAAGCTGCAAAGCCCTCTTGTTTGGATACATTAATTTCCCTTGAATCAAGCTTGTATACAAGCCAAAACACTGGTAGCTAGCATGTCCTCTGGAGTACAGGGTCCATGGAATTACAGGAATAACTAGGATGTTTATGGAAAGCTTTATTTGCCTATTAAGATTGGATATTGGCTTTGCTTGTAGCTGGCTCTTGTTAATAAGCTAGTGTTTTTTTTTTCCCCCTTAAGGTATGAAACTGATAATACTACAAAACTGTATAAAACTAACCCGGAAAATAAGAAAAACTGTATGTCTCTCATCACAAAATAAATATATTAAATAATATATAACCCATACAGAAATATCAGAAATATGGGATACTTTAGTTACTATCAATGGGATAAATTGTATGCTACAATGTTTGGCCAGAAAATTATATATCATGAATCTACAGCTATGGCCAAAAGTTTTGCATCACTCAATGGAATGACCTAATGTTGCTTCATAAAGTCGAACGGAACCTCCTATTACATTAACATATTGAATTGCATACCGCTTTGTAGTTTTTCATATAAAACTGAGACAAATTTAAAAAATTGACATCTTGAAATATAATATGAAATACTGTACTACTAGTAAGTCCAGTAGACTTTTGTGATATCATTTTGTAGGTTATTTGATTACATGATGTTAAATAAACGATCTAAATTATGGTCATATAGTTATCAAAAAAATGATGTCTCAATCCTAAAATTCTAGGTGTTGCAAAACATGTGGCCATAGCTGTATGATTTTGAAAGTCAGTTTGGAAGCAAGCTTTACTGTACAATCCAGTGATGAGCAGCAAATTCTCTTGCATGTTTCTAGAGATCTAGTCTAGTCCTAGGTTATGTATGAAAAAATATATACAGACCTTAACTAAATCTGGGCCTAAAACCAACACTTTAGGCTGCTTAAGTCCAGCGGGTCCTGATGGTCTTGTAGTAACTTCTTTCCATTCACTACTGTTAGATCTTCCATTCAGGATGCTCTCCACAATTCTGTATTCACATGCTGTCCAAGGGTTCAAGGGAGTGGAGTGGTTAAGGTAACACAATGGACCATCAGCCTGCAAAGTCATAACCTTAGACACCTTCCTACTATCTTTGACTCTTCATTCAACTGTACAATTCTAAACTATACATTGGGGCACAGTGGGGGCTGCCAGGAAAGGAGAATAGAGGTTGGGGTTTTAGAATATAACTGGGGAGCAGGGATATCTTCAGGATTTCAGATGGAATTTGCACGATATAAGAGTCAGGTGAAAGCAAGCAACCGACTGATGTACAACTTTCCACCTGGAATCGATATTCCATGTAGGGTTCTAAACCAGTGACATTGTAGCTGGTGCTACTGCTGGGTATTATTACTTTTAGCACTTCATCCTGGTAAATATTATATTCAGTGATTTTGCCGTTAGGTTGGGAGGGATGCTGTCATCTTATCAACATGCTTCTAGGCTGGGTTAATACTACTACGACTACATCTTCTGGGCTGGAAAATATTGGATCTCTGTCGGGCTTCTGTGCCTCCCTCTGGAGAGGTCAAGACTTGATGTGCATCAACAACAAGGTGCACTTTCGCCTACAGACCCTGCAGAGATACCTGTACGCAGACCCGGCCCCGCAGTGGTGCACGCTGGCGTCCCTCCTTTTGCGCCAGCTGCACGACCTGGGCTACGACCGGCAGCTCTTCTGGATCGACCTGCAGGGAATCCGTCTCCCCGAGCTGCCGGTCTTCTACCAGGACCTGCTCAGGACCCGGAGCTTGTTTTCCGTCGGCCGAGACGCCGTGCCGACCGAGGGCCAAGGACTCCTGCTGGAGCCCCTGCTGCACAACCCCCACCTAGGTGCGCAGGCGTTGGAGTCCCCCTCTGTGCGGCGCACGCTGATCTCGGCCAAGGTGACCAGAGTCTGGGATCTCCTGGATCACGAACGCTCGCGTGGCTGACGCCCGAGTCGCTCGCTGCCAGGGCGGCTCGGGTGTCCGTCTGGACGGCCGGCCGAGCGATCCGGGAGTGCAAAGCAGCGTTGCACCCAGACTCTGTCAGGTATCTCGAGGGAGTTCTCAGGACCGGCGAGCCATCTACCCCTACCCCCGGCTCTCCGGTCCTGCTGATCGAACCCAAGGCCCGAGCCCCCCCTCGGCCTCCCCTCGAGAACAACCTGAGCAGGATCTCGCAGTTCTCCTCGACCCCCTTGCCATCGGCATCAAGGAGGACCCTGTACACGATGACGCTCCACACCCTCCACTTCCCCGCCCTCGTCTCCCGCCAAGACACCGCTTGGCGGGAGACCCTCTGACCACCGGAGGGCATTGGTCCCCAGTGGGAGGCCCTGTACTCCCCGCTGGTCTCCAGGGGAGCTGGGGACCTGGGCTGGAGGGTCCTGCATGGGGCGCTCGCGTCAGGAGAGATCCTTCGTCACTTTACCAACTCGGACGCCGCATGCCCTTTCTGCGGTCAGTCCGAGTCGGTGGCTCATATTTATTTTTTACGCGCCAGGCTGCAGCCGTTCTTCCTGCTGCTGAAGAACCTCCTGCTGCAGTTCTGGCTGCACTTTTCACCGACCCTCCTCATTTTCGGGCACCCTGTTCGTGGCTCCAGCAAAAAGAGAGACCTCCTCGTGAATCTGCTCCTGGCTCTTGCTAAACTGGCCATTTACAAGACCAGGAAGCGTAAGATGAGCGGGGAAGGTCTCTTTGACAGCGGGGCCATGTTCAGGGCCCTCCTCCATTCCAAGATTCATTTAGAGCACGCCCATGCGGAGTCTGCTGGCGACATGGCATCGTTTGTCGACCAGTGGACTCTAGGGGGCGTGCTCTGTACCGCCTCCCCTTTTGTTCTAAATATTTAATTTACAGTCCTTTTTCACACTGGTTTTCGTTGAATTAGTTAAAAGCCCATTCCTTTTAGCATCCTCAAATTGAGGATGCTAATGAGATTTTTTTCTCCAGCCATTATTTGACGGCTGGAGATGTCCTATATATTGGACGGTCCCATTTAATGGACTTTTAAATAGGACTACTTCTTCTGGGCTGGAAAATATTGGATCTCTGTCGGGCTTCTGTGCCTCCCTCTGGAGAGGTCAAGACTTGATGTGCATCAACAGCAAGGTGCACTTTCGCCTACAGACCCTGCAGAGATACTTGTATGCAGACCCGGCCCCACAATGGTGCACACTGGCCTCCCTCTTCCTGTGAAAGCTGCACAACATGGGCTATAACCAGCAGCTGTTCTGAATCGACCTCCCGGGGATCCGTCTCCCTTAGCTGTCGGTCTTCTACAGGGACCTGCTTAAAACCTGCAGCCTGCTCTCAGTGAACAGCGACTGTTCCAATGGAGAGGGAAGCATTCCTTCTGGAGCTCCTGCTGCACAACCCCCACCTGGTCTCATAAGGAGCTGAGGATTTAGGATGGAGTCTTCCACAGAGCTGTTGCGTCAGGGGAGCTCCTGCATCACTTTACCGACTCGGACGCCACATGCCCTTTCTGCGGTCAGTCCGAATTGGTAGTTCATATTTATTATTTCTGCTTCCAGACTGCAACCATTCTTCCTCTTCATGAAGAACCTCTTGTTGCAGTTTTTGGTAAAATGGCAATCTAGAAGACCAGGATGCGCAAGATTGCCAAAGAGGGTCTGTCTGACTCCGGAGTCACATTCAGAGCCCTGGTCCAGTCCCAGGTTAATTTAGAGCATGCCCATGCGGAGTCCACTGATGACATGATGGCCTCGTTGGACCAATGGGCACTAAATGGTGTGCTCTGTGCCATCCTTTTTGGTGAACTTTTGCAATTAAATATTTAAGTTACAGTCATTTTACCATTTTTTCTTTAAAATCAGTTAGATGTCCGTCCTTGTTAGCATCTTCTTGTTGAGGATGCTAAATTGATAGTTCCAAACAGTCATTTAAATGGACTACTACGACTACTAATATTAATAATAATATAAGCAATAATATACATCCAACTGTGCATAGTAAGGCTGTAATTGATGTGTTCATGTACTGATGGTACAATTTGTTTTTAAAATTTGAGTTAAGCAGTTTTATCATCTATCTTATTATACACGGTCCCATGCTACCACTGTAAAACAGTGAAGTTTATATAATTTTTTTGCTCACCATGCATTATATGTATGTAACTACCATGTAATAATAATAATAATAATAATAATAATAATAAATAATAATTATTATTATTTATTATTATTATTATTATTATTATTATTATTATTATTACTATTATACTCTCTAATAGATGACCAGAATGCATAATTGATATGAATGTTTCATAATTGTAGATTACTCTTTAGTTTCTACTAATAATAATAGCAGGATATATCTAATTAATGCTATCTAGACAGATAGATATGATATGAAAGTAAGCAGTCTGGCCCTTTTTAGCCACTGAGAATAAATGAAGCTCTTCAGTAAAACCAATGCAAATTGGCATATCTAAAGAAAGCCCAGCAGATGGCATTTGTGTATATACAGTATAAAGTATATGCTTAAACCTTTGTATAGATCATTCAGATGCAAGATTAGAGCAAGGATCTCAGAGCATTCAAATCCTTGGATTAAATCAAAGCTCTGTGGTTGGATGTATGCTCGTAATACCAGTAGCTCGCCTCATGTGCAAGTAAAAACAAAAATGATGGGCAAACAATTAGTGTCCAAGATTCATGTTATTTCTCCTTTCTGGCAATATTATCATGTATCAAAATTCTGTGATAGATAACAAGTATCATATAAGCATTAAGTGCAAGCCTGGAGGACCAAATTAACTGTGCTACCGCCATTAAATCCATGGTGTTTGCGGATTGTTCTATTTGCTTCTACTAATTAAATTGGTCATCACTCAAAAGAAAAAAAAAGAAAAGAATATATATATATATATATATATATATATATGTGTGTGTGTGTGTGTGTGTGTGTGTGTGTGTGTGTGTGTGTGTGTGTGTGTGTATCTATATCTACAGCGTATGTACTAGATTATGAAGAAATTCAATGTCTCTGATTCAAAAACACCACAAACTTTCCAAATATATGTAGTAATCCTGATTTTTGTAATGTTATAATTCAAAACTAAGATATTGGCAAATAATTTAATTTAGTATTTGTTCTGTTATTTTAGAGCTTCATTTAACAAAAAGATTTTGTTTTACTGAATGTTTTGGGGTATGTTATCACCTACTTCCATTTCAGACATACGCACTAAAATAAATATGTTCTTGTCAAGGTTGGATTGAAAGAACTTTCATTGACATTTTTTTTTTTTAAATTGAAAATCAAATTCATGTCATACCAAAGGTCTAGTCTAATTGCATTTGTTTTACTTGCTCTGAGCCCTCCAGGCACTGAAGTTTAAACGTGCATTCTGTCATATTTGGAGCTCAATTAAAGTGTGTTGTAAAAAGGTAAGGAATATTTTGTCTAACTTGGCAGATGTCTAGCTTTGTAGCAGACAAAATTCCAATAGACCTGGATATAATCAATCAATCTTTGTTTTATATAGTGGCTTTCGTAGTGGACCACCATCACACAGTGCTTTACAAGATACAATAACAACAAGAACATCCATAATACATTAAATATAGAGAAATGCATAATACATGATAAACATTCACAAAAACAAAACACACATACTACATTAAATACAGAGAAACATGTGACACTTCATTCTCTATCTATTTTACATAAAATTGACTTATGTGTAAATTAGATTTTCTAGTTATTGCTAATAAAATGCCCACACCCTGTATATAAATGTCTGTTTGTATCCTTAAAATATCAGTGCCAGTTAAAAAAATGAGTGGGTTCGATTCCCTGACAGAAACCTGAAGCCAACAGAAGGCACATCATTTCCCTTACATTAAGCCTCGGAACCTGCAGCTCCTATACATCAAGTAGTAGCCAAACTGAAATGTCAGTCTGTGCTGGGATTCCAGCTGACATTATGGTACTGCTGATGCAATGAGCGCCTGACATTCCCAGACAGATAACCTCTATAGCTCAGTTTACATGGATGCAGTGGTAACTAATAATAAAATCAATGCCATTTCCATGTTAATGTAGCTTATTCTCAGCATTCTAATTTTATAATCTTCCACCCACCCTCCCAAAAAAATGAAATCACCCTTGCATACAAACAATATTCAGAACCTAAAAAACCCCCCCCAAAAAACAGGCATGGTATGATTATACTACCTTATATGTGGGTAGAAATTCCACATTTCTGTTGTATTCTGTTTATAATTCCAACCTAGATTTTGCAATTCATCTGCTCCCTGTTATTGTTATGGGTAATTTTTTTACTGCAACTGTGACAGAAGCTGCTGATTTAGCTCCTTCAACCTGATAAATAAACAATGCACAGATCTGACCTTTAGGTTAACAGGTTTTTATGCTTGCTCCACTCAGCACTCTAACTGATTCAATTACCACAAAGGTTCAGGAGCCTCCATGAATACTGAAAAAGCCCCACCACATTCTTGCATAGGTGTTGAACAGCAAATTCAATGCAACCCTCTTGAGAAATTCTTTAATTGTAAATAATTTTACCACACAAGACAATCAAGTCACCTTGAATGTGATCCACCTCCCCTCTCCCCTCTCCCCTCTCCCCTTTTGGTCTGTAGAGGCAAAGTGTTATTTAAGCTTTACTGGGCTGTGTTAAAATCTGCAATTTGAAGGGCTGTTAAGTTTTTCAATTGAAATGTCATTTAAGATGCAGGTGCTTTTTATTTTATTGATGCTTTACTGCTCTCGAGGCACAAGCAAGAACACAGTGCAATAACACAAGTCAGCCTCAATCAGTGATCAGTAACAGCTGTAATTTTGGCATTTAGAATACTTATAAAGCACCTTCTTGAAATCTATAAAAATACAATATAAATTTAAAAAAAAAACTACACTGCAGGAACTTGTGTTGCGCCAACTGGCTTTCCTGATGTCAACAAGATGTTTTTTTGGGGGTATACTGTAGTCTTGTATTTTATAATGAAAACAAATACTAGCATGCTTATTAATATTAACCATTTTTTGAAGCATATTTCTGCTCTAAAAGTACTTCCCAAAGCAGAAAATGCTTTTTAAACCAGTTTGTCAAGTAAATTGTGGACAATTGTACATACATAATTGTACAGTTGTACAATTTAACAATATAATCCATGTGAGGATATATCCTGTGAATAACATATTCCATAATCAACAATTGATGTATAACTTGTATTTTATTTTAATAGGCAACCTTATATGCTGTTTACTTGACCTACATGTATTTTGTGTGATTTTACATATATCTTCAACATCAATTAAAGTAAACCCGGTACTACAGCTTCTCTTGTTTCTGAATCCACCTTGGTTTAGCTTAGCATTTTGTAACATTACTGGAATTCATTAATTAGAAGAGAAGAGTTTCTGAACTGATGTCATACAAACCAATATAGTATAATAAGTCATTCAGCTGGTCCTCCAACCAGTAGAGCGACAAAAAAGTATGCCCTGGTAATTATTTTCTTTGCTAATTAATTTGCTAGGTTGAAACAGAAATGTACATTACTTAACAATCAACTAATGCATGACAAGCTGAGTAGCACTTTTTAATATATTTTATTCCCCTGTGTTATACAAATTAAAAATGTCACATTCTGTTTTAATACATCATTTACTGACATCATTTTAGGCAGAGCTGTTTATTAACACATAAAGCATCAGCTCAAAATATTACTGACCTTGAAAATTTTTTAACAGATTGCCATTTTCTTAATTGTTATTGTGGGATTGCTTCTTTTCGTAGGCCTTATTGTATAATCTTTTGTTCAAGCTGCGAAGGCTAGCTATAATTTTCATTGTGTACAAAAAATATATATATATATTTTGTACACGGAAAGTTTATGTTCATAGTTGTAGCTATCACATTCCAGAAGTAAGAATTCATATATGAAGAGACATTAAAAAGATGGTTATAAAATTTTAATGGGATGATAAAAGGCAAGAGCCAGACACTCTGCTGAATACTTAAAATCTCCACATATCATGATCAGGTCTTTAAGTATAAACTGAATATAGAATAGAACATGTTGTTAGTGTGAGTGCCAAGGGAAAGGGGAAATGAAATGTTAGGAATCTGTGAATCTTCCTACTTAAGAAACCACACCAAAGTAACATAATGTTTAGGATATAAAAACATTTCAAGTAAGCACTGATCCTATACAAGTGTGCGCATTTCCATATTCTGGAGGCGTTTCTTTCTGTGAGGGTGAACCTTAGGGTGGACATTATATCTAACAAGCAAGCACCCAGCACAATATTCTAGGTTTAACCAAAGACTTGCAGAGCCACAAACATACTTATACTACTTAAAATCTGTATTTATGTATGACCCCCCTGCCCTCTCGAAGTGTATGATAATGCTTTTTTCTTGACCTTGAATGTCCTCTCTGCTCCTCTCTACAGAACTGGTACGTTATTTTGAAAAACATGTCTTATTTCCTTTCAGGGTTCATTTAGTACTGGTTTTCCAAGTACTATTGCATAGTGATGAGAGACACACTGCAATGAGAAAGAGTTTATTCACAGCAAGAATCCACAGCCACTCCAAAAGTCTTATTCACAGGCTGCTCAATTTATTCTATCCTCTGCCCTATAGATCAACTTTACCTGTTTTTGTGTTTCTTGTTAAGGTTGCTATTAGATTAATTGCAGCAGTAATGTATACTGGAATAAAAATAAGGTTGATAAAATAATATTGCACCACCAGATTTAATTGGCATGTATTTGTGGGACAATATATTTCACAATAGAAAATTATTATTACCTTCTATTAAGGTGTGACATTTTCCAATACTAACTATAATATTCTATGCCATTGCTCTGGATGTTTCTAAGTAAAGTACGGTAATATCTTTATCAAGCCTTAATGTAGTCAGTATGGTTGGAAACTGGAAAAAAAGTGCTATTCTCTTAGAATAAAGAGACACAATTTATATGCAAAGAAATCTACATCAAGAAGTATTCAAAAAGATTGAACTACCACTCATATGGTGCTGGGGCTGAATACCTAATATTAGAGAAACAGGGAACAACTCTGCAGACAATGTGCGTTCAAATGAAGATTGTAATGAGACTGTAAAATGCTAACCTTTAAATAGCTGTAGCATTATCTTCTAGACTAGTTTAATCTGTGCTTCAATAAGTAATTTTTGATTTTTAAGGACTGTAAGAAGAAAAGTTCTACAAAGCTTCAGGGCATACACAATTTAAAGCACTGTTTTTCATGTGTTTGTGTGTGTGTGTGCGTGAGGGAGAGAGAGAGAGAAAGAGAGAGAGAGAGTGTGGACATGTGTGAGAGAGAGAGTGTGGGTGTGTGTGAGAGAGAGAAAGAGAGAGAGACTGTGTGGGCGGGGGTGTGCGTGTGTGTGTGTGAGAGAGAGAGAAAGAGAGAGAGAGTGTGGGTGTGTGAAAGAGAGAGAGAGACTGTGTGGACGGGGGTGTGCGTGTGTGTGTGTGAGAGAGAGAGAGTGTGGGCAGGTGTGTGTGCTTGTGCATGTGTGTGTGTGAGAGGGAGAGAGAGCGTGAGTGGACAGGTGCGGGTGTGTGTGTGTGCATTTGTGCATGTGTGTGTGTATGAGAGAGTGTGGGCGGGTGTGTGTGCTTGTGCGTGTGTGTGCGTGAGAGGGAGAGAGAGTGAGTGGGCAGGTGCGGGTGCGGGTGTGTGCGTGTGCGTGTGTATGACAGAGTGTGGGCAGGTGTGTGCGTGTGTGTGAGAGAGAGAGAGAGTGTGGGCGGGTGTTTGCATAGTAATGAATAAACGATAGGCCATAATACGATGCATTTGAAATGTATGCAAATACTGGCTGTAT
This sequence comes from Polyodon spathula, assembly GCF_017654505.1. NCBI lineage: Eukaryota > Metazoa > Chordata > Actinopteri > Acipenseriformes > Polyodontidae > Polyodon > Polyodon spathula. The sequence continues at coordinate 42,110,861 of NC_054538.1, forward strand.
AATTATAATGTATGTGATAATAGGCTCAAGTATAATTAATTTATAACTTATCAAAGAGCCCCTGTTATTAACTGTAATATGAATCCATTACACTAATTAGATCACAATGACATGATCGAGGTCACCTACAAGTTATACACTTTTATGCAATTGTGTCTGTTGATGCAGTTTTATGCTTGTACCAGTTAGCACCTGTGGCCCATGCTTTTCCTGTAAAGTTAGCACTGAGGTTAAGGATTTGTAAATATGGCATCAAACATTACTCTAACATTTCTCAGAGTACTAAACAAGAGAATATCAATACTAAAAGCATTGTCACAAGTATACTGTTTACTCCATCATCTTACACAACTCCATATATCTAATAATAGTTGTTTTTTTTGTTTTTTTTTACTCAAAGAAGCTCTTTGTACTCAATAGGTTTGTAATCCCCAGAGATTCGAGATGGATGCTTCTAAATCACTCGCACTTTAAAACGTGGTGTTACGCTAAATGAGATAACTTACTACTTTTTGCTGTCACCATGTTATCCCAGTCGCTGATCATGTTTCCAAACACATGAGACAATCATTCTGAACTCATAGGCAGTGTAGGCTTCAAGCCCTTGGCTGTGTAACTGAAGGAAAATGATGCATTAAACAAAAACTTTGAAAAAAATGAAAGAGTACAGTAGACCCCCGTTAATCCGTGCAGATTGGGACCAATTTGAGCCAGAATTAGTGAAAAACACGGATTTACTGTTTGGGAAATCCCTGCGCTATTATCTGAAAACTTGAAAAATGCAACAATACAAATAAAATATAATGTCCCGACAACGGTCAAAATATATACTGAACATAGTCAACATTGTTCAGATGCAGAGAGAGCTGATTTAAAAAAGTAATTGATCTGAGTCTTTAATTGGTGTAACTGATCTTCATTTACAGAGTCTTAAGTCTGCTTTCTTCTCGCTTGTCACTGGTTTCAGTAACTACAATACAGTACTCTCCATTGGCTTACACTATATTGTACTCAATTTAATTTCATTAAATGAAATGAAGGCTGTCAGCTTCTGCACAGATACGTTGATTTCTGCACTAATAAGGTGCACAAATACCACTTCTGCATAGATCTGATCATTACTTCACCAGTACATTTTGATAATGCACTGTATTATTGAAAAACACGAATGATTGAAACACGGATTAACGGGAGTCTACTGTATTTATTATAATGTGGGAATTGCATATGAATTCAGAATTCTGATTGTGAATATAATTAATTCATTTATTTTGTTTTCTTAGTTTTGGTTCAATTTTAAATCAATATAGACCTACAGTGTACTTTTAACTACAACAGCATGATCAATTTAGTTTTTCTTACAGATTTTCAATGTTTTAAGTTATTTGTAGATCATTAATATGGGAAAGAGTTGTTCATTTACATTTGACCTTACATTTCTAGACATAATTATTTTTAACACTATTACTTAATTTGAGCGTAAAATGAAACTCACTCAACATGGTCAAAATATTCAATTTCTGAAGTAAAACAGATAGTTATACTTCTTAATTTTAATAAAAACTGAAACTTGCAGTTGTTAGATCAGTCTGAAATCATTATTTGATACCACTTGTTCTATTCCTTTCTGATTTGGTGTTATAGCGGTTTTTAAGATCCATAATCAAATTTACCATAAGAGTTAATAAATAAATCACAAGAACAATGAAATACAGTTCAAAAGAATCCCAAGAAACTAGGGTGATATATAATACATGGACCTTGTCATTTATTTATTAGAACAGAATGAGAATTTTCCCATTTCTGATTAAATTGCACTTTGTTATTGAGGTGCATGTAATGAATACATATTAGATGCATAACTTTTGATAGACCAGTCTTCTGTGCAATAGTCTTGGTCTGCATAAATTACTTTTAACTCTTGATAATATTGCCAGGTTAAATATTCCATTTTTAGCATGGCTTGGTTATGCTTGTATAACTATTCCATACTTTAAAACACACACACAGACACACACACACACACACACACACACACACACACACACACACACACACACACACACATCTATCTATCTATCTATCTATCTATCTATAGTGACAGACTGGGTGAGAGAAACAGAAAAAAATGTAGTTCAGTGGGGGCCAAAAGTCTACATCCCCCAGAATGCCACAGAAGGGAGCCAGGATGAGAATCACCAGGCTCCAATCTGTAATGATTATCACCAGCCTATGATTAGCAGGCAGGTATATAGGAGATCAGAAGTGTTTGTTCTGGGCAGTCTCGAGTCTGTGTGAAGAGAGCTCTGTGTGAACCTTTTTTGTTTGTGGTGTGTGTTTAAAAACTGTTTTTGTTTTAATCGGTAATCGGCTTAGCTGTCCGGTTAGTTAGGGATTTTCCTTGAAAGTTTAGTTAGCACTCCTTGGTGGAGTTAGGTTTTAATTTCTGTTTTGTTTGTTTTTTATTATTGTAAATAATACAAGTGCACGCAAGTGTTAACCTGCAATTCTGGTGTCTGGGCTGAAATTAAACCTTAGCCGCAAGGCTGTTACTATATATATATTTATATATTAGAGGTCGGAAGAGATACCCAAAAACCTGGGTTTTAAGTTACCTGACATTACCCAGGTCTCTTTACTATTTGGGTTTCGATTTATTAATTTGAGAATTTAAATAAAATGTAGAAAATATGACAATAGTTGTAAGTGCAGGTCTCTGGCCAGAGTAACAAAGACAACGTTAAAACAAACTTTTAAAGAAAACAATAACACAGAATGGCAAGTACACCTCAATAATAACAACTGCAGCAACTATTTCAGGAACTAAATCAGAAAATACAACATAACAACAGGGCTCTGCAGTGCGACTAATTTGTCATATGCGACAAAAAATGTGCTTGTGCGAACGTAAATTTTAATTTAGGCACGCATGTGACACTAGAAACTCCTAAAGGTCAACTATAAAAAAATAAGCGCGATTTTATTTTTATTTTTTAGCTAACAGTATAAAACATAAATAAAAAAATACGTTAAAAAAATAAACACATATCTAAACTCTCATAGCTGAATTGCAATGTACTCTGGGAATGTTAATCATTAATCATTCACTTGAGCCACGGTAAGTGAACTAATTTGTGCAGTCCCCGTGTCTAAATAATCATATACATTCTAAATCGTGCTGCACAGCCCACCTTATACCTCATGCATCAATACATACACACCAACAATAACATCCCACATAAAACATAAAATACGCTCAGGGGTGAGGCACCCTGCCACACATGCACTTAAAACATTAATATATGTGAGGTTTTATTTATTTTTTTTAATTCCCAAAAAAAATCTGGGTACCCGGTTCCAGATTTTCTACCGCCAATATATATTATATATATATATATATATATATATATATATATATATATATATATATATATTATATATATATAACATATATAATAACCATACCAGCTCTGTAGTCATTTTATGTAAAATGTTATGAGTTTACCAAAACCATCATTAAAAAGGAATTTGTCTAGGAAAAAAGAACATACTAGGCATTAAAGGAGTGTTAATCAAGGTTTTTAAATCCTATGCTTAGTTTTTATATGCACTAATTAGGTACGAATCAAAATATACGTGATAATAATAGTGGTACAATATGAACTTTCTAAAGACTTTAGAATCGAACATAAAATATTACGTTTATAACATATGTAAAGTTTCTGTTACTGTAATAATTGTCAAGGACCATTACGATAATGAAGGACACACAACAAGTCAAACTGAGTTTAGTCCGTTACACGATATATATATATATATATATATATATATATATATATATATTATATAATTTTTTTTTGCGTTGCAACATGAACTTTCCTGACGTATGGTAGTCAATTAAAGTATAAAAACAAGCAAAGAACCAAAAGATCTTGAATATGAGAAAATGTGCTAATGCAGCTAATGCAAGAGGTAAAACAAGCTTATTTTAAATCTTTTTCACAAGTATCCTTTTTGATAAAAGCTAAACCAAGAAATGTAGCAAATAGACAGTAGAAGTTAATTATATTATGTACATAGATTATGTTTGGGGGACACAATATTTTTTTAAAGCATGTTTATAACAACAATGCACACATTGCACTCTGATTAGGAAAGCCAAATCTTTAGTCAGACATTTCATAGTTTTGAGTAATCCACACGTACAGTAAAGCACATTCTGGACTACATAGTGAGTGTGTGTGGGGGGGGGGGGGGTATACTTAGGTACTATATATGTGGTAAACCAATTAATGAATGTAAATGAATAAAAATTGAGCCATACTAGAGTTTCACTAGTGGAATGCACAGTCTTCTTGTGGAGCTGGAAGCTGGGAAAGCCTGGAGCGTTGCTGCAAACTGGTGCAGACCAGACAACCTGAAGGCTGGTCGGGGTGGCAGATGAGAGCCTGGGAGGCAGAACGCCATCTGGAGCTGTTGAATAATGTGGATGAATTAGAGCAGAGAAAACTGTGGCAAACATATGCTGGACAGAATCGAAATGATCCTTAAACTGGAAAAACTGTTACTCAGAATCAATGACAACCCTGCCATGGTCTACTTGGTTTAACACGTTCCTTTCTCAATTAAGATTCCTACATTCTAGAACATTGGTTACATGAACATTAAATAACCCGCAACGTCATAAATCAGACCCCTTTTATGTATTGATTTCAGCAGCTCAGAACAGTGAATATGATTGTCAGGGAGGAAGAAGGTTATATTTGCATGAGGCTAAAATCAAAACATAACAAAGGGCTTTTGAATCAAGAATTTTGCTGGGTGAAATGCTTATATCAAATGATATATATATATATATATATATATATATATATATATATATATATATATATATATATATATATATATATATATATATATATATATCAATCTTTCAATAATAATAAAATGTGCATTCCTTCCAAATTTTAGACAGGTTGTTTTATGAATTTTCTTCAAAAGTGGTTTGCAGCGATGTCTATGTGCATACAACTCTTCTGTGTTCAGGTGCCTTCGTACAGTTCTTTCGTGCACTACTATGCCTGATCCTTCTAAAGCTTTAAGTCCTTGGCTGTTAATCTTGATCTTTTTTAGCTGCTCGGATGATTCTCCTACCTGCTATACCCATACTTTTCTTTGGACATCTACTTCTTTCAAGCGTTCTTTTTTAACAGATGTGGAAATAATTACCTTTTTCTGGCTATTGACTTAATAATGCAGCTGTATAATGGTTTTTGATCAATGGACATATTTTTTAGTTCTATTACATTTTTTACTTAATGTAAAGGTACCAATACTGAATAAATACTTGAAATTGCTTGATATATTATTTATTTATTTTTTCTATAAAGATTGTTTGTTAAACTACCAGAACTTGTGTATTTTGGTCTTTGTTGTATTAATTAGTGACTAATTTTCATGGCAGTCATTTTGACTGTTCAAGTTTTTCAAATTTAAATTACTCTGCATCTCTGAAAGTTATGTGGTTGTCCGTTTATGACTTTACCTAAATACATGTGGGATGGGGTAGCAGCGAGACAGAGGCTCAGAAGCCAGGAAACTGCAGTACAAAGTGCAAACGTGCACACTTGCTGGATCCCGGAGCTGAAGGCCTTTGTCTACCAATGGCGGGGATGTGGAAAGTATCGTACACAATTAATCCAAATTTACTGCCCCATTTATTAACAGAAAACACATTAAAATACGTGCACAGTATTTGGATAATTTACATACCATACCGTTCACATTATATGCATTGTGAGCGATAATTTAAAATGCAAGATAATGTCAAAGACTTACCCATGACCACCATCATATCCAAAGCCCCAGCAGTCCAGGCGTATCTTTTGGTCGGTAGCTTACAGCTTAACAGACGACTCACAAGGCAATTTTTGGCGGACCGCACAATTTTAATTTCTAAAATTGCATTGATGTACTGTATCATTACAGAATGCAGAGCCCCCATGCAGCAGCGTTCCAGGTGGCTGTTCCAAGCCCGCTGTAGGCCACCACAGCAGAGTGCCCCACATCAACCTCGGCAGCCCCAGCAGGGCCCCTGAAGGCTTGCAGCCTCAGTCCCTATGTTTCTCTCCACACCAGCTGCAATACTGGCGTACTTGCACCTCGGACATCTGGGTGCTCGCCACCATACAAACCAGACTCGCTCTACAGTTCCGCATGGGACCTCCTCCTTTTGGAGGGGTCACAAATACATCTGTGACAGACCCTCTCCAGGCCTCGGTGCTACATCACGAAGTAGCCACATTGCTCAGCATGCAGACTCTCCATCTCGTAAACCCCATCTCTCACAGATACTTCCTAGTGCCCAAGAAGGATGGCGGCTTCTGTCTCATCTTAAACCTGAGGCACCTCAATGGTTTTCTAAATGAGAAGAGGTTCAAAATGCTGACCCACTGACAACTTCTCCAGTCGATCTGGCCAGGGGACTGGTTTACCACAGTGAACTTAAGGGCCACTTATTTTCACTTTCCCATTGGTCCAGAACACAGGAAACTTGTGTATGAGTTTTCACTGCTGCCATTCGGCTTCTTCCTAGTCCCCTGCACCTTTTCAAAGTGCATAGATGCCATCCTGGCTCCCCTGTAGTTGCAAGGGATCAGGGAGTTTAACTACCTAGATGACTGGTTGATCTGTTCCCAGTAGGGGGAGGGAGCAGTGGCCCATACGGCAATAGTGACGGAGCATCTGGCAAGGCTGGGACTCACCCACAATGATGCAAAGAGTAAAATGATATTGGTGCAGTGAGTAACATTCTTGGGACTCCTGCTGGACTCACTTGTGCTTACCTGTCACACAACAGAGTAGCAGCTATAGAGGATTGTCTCTCCTTGTTTCATCAGGGATCTTGAATTCCCCTGGTGTGTTTCCAGAGGCTACTGGGTCTGATGGTTGCAGCTATATCAGACATGGAGCTCGACCTACTCTGATGCGCCCGCTCCAAGAATGGCTCAACATCTTCCGGCTACAACCGAAATTCGACATATACCGTCGGCTAATGGTATCTTTTGCGTGTTCCATATCCCTGCATTGGTGGAGACAGCCCTCCCACCTCTGCAAAGGTGTGCATCTAGGAGTAGTGCTGAATCGTCAAGTGGTGATGATAGACAGGGGTTGGAGTGCAGTCTGGGAGGGCAGAGGAGTCTGTGGGTCCTGGTCTGGCCCTGTGAAATTCACACTTTGGCACCCTGGAACCAGGCAGGTTCCAGTTATGGGTCTGGCCCATGAACGGGACCACTGGACAGACCTAGGGTTGTCTTGCACTAAGTCGTTATATGCCTATAAGTGGAGGTACTTCCAAAACTGATGTCTGACCCTCAGTCATGACCCCATCTTGCCCTATGCCTATCATCTTGCAGTTTATACAAGAGCTGCTAGATGTAGGTAAAATGCCTTCTACATTGAAGGTGTACCTGGCAGCTATATCTGCATGCCATGCCCCAGTGGACTCTGTTTAACCTGGTGCACATTTTTTAGCGACCCGGTTTCTAAAGGGTGCCCAACATTAACACCCTCCCCAGAGTGACGTTCTCCCAGAGTGGAGTCTTGACGTCATGCTGGTGGCTCTCATGAAGGCCTTCCTTTTAGCTATCACCTCCACAAAGCACGTTAGTGAGCTGCAGGCGCTGTTTGTGCATCGCTCCTGCATGCGTAATTGGGACCATGGGAACAGGGTGTCTCTGTGTTCCTCCCCAAGGTGATATCGGCGTTTCACATGAACCATTCTGTGGAATTGGAGTCATTCCATTCACCTCCCTTTGTTACGGAGAAGGATAGGCATTTAAATTCCCTCTGCCCAGTGCAGGCATTGTGATGTTATGTTGAAAAGACAAGAACTTTGCGTTGTTCTGACCAGCTCTTCGTCTGTCACGGTATACGGACCCTTTGACAGGCCGCGACTGTCGCACTGGATTGCAGACACAGTCTCGACTGTGTATGATAATGACAGTTTACCCCTACCTGGGCGGGTAGCTGCAAACTCTATCAGAGGGGTGGCCACTTTTTGGGACGTCTTTAGAGGAGCTTCACTGTCCGAGATTGTACTGCGGCTAGCTGGACTACAACGCATACCTTTACCAGGTTCTACTGTGTTAATGTGGTAGATCCCTCAGTGCCTTCATTAGGCACAAGGGTCCTTGAGGTTGCATTATCCCATCGTAAATAAAGAAATCCTTAACGTGCACACTAATTGCAATTATCGTGCTCCATAAAATTTAATGCCATTTCATAAATTAGGCCCTAAGCGCGATGGATAAATGTTACAAACATTAATCTACTGCAATCTGCTTCCAGTTACAAGCTGGCCAGTGCTGGATAAATCATTAGATTATGTTTATAATAACAACTACAAACATAATCTAAACAGAGAAAAAATAGAGTGGTTATCTAGTTTCTATTTTAAAACAATCTAACCTAGAGGCAGCAATTCCATAAAACCATTTCATAATTTTAATGCTAGAAGTATACTCAAATTAATTTTGCAGTAAATTGTTGTATGGCATTGCACATACATGCTGCATTCAACTATTTAACAAAGACTACATTGACGACATTTATTTTATTTACTGTGCCGTATTATTTTACCCCTAATTTTCTCCCCAGTTTAGAATATCCAATCATTTATTCCCCTCACCACAGCAATTCCCCACGCAGTTCAGGATGACCAAAGGTTCAGTGGGTTTCCTCCAATCCCATGACCAAGCCAGCTTCCTCTTTTACACCCAGGAATTCGGGAGCCGATGTCAGTGAGGTGCAGCCTCTAGAGGACCGCATGGGAGTGCCAGAGTCAATGTGATGCTCCCTTCGGAATTCCAAGTGAAGACCGGCAACTTCTCACAGCCAAGACGCGAAATTGCGATGTATGACTCAACCTGAACACCACATGGCTGTTCTTTTACTTGATAAGCCATGCGGGGAACCCCTAAAATAAATACATTGGGCCAAATATTCAAACAACTTGCGAGTGTCGCAAGGGGAGTTGTAGAGATTCTTGAGAGAAGTCCTTTTTGCGAAAAAAGTTGTTCTTTTGAGAGAGATTCAAAATAGATGCTGTGTTGAAAAAAATGGCTTTGCAAGTTGTTCACTTGCAAGTGGTTTTCCCTCCAATTTGTGGGAGGTATCATGAATAATCCCACAAGTTCACCACCATGAGCTAAATTCAAAAGTTAATTTGCTCAAAAATCACTATGTTGCATGGAAATCACTTAAGATTGGTTACACTCCTTAATTATTTTGCAGGAAGTATTTCAGGACAATCTTTGTTACTGAAGAAGTCCTTAGTCAATTTAACATTTTTGGTTTATTACCAACTCAAACATTTAATTTATTTGTGGTTTATTTTAAACAATACTAATTACCAGTGCTTAATTTGTAAAGAAAGAGGTGCCGGGCGCAAACGATGACAATAATATCGTTCTTAAGAAGCTCACATTCATAATCGTAACAAGTTTATTGTATGTACTAGTGTTTTTTTTTTTTTTTTTTTTTTTTATAATCTCATATTCTACATCATATATGCAAAGCAGTCTTATGTGCAGAAAAATAAATTAAAGGCAATACGTCCTGTTAATATATATATATATAATATATATATATATTATATATAATATATATCTATATATATATATATATATATATGTTGAAAAACTGCACGTGACCGATATATAAACTGACAGGTTTTTTTGCTGTGTGTATATGCACTAGTATTCTATGTTTGGCATTTAAATGGTTTCAAATTAAATAAAAAGTGGAAAGGCATTCAGATGATAAAAAAAAAAAAAAAAAAAAAAAAAAAAAAAAAAAAAACAAACAGAAACGATACACACACCCTACACAAGCACTGTTTTGACCCAAGGTCCGCACTGTAGTAATATCTAGTTATATCTAACATTATTAGTGTTGTGAATGCAACAGAACCCACAGTTTGTGGAGATTGCAATAAATCAATTGATAAATGCATACATAAATAAATAAATACATTTCTGTAGATCGCTGTTAGCTTAGTTTGTTCTCTACTCATTAAATTCTATTCATTGAAAAAAGGAAAGAGAGAACCAGACTGTTATTGTTTTTATATTTTTTTGAATTGGGGAAGTTTGCTCTTTAGTGAAGTAGGCTAGTTGTTTTCATTAAAAACTTGTTGTTTATTGAAATTAATGTTCAGCTTTCATATTGAAGCTTGTTGTGTAGTACTCATTCACTCAAACCACGTAGTGCAAGAATTTGCTTGTATTGTTCAAGACATTTTTCAAATTCACAGCCAGTAACGTAATTAAATGTCCCTTGTAGATGACTGTCTCTGTTTAGCGCACGCAAGAACTTGCAGAATGGATAAAACTGTGTTGAGAATTTTAAGAAAATGCATTTGAGAGTAAACATTTAATGACATTTTTAACTTTCATAGCTGAAGAGATGCTGGGGCTATACTTCATCAAGCCCAAATAATGTGTTTTGAGTTTGCAAAAAGTTGCAATGTTTATATACCATGAGAGAGTTGGGGTTTAATTCATTTTGATTAATCATTTGATTAATTTCCGCAGTGCTGCGATAATTGCAGTTTCTCCGCAACTCTTTTAGATTTCACTCACTTGCAATTTTATGCAAAACATTCACAATGCAACCAGAGTTGCAAGAAAGATGAGAACATTCGCAAGACCTTTGAATATTTGCCACATTGTTTAAGCCTATGTTAATTGTTAGTTTTCTTTACTCCTCATGTCACTCACAAGCTGCTTATTTGTTGTGTGTTTAGTAGCATCTGTGTGATAGCATTTGCTCTTTGAAAAGACCTGCTTTGAGGATGTTTGTTTGAATCACAAAGGCAAACTTTTTCACCACTTTCAGAATCGCTTAGGTCATTATGACAATGAGGCCACTCCACAATTTTCTGGCTGACACCTGGCGGTAGTGTAGACATAAAAACTGTGGGCAAAACATGGTATCAAAATCACTTTAAAAGTCTAATTGCTCTCATTTGTGCTCACCCAGGGCCTCATAATCAGATGCTAACAATTCTTCCTTAGTGCCTTGTCCTGTGATCAAACTTGAGCTCTACCTTTTAACTAGTTATATTGCTCCAAAATAAAATGTTTTCCTATAGCTGTTACTAATAATAGTTTCATGTGTCCACCTGATTGATCTACAGTGCTCATCACAAACTTATAGATATACATACAAACTAATACTAATACAGAATGTGCAACAGACCCTTTTGGGTCTCTTGTCAAGTTAAATACAATTCTAAATGGTAGTACAATTCTACTAAGTTTTCTGAACAGTTTCCAGTAAAGGGATAAGCAAGCATTTAACTGAAATTACCAGGTTTATTGTCCGAGATTAAATTATGCAGTGTAGTGTAGTGGAGAATTTGGTAATGCATTGTAAGTGTATTTTTTGTTTTTCATTTAAGTGTTTTGTGTAAATAAGATTGTAAATAATAGCTAGAATCAGTTGCTCTCTCTCAGTCATCCTACCTACTGTGTTTGCTTGTGGAGAAATGCATTTGTGATAGGTCAGCTGCAGATCCCTAAACAGCAGGCAGTTGTTTTAAACACTTAAACAAGGTGAAAAACTAGCTGTGGTAGGATAGCCGGGATGACAGAGGCTCAGAGACAATAAAACTGTAGTGAAAGCGCTGCTGCGCTGTTTTAATCAACAAAAAGTAAAAAAAAAAAACACAAATCTCATACACAATACACTTACAAAATAACTGACACAAGGGCCAAAACAAAAGTTTAAACAAAACAACTGTTCAGGCTGGGCAGAGCCTTCACTGAACCTGGTAACACACAACACAGAAAACATTCATCCCAAAACACCTCCACCAAACAAAGTAATTTCCCCCTTTTTTATAGCATGTGGCTGGAGCCTAATTATCAATTATTCAATTAGTTCCAGACACATTCTCACATGTATTTTGGCAGAGATAGGAAATTAACCCCATCCCTGCCAACCACCACCAAATCACCACAGCACAATATTTACAGACAGGGCCCTGCCTTGCCATACTAGCTCACAAATATTTCATGCTGGATCCATGTCTAATGATTTCAGAGACTGAAGGTGGAGGATCCATGTCACCAGAAGCTTTTTGTTGCACACTTTGGTGTGCTTCATTTGTTATTTGTTACACCCTCTGCATCAGCTTCTCAAAGCCCCGCCTCCAATTCCTGAAGACTCAGCGGGCAGAGCCACTGTAGCAGTCGTCTATCAAAGGCTCACCCAGCAGCACCTGGGCAAGTGAGTACTAAGACTGTTTTACAGTCAGGAGCGGCTGCATTCTGTCCCAGGTTTTCAGTGTCTGCTGCGGGTATTCTACAGGACCCTGCCTTGCCTTCAACTGCAACCTCCCAGGTTATTCTCCACAGTCCAGACGTTGTCAGAATCACACATACTCTATATATATATATATATATATATATATATATATATATATATATATATATATATATATATATACTACAGTGAGATATTTATCCTCTAAATAAATCCTCTTGGGGAGAACATAAAGATGTTTTGGACTCCTTTAAGTGGATTGCTCATGCACTGGGCTTGCAACATATCCAGGTGACTTTTAAACAATCAAGAAAATCACAGACTCATGTAATTTGAAGTACTACTTTGGTTTATTAAATGCTTAAAAATGTATTGACAGACTACTTCAAATCCCAGCTGACAGGCAATCTTGGATGTTCAGTGCCTTAACAGGTATAACAGCATGCAACTTCAATGCATTTGTGGTTTTAACATGTTTTTAGCTCTTAGGCTATGAAATGCAAAAAGCTAAAGCACCCACCGCTACGTTCTAGAACATTCAATATATACAGCTAAAATTTAAATGATATACCTTATAGTGATGCATCAATATATAAAAGAGCTATAGATTCAAAATAGTTATTACCTTCCAAAACATACATGGAAGTGTAGAATATAATATATTATATAGGCTTATATAGGATTTTTCCTTCCTTGAATACATCAGGAGTCCTTATTAAATATAATCATCACTCGGCCTTGACCTTTTTAAAACTGATTGGATATAACTTGACAAAAATATCGAAACGTCATTTCATAGCTCATAGTCAGCTGAACCAGAGTTCACAAAATCCTCGCTATAATACAATACAATACAAGTTTATATGTGTAAAAAGAGATGTTATATATATATATATATATATATATATATATATATATATATATATATATATATATATATAAGATCATCTGTCTGTGTGATTATATTAACCTGGGTCTACAACATACTCCCTCTGAGCAGCATATCTCGTCAACTTTTTAGATTACAGTGGCATTCCAAATTCTTTTTTTTTTTTTGGTTTGACTGACTTTCGGCTGTAGGAGCAGGCCCAAGATTTTTAAAACTCTTGTGAGAAGCCCAGTGCTGGATTCCTCTAAACAACTAACACAGTCCCTTCCTGCTGCATCTCCTGGGTGACTTTCGCCTCATTGATTTTCCTAACGCTCACCCTGAACAGAACATCACCATTGTCAGATCTGTGTTTCCAAAATTAGGTGTCCCCCAGCATCAGAGAAAACTTTGGGTCCACTGACTTCCATTGAGTTTCTAGGCATCACTCTGGACTCTCAATTTTTTTCAGCTTCACTACCTCAGGAAAAAATAGATCGTGTCTATCATTTCTATTTTCTGTGCAGATCCTTCTCCTACCAAACACAATCCCCTATCTCTACTAGGCCATCTGAATTATGCCATGAGGATAATTCCCCAAGGAAGAGCTTTCATATCCTATCTTCTCCAATTGGTCCCATCTGTTGATTCTCTCAAGGATGTTCTATGTCTAGACTTTTTCTGCGGTTAGGAGCGCCACCTTTGGGAACTCTTGCGATGACTCCTGCTATCTGAAGACATTAAACTTTTTACAGATGCAGCTCCTCCCCTCAGCTTCATAGTACAAGTTATACTACAAGGGGAAATGGTTTTTGGCTACATGGCCCGAAGTATTCTGCGCCATTCCCTTGTTTGAACAATCTTCGTCATTGCATTCTAAATAAACAAAACACTAATATTACCCATAGAATAGCACCTATGTAGAAATGAAACAATTGGTATATGCTGCCTTTCATCATGTGCTGTTTTATAGCAGTAGATGTATGTAATTGTTCTTAAAATGTGTACGCATTCAAACTATGGAGAGTATAGTATTTTTATTAAATGCTGCTTATTCATAGACTCTCCACCAAATAGCACCATACAAAATAATTTATTTACTACTCAATTGGTGAACCTAACTATTCAACTGTTCAACTGTTCAACTGTAGCGTATGTTATAATTCTTGAGCCTACAGCTTATATAATGGCACCGATCCAAGAAACAATTTATAAAGCACAACAAGCCTAAGGCAAAGACTGGATGGTCAGAGTTACTATATATTTTAAATCAGACCCATATTTATTTATTTTTAGTGTATTTTCTAGTATGATTTTTTAGTTTCCTGTGGTACAACACAGTCATAAATAATTCATTTCATATAACATGTCAGTTTAGATTCCTGCACTTCTTTGATAAATGAGTAAAACCACATACATTTAAATTTCTTCATATGATGGTGCAGTCTGAAACAGACCCCCTGTTGTGCTGCTCAAAGACTCGAGTACTAAATTAAACATCAACATTCAGGAAAATCTTAGAAATAATATGTTAACATATACAAACTTACAAAGCTGAAAAAGGATATAATTCTCCCAAATGAAATCAGAGCAGTTTCCCTAAAGGTCATCTTTGATCCGTGAATCAGGATTGTTAATCGCTGTTAATTACATACTACTGAATTGTTCAGATAATCTGAAACACTATATAGTTCTTGCAACCTGTTATTAATTCGTTTATGCAAATGTATTTTTTTTTCCTACAAATGCTGACGAGTATATTATCCTAAATATGGCTATAGATTTTTAAAAATACAGATTAAGTATAACATTCACCAATGCTATTTACAGTTGCTGAATTCAAGATTCTCACAAAAATCCTAGAACCTAGTAAATCAGGTTTTGTTTTAGTTTTCCCTGATCTACAACATCATATACAATTACACATTTCAATTATGCAATACTTTATTATAGCTGCTGTATATATATATATATATATATATATATATATATATATATATATATATATATATATATATATATATATATATATACAGTGCCTTGCAAAAGTATTCAGACCCCTGACCAATTCTCTTATATTACTGAATTACAAATGGTACATTGAAATTTTGTTCTGTTTGATATTTTATTTTAAAACACTTAAACTCAAAATCAATTATTGCAAGGTGACATTGGTTTGATGTTGGGAAATATTTTTTAAGAAAAATAAAAAACTGAAATATCTTGCTTGCATAAGTATTCAACCCCCACAAAATATTTGGTAGAGCCACCTTTCACCTTTCTTGGCAGATTTGCTCCAGGTTGTTCAGGTTGGTTGGACGACGCTTGTGGACCGCAATTTTCAAATAGTGCTACAGATTCTCAATGGGATTGAGATCAGGACTTTGACTGGGCCACTGTAGGACGTTCACCTTTTTGTTCTTGAGCCACTCCAATGTTGCTTTGGCCTTGTGCTTGGGATCATTGTCCTGCTGAAAGGTGAATTTCCATCCCAGTTTCAGCTTTCTTGCAGAGGGCAGCAGATTTTCCTCAAGGAGTTCTCTGTACTTTGCTCAATTCATTTTCCCTTCTATCTAGACAAGTGGTCCAGTCCCTGCTGATGAGAAACATCCCCAAAAAATGATGCTGCCACCACCATGCTTCACAGTAGGGATGGTGTTCTTTGGGTGATGCGCTGTGTTGGGTTTGCACCAAACATAACACTTTGCATTTAGGCCAAAAAGTTCCACTTTAGTTTTGTCAGACCACCAAACTATTTGCCACATGGCTACGAATCTCTGGAGTGTTTTTTTGCATACTTCAAACGGGATTCAAGGTGGGCTTTCTTGAATAATGGCTTCTTTCTTGCCACCCTACCATACAGGTCAGATTTGTGAATTGCTTGGGATATTGTTGTCACATGCACACTTTGACCAGTCTTGGCCATAAAAGCCTATAGCTCTTGCAAAGTTACCATTGGCCACTTGGTAGTCTCTCTGATCAGTCTCCTTCTTGCTTAGTCATCAACTTTGGAGGGACGGCCTGATCTAGGCAGGGCTTTGGTGGTGCCATTCAGCTTCCACTTCTGAATAATCATCTTGACTGTGCTCCAAGGGATATTCAAGGCCTTTGATATTTTTTTAAACCCACCCTCTGATCTGTGCCTTTCAACAACTTTGTCCCAGAGTCCTTTTGAAAGTGCCTTGGTGCTCATGGTTGACTCTTTGCTTTGAAATGCACTACCCAGCAGAGAGAACCGCAGGAACTGCTGAATTTATCCTGAAATCATGTGAATCACTACAATTTAACACAGGTGGAGGCCACTTAACTTGGTGTGTGATTTTGAAGGTGATTGGTTACACCTGAGCTAATTTAGGATTGCTATTACAAGGGGGGTGGACACTTATCCAACCAAGCTATTTCAGTTTTTATTTTTAATTCATTTTCTACAAATTTCTTGAATATTTTTTTCACTTGGAAGTTGTCGGGTAGGATGTGTAGATAAATGAAAAAAAATATTTCAATGCATTTTAATTCTAGGCTACAAGGCAACAAAAGCTTTGAAAGGGGGTGTAGACTTTCTATATATATATATATATATATATATATATATATATATATATATATATATATAGGTATAAACCATGATGGGCCGTGCAGTTCCTATGATATAAGCTACTCCCGGAAGTGTTATATATCATCGGAACTACACGGACTAATGTGGTTTATACCGCTCATATCAGCTAACTGTCATTTGTGGGAAGAAAAATAATGAAACTAATTAAAACACAATTAAATTAAGACAAAACTAGAAACTTTTATTGTCTATACATCCGCAGTGTAATATAGTCCCAAATTTAATTTACTTCACTGTTTGCTTATTAAAAATAAATTGCACTTGTTTGTTTATCGTGAATTTCTGCACTGAAAGTGCCATCTCACTAGAAATTAGAGGGCTGAGCACAAGCTGCGATGATGGGCAGAGTTTCAAATCACACAAAGGAAGTAAGGAGAGCAGTTGCAATGGAGACTGAAGTCGGATCTTGAAGTGAGTTTGTTATCTTGTTATATGCAAGGTATGCATATTCTAGTACATTTTCATCCTTTTGTATCTCAAACGTTGTTTTTGTTAGTTGTCATATAGCCTCAAGTCCAGATTAAGTTGACAATCGAACCAGGCTTTACCCACTAATCTGACCACGGTGTCAGGGGACAGTGTATCCGTTTCCTGCAAACACTCCAAATCCAGGCCGGTAATTCGACGGGTCGTGTCTGGCCTTGTCTTTACCTGCTTTTCTAAGAGTTTTCCTGACTGACAGGAAAACATTACTGCTGGCTTTAAACTCGCTGTCAGGAGAGATGTTAAAATTTCTATTGTAAAATATGCATTTAGTCCAGCTCAGCATTACAAAACTGGACACTAAATGCTGGTCCTTTCTGGCATAAAATTCCCTTAATGTTCCAAAATGTCCCTTATTTCCATAAAATGAACATCCATATTGTTTTCTTTAAGTACATTAACTATCCCATGCTGTAGTTTTTTGTGTTTTTTTAAATCTTTGTTTTCTTCTATTTCATTTAGCTGTTCCTCATCGAATGTTATGTGTCTACTCTTGCTGGTGTCCTTATTTTTTTATTATTTATTTATTTGTTTTAAGATGGACTTCTATCTTCACTCAAAGTTGGTGTTGTACCAGTTATGTGGAGTTTCATTCCCAAATATATTAAAGGAAATAGGTGAAATGCCACAAATTTTTGTCTGTGGTTTTGTAACTAATAACAAATAAAATGGCAGTTTGTCATGGAATTTAGAATGTAGTGGTGCGTAACGATTTATTCAGTGTGTAGTATGCAAGCCATGCTATATGCTATATATATATGCATGGTCATGTGATGCTGTTTAACCAATCAGAGGTGGTTATTTTTCCAAGCCGTGTTTTATATATATATATATAATATTATATAATATATATATAGATATATATATATATTATATTATATATATATATATAGTATATATTAGGCAAAGCCCCCGTTGTCGGGGGTGAACAGTCCAATCCAGGTCCGGACATAATACACCCACGTAGTTATCTGTTCAGGATCAAAGTGTTTCATATAAAGTTCATGTATTCATGTGAAAAATATTAACCCTTTGCGGTCCATTTATTCAGCGCTTGTCAGGAGTGTCAGGTCCAATTTATTTTCACACACGTTGTTTATTTTACACACACTGTTTAAAATATATATATATATATATATATATATATATATATATATATATATATATATATATATATATATATTTTTCAGAGTAAAACAGGTTTAAAAGGCATTGAATCACAAAAGGACACTCAGTACTGTATCTACAGCCAAGCCTCACCCCTTGTTCACTGTATTTTTCACATACCTCTTTATAGACATGCATACTGATAAATCCTCTCCTGACCACTCGTTTTATCATCATACTCCTCAATAATGCGATCATTATTTTATTACTATAACATCTCAGAAAGCTTTGCAAATATCTGTGATACTCTTTGAGCGCTGGATGCAGAAGTAGCTATCTTTGCTATGTCTGTTTTATCTCTGTGGTACATGGGGCTATCAGATACGCCCTTTTTTTCGTCTTCGTTCAGCTCCTATAGGTCTCATTCAGCCATTAAAAGGTTTTCTCTCCTTTTTCCAGAGAAAAAAACGACTAGAGACCTTTGCTTTATGTCTTTTTGATGATGTCGGACAGGATCCGACATCGGACTGGAAAGAGAAATTTGTAATGTCAGACCTGGACCGACATAGGACCTCAAACGGTTAAACAATAGAATAAAACAAACAAAACAAAAGCCTATATCCACTTGGAGACCTAGATTAAACTTGTTTTTACTAAACTAAAGGGTTGGGACGGCTAGGCTGTCACTGCTTTTATTCTCCTAAACCGGTCACTTGCATTTTCTTCTGGTATAAACGCACCATATCTTCATTGTTCTACACACAGCACTCCTTGGCTATACACAGCACTCCTTGGTTATATACAGCACTCCTTGGCTACACACAGCAGTTCCTCTGTTACCAGCTCCCTTTTTGTACTTTGTGGCTGTTCCCAATTACTGTAACACCAATTATCGTATTTGGGAACAGCCACATTCTCATGTGAATTTGACCGGGATTGGAATTAAACCCATCCATGCCAACCACCACCAAAATACATAATACCCACACTTTATTTACTGGCAGGGCTCTGTCATTCTCTCTCTCTCTCTCTCTCTCTCTCTCTCTCTATATATATATATATATATATATATATATATATATATATATATATATATATATATATATATATAACACTATTAAACTCAAATATTGACACTTTTAGATTTCAACTTTTAACTCACTTTAATTCATAAGTTTTAATGTATTATTCATTTTTATGTGAATAATTAAACATCATTTAGAGTATTGTGTACAGACATTCAATTACATTTAATTACTATATATAACACTTTGATTAACAACTTGCACTACTATTGGTTGTGTCTTCTTGGCCATCTGCTTGATTGTTTGCTGGGATTATAAGGCACTGTTAGTTATTGGGAGGTTTTACTTGACTTTTATATGCACATTATTAAATAGATTTATTATTATTTTTATTTAAAATGAATACCATTTTGCCCTTTTTATGCCTGTGCAAATATAGCTTGTTTATGCATTCATCGTGGTATGTATATAGGAAATTAAATAATTTCCTTGTATAGTATAATTCAATCAAAGGCATAAAACCTTATCAAATTGATGCTTATAATTAAAGCCAGAATAATCAATGAATGATAAAATCCAAGTTTTGAAGTATTTCTAGTCACTAGTCCTAGTCTCAGGCTTAGGTTGCTTGCTTTGACTAAAATCCATCCTTGGCCGTAACAGTTTTTAAAAAGTACAGCACCAGAAAAAAAGATTTACAGAATGACTGTGGGTGGCAACTGTATTGCCCATTTTTCCTCACTCAGACTCTTTACCTACAAAATATCCTGGTTTCAAATATGTCAAGAGTTTTCAAATAAAAGCAGTCTGCTGTTAAGGGCGCGTTTTGGTGAAATTTATGGCAGCCATTTTACTATTGAATTGTATCACAGAAACTTCTGCTTTGCAAGCAGTTTTGGATGCTGGCAAAATCTGCCAAGTGTCAGATCAATCACTTCAATGGTGCCAAAGAAGAACATTTCGGAAGTTTACAATAAGAAATGCGTCACCTGGCCATTTTGGTTTAACACCAGTTTCTTAAAAGTCAGTTGTATTGCTACAATGTCAAGGATGATGCTTGTGAAGTTTCGAGTTAGTCAGGTAAATTGTTTGTCAACTTAGGCTGTTTTAAATTTCGGACATAAACGTACACCTGGCGGCCATCTTGTTTTTTTATAAAACATAACCATTTTGACATATTTGTATTCCATTGTTACTGGGAAAAGAACTACCAAGTTTGGAGTTTGTTGGTCAAACGGTGTTCAAATAGTAGCAGTTTGCTGTTAAGGGTGTGTTTTCTTAAAGTTTGTGGCAGCTACTTCAACATTAAAATTTATCACAGCAACTTCTGCTTCGCAAAATTGTTGCGGGTTTGGATGCTGATAATATATGCCAAGTTTCAGATCAATCGCTTCACCGGTTCCCAAGAAGATTTCAAAAGGTTTTATCGAAAAATGCGTCACGGCGCCAATTACAAGGACGCAGCAACAAAATATTTTCAGCATCTGACAGCCAATGTATCCAGCTTGTTACCTGCCAAGTCAGAACCTGATCAGTCACACAGCTTCGAAGCAGCAGCAGTTTAAAGTTTTGGGAAAAAAAAAAAAAAAATAACAATAACAATAGGCTTCCCAACCTTTGGCTTGGAAGCCTAATAATAATAATCTTTAATTTTCTATAGCACCTTTCATAGTGGACCACCATCACAAAGTGCTTTACAAGATATGAGACTAGGATGTGTGAACTACGAATCAGTTGCAGAGTCACTTTCAATAACGGCTTACCCAAAAGAGTTGCATAAGGAGGTCAAGTGATTTGCTTAGGGTCACACAACGAGTCAGTGGCTGAGCTGGTATTTGGACCTGGGACCTCCTGGTTACAAGCGTGTTTCTGGGCCACACAGCCTCCTATAGTGCCTCTCTGTCTCCTCTTTAAAAATATGCTAAGGATTTTAATGAGCAATCTGTTCATTAAAATCTTTCACCTATAAAGTACCTGGAAGATAATGTACACCCAGTGTTTAACGTACCTAAGCAATGGAACCAGGACCCAAACAAGTGTTCAACCTATTTTTCACTGCAATCCCTATTCTTCTTACAAAATATTACTGTACCTGTGTCACGGGAAATAAGTTAGCTGTGAAATAAGTTAGCTGTGAAATAAGTTAGCGTTTTCCTTTTTGAGCCTTTCTGCACAGGTGCAAATTTTAGAATTTAAAGGCAAGGTGAAGTCCATTTTCTGTCTGTCAACTTTAATTCAGAAAATTGGTTTAGTTTTAAAAATGTTGTCAGGATCTTTATTAAAGCTAAGTTATATATGGTTAAAATCGAAAACACATTGCTATAATATTAATAACACATTTTATTGTATCATGTTGTATCTTATTTAATAAAGCAGTTAACTTTAAGCTACTACAAAGACGTGGTTGTGCGATTTATTTTTAAGTGCATTATATTTGGGTTAAATCATTATAATAACACTTGTTAAATAATATGACAATATGTATTATTTAACATTCCCAGTTTAAGCCATCATCAGAGTTGTCATTTTAAGTTTGTAATCGCCGGGAATTTACATTATAGGTTTTCTTTGTACAAATATTACCAAAAGCGAAATAAATACGATATTCTATATATTGGTTATGAAATATCATAAACAATTAAGCATTAAGATTTATTTTTATGTGCAATTAGATTATTACAGCTGTCAAGTCACAAACCTCTCCCCTCTATAATGTATACTGCTCAGGCCCACCCCAAAAAAGATGCAAAATCTAAAACTTGAAAATCTAGAAAAAACAAAGCCAGACCACATCACAAGCATCAATCTGTAAGTACTGTACTCTAATTTATCATTAATAATACAGGTGTGTCTACGCATGTCCATATGCACTGAACAAAAATATAAATGCAACATGCAACAATTTCAAAGATTTTACTGAGTAACAGTTCATATAAGGAAATCAGTCAATTGAAATAAATTCATTAAGCCCTAATCTATGGATTTCACATGACTGGGAATACAGATATGCATCTGTTAGTCACAGATACCTTAAAAAAAAAAAAAAAAAAGGTAGGGGCGTGGATCAGAAAACCAGTCAGGGTCTGGTGTGACCACCATTTGCCTCATGCAGCGCGACACATCTCCTTCGCATAGAGTTGATCAGGTTGTTGATTCTGGCCTGTGGGATGTTGTCCCACTCCTCTTCAATGGCTGTGCAAAGTTAATGGATATTGGCAGGAATTGGAAAATGCTGTCGTACACGTCGATTCAGAGCATCCCAAACATGCTCAATGGGTGACATCTGTGGTGAGTATGCAGGCCATGGAAGAACTGGGACATTTTCAGCTTCCAGGAATTGTGTACAGATCCCTGCGACATGAGGCCTTGCATTATCATGCTGAAACATGAGGTGATGGCGGCGGATGAATGGCACGACAATGGGCCTCAGGATCTCGTCACGGTATCTCTGTGCATTCAAATTGCCATCAATAAAATGCAATTGTGTTTGTTGTCCATAGCTTATGCCTGCCCATATCATAACCCCACCGCCACCATGGGGCACTCTGTTCACAACGTTGACATCAAGAAACCACTCGCCCACACGACGCAATACATGCTGTCTGCCATCTGCCCAGTACACTTGAAACCGGGATTCATCCATGAACAGCACACTTCTCCAGCGTGCCAGTGGCCATCAATGGTGAGCATTTGCCCACTGAAGTCAGTTACGACACCAAACTGCAGTCAGGTCAAGACCCTAGTGAGGACGACAAGCATACAGATGAGTTTCCCTGAGATGGTTTCTGACAGTTTGTGCAGAAATTCTTCAGTTGTGCAAACCCACAGTTTCATCAGCTGTCCAAGTGGCTGGTCTTAGACGATCCCGCAGGTGAAGAAGCCGGATGTGGAGGTCCTGGGCTGGTGTGGTTACACTTGGTCTGTGGTTGTGAGCCTGGTTGGACGTACTGCCAAATTCTCTAAAACAACGTTGGAGGCGGCTTATGGTAGAGAAATGAACATTCAATTCTCTGGCAACAGCTCTGGTGGGCATTCCTGCAGTCAGCATGCCAATTGCACGCCCCCTCAAAACTTGAGACATCTGTGGCATTGTGTTGTGTGACAAAACTGCACATTTTAGAGTGGCCTTTTATTGTCCCCAGCACAAGGTGCACCTTTGTAATGATCATGCTGTTTAATCAGCTTCTTGATATGTCACATCTGTCAGGAGGATGGATTATCTTGGCAAAGGAGAAATGCTCACTAATAGAGATATAAACAAATTTGTGCACAAAATTTGAGAGAAATAAGCTCTTTGTATGTATGGAAAATTTCTGGGATCTTTTCTTTCAGCTTATGAAACATGGGAACACTTTACACGTTGCGTTTATATTTTAGTTTAGCATATATGAAGTCTGCATGTGTTTATTCGTATGATCTTATGAAAGTATGTAAAGGAAGCCAATCGTTTTGTGTGATTCCCAAATGATCTATCTATATAGCTCTTAAAATACCATCTTTCATTAAAAACTTATACGTTTTCTGTATATATTAAAACAGGTTTAGATATTCCCAGATGTAGACTTGATTAAAATGTCAAAAACAGTATTCGCTGAATCAATAAAAGTGTTTGTACCCACTTACCCATGACATTTATTTAAAAAAAAAATACAAAACAACTGAGCGTTTTACCATGAAAATAATAACTTAGTTAAACTTGAGCCTACATAGAACGCTTTTGCTTATGCCACGGTATGATGATACAACATTTTTGAAAGGAAATAAAGATTTGGCAAGTAGTGATTTTAACTATGCATAAACATAAATTATACTGACAAAATAATGTTTTTAAAACATTTATTTTTTGCTAAAAACCACTCTGCACATCCAAATACAGCAAGCGCTTTATTTTAAATAAAATGTATTTATAAAAACTTAAACTTACTGTGGCAGAGCACAGCTCTGCTCTTTAAAAATTGGCAGGGATGGGGTTAAATTCCCCTACCTGCCTTGGTTCATTGTGTTCAGGTGGCTGGGGTTGATTAGATGATTAGTTTAATTAATGATCATCAGCGCCCATCCACCTGACATAAAAGGAGGCCTCTGCTTTTCATTTAGGAGGAGGGAGCTGAGGAAGCAGGTTGGTGGTTTTTGGTGTGTGATTTTTGAGAATTTGTGAATCCAGTGAAGGCATTGCCCAGCCTGGAAATTGTTATTTTTGTTAGTTTTTTATTTTTTTTGTCTTTCTTTTTGTGTTTAAATTGCTTTGTTTTGGCCCTTGTGCCCTTTTATTTTTGTGTATTTATAATAAAATAATTATTTTTTTGAACTACAGACTGTCTCTGGACCTCTATCCACTCGCCAGCCTGCCACATTTGGTGTCACAAGTGGGATAGCGCCACCTAGAGGCTCAGAGCAGTATTATTTTTATTTTTATTTTTATTTTTTTTGGAATTTTTGGGATCTTTTTTTTTTTTTAACATGGGAAAGAAGAGCAGACAGCAGCAAAGGCTGGACAAGCAGCAGCTGAAGAAATGTAAGCTGCTGCAGCCACCGCTGGAGGAGCCGCCGCTCCCAGAGCCCAGAGGGGAGGAGCTGCCGTCGCTCCCAGAGCCAGAGAGGGGTGAGGAGCTGCCGTCGCTCCCAGAGCCAGAGAGGGGTGAGCCGCTTTCCCGAGAGCCAGAGAGGGGTGAGGAGCTGCCCTCGCTCCCAGAGCCAGAGAGGGGTGAGCCGCTTTCCCAGAGCCAGAGAGGGGTGAGGAGCTGCCGTCGCTCCCAGAGCCAGAGAGGGAGGAGGACCTGCCGTCGCTCCCAGAGCCCGAGAGGAGGGAGGAGGAGCCGCCGCTCCCAGAGCCCGAGAGGAGGGAGGAGGAGCCGCCGCTCCCAGAGCCCGAGAGGGAGGAGGAGGAGCCGCCGCTCCCAGAGCCCGAGAGGGAGGAGGAGGAGCCGCCGCTCCCAGAGCCCGAGAGGGAGGAGGAGCCGCCGCTCCCAGAGCCCGAGAGGAGGGAGGAGGAGCCGCCGCTCCCAGAGCCCGAGAGGGAGGAGGAGCCGCCGCTCCCAGAGCCCGAGAGGAGGGAGGAGGAGCCGCCGCTCCCAGAGCCCGAGAGGGGGGAGGAGGAGCCGTCGCCCCCAGAGCCAGAGAGGGGTGAGGAGCTGCCGTCGCCCCCAGAGCCAGAGAGGGGTGAGGAGCTGCCGTCGCCCCCAGAGCCAGAGAGGGGTGAGGAGCTGCCTTCGCCCCCAGAGCCAGAGAGGGGTGAGGAGCTGCCGTCGCCCCCAGAGCCAGAGAGGGGTGAGGAGCTGCCGTCGCCCCCAGAGCCAGAGAGGGGTGAGGAGCTGCCGTCGCCCCCAGAGCCAGAGAGGGGTGAGGAGCTGCCGTCGCCCCCAGAGCAAGAGAGGGGTGAGCCGTTTTCCCGAGAGTCCGAGAGGGGGGAGGAGGAGCCACCGCGCCCAGAGCCCGAGAGGGAGGAGGAGGAGGAGCCGCCGCTCCCAGAGCCCAGAGGGGAGGAGCTATGGCCCAAGGATGCCTGCCTTGCACCGCTCTAGGATGACGCATCCGCATCGGCTGGGGTCGCCTGCTGCTCCACATCGGCTGAGGTCGCTGGTGTCTCCTTTTTGTTTTTTAGGCCTCCCGAGGGTCTGCTGCCGCCTGAGCCACCTGAGCCGCCTCTGCCACGAGAGGGAGCCGGGCCGCCGTCGTCGCCGTGCTACCTTCGGGGCCCCCTCAACCAAAGAAGTCTTGGGGGCTCCGACATCAACCCCGCCCACCACCACCCACCCAAGGGACATAATTGGACTCTTGGGGGGTTGGGGGGGTTGGCCGATTGCGGCCGGTGTACGTTGTACATGGGGGGATGTATGTGGCAGAGCACAGCTCTGCTCTTTAGAAATTGGCAGGGATGGGGTTAAATTCCCCTACCTGCCTTGGTTCATTGTGTTCAGGTGGCTGGGGTTGATTAGATGATTAGTTTAATTAACGATCATCAGCGCCCAGCCACCTGACATAAAAGGAGGCCTCTGCTTTTCATTTAGGAGGAGGGAGCTGAGGAAGCAGGTTGGTGGTTTTTGGTGTGTGATTTTTGGAGATTTGTGAATCCAGTGAAGGCATTGCCCAGCCTGGAAATTGTTATTTTTGTTAGTTTTTTTTTTTTTTTTTTTTTTGTCTTTCTTTTTGTGTTTAAATTGCTTTGGACCTCTATCCACTCGCCAGCCTGCCACACTTACATTTACGCTTTGATAAATAAGTCGACAAATGTTACTTTTTTAAACAGAAAAATAATGTCTGCAAAACAGTTGAATAAATATGATGTCAAACGTCACATTTTTAAACAAAAAATACTGTCTGCAATACTGGTTTTTATTTCTTAAAAAAATACAAATGGCATCTGTAAAATCTTGGATAAATCTCCACAGAACCTTGCCTTTATCTTCTAAAATTCGTGTGTACACAGAAAGGCTAAGAAAGGCTAAAAAAGGCAAACACTAACTTATTTCACGGCTAACCTATTTCCCGTGACACCGGGAACTGCATTATGCTACAGTCATAAGTATTCACTATTTCCAATGGGAAAACGGGCAAATGTGTGTCTTTTTGTTCACTACTCACTTCTAAATCTTTTGTAGTCATTTTTGTATTACTTTGGTATAAATACATGTTGATTTGGATTCATATGTTGTTTTTTTCTGACTTTATGTGAACGAAAAGACACACATTTGCCCGTTTTCCCACTGGAAATAGTGATATTTTGAAATATCACTGTCCTGGTCACAAAAGCAAAGTTTGTGGGGAATAATAGCCATTTTCTATACTTTTGAGGCATAAGCAATTAGTAAATAACACTTACTACCCAGGAACAAAAATTGTGTTACATGGTGTAATTGTTACTTACCATAAAAAAACGTTGTATAAGTCACATCGGTGTATAAGTCCTCCATCCCCCCCACCCCTCCCCCACCCCCTTTTTTGAGCCAACAATTTCAGGAAAAAGCCAATAGATCACACAGTGTATAAGTCGCTCCCCCCTTTTTAGGGCCCACTAAAAAATACCTAGTAAATAGACTTATACAAAGTTTATTACAGTAAATGCTGTATGTACGTTGCAGTAAATTGACCATATTTAGTCTGAAAACTGTATTAATTCATAGGCGGTTTTTCCATGCAGTTTAGAAACTCCAAATGTGCTCTCCATTGTTATAAGAAGTGACATAGCATAGATATAACTAAAGGCTGCAAGATCTGCAGGAAGAATGCCTCGAAAGCTCTACTGCCCAAATAGGAAAAAATATAAGCATACAGTACGTGGGGTTTAGAGACCTCTTCATTCAATATTTTTTTTTTTTTTTATATGACAGCATTTATTCAGCATTTAAAATTATTGCCATTCGACTCATAAAATGATAGTGCTTTATAGTTTAGTTATTTTATAAGCAAGGTTATAAAAATACTAAAGCTACTACAAACAAAGAAATGCAGCCCTTTGCAATAAATACATACATAAAAAGCAATGCCCATTGCAAAGCAGATATTTTTTTCATCCTTTCCACTTTGTTATCTTCGTGTTTGGTCACCGGATGGCTGATTGCTTTAAGTCTAGACTGTTCTGTCCCTTAGCAATAAGATGCATATCATTGTACACTAGCCTTAAGTAGCATCTATCACAGTTTCCTACCAAGGACAAAAATTAGCATAAATGGGAAATGGTGCCTGTGGTCTCCTGTATTATTGCTGCAGGCTGCCGACAGCACCAGGCTCCTAGAGTTTAAATACAACCTCTTAAACCTAACTCAATGAGCAAAATTTGTTTTTAGAAGATGGAAATATGAAAAAAAAAACTGTTGGTTCCACAAATGTGTTCAAAATACCATCTCAGTTATTTTAATTACCTTTTGAATTAAAACCTTGATCTGTATTTTTTTTAAATATTTTCTTTCACACACTGCTCTGTACCCTGATGTTGCATCAGCAGGTGATGAAATAAATTACTCAACTTTTCCCATGCAGACCATCAGGATGCCTGCCCCATGTGGATGACAAGGTATTGTTCTGGATGGCTGACTCATGTAATGTCAACACTTAATGACTTCAACTGTGCTGTAAAGGACAAATACAAATCTACCATATATATATATATATATATTATATATATATATATATATATATATATATATATATATATATATATATATATATATATGTATATGTGTGTGTGTACAGTAGCTGGATCACTATGTCAGTTAATCTTTCTAACTTTAAAATACATAATATAAAAATTAAACACTAATTTGTTAGTAAATATTAAACAACTGATTTCACATTGTACTACTCTATTTAGTAATATTATACAGTATTTGTCTAATAAGCAAAAATAGGTGTAATTAATGCAATTATGTAATATTATAAACTGCACACTACGCTAAAATAAATAGTACAAGCTAGTATCAGAAAGCTTTAAATCTATAGATTATAATTATACTTTTTTACTCTCTCTAATATGCAACCTTTCTATTTTGAAAAACAAAAATTCAATGTTTTATAGGTAAAAAATAACGTGCAATAGTAAGTATGTAATGATGTTTTTTTCATCTCAGGATCTAATGGAGATTCGTACCCAAAACTGTGATTACCTCAATTGAATTACAGCATTGTAATATACTCCCTGACATCTAATATTATGTCCCTGTATATACATATATGGATCTATAGTTTTCAGAGTATAATGCACATTTGCTAGCTTACCTTTGTACTACAACCTGTCTCAGCTGAGTCCCTTACACCCTGTTCACATTTACTGAGTCAGCCTTGAGCCGCCTCAAAATTTTCGTTCACAGTTGAGGTTTTAGGGGGGCCTAAGTGCTTTCACATATGTGACTGAAAAGGAAGCCTAAATTGCTGCGAATTGCTTGTCGGGAATGTAAACAGTGACGTAAACACTGCATTCCCGAAAGTCAACATAAGAGATCGAGCTGGGAAATTTGCAGATGTAAATATGGCAATCTTATTTTTTGCAACACTGTTGGTACTGTACTTATTGCATAAGATATGATAAAGGCGTGTGTTGACAGTGCAGTTGGTTACTGTGGAAACAAGCGATCATGTTGGATCATGTGTAAATGCAGCAAACAAGGACGTGTACATTACATTAGTCACAATACTGATTGTTCTATTAATGATGACTTAATATGCAACGTCATATACATTATTTATCAATATTGATTATTACAATCTTAGCTACACTCAGAAATGTGTATATATACCTCAACGGGCAGAAGCCTGGAGTTAAATGGCCAAGAGTTTGTGAGAAAACTGCGTGGGACACAGTAAACACAGATCTCTGTTTTACTTTGGAAAGATTAAATGGAACAGTTGAAAAGAAGCTGGATAAATTTGGGGACATTATCTACGCATATGGAAGCGAGAGGTTTGGAATTGAAAAAAGGAAGGAAAAAGTACAAACTATTCCTGGAAAGTCTAGCTTATTTAGAGAAAGGAGGCAGTTGAGGAAGTAATGGAGAAAAGCAGGACAAAGTCAGAAGGAGGGACTCCATCTGTTACAAAGGGTCATAAAAGATAAGCTTGCAACAAGATTGCCTACATAAACGCTACAAAAAGAAAGAATGTGCGAGAACTAACTTTTATTAAGATCCATTCAAATTTGTAAAGAAGATATTCACCAGTCAGAAAAATGGCACACTAAAATCGTCTAAGTTTGAGCTGGAGAGATATTTGGAGGAAACACATGTTCTGGGCGAGGCTTGTTAAAACCAAGCCTCGCCCAGAACAAATGAAAGCTGCTAGAGACTATAAGATGCTGGCAGATGTTGGTCAACAGCTTATTTTTCCAACTGAGATTGCCACCACTAACCTTCGACCAGACATTGTCTTGTGGTCTGGATCATCACGCCTTGTTCATCTGGTAGAGTTAACAGTGCCATGGGAAGATGCTGTGGATGGGCATATGAGAGGAATAAACTTTGGAATGCTAAACTAGCTGCTGAAGTGGAACACCAAGGATGGAGAGTCCGAGTTTACCCAGTGGAGGTGGGTTGTCGAGGATTTGTGGCACACTCTACAACCCGGTTTCTCAGAGATGTCGGGTTCAGTGGCCAAGAGTTGTGTCGCACAGTGAAGAACTTATCTGAAGCAGCAGAAAGAAGCAGCAACTGCCTGTGGTTGAGATGGAAAGATTCTGGATGGGGATCTCAAGCACAATAGAAAGAAAGCAACGCTGATGTACAGGTAAGTAAGCTGGGCTGAGGTGGGGGTTGGAGGAGGGTGATGCCGGGACGACAGAATCACTGTTGAGCCCTCTTGAGGTGTCGTGGGCTAGTCAACGAAACACCGAGGATGGAAGGTGCCCACTTAGCTCAATCCAGAAGGTTGTCATGCTGATGCGCTGGGGAGACCGCACTGGGTTGATCCCTGGAGACAGCATCGCAGCCGTTGTGTGTGCTGATGCGCTGGGGAGGCAAAATGAGCTGAACCCTGGAGCCAGCATTACACTTCAGCAATCAACACCAGACAGAAGGATATCTACATCATCAGATGGAAAACAACGCAAATGAATGGAGGTGCAGATGGATCACATTAGTTTACTGCAAAGCTATGTCTTAGTTGGTACTTATCTTGGCAAGAGCCGAGTTCAAATCAGCATGAAGTTCAACATCTACTCTCATGTAATGGAAATCTATATACACACACACACACACAGACACAGAGAGCGCGAGAGAGCGCAAGTTTTATCGTTTTAATGAAAGCTGTACAATGAAGAAATACTTACCATTCATGACTGACCCAGCATCATCATTGTCAAAAGTGTTGGTGTATTCAGTGCATTCCCCATTGCTATTTAACGGGCTGGAGATAGCCGTAGGTTCCATAAAATCCAAGATCCGTGGTGGGTTTAATTCTGGCCTGCTGCTTAGTATTTCCGAGAGTTCTCGGACAAACTTAAAGGTTTTTACCAGAGATAGCACTCATGTAAAGGAGATTAGCTGTTTCTGCATCCAGCACTCAAAGACCACTGACATATCATAGACATTTGCAGAGCTTTTTGAGATGTTATAGTAATAAAACAAGTGATCGGGAGAGTATATACGTCTATAAAGAGGTATGTGAAAAATACAGTGAACAAGGGGTGAGTCTGGGCTGAAGATGCAGGACTGTCCTTTAGCGATTCAATGTTTTAAACCTGTTTTACTCTGGAAAAAAAAAAAAATTAAAAACAGTGCGTGTGAAAATAAATTGGACCTAATGCGCAGGACAAACGCTGAATAAATGGACCGCTAAGGGTTCACTTCTGCATCGTCCCAGGTACTACCCCTTAAAACCGATATTGTTTTGATCTACTAAGCTCGACCTAGTAGGGGAGTGGTTTGAGATACGTCACTGCACTGACGCGTTAAGGCCGGCCCAGGGCCTGCGTTGGGTTCACACAGGCAGATAGGCCAGCACTGAGGCGGCATTGGTACTTTAGGCAGCATCAAAAAGCTGGTCTAAATTTCACCCGGCCCTGGGCCGCCTTTTCATTTTTTGAGCATCCACACATGAGATAAGGTGGCCCTGGGTCGGCCTAAACCACGAGTGTGAATGGGGTGTTAGTTCTGCTGATCTATCTCAAGGCAAACTTTCTCACACTCTATATTTACATATTACAACAGAATGGTAACATCACATCAATAAATTATATTTCACACAAGAACAGTACTCATTTGTTGTCAGTATACTTATTTCTACACAGGAATTGTTTAAATTCCTGACTTCCTTGCACACTGAGTAAAACAATGTAGATAACAAGAGTTCATTCTTATATAGACTTATATTTGAACAAATAATTTATACAATCCTTTCTCTTTCCTTTCTATCTCAGGTATATCAGAAGTGTCATTAATCATTTTAAACTATGCACTTTTATGTTTCTGCTGTCTATGCTTCTGTTCTTTGATGTAACAAGGACAGTTTCAGACAAGGCTTCAGTTAAACTAAATAAAGCTTAAAGATCTTGTGGGGAAAAAGCATGGTATTTAAAATGTATACCTTTCATAATGCCTTTGTTCTGAACTTGAACATCTTGCAAAAGTTTCTTCTTTCTTTGCCGGGAGACCCTTAAGTCCATTTGCCCTCCTGGTTTCTTTGCTTATTAATATGTAACAGTGTATTTACCTCACAGTTCCATCATTTAACTGCATGCACAGTCATGGCTGACCCTACCTAATCAATTGCCAATCTATAAAGGTTTGACTGATAAAAGAGCAATTACATTTAAGCAAATTAAGGAACAGTGCCAATGTCACCTGTTTATTAATCAGTGTGTTTAGCTCTGTGTGTACAAAGTGTGCAGCCACCTCAGTGAAATATCCTTAGGGTTTTCTTTTTTATACAGTATATTACCAACCCTACGCTTTGGTACAGGGACATTAGAGGTGTGGCTGGTACCATTAATACTCGCAAGTTAACGCAGCTTCCAGTCCAGACAGCATAAAGATAACATACCAAAACTAAAATCTGTCTTGATGATTTTTAAACTGAGCTCCAATCAAGTTTAACTTTTGTTACTACATAAGCATTGGTGATTTTCCAAAAGATTGTCAGCTTCAAATATTTTGATTTGTTTCATCTTTCCCTTGTATTCTTGTTATGTTTGAAAGCATCGAGAGTAGTTCAGGGTTCTGATGCTCCAATATTGAGTTTTTTTCTTTATTCTCTGTATATGTCTATATCTGGCTTTGCTTGCTTTGAACTTGTCTGTATAATTAAAACAGCCTCACTGAACAGACTTTGCCATTCCATGTAAATCATCAAACAATGTGATTCAGCTTTGCTGGTCCAAGCTACTCTATATAGAGAGCGTGAGTAAGCCAAGTTGAAAGGTCTTTTTTCACATGATTTGAATGGAGTAAAGAAGTATGCTGTGTCCTAGGCAGATAGAATTTCCCAGATAAGCTCACCAGACAGGTAAAGACAGATATAAAAAATGATAATACATTAATATTGGTTCAACAAAATCCAGAACCACTCAGTACACCTGCAAATATAAAAACACAAGAAAATAGAATGACATTGAGGCTAGCGGCTCTTTAAGTTTTTGTGTAACTTTACAGCAGTAAATGATGGTAAATGCATTGTAAAAGTGCTGAACACCTTTGAATAGAGTTACTGACTCTTCAGTCAAGCTGCTGTGATGTGTGAGGGTATGGTTTCTATCACCAGTTAGTATTGGCTGAAAAAAGTCTAAAATGGGTATAGCTAAACCCTGCATAGTAACATGAAGAAAACCACTGTGGGGGATTGGTCACATCTTGGTATAGTGGAGATGGGCAACACCATGCCATTTATTTGAGAATGGAACCATAACAGTACAAATATGCCAGGAAGCCTGAACAGCCTTTAGCCATCAGGAATAGATTACAGGTTTATTAGCCCTGTACTCTGATTTCTAAGTAGAAAATAACTTATAATAGCACTAGTAATGACATCGCAAAATCTTTTCCCCAAATTGTTCTCACTCACCCCATTATCATCTACTATATATTCTGGCTCATATATTAGTCGCTCTGATATGGTCCATTTTACAGTAGAACGAAAGGTATGAAAGTAGGCTTCTTATAACTCCCATGGCTAATTTAATTCTACTTAAATACACATACCCCAGCACAAAGCACATGCTTCCCAACATGATTTTATGTGTGAATCAGTTTAATAAGTTTTCACATCATTAACTAAAAGGAAGCATGGACCAAAGACTATTTAACCAATGAGTTGTCACCTTTCATTTACAGAGAGGTCATAAAAAGAATCAAGCTCAAGGAATTTCAAGCTATAAGAGTCATAATTATAATCAACAACAATCTAAAAATGTAAAAAGTAGGTTAATGCCATAATAAACTTGCAGGTCTTATCTTTTCAGGTTGAAAGATGTTTTTTTTTTTAACCTTCTTTCTTTAATGACCATATTCAGCATCTAGAATAATGCAGTTCTATTTTAATTATGCAATAAATCCCCAAAGGGCAGGCATAATCTTGAACAACCAACCTAAGATTGTAAGAAAAGGCCCAGAGTAATGTAGGTTTTGAGGACTTTGTTTCTTTATTTGTTAAATCAACTTAACAATTTTGTCAGACACATACCGTAACTGCCAAAAACAAGACTGTACAATTTATTTATACCCATAGGACAGCTGATTCCAAGCTATTAAGAATGCCTTTTATGTAATGAGTAACACAAAGGCAGTAACACAAAAGCTAAGAATAACTATTACAGTTTCTTTCCAGTTATAGGACAACTGTGGCCTGATCAATGTTACGTATATCTACATTTTTATAACATTTAATTTATGTCCGTTTTAATGTTTCAACAAAAATTGCTATTTGAACTTGTGTTAATCAGAGTAAAATATTGCCTTCAATTTCATATACATTATCAAACTGAATTACCACTACACAGGGCCAGCCTTCAAGCAAGGCGAGCGAAGCCCCGAGCTCAACCGTACTGCCGTGAGATTTAATGTGCGCGTTACATGATTGCAGAACGCTTGCAGGATTTGGGGTACCTCATAGTGCCAGCAATATTAAATTCTGGCGCCAGTAGTGTTTTTTTTTTTTTAATTCCTTAGCAACCATAGATGATGATAGTTTCTCATTGGGTCTGGACTGCTCACATGACCAACGCACACTCACCCACATACACAGGAGTGAAGGTTTGTGTCGTGTGGGAAAGTGGTAGCAAAGATGTGGCAGCACACTTTTAAACAGTTATTAATTACCTCTTTGTTCTACTCAGTGTGTCTGCACTGACAGAAAGAAAAGAAAAAAAAAAACAAAACTCTGCCCCTGGTGTATTTTTTCTATGGCAATGTGCACACTCAAAAAAATTATTTTCTTTCTTTTACATGTTTTAATTGAATTAATATACTCATCTTAACTTAGTGTGAAGTTCAAAGTTATACATTTGACGTAAGGATATTTAATAAAACTTTATTTGGTGTAAGGATATTTAATAAAACACTAATAAACACGATTTATCCTTTTATTTCCTTCAAATCCACTGTTTTACCTGGATTATAAATGTAATAAGGCCCTTTAGGGCGTCTGTATACGTTGAGTATACAGACTTCTCAGGGGTTGAAGGCATTCGACTTTGTTTGTCATGCCTCACAATGCCCCAAGGCCTCCGTATATTTGACGTATATGGATGCCCAGCAAGGCCTTATTGCATAAATACACAGCACGAAATTTTTTGTGAATTACATTTTGTTTTACAGAGTAAAATATTCTGTTTCTGAATAATAATTAATAATAATAATAATAATAATAATAATAATAATAATAATAATAATAATAATAATAATAATTAAACTAACCTCTTTTTAAGTACAGGTTTGTTTATGAATTACTTTTTTTCTAAGAAAGATGTGGCAGAATTTCCTTTTTACAAAATATTACAAATATAGGTGTGATTAGATATAAGGAACATTTTGTTAAAATATTGACTAACACAAAACACTAAAAAGTAATTGAAGGGGGTGGAGGGGTGCCATCATAATTTAGTACCAGTATGCTCTCTGGTGCTTCATTTTCAAAACAGTTTAGCACCAATTTTCTAAATGATTTGCACCCCTGGCGCTGCAGCTGCATCTCATCATTTCAGCACCTCGCGAGTATGATTGACCAACAGATCATCCAGTGGTGGTTGTACATTATTTATTTATTTATTTAGTTATGCCTGGTTATTCTCCCCGCCAACCTGTCAGAACCCATTACAGGGGCATGGTCATTTTATAAAACAACTGTATCTTAACATTAGTATATGTAGGTACATATGATTACATGATGCACCTATATACTAACTAAGATAAGATTGTTGCTGTAGCATTAATTTGATGTTCTGAACCTCACACTTAATCATCACCACCTAGGGCCCTGCACAGCCAAAGGCCAGCCCTGCTACTACACAAACAGTTTTTTAAAAACATATAAATAAGGATACTTCCTATACTTTTTGCTTCATATTTTTCGAACATACTATATTGATTTAGAAGCACAATTAATTGTATAACAAAGCATGAAAAAAAAATGTGTTTAACAATATAGGTATTGTGACATACAAGAAAAAGAAAAGAAAGAGAGGCAGTGTTTTTTCAAATACTTACCCCAAGGGGCAGTGTTATTGCTTCGGGACTACTCATCACACAACCCTGGCTGTTATAAGCATCTACGTGCACTGTGTAGTTTGAAAATGGAACCAATGCTCCAATGGATACCTATACATCTACTTCATTACTGCTGTATAAACGCCTGATATCATTCTTTGTATAGTAATTCTTTGCTATGAGGTAAAAAAAATAAAAAATACTGCAACCTTTACAATCAGTTTGAAAACGAAATGGAAAGTATTGACTATATTGAATATAGATTGCCACCTTTAATCAAAACACAACTGCCCATATACTTGGCTATTTTGACAAACCTCATATAATAATAATAATAATAATAATAATAATAATAATAATAATAATAATAATAATAATAATAAATCTTGCCTGTTGTATACTTTCATTTATACTGTGGAACTCATATGAGCAATGTTAAAAGAATCACATAATACAGCAAACATGTATTTTAATTTTTAAAAATACTATCCAGTGCCATACTAGAGTGTTTGTTTTTGTTTAATAAAGTGTGCAACAGTGTTTTAAAACTGCAGTTTTCTGTCTCTGGGTCTATTTCCTGCTGGTAACATCCTGGGCCATGACGCTGCCCTGTCACATGTAGTGTTGGAAGTGAAATAGGTCCCCTTACCCAGACCAGAAAAAAATAGATAATTGGAACCCTGACGCATCCTAAACCCAATGGGATGGCGGACTGGAGGACCTCTTCTGTGGCCTTGAAGGTTGGTGCCTTGCGTGCAGGGAGTTCAGGCACAGGGTGGTTTGCCGTCTTCAGAGCCGGAAGGAGAAAAGCTATTGCCATCCCAAGTGCCAACGAGGGAGGAGCCACTGTTGTCTTTAGAGCCTTCTCCAGAGTCAGCAGGGCAACCACCAGGCCGACCTCAGAAGCCGCTACATCTGCTGATGAGGGGAGAACGGCGAAAGCCAACCGCACATCCACGTCCAGAGGGGCACTTCCAGTGTTGGGGCCTCCCTCTATAGAAATGCCCCAAGCAGGGAAAAGTCACGGGCTTAGGGGGAAGAAAGGGGGATAAATGGGCACCTCCTCACAGAAGCCGAGTGGTATCCACGGAGGTTAAACAGGCACCCCTTTACAAAAGCCAAGGGGTCACAAGAAGGGTTAAAGAGGCGACCCTAACAGAAGGCCCAAAACTACCATGACTGAAGGAGGAGATGAGGGGACCACCTCCACCACACCCTGACCAACCCGCCCGCCAGCCCACCAACAAGAATCTGGAGGGAGAAAACCATACAAGGGCGGAGGGGAGTTGGCGTTTTAAGGAGGGAGGTGACCGATTGTCACAACCACTTACCAGGAAGACTCTGATAAATGACCTGTACCTGCACATATTTAGTCTGTTTATAATATACTGAATAAAAAGCAAAGAATTTTGAAAATAAAATAATTCATGTTCATCTTACATAGACATAAATGTTTTAAAACTTGAGAAATAAAATAAAGCATCTGGACCACTGGGACAGAAAGACAATTATTCTTGGTGGTAAATCTCCCTTCTGACTTGTGAGGGCACTAAATAACGGGAACAGAAAACTCTGGACTACTTGGCCTGACAGTTCATTCCGAAGGTTAAAAGGAAGTTGGTCATATAGAAAAGAGATGGAGCTTCGGTACACTCACTCATTGACCTGGAAGGTAATAATGTGGCAGCCACGGATTACAGAAGCGGCTGCAATCATTTACCAAGGGGTCATTAGTGACGGTATAAATAGGGGTCAAAGCGATGTATCTGTTTCTTCGTTTGGTTTAAAAGCATTTTGAATTGCAAAGATTGTGAGAGACCCTGTGAGGGATAAAAACGTTTGTGAGTGTTTTGTTTCGTTTGTCTGTAATTGTCTTGTGTTCTATATTACTAGATGGCTAAACATGATTCCGGAGCTGTCGCCAGAGACAAGCACAAACCCGGAACACCACTGCACTGTATCACAATAAACTGTGTTTCCACCACTAGCACTAATTCATGCACTAACGGACTTGTGTATGACCCCATTCACACTTACTGAGCCGGCATTGCGCCGTCTCTGGGCCGCCTCAAAATTTCCGTTCACAGTTGAGGTTTTAGGGGTCCTAAATGCGTTCACATATGTGGCTGAAAAGGAAGCCTAAATTGCGGCACAGTGCTTGTCGAGAATGTAAACAGTGACGTAAACACTGCATTCCCGAAAGTCAACATAAGAGATTAAGCTGGGAAATTTGCAAACGAAAATATGGCATCTTATTTTTTGCAACACTGTTGGTTCTGTACTTATTGCATAAGATACGATAAAGGCGTGTGTTGACAGTGCAGTCGGTTACTGTGGAAAGAAGCGATCTTGTTGGATCATGAGTAAATGCAGCAAACAAGGATGTGTACATTACATTTGTCACAATACAGATTATTATATTAATGGTGACTGAATACGCAACGTTGTATGCATTATTTGTCAATATTGAGATTTACAATCTTAGCTGCAATCTGAAATGTGTGTGTGTGTATATATATATATATATATATATATATATATATATATATATATATATATATATATATATACACACACACATATATCAAGTTTTATCGATTTAATGAAAGCTGTACGATGAAGAAATACTTACCATTTATGACTGACCCAGCATCATCATCGTCAAAAGTGTTGGTGTATTCAGTGCATTCCCCATTGCTATTTTCTGGGCTGGAGATCGACGTAGGTTCCATAAAATATAAGATCCGCGGTGGGTTTATCTCTGGCCTGCTGCTCAGTATTTCCAATAGTTCTCGGAAAAAACTTACAGGTTTTTCTCTGATCTCCACTCAAATGGGTGTATCTCTTGCACCACAGAGATAACACGGAGATAGCTGCTTCTGCATCCAGCACTCAAAGAATATCACAGACATTTGCAGAGCTTTTTGACATGTTATAGTAATAAAATAATGACTTGGATCGCATTATTGAGGAGATTGGTGATAAAATGAGAGATCGGGAGAGGATTTATCAGTATCTACATCTATAAAGAGATATGTAAAAAATACAGCAAACAAGAGGTGGGGTTTGGCTGGAGATGCAGGACTGTCCTTTTAGAATTCAATACCTTTTAAACCTGTTTTACTCTGAAAAAAAATATATTTAAAACAGCGCATGTGAAAATAAGTTGGACCCAACACGTCTGACAAGCGCTAAGTAAATGGACCGCTAAGGGTTCATTTCTGCATCGTCCCAGTTGCTACACCTCTTAAAACCGACATTGTTTGATCTACTATGCTCTACCTAGTAGGGGAGTGGTTTGATGCGTTAAGGCCGGCCCAGGGCCTGCGTTGGGTTCACACACGCAGATAGGCTGGCACTGAGGCGGCATTTTACTTTAGGCCGCATCAAAAAGCTGGTCTAAATTCCACCAGGCCCTGGGCCGGCCTAAACCGCAAGTGTGAACGGGGTCTATGTGTTTTGTGGGTGGGTGTATATTAAAAACTGGACTATTATTTGCAGGGCAAACCCAGGGATTATAATTTAAGTAATACACGCTGCTGTTTTACTTAACATCATTATTATTTACTGTTTGTTTCACCGTCAGGCATTGGACAAAATGAATAAAATAAACCTTTGCATCTGGATTACCATTGTCTGTCTGTTCTTTAATCACCTTCACCTGCTATTATTAACCATTTTGCCACAACCACGTAATTCAATGTCCACTATACTGAACCAATGTAACACACTGTCAAGATCTATATAATAAAACACATTTTACTTAAAAAAAAAAAAAAATTAATAGTTAATGCTTTGGGGGAAATGAACACACAAAATGCATTGATGAAGTCTTGAGTTACACATGCATGGGTAGACCAGTCCATGTTATGTGTGCAATCTGTTTGGAAAGTATATCAATCTTCTTTTTGCACATGAACATGCAGATGTAACTGCAAGCAAGCCACCAACCAAACCAAATCCCCCAAAATGAAAGGTTTGACTACAGCTGGTTAACATTTATCAACAGTAACAGTAAATAATATTATATTCTCCATTACATGAATGTTCTAGATTTTAAAACAGAACCGGCAAACTCTGCAACCATATTTATATATAAAAATAATTTCTTTAAATATTTGTAACTGATATAATGCAGTATAAGGAGTAACCACTAGATGGTAGTGTATAGTGTTTTGGAGAGCCTCTTAATGTGGTTCCACTTAATAAGAGTTTCAGTATGTGTTTCTGCATCTCATAAGATGGCCGCACTGTATTATCAATGCTCCAAAAGTTCTTTGTTATCAGCTAGTGTGGATTACTTGGTCAAGCTATAACAGTAACAGTAACAGTAACCGAAGACAAATCTTAGTTCTTACTTTGCAGAACATTTATAGACAACACTTTCACTATCAAATCCATGATGATGCAGTTCTTGGTGTGTTGAGAGGCTTCTTTTAGGTTCTAACTTCATGCATGAAAAACATTCTGTAATATACAAATTCAGCACCGTTATTTTTCAAGACAGTTTCTGGTACAATGGGCAAGACTGTGGAGGTAAATGGTTGGCAGGTGTACAAATTATTAATATTTTAATAGCAAGACTATAAAAATGATGAGACTATGGGTTCTTGAGAACAAACTGTCTGCTGATACCCATTTTCCTCTAGAACGGCAGTAATCATCTTTAATGGATAGTTATGTATGTATTTTTTAAGACAAAAAAAACCAAAACAAATACACCTCTCTGGTTACTCACAAGGCACAATACGCTGTTGTTAAGCCATTGTTTTTTAGTAGATTTTCTCAAATCCCCAATAACTGACAGTTTAACACCACACAGCAGTTTGGTAGGATGGGGATGGTACGTAGTTGATGAGGACCATAATCAAAACTTTGGATTGATTATGTCAATTATGTATTGTTTATTTCAATACAGGAAGCTGGCCCCAGGAACAATAGCAAATATGAATTCAATGGATGTATGTGTGCAGGGGAAACAAAAACATCTTCAAGTTTGAAAGAATGAATTGGAGCTATTTAACCCTTTAATCACAGTGGACCACAGACCCTCTTTTTCTTTCTTTATTTATTTTTTGTTGTTATTAAGAGTGGCGAGAGCCAAATGAAATCCAAAAGTCCAATATTGTCAAATATCATTACACAGTAAAATGAAATGAGCCAGTAAGAATAAACCTGTAAACCTGGTGGACCTAATATGTTATTTGACATGTAGATGCATTTTATGGCTTTTTATTGCAGGAGTACTGAGCTCTTTAGTGAAAGGTGAAGATATTAACCGTTGTGTTGAATCAGTCAATAGAAAATTATTACTTTAGTGCACACTATTTTAGTGCCCCCCCCCCCAGGACCTTAGGGACCTAAATTAGACAGGATTCAATAACGGTTTTATTGTCTGTACCATACTTTCTGAGGCTTGGACTATTTGTTCCCGGGCATCATGGATGCAAGAAGTAGAAAGCTCTAAGTAGATAATGTTAGTATCCGTTGACACAAGGAAAGGTAGTGTGGGGGCTGCCAGCATAAAGCAACCATCTTTTTCGCTGCAGTAGGAGTGTCTCTGCTGAGGAGTTAAGTCTAATTATGTATCATCATTCAATAAAAGAACCAAAGCAGAGCAGGAAAATTACCTTTTCCAATATGTTAGAAAACATAGTGGATACCCATTTCCAAAATAAAGCTACAGCTGGGCACCCCAAACCATTTGTAGAAAAGTGCTAAGGGCACCCTGGGGACAAAGTGAACAATCAGGGGTAGGGACAAGCTTTATATGAAAATTATGCAAGGGGTTGAGTATGTCTATGAAGAAAATTAAAATGAATGAATTGATGATTGGGGTTCCTAGAAGCTGAGGCTAAATTATTCCACATAGTGTCCCAGTTAACCTCCATATCCAAGGAGGCTAAGTTGTTGTTCCAAATCACTAAAGATATAATTATGAAACAAGCCCCTTTGTTTTACTCCCAGTGTTCAGCATGTCATGGAGTGGATCTACAGATAATGTAGTTCTCCAGTGAAGTCGAAGATAAAAGAAAAATGAAGAGCCCGATAGATTGTACAGTGATTTGTAAATCCTGGAATGTGCGAATACAGTTAGTATGAAAAATATCAGTAAGAATGTGAATACTTCTATCTATCAATAGAAGCAAAGGGATGACCCCCTGATAAAAGCACATAGTTAAGAAAGATAGATGTATGAGAATATCATTTTAGTTTGCCAGACATGATAGCTTTCAAATAAGATATCCAAGATCGTGAATTGAAAATTATGTCGTAAAATGATCAAAGATCAAAATGATCTTATTATCCGCAGAAGAAAAAGCCGCCATGTAAGAAAAAATTGCTAGCAAATCTGGGGACGTCCTGCCACTTGAGGTGAGATTCCTGAATCATGGTGATACCGATTTTCTTTCTGCGCAATGCATCTGAACAGGCAGTGCAATTAGTATGCAAAAAGTACTCGTGGCAAATAGAGCTCTAAACTCACCCTCCTGCATCACAAATGCAGTATAAACCCCATAATATAAATCGGTAATACAATAAGTATAACACGTTTCTCTGAGAAGCGAAAATCTACCTCAATCAGATCCTAATAGATTAGAAAATGCTATCTAAACAACATAATACAAATAGCAAATATAAGCATAACAAGCTTCCCAAAGAAGTGAAATTCTACCGCAGTCGTGCTGTAACAGTTTCAGGTCCACACAAAAATTAAGTAAAAATAAAGTTAAGCAAAGGTGCAACAAAAATACCAAATAAGAACTGAAGATGAGATGCCCCCATAATAAAATAATAATCAACCAAATCCACAGGAACGTGAAGCTAAAGGTTGGTGAAAAGACTTTCTTTCATAAAAATTCCACAGTCCATGTCACAGCAGGAGGGCTTAGGTCAGCAGGGGAATCCACGGCTCACTCGCGCATCAACGACCCCTGTGGCCGATAGGGCTCACTGTGGATCAGTAGTGCGAAAAATGATGAATTGGCAAGAGCATGTTTCGGAAGACATGTGCTCCAGCCTCCATTCCCCGAGTTGGTGGGGGGTTGTGAGCGGTGAGCCGAGGATACAGATAATAATTGGGCACACTAAATTGGGGAGAAAACTGGGGTAAAAAAGTGGAGATGACTAAATTTATTTAAAAAAATAAAATAAATTCCACGGTCAA
The DNA here is from genome assembly GCF_017654505.1 of Polyodon spathula. Lineage (NCBI taxonomy): Eukaryota > Metazoa > Chordata > Actinopteri > Acipenseriformes > Polyodontidae > Polyodon > Polyodon spathula. The sequence goes on from NC_054538.1 coordinate 42,154,578, forward strand.
CCATCTACATATACAACACCAACTTTCTGAGTCAAGGCAGCAGTCCACCTGAAAAAAATAAATAAATAAAACAAGTGCATGAGCAACTGTCAGGAGTAGACACATAACAGTAGATGAGGAACAGCTAAATGAAATCGAAGAAAACTAAGGTTGAAAAAACACTGAAAAAACGACAGCATGGGCTGTGAATGTACTTAAAGACTAGCATAAAGACATTCATTTTACGGAATTAAGTCCAAAAAAATCTCATCAAATTAAAGGGGATTTTACGCCAGTGCAAGAAGTTCAACTGGCAACCAGTATTCAGTTTACAGTTTTATAACGCTAAGATCTCGGTTAAATAGATGATTTAACAATAGAAGTGTTAACATCTCTGCTGACAGCGAGTTTAAACCCAGCAATTACGTACTCCCTGTCAGTCATGAAAACTTTTAGAAAACCAGGTAGACACCAGTCCCTGAATTATTGGCCTGGATTTGAAGCATCTGCGGGAAACTGAGGCACTGTCCCCTGACACAGCGGCGAACTGGTTGATAAAGTCTGGTTTGATCTTAAACTTAACCTGGCATGATGTGGACATAAGGGTGATCAGCAACTAACAAAAACATCTTTTGAGATCTGAAAGTATAACAGCGGGCTTCAGGATCCATTGCAGCTACTCTCCTGCCTTCCTCAGTATTATTTGAAACTCCACCCACACCATCAACATCATTAACTTCTGCTCAGTCCTCTTGTTTCAAGATGCCACTTTCGATGCATAAACTCACTATAAACAGAGACGTGGAATTTACTGTATTACTTCAATTTGGCACCGCCCTCGAAGTAAAGATGCCCTGGTATTGACGCCACAGTCATATAACGCGCAACAAACCAACAAATAAACGTGCAACACTGACTATACATGTAACGTCCCCGAAGAGACGGGAGCCTCAATCTAGCAAGTAAATTACAAACTAATGTACACACACATAGTAAGCACATTTTATTTTGTGGTAGTGCAGTTCTGAAAGAAAATCCCAGATAAATTACGTACAGAACAGTAGTTATTCTGAAATAATTTTTGGTAAAGAAAAACATCTACATCACACTCTTGGATTTAACTGCCACACCAGCATTGTCCCGCCCCTTAACTACCAATACACACTCCTGATTCGCTGGTACAGTACTCCCCTGACCTTCCAACTCCCACCTAATAGGCTCTCGGTAACTGTCACTGATAAATGTACTGTAGTCAAAGTAGGTTAGCCACACACTCTGCTACATACAGGTAGGCTACCGTATTAAATAAGCAACCACAATACTTCTAAAATGTCATAAATCATGTAATCAAATATTGTAGCGTTTGAACATAGTAGGATTATTAATCAAAGTCGCCCTTGTATAACGGCCGCCCTCTTTTAAGCACCGCAGTCATTTTGATCAAATTAAAACAAACGCAGCGGCACCAAATTGAAGTAATATGGTATTTGTAATAAGTGAACAATAAATTTAATTAAATTAAATGTGGAACTATATTACACTGTGGATGTATACATCTGCCTTTGTCTTAATTTAAAATGTGTTTTAATTATTTCAATTATTTTAATTCCCCAAATGACAGGTAGCCATGTTATAAGTGGTATAAACCACTTCAGGCCGTGCATTTCTGATGATATATACCATGGTGTGGTATATATCATGGGAACCGCATGGCCTGCATGGTTTATACCTAACATATATACACTGCTGTGCAAAAGTGTTAGACATTTGTTGCATTTTTCTATGCTGATGCATTATGAGTAGGGGCCTACTTAAATTGCTGTAAATTTACATATTTTTCACGGGTAGGGTGCGGAATAAAATTAGGATTTCGCGGACGTGTTTAATCATTAAATAAACCTAAGTAGACAATATTTCAGAACACTGTAAAGCCTAACAATAGTGGTAGCTTCCTTACTAAAACAGAGTGCTGTCACTTGTTAAAGGCAAGCATGCAGCATCCCCTGCAGTTGACTTTTCCATACACTGAGACTCCACATTCTGCATCCACTGAAATTGGTTGGAAGTGTAAGGCAAAGCTTTGCCAAGTTATACAGATGTGGCAATCGATTAGAAACAGCCCAAAAAACTTACCCAAGGGCGTCTGGCATACTTTAGTAAAGGCAATATATGCAGCACGTTCGTTGTCATGTTATTTGTCCCATCCATTAATTTATTTTATTAGTACCGAGTCAAAACAGAGAACGTGGCTATTTGGGTCTAAAATTCCAACTGCAAAAAAGTAAGCAGCAGATTGAAGCGAGGTGGCTGTGCTAGATCGTTTTAGTACTGATTTAACTTGCAGACAGGAATGCTTTTTGTCTGGGCTGACTTTCCAGTTTGGTTTCTGAAAGCTGTTTATTTTATGTTCTGTTCAGCATCATCTGTAGTAGCCTTTTGTTTAATGTGTGGTTCTGAAGCTAAGTTGTAATCGACTGTATTTTGCAAAACAATTACCTCATCTGCATGTACAGATTCTTTGGGAAATGACTTATACAAAATATATGTTTCTTTTTTTTTTGCTTTGTCGTCCATTTCTACTATTTTACTTCCAATGATGAAAATTTGATTTTAGAAATCTAAATCAAAACAACGCAGCACTAACTTTGCCCCACCCCGTACTAAAAAAGCAGTACAGATGCACTGATAGGCTGATTAAAACGTTGTTGTCGTTTGAATGGTAAACAAGAACGTTAACCGTTTTAGAGAATTATTTTGTAAATGTTATTTGTGGATGTTTTTAGTTTTTTGCTTAAGTGCAATGCACACAGGATGGCGAAGGAATAAAAAAGGGCTTCTACAGAAGAAAGATAAGTAGTTTGCTTCACTTGCATTGGGCAGTAGTTCATTTAAACAAGCTTCCTTTTTTTCCTCTCCGTAATTGTTCAGTATGCATTGGCCACTAAAAGTGGTGAATTTCATGGTGACCCCTCAATTTCACGATTTCCGCAAAAATCTTGATTTAGGTAGACCCCTAACTATGAGCATCGGCAATTTACTCAAAGCCTCCACTAATGTTTTCTACTATTACAACAACCTTGTCTTGCATCTGTAATTGGAAAACCCAAAAAGCTGTCTAACAAGGATGAGCAATACTTGAAGATAATATCCTTAAGGAATAGAAAGAAGACAAGCGTTGAATTGACAACAGAACTGGCTGAAGACACAGGTGTCGTTGTCCATCAAATCAACAGTACAAAGGTCTCTCTTGAAATCAGGACTTAAACATGCGTTTCTGTAAGAATATATCTGTTAAGAAAGGGGAACAACTAAAATGCTAAAATATGCACAAGAGCATAGAAATTGGATTATGGAACAATGATCAAAGGTGCTTTGGACTGTTGATGGATGGACAATAACACCTGTTTCTTCTTCCAGTGCTGGATTTGTCAATTGTGAGCTATTGTACTCAATCTTTTTCCTTCTTTGTGCAAGTCAAGGTTGTTATAATAGTAGAAAACCTTAGTGGAGACTTTGAGTAAATTGCTGATGCTCATAATGCATCAGTGTAGAAAAATACAATATATCTAAGACTTTTGCACAGCAGTGTGTGTGTGTGTGTGTGTGTGTGTGTGTGTGTGTGTATACAGGTTCAAAGGTTAGTTTAATTAGTTATTATTATTATTTTCTTGTTAACAGAAAATGTTTGACAATGTGTGAATACTATATATCACACATTAAATATCACTCACATGCACAATTCGATCTTTTGATTTGTATAATGCATATTAAGTAAACAAAAGTTGTTATTAAAATCCGCTACCAAATTCGCATACGTAGCAACTCTACATGGTGCCGTTGCTGTGTATGGAGCAGGGTATAGCATCCAAAGCAGTGGGCTCGTACCTCTAGTGACTGTATTGCTTCAGTAAAATATGTACTGAATACCTAGTGTACAACTCAGTGTAAGAGAAGTGCTATGGTAGAATATGTTTGAAACATACAACATATATGTTAACATCAATAATTTTAATTTAAAAAACTGAGCACGCTCTCTGAGCAACCTCCCCGCTCCAGCTTGTGTTATCCAGAGGCAAACCTTTAATTTCTTCATTTGCCATCTCGACAGCAAGTCATTGTAGTGTAAGGTGTAAGCTGTATTGAAAGAAATGTCACAAAACACCTCTGCTGTTTAGGAATTTTGTTAAATGCCCAGACGACCAAAAAAAAAAAAATGAATGCAAACTATGCAAGCGACTTGTACCATGGATAATAATAATAATAATAATAATAATAATAATAATAATAATAATAATAATAATAATAATAATAATACACTGCGTGAACCTGTCTGATGAACCTCCTGAGGTTTAAAACAATCTTCGAATCCTTGGCTAGCAAATTAATCTTTGAACCTGTATACACACACACACACACACACACACACACACACACACACACACACACACTGCTGTGCAAAAGTCTTAGATATATTGTATTTTTCTACGCTGATGCATTAGGAGCATCAACAATTTACTCAAAGTCTCCACTAGGGTTTTCTACTATTATAACAACCTTGACTTGCATAAAGAAGGAAAAAGATTGAGTGAAATAGCTCACAATTGACAAATCCAGCACTGGAAGAAGAAACAGGTGTTATTGTCCATCCATCAACAGTCCAAAGCACCTTTGACCATTGTTCCATAATCCAATTTCTATGCTCTTGTGCATATTTTAGCATTTTAGTCTTGTTCCCCTTTCTTAACAAAGGTATTCTTACAGAAACACATGTTTAAGTCCTGATTTCAAGAGTGACCTTTGTACTGTTGATTTGATGGACAACGACACCTGTGCCTTCTACCAGTTCTGTTGTCAATTCAACGCTTGTCTTCTTTCTATTCCTTAAGGATATTATCTTCAAGTATTGCTCATCCTTGTTAGACAGCTTTTTGGGTTTTCCAATTACAGATGATGTTTCTCTGTACTTGTTGATTATCCTTTGAAAATGAGTGCTGCGAGCTATTTCACTTAATGTTTTTCCTTCTTTATGCAAGATGATGTTGTTGTAATAGTAACTTCTAAAATGTTTTTAAAAATGAACAATAAAGAAATAAGTATCATTATCAAAAACAATTTATTGTTTAATCACAAACTTGAATATTGTGTGTGTGTGTGTGTGTGTGTGTGTGTGTGTGTGTGTGTGTGTGTGTATATATATAATATATATAGATATATATATATATATATATATATATATATATATAAACCTTATACAATGGAAGCTTTAAACTTTGGACTTTTTCACAGTTTGTTGTGTTACAATCTGAAATCTTGATGCATTTAAATGGGATTTTTTTTTTCCCTTTGATTTACACAACCTACTTAACACTTTCAAAGTGTGAAAATATGGTGGGGGGAGGGGGGAACAAATCAATTAAAAATAAAAACCTTAAAAGTCTTCATTAGATAACTATCCACCCCTTTGCTATGACACCCCTAAATAAGTTCAGGTGCAACCAATTGCCTTCAGAATTATCACAATGAGTTAAATGGAGTCAATCTGTGTGCAATAAAAGTGGTTCACATGATTTTAGATTAAATACACCTGGCTCTGTAAGGTCCCACAGTTGGGTAGTGCATTCAAAGCAAATATACTACCATGAAGACCAAGGAGCTTTCAAAACAACTCCGGGAAAAATTGGTAATTAAATGTCTCTTATACAGTTCTTCTGAAAAAAATAACGATGTCTTTTGCTCAAAAATGTAATGTTGCTTGTTTTTAAATATTTCATGCTTGGTAATTAAATGTCCCTGTAATTTAGAAGGTTTCAAACATTCGATGGACAGTAGGCTATTTGTTCACAAATTGTACACTGCAGTTCAGGTATATCTTCACTTCCAGTACAAATAAAACCGAAATTTAAGTAGCTGTCTTTGTATTTCCTTAATTTTGCAGGGTTAATAACGGCTTTATGTTTTTTACTCACAACACCACCTCCTCGCTGTTCTTCAGCCCTTACTGAACTTGTTGAAGGAAGTTCTGTATCATCATTCTGTGGGTTTTGTTGTTTTGATGCTGATGGTCGAATAAAAAATGTATCCATATCTGGTATTTATTGTGTGTTTCCAACGATTTTTCCTCTGCTTTGTAATCTGTCGTGCTCCCGCTGAAATAGCCCTGTTACACCATACGTAACCTGAGAACACATTAATTTCTGCGCATGCTCATGACAAAATAACACCTTCTCTGGTTTATCTTCACTTCCAGTACAAATAAAACCGAAATTTAAGTAGCTGTCTTTGTATTTCCTGAGAACCCCTGCTACAGATTATAGTATTTGTATCTCATAGGTACTTGAATAGCCCATGCTAGAATGACTAATACTTAAGGGCAATCTCCTCAAAAAGTATAACAATCCAAAATTGAAACACCTTTCTTTGTTTAATAATTGACCATTTAAATTGCAATCAATATTCCAGCTGCTTCATACATTGATATTAAATTAAACATAATTTAAACAAAAAAAACATTCCAGAGATCATAGTGGCGATGACTAAGGATGTGCTGCTGACCAATCAAATAAATATAACTCTCTGTTCCATTATTTATTTTTTAATTAGTCCAATTAGTTACCCCAGTTTTTTCCAAAGTCTAATCACGTTCCCTCACTGCAGCAAACCCCAGAGGCTACCAACAGAGGAACACAGTTGTTACAGCATGAATGTCTGGGATTCTTTTTGCTTAACATATAGTATAAAATCTCTCTCTCTCTCTCTCTCTCTCTCTCTCTCTCTCTCTCTCTCTCTCTCTCTCTCTCATAAATAAAACTATTAATGTGAGAGACACAAAGTGTGTGCTAGATATGGTAGGTCTTTCTAATTGTTCATCTAACCCCTTAACATTCATATATACACGCAAAGCATTAAAAAAGTCAAGGGAGGCTTAATATAGGCCCACGGCATACCACATACGTTAATGCAATGGATGGCAGAAAATACGGCCCTGCTTTCAGATTAAATACAAATGAATTTTCTAAACTCCCGAGCACACTACTTATGCAGACATACTTAAGATATAAAGTACATAACCCTTCTACCCATCTAATGGCCTGGATGAGGTATCATAAGGAAATCAATAGCATGAATAGTGTGATGCCAGTAAAAAGTGAACCCACATACATGCATAAGCAGTCTTTTTCAGAATTGTCAGCTCTTACCTAGAATATTGTATCATTTCCTTAGTTTAAGCATAAACAGCCTTATGAATTCATCTGAGTTCTATCCCAGGACGATTCATTTGCCTGCGGTCTGACTAACTCAGCAACCTCTTTAAGTCAAATCTTGTAACTGCTTCCAATTTACCTATTCTGCTTTCGGCAGTTTGTAAAAGGAAATGCTAACATGAAAGCATCCATCTCATTGGTAACGTCACGTTTTTTTTTTTTCTTTCTTACACCTAAATATATATAGACACTCAGTTCTTTATTACCACCAGGAGATAAATGGACGGTTTTCGGTGCTGAAGAATATATAATGGTTAAAAAGTCACTTTTTTCCTCCAGCTCTACATAAATCACAGAACTAGTCAATATTTAATAATGCTTGCCTTGGTCTGGAGTCCCTTGATCACCCCTGTCATGTGTAATAGCTCCCTCTCCGATATCTTTGACATAAAAGCCTGGCTTTACTGCAATACTAACATGTAGAGGGTCATTACGGATCGACATTTACCTTAATCTGTGCCTGCCAACCATGGACCGATAAATTCCAGTGGATTCCACTGGGAGAAATCAGTAAACTTCTCAGTGGAAAGGACTGAAAGCAAATTCTGCCAAAAACAGAATCCATTTTCCAGGAATGGGGCATTCAGCAAATGGGCTCTGACTTCTGAAAGCATCCTCACTCTGCAACATTTATAATATTTTGAAGGTTTGAGGGACAGGATGACAACCCACGATGACATGACTGAGGGGGCAAGGAAGAATATTACAGACCCCCCCCCCAAAAAAAAAAATACCAATGGAAGATTAAATACTAGAAGAATACAGCTTTTGCATTATTTACCCATTCTGTTGTACTATTGTACTGTCATGGGTCTATCTGAAATGTTGCTCCTTGTTTTTTTCAAATCTATCATCTCACAGCTCATAATCTTACAACTGCTTCACAGAATACATCAAAGCACTTGCAGCACAAGAATGGGGCATGCCAGTCTTTGTTAAGGGTCAGCTTCATCTGCCTGTACACTGAGATTAGAATATAGAGCTGATATTCTGTTCTTACTTGTCAAAGTGGTACTTTAAAATCTTTTAAGGTGACTACACTGGTACAGCAGCATTAGGTACTTCAGTAAGATGTTACACGCACACACACACACACACACACACACACACACACACACACACACATATACATATATACAGAAACCACTGTTGCTCTATAAAATTTTGCTGCAAGATTTTTTGTTCTTTATGTACAGTATAGCCTTGTTAAAAAATCAAAGGTAGAGCTGCTGCAGTATGTTTTCAGTGGATGTGAACCGCATGACCATTTTCATCTTGTCCTTTTACCAACCAGGTTTCTGCCAACTTCTACTGGTTGCAGGTATGATTGTATTAGATGATATAAGCACTACTTTATCCTATGGTCTTAGAAAGATACTTATTTATCTGTACTGTGTCGTGCATTTTAAGGCAGTTATACAACCGAGCCATTTTTGGATGATGTCATATTCAATTACTGGCTTAATAACACACATTACATACCAACTGTTCAGGTTTAAATATGCTTTTCATTATAATGGATAACAGGTTTATTGATGATGTTTTCCAGGGTTTATTTTTAGAGTGGGTATGGAGGAGTGGGAGTGTTTTAAGTACACAGGGTAATTGCTTGACTACAGGTCATGCAGAACTGTGTCGGCTGGTAAAAAGCGTTCAGCACAATTAAGAGCTGATAAAGAAAGTGACAGGGAAGGTAAACTCAATCTAAGTCTGTTACTAAAATAAGCAGTAATTCTTTAATACTGAAACAGATCTATTACTTTCTTTGAAAACAACCACTTTACAAACTGAAGAGTAGAATGTGATACAGGGATAGTCCAGACAGAAAACAGCAGCTAGTTAGATGTAATTCTGCATGCTGCACTGTGGCAGGTTACCAGGGACTCATATTATGAACCACTTACTTACAAGTTTACTAGATAAGAAGAACTAAGAAGAAATTACATGGGTCATTTTAATAGGATCAGTTGAATATGTATAACACACTCTTTCGAGAGTACAAAGGTCTCTTTTTTAGATAAGAAGTGGAAATGACTACCATAGTTTTTTTTTTTTTTTTTTTTTTTTTTTTTTTTTTTTTTTTTAAAGCACACCCATCCTGTGTATAATGAGCACCCTCTGCATAACATACATGTTTGAAAAACCTGGAGCTACTTGTACAACATGCAACTCTTAAATACAACCCTATAAAAAAAAAAGTACTAAATACAAAACCATAACCCGAGTATATCAGAAATTCTCCAAGATTTTATATGTAAGGAGTGTATTATATTATATTAGATATCTATTAATTATATAGATATATATATATATATCTATATATATAGTATATTATATACACCAGTACATATCATTATCATAATTGTTTATAATATATCAACTATATATATATATATATATATATATATATATATATATATATATATAGATATATAATATATAATATATATATAATTCCCCAAGCCCCAGGAGAGGACAGTTTCTTATAGTTTTATGATAGTGTTTTCAAGCTATGGATGAACTACCAAGGACTCAGGGAACAGTTTCCCTGGGGAAGTTCCTTGGAGTGGGAAAGTGGCAGATAAAGATGGATGGAGGAGTCTAATTGGTAGGTAAACCCAGGAGAACTGGTATTCCTTTGGGGCAAAACCCACACAAGGTATACTCTATAAGACCTCATGGAGATAGAGTTGTTCAACATGTTTTAGAAAAATAATTATACTGCAGGTAAGCAAAGCAAAGCCTGATTAAGTCTCATTAGCTTCTATAACTGAGGTTGGATGATTGGCTGATCAATGAAACGCCACTATGGTAAATCGTGAATTGGTACACTACGTTATGGATTCTCTATGTAAGGGTTTCCCAGTCCTGGTCCTGGGAGACCCCTGTGTCTGCTGGTTTTTATTCCAACTGAGTTCTCAGTTACTTAATCAGACCCTTAATTGAACTAATAATGTGCTTAATTAGACCTTTTAAATTATTCTGAACTCCTAAAAAGTTGCTGATTTCAAGTTATAAAATTATACAGTTAACTTGAAATCGCCAACTGTTTAAAAGCTGAAAACAATTAAAAAGTTCTAATTAAGCTAATGAATAAATAGTTCAATTAAGGCTTTAATTAAGTAACTGAGAACTCAGCAGACACAGGGGTCCCCCAGGACCAGGATTGGCAAACCCTGCTCTATATTACAGGGTTGGGGTTAGAACATTACTTTTTGTGGACAAGTTTAAAAGGTCAGAACCTTTGATAGGAGTGGCAGTGTGGCAGGGTAGGAGCCCTGCACAGGAAGGTTTTTTTTTTTTGTGTACATAGTGTGTGTAGAGATATTTGAACAGTTAATGAAAAACCTGATGCTCCTGTGAGATCCCCCACTGAAACACACCTGTGCTCCTGTGCTGCCCCACTGAAACACACCCACCTGTTGATTAGGATCCCACAGCTGGTAATCACACACACCAGGTGGGTGTGTTTCAGTGGGGCAGCAGGTATAAAAAGGCCCCAATTATACACCTCAGGGCTGCTGCAACTCCGTAACATGCACCAGGAATAAGATCAAACACGCTACCCGGACAAAGACGAAAACATTTTGCTTAAGTCTTCTGCTCGCCGTAAGTGTGAACCAGGATCGGAGTTGAAAGAAGTAGCTGAAACCACCAACCACTGTGTGTGTAATCAGGGTTGGTGTTTGTTTACTAATTAGGGATGCGTTTTGGGATTGTAGCTCCCACAAAAGTATAGTGAGGTATATAAGCTTATTAGCGGAGCAACGCTAGCCATGTTCACAGAAACTATTATTTGCAGTTTTTGTACAGTGTTTTATTTGTTGTCTTTTGTACATTTCCATGTATGTGCCTGTGACAGAGATCGAATGACGCTTGGTGTTAGATCTCCTTCCCGACCGGTGAGGGCACTAGAAAGAAGGAACAGAGTAACCTTAAACAAATGGCAAGACAATTTATTCCGAAGGGTAGGTGGAAGTCGGCCATTTAGGAAAGGGGCGGAGCTACAGCACCCAAGCTCACTGACCCGGATGGCAAACGACTTGGCATCTGAGGATTGGAGGAGCGGATGCACTCGTTAACCTAGGGGTCATGGGCGAGGGTATAAATAGGGGGGCGTGGCTTTGTGATCTGTTCCTTTGCAGATGGTTACGCTAAATAACCCAAAAGGAGCCCGTTTGTATACCGAAACCATGAGTGTTCTGCTTGTTTGTGTATTAACACTGTTTGACTTGTGTTGTTTTCACTAAGACTACTGAGCACGATCCGGAGCTGCAGCCGCAGGCCAGCATAAAACCCGGATATCACCACTCACCTTTCCACTACAGGAACCGTCTCTTTGCACCACGAGCACTAAAATCACACACTGTCGGAATTGTGCCTGTTTTGTGTGGGTAAAAGAACTGGACTTTGGGTTACGGGTCAAACCCGTGGGATTATAAATTAGAAGTGATACATGCCGCTGTACCACTTCCAACATTATTATTATTTGCAGGTTTGCTATAAGGCTCTGGACATTGAATTCATTTAATAAACACCCTTGCACCTGTATATCATCGTCTGTGTCATTTATCCACTCTGCACTGCACTCACCTGCACGTATTCACCACTTTGCCACAGTGCCCCATGTGCAACCATCACTGGTAGTGTAAAGTAAGCGCATTATGTGTTTGTATATACAGTGGCTCTCAAAGGTATTCACCCCCCTTGGACTTTTGAACATTTTATTGTGTTACAACATGGAATCAAAATGGATTTAATTAGGAGTTTTTGCCACTGACCAACACAAAAAAGTCCATAATGTCAAAGTGAAAAATAAAATCTACAAATTGTTCTAAATTAATTACAAACACAAAACAGAAAATAATTGACTGCATAAGAGTCAATATTTGGTAGATGCACCTTTGGCAGCAATTACAGCCATGAGTCTCTTTTGATAAGTCTCTAAGAGCTTTATACCTGTGGACACTGTAATTTTTGCCCATTCTTCTTTGCAAAATTGCTTGAGCTCTGTCATGGGGACTTTTGGTGAACAGCAATTTTTAACTCTTTCCACATATTGTCAATGGGATTGAGGTCTGGGCTTTGACTGGGCCACTCCAGGATGTTGACCTTTTTGTTTTTAAGCCACTCCAGTGTGGCTTTGGCTGTATGTTTGGGGTCATTTTCCTGCTGGAAGATGAATCTTCTCCCAAGTCCCAGGTCTCTTCTAGACTTCAGCAGGTTTTCCTCCAGGATTTCTCTGTACTTTGCTGCATCCATTTTGCCCATTTTGCCCTCTGTCTTCACAAGCTTTCCAGGCCCTGACACAGAGAAGCATCCCCATAGCATGATACTGCTCTCAGGATGATATGCGGTGTTAGGCTTGCGCCAAACAATGTGCTTAGAATTGAGGCCAAAAAGCTCTATTTAGGTCTCATCAGACCATAGAATATTTTTCCACTTGGTCTCAGAGTCTCCCACATAACTTCTGGCAAACTCTAGCCAAGATTTTATGTGAGTTTTTTCAACAGTGGTTTTCTTTTTGCCACTCTCCCATAAAGGCCAGTTTTGTGAAGCACCCGGGCTATTGTGGAAACAGTGGAAGATTGTAACTCCTTTAGATTTACCATAGGCCTCTTGGTGGCCTCCCTGACTAGTGCCCTTCTTGTCCGGCTACTCAGTTTTTGAGGACGGCCTATTCTAGACAGATTCACAGTGCCATATTCTCTCCATTTCTTAATAATAGACTTTACTGTGCTCCGGGGGATATTCAATGCCTTGGAGATGTTCTTATATCCTACCCCTGATTGGTGCTTTTGAAGAACCTTATTCCAGATTTGCTTTGAATGTGGGACCTCCCAGAGACAGGTGTATTTAACCTGAAATCATGTGAAACACCTTAAATGCACATAGGTGGACTCCATTCAACTAATAATGACTTCTGAAGACAATTGATTGCACCAGAGCTTATTTAGGTGTGTCATCGCAAAGGGGGTGAATACTTATGCAATCAATTATTTTCTGTTTTATATTTTTAATTAATTAATAACAATTTGTAGATTTTATTTTTTACTTTGACATAATTGACTTTTTTATGATGATCAGTGTCAAAAACTCCTAATTAAATCCATTTTGATCCCATGTTATAACACAATAAAATGCGGAAAAGTCTAAGGGGGGTGAATACTTTTGAGAGTAACTGTAAAACCTGTGCGCCTACGGGGCATGTCAACCTCTAGTTCCGGCTCGATCCCCTGTTAATCACTCAAAGAATACGCACACACGTCTCTCCACTGTTACAGCCAGATAAAAGTGACGCTTCTATTGTCTGTTGAAATTTCTTGTGTACTGCATATATTATTTGTTTCATGTTCCACACATGATTTCATAATTATTACATGAAATTATTTCATTTCATGTAATAATTATTTCCATTAGCAAGCAAATACACACATTTTACATTTTACTTTTAATAAAAGTATGCTGCAACTACATTGTATTGTTTTACCTTTGTAAACGGGTGATTATGAATCTATTTTCTATATACAAGTAAATATGTATTGCTTGCATGTGTTAAATGCTTCATTTCACTTCATCTTTTTATGAGTCTGTGACAGGATGACATCACTGGCAATTGTGTTTAGACCAAGAAAGGACACATAATATACAGTAAAGTGCTGATGCACACGTTTAATTATACACAAGCAAAAATAACATGGACAGAAACTCTTAACAAAACACATATAACAAAATAACAGGCTATACAAAACACTCACGAAACATAAACAAACATGACACTGACACAGCAACATGAAAGATGGGGCAAGTTCCTCCTCCAGTGGCCCAGCTTGCGGCAGAAAGGCTGACAGCGGAGTAGCAAACTCTGGCAGCTGAAATGCTGCTAAGTGCAATGATGGCAGCGGCAATGTGGACAGAGGCAATGCTGTCAGCAGCCGGGCAATCCTGGCAGTGGCAATGCTACCATTAGCAACGTTGGTAGCGGCAATGCTGACAGCAGTGTAGTCAGCAGCAAACGACCCCCAGGCAGGGACGAACAGGCAGGACACTCCAGCGGGGCTTCTCCCTCTCATGCTGGAGACAGCGGGGCTTCTCCCTCTCGCGTTGGAGATAGCAGGGTTTTCCCTCTCACGTTGGAGACAGCAGGGTTCTTCCTCTTGCGCTGGAGACAGCGGGGCTTCTCCCTCTCATGCTGGAGACAGCGGGGCTTCTCCCTCTCGCGCTGGAGATAGCAGGGTTTTCCCTCTCACGTTGGAGACAGCAGGGTTCTCCCTCTCGCGCTGGAGACAGCGGGGCTTCTCCCTCTCACACTGGAGACAGCGGGGCTTCTCCCTCTCTCGCTGGAGACTTCGGGGCATCTCACTCTTGCTCTTCCTGGAGTAGGGGGCAGTTGACCACGAAGTGGCCCCACTCCTCGCAGGCAGGGCACACGATCAAGGCCTCAAGAGCACTGAGGTAGGTATCCCAGATGCCCTCCGGTCATCCCTCCTCCTCTTCTCTGCGGCAGGGACAGTTGATGACGGAATGGCTCCTCTCCCTGCATGAAGAACACCAACTCAAGGCCTCGACAAGGCAGAAGTAGGCATCCCATTGGGCCCCCTGCTGTACATGAAGCACTACTCCTTCCAGGCAGGTAAGGCAGACATCCAGCATGGCAGAGAGGTGGTGGGACTCGCAACTGGCCCCACGCTGCTGTTCCACACCTTCTCTTTCTCACCATTTTCTTTATTTATTTATGTTTTTCCCCCCCAAAAATCGTCTTTTTTTTTTTTTTTTTTAAACCTGCACTTCCTGGTCTGAGGGTGCTATCCCACCTATAACTCCACGTGTGACAGGATGATCTCTCTGGCAATGGTGTTTAGACCAGGAAGGGAGACTCAGACACAGAAGGTACAGTAAAGCGCTAATGTGCACATTTCATTATACACAAACAAAAGTAACACAGACAGAAACTCTAAACAAAACACATATAACAAAATAACAGGCATAAGGGCCAAAATAAAAGGCTATACAAAACACTCACAAAACATAAACAAACAGGACACAACAACACGAAACATCTCCACCGACATTAAATCCAACACTAACTATTTCACCGTCTGTGATCACCTTATTTATACACCTGTGGCTGGGTCCATAATTAGTTATTTAAACATTTATTGACAGTTCCAGCCACATTCCCACGTGTGTTTGCAGGGAGGATTTGAACTGCCTCCCTGTCACCTACTACTCTCCGCGCACGCACACACACATCCCATGCACCGAAAAATGCAATAGAAAATAACACAAGATGAAATACGCACAGAGGCGGGGAGTACCCCGGCACAGAGTGACTTTGGGTTGAGTAGAAAAGAAAGTTTCAATGATGATCCTTTGTATAAATATTTAATAAGCTGCCTTATTCAGTATTTCACTTTGAAAGGATAGATCAAAATGGTGCATGAAAATACATGAAAAATGTTAGGACGAGTGTGTGACATTCTGTCAAATCAGGAATTTCAAAAGGCTTCTTGAAATGCATTTTTTTTCTAAATATATACAATACATGTGACATTGCTTTTAAAAAATGTGTCCACATTTATCTACAGTACCTTTGCATCACTGGTTTAAAATTAATTAATTATAAACATGTCTGTCCTCCTGTGACAGGGGCAGGCTTGTCACTGGCTTCACGGCGCATGTGAGTCTCTGCAGGAGGAGCTTGGACGAAACAGGGGAACCGCACTCAGACATTTGCTTCAACAGGGAGCTCGGCCAGGGTTTGCTGACCGTGAATCCCTGATTGGTTGAGGAGTGGGTCCTGAGGGGCCTCCAACCAAATAAAAGAGACACTGCGCTACACATTCGGGTTGGTTTGAGTTTACAGATGAAAATGGTGCAGGACTACTCCGGGGGAGAGAGAGAAACGAGCAACCGACTGAAGAGCACTCAAAGAGGCAGCCTTTATGATCAAGAGAGCAAGTCAAACCAAATTCGGGCAAAACCCTAATATTCCCATCCTAGTCAATGAAGCGGAAACCATCACCCATCCGCAATATAGAGTAGGGTTAGTTTAGGCGGAGCAGGAGCGATCCCTATACAGTCTAGAGAGGTTTATGTAGCACACCTACTTTGGCAGCGGGACTCTCCTTATAGCGGACGTAGTGCACAGCCCATGTAATGGCCACCTTTTATTTTATAACTTTGTTTTGAAAAGTTTTTGTTTTGCAATTTTGTATTGCTATTTTTCCACCCTCTTTGTTTACACTCCTGTTTGTGCATGTGCACGGGACCTTACCATTGTGGTACGGTCACATGATTTGCCCTGTGACATTCCACTCCACCCTAGGGGTGATACTGTGCAATAGCACCTGCAATACTTGCATAAATAAATCAGCTGGCCTGTGCGGCATGTCAAAGAAAATCTTCTGTGTCCGGCTCTTCAGTACAGTGAATACCCACACCTGACACAAGCCCTGCACGTGCATGATTTTTATTCACTAGTACAGGACCCAACCTGAACCTGCAACCTACTGCAACACCATCTTATTAAACGCGACCTGACCCACCTGAACCCACAAGTGTTTATCCTTTACCTACTGCCTGCACCAACTTACTGTCTCATATTCACATATAAATATCTCTACCATTCTCCACAGGTTGAGTTTATACAGTAGACTATACAACATGGTAGCTCCCTGTAGTGGTCTGGATATATTTTAATTTAGTAACATATTAACTTATTTTACTATAAAATACTTGTATCCTTTCGTGCCACCAGTTGATGCTGTGGTTTTGCAGAGATGGTGTACCAGTATTGTGGCTCTTGTATACAAAAACAAGCAACATTTTTTTTTTTTTTTACAAGCAACAAATCCAGTCACATGTTCATTATTCTCATTCGCTATGATTCCAAAATAATTTAATACTTATGATTTACCTCTCAAACTAACTTCTAGAAATGTTATTGCCCTGTAATTCAAATCCTGTAATCCTGAAGTGGTTGTCAGAATGAGCTGTTCAGGATATATCCCAAGATAACGAAGTAAAGAAAGATACTGACCATATTTCAAATGTATTGCGTTATTACTGTAGCAGAAATACATAGAAATTAGAAACAATCTCCTGGTCACCAAGAGCATATGATTCTTTATCATTGGCCAGCAGTTAAAATTCCCAATTTCGAATAGAGGTCCACTAGTAGTCACAAACCATAAAAAGATTTCCCTTGATTACTGTGGGAATATCACAAATTGCTAGATAATAGGAAGCTCAATAGAAGGGTAAACATGTTTCTAGTTTTTTAAATCAAGTTTTCCAGTTTAGTAAGATACCATGGGCAGGATTTTCAGAAGTCCAGTGTTAATTCAAGCGGTCGTTGTGCCTATTTCGTTATGAAATAATTGTCCTAATGTGATTTCAGAAATTATGTTGATTTACAAAATAAGGTTAATATCTTAATGAGCAGTGCTTCTTTTGGTTATTTCTTTTGTTTGCATGGAAATTTAAAAGAAAATCCATGTTAATTGTCCTAATTTATCAGGAGTTGATAGGAGGGTTTTAATTAACAAAAGAATATATAACTCACCTTGAAACAGACAGTGGCTGTGAGACATGATACAGTGTACAGGTTCAGAGTTAATTTCTTATAGACTACCTACGTAATTCAATATTTGCAGTTATGAAAATATTTAAGCATTTTCTGTATTTGTGGTTATGAATGAGTATTCACTTGTTTTAATTATTTGTAACCTTACGGAATGTTTGTGGTATTGCTAAAATGAGATACAGTTATTTGCACCTAGTGTATTGTTACAGAAATTAACAATGCAACTGCAGCCTGTCTGAACTTTGGATATATATATATATATATATATATATATATATATATATATATATATATATATATATATATATATATATGACAAATATATTATATGACAAGTGACCTGTACTGTAGGTTTTATTTGAATTATACAAATAAAAACCTAAGAGTAAATAATTACATTTCGATATAGAAAATAGCATACTAGATATTACAGGCAACACATCATTGATGTGGATTTTGCTTAAATGTATTTGTAATGTTGTCAGACTCCCCCCACGCTTTATGTACAAAGTACACTTTCACCTGTATGCATATAAAATGTTCTTACAATACTGTAAGTGTCCGGTGGCTACTTCTAATCATGCTGAGTTTGTTTATGGAGCATGTGAGCAAAGAGTAGCCTACCTGAGAACATGCATTCAGCATGACCAAAGGAATTTACTGAACAATTATCAACAAATTGTGCGTTGGGTTAGGGAATTCCTAAAACCTGTATGCAAGAAACAATGTGGACTGAAATTTTTGCAGAAAGGTATGTCTAAATTTAAAAGAACTACAAGGAAAGTGTGTAAAGTAGCAGGCATTGGAAGCAGGAAGGCTTTGAAAAATGATTATATTGATTAGGATCGTTCAGAGGAAGAAGCAGCCAGATATAGGGAGGATTGGGATGATTATGTTTACGATACGAACCAAGAAAGATATGGCGGTGATAGTGAAGGTGATAATGCAGGTGCAGGGAGCGGCGGAGCCAGTGAGGCTGGTGAAGGAAGGAGTAGTGGGGGAGCCGGGCCAAGCTCCGACTCAAATCCTGGACTGACCACTCGGTCTCAAATGATAAAAGAAACAGTAAAAGTAAATCCCATTCACACTCAACTAAAGCGGCACAATACTGAGGAAAAAAAATTTGTACAATTGACAGTATTAGAAAAGGAAACACTGCGTACATTGTTGCCATCACTTAAGAGAAAGCAATGCACTGATGATTATTGGATAAAAATGCAAGGTCTCGCTAAGAGCTATGGATTGACTGATACCGGTGTTTGGACGCTCACGGTGTCGGCTTGAGAAACCGCAGTAATGGTGAAATTGGATGATGATATTAAGAAAGGGACTTATTTTATTGATGCCTGTGTAACAGACAGATTAGATCACTTAAAACAAGGTGTTTTAAAAGCTATGGGTGGGCCACGTATTGACTGGCCTCAAATAATGGGGGTTAGGCAGAAAGAAGGAGAATCAGTGCAGGACTATGGAATATGTAAGTAGGAAGCATACAGGGATTATTCTGGACTCCCGGTGCCAAAAGACGAGGAGCAGGTATTTGTGCAGACAGTTGAAGTGAAGAAATAGGACTGGTCTGCCCCCATTGCCGCGGGTTATGTTGTGAGAAAGGGAGGGTGAAACGCCTCCCAGACTTGAACCAGGCGATAAAGAGATGGTCAGGATATACCCTTGAGCAGGAGGGATATCGGCATGGTGGCACGGACCACATGATGTACTCATGGCCACACACACAAGCATGGTAGTGAAGTTACCACACAGAGTCCAATGGGTTCACTGGTCCCAGACTAATCCATACAAACCAGTTGACGCAACTGAATTCATGTTTGCTGAGTTCCCACAACAATTAGACAACTAAATGCTTTGTCTCCATAGAATCTGAGGACAATTGCAGCTCTAACTATTCTTGTTGCAGGTACTGCAGGATTGAGATTCTGGGCCCCTTCTCAGGACGACAAACATGGAATAATGAATGCCCTGGGAACAATGATTCCATAGATTGGAACTACTGTAGGTGGTTCATTAGACAGTCAGGAAATGCTAGTGGAATAGATTGGCCCCATGGAGCAGATAGGATTCAATTAGTACAAGGCAGAGAGATTGGTGATACTAGGTACAGCTTAGCTTTGTCCACAACATATGATCAGCCCCTTAAGGGACTAAACATGATGAAAGATGATTGTTACTACCAATACCATAATGAGGGATGGACTATCCGCGAATTACCATATGAAGGAACTATACTTGGTGACTGGCAGTATGAATGTTGGTATGGGAGCTGGGGGACTTATTCCAAGGGAGACATTACACAAATAAATAACTATAGATTATGGTGAAAAAATAGCAAAATATGTTTGTCTAGCTTACCCTTGAATGAGACAGAGCATATTTGTGTTTGAATTAACGCGCCACGGAGGAGGAGTGTATGCAGGCGGACCAAAATTAATTTGCCCAAATCAGAATGCTCTGACGTATGTCCAGGCCCCCAAGACGGGCTAGTTCCCATGAGGCCCACTAAAACATTATACACAGGGATAACATGGCATAAGCCATTGGTAAAAGTTGACTTGGATAACATAGCTAGACAATAGTATGCTGAGTGCCCTAAATTCCAAAAATTGCAAAGAATACAATTACTTAGGCTAGGTAGTTGTCATTTTTTATTTATTTAATTATGTTTTTATTCTCTATTAATTAAATTATATTCTGAAAAAGGCAAGAGAGAACCAGGTCGTTATTGATTTTTTTCTTGTTTTGGTTTAATATAATATAGCAGGCTAATGTTCCTATTGAAGTAGGCGACAGCGCATTTCTTTTTTCATTAAAAAGTTGTCGTTGTTCTTTGTTGAAATTAATGTTCAGCTTTCGTATTTTGTTGTGTACTACTCATTTAATCAAACTAAGTAGTTTAAGAAGTTGCTTGCATTGTTCATGACGTTTTTCAAATCAAGTAAGCTTATTTGTGCATAAAAAATGACAATAGAGTTGCAGCCAGTGTCATCTTATTTAAAGGCACTCAAGCTGAAATCGTAAAGTAATTTAAAGGAAGCTACAAAGGTGGCAGCTGACTGTCTCTCTTTAGCACGCATGCAATACCTTGCAGACTTCATACAACTGTGTTGAGAATTTAAAAAGAAAACATTTTTGAGATTTTTAACTACAGGTACCGGAAATATGACGATGCATGCCCAGAGGTTCCGGGGCTGTGCCCTGGCAGCCCGGCACAAATTAACTACTGTGCTGTGCGAAAGAGTGTTGTGAAAAAAACAAATAAATAAAAAATCTTGTTTGTATTTGTTTTTCACATGTTTCCAAAAGCAAATACAAGCCAAATAATTTCATTTCATATTATTAAAGTTAGATTAACTACTACCAATAATAATAACTTAAAAACATTACAGATAGTATTTGAAAAATGTCAGTAAACACTTAAGAAAATAGATTTAAGGTAGGCCTATTAAAAACAAAATCTAAAAGTAACATATTTAAAGATTTTTCTTAACTTGTTTCTATACATGCAATGTTAATATAAGGTTTTTTTTTTTTTTTTTTTTTTTTTAATATGACCATATCGGCTGTTGCAGGTGACCAAGAATTGAGTCCATCAAACCGTAATATTTCTTTGTTTTTTTTGTTTTTTGTTTTTTTTGTGGTCTGGCCTGCTTTATCGTTATGATCTTTATTTTTTTTTTTGTAACCCTGTTTTTTTTTTTCTATTTTTTCACAACACTGTTTCGTGCTGTGGTTTAGTCCTGTATTTCTCAATTTCTGTGAAATCTTTTGATAGACTTTTTTGTTTCGGACAGTACGAGTTAACCCCACCCCCCAGCCTTGCTCAGCACCGAGTCAGTACCAGATATCTTCACTGTTCCCACTCGGCTCAACAAAAAGCGTGAAACTAGTCGTACCGTGAGGGCTCAGCTCAGATGTGCAAGTGCACCAAACACACCCTATCTTCAAGCTTGGAAAAATCCTGTATAAAGATATACTGTAACCATTTGTGTTAACAGTCTTACCTAGACTCTTCCTCTGTATACATTGATTAAAATATCTAGAGCTGATAATCAACCTGAATCCTGTGTCTCTTTGGATAGCGGAGAATAAATCTACTACATGACATTTAGATCAGTATTCTTGAATTTGATTACATTAATTATATGACAGCATCTGCCGGATCTTATATTTTTTTCGTGCAAAAAGGATTGTGCTTCAGACCCATTGTCTTAAAATTACTGAGAAACATATATGTGTACAGCTGTTGATTGTGGGGTAACTCTGGTTCATTACAAAAGGGAATAAGCACGCTTACATACATTGAAACAGTTACTGTAGATTAGTGCAAGGAGATTTTGAAGAAAAACATCTGTGTGTCATAATATTGTATTCCTTTACTTACTCAGCAGATGTATACACTGTACGTTATGCAGTATTTATACTTTTAGTCAGAATGGGTCTGTGGCAGAGCACAGCTCTGCCCTTTAGAAATTGGCAGGGACAGGGTTAAATTCCCCTACCTGCCTGGCTTTATTGTGTTCAGGTGGCTGGGGTTGATTAGTTGATTAGCTTAATTAACGATCAATCAGCGCCCAGCCACCTGACATAAAAGGAGGCCTCTGCTTCCCATTAAAGGGGGAGCTGAGGAAGCAGGTTGGTGGGTTTTTGTTTGTGATTTTTGAATCAAGTGAAGGCATCGCCCAGCCTGGAAACCTTAATTTTGTAAGTTTTGCTTTTTGTCTCTCTTTTTGTGTTTAAATCCCTTTGTTTTGGCCCTTGTGCCCTTTTATTTTGTGTTATTTATAATAAAATTTGTATTTTTTTGAACTGCAGTCTGTCTCTGGGCCTCTATCCACTCACCAGCCTGTCACAGAGTTGTTCTTAATGGAGTGTGGAAACAACTCTTGAATGGCATTTATTTAAAATGTCAAATGCTACCAGAGGGGTGTGTGTGGGTGTGTGTGTGTGTGTGTGTGGGTGTGTGGGTGGGTGGCTGTATTGACCAGACTGAATCGATCACCTTTATCACATCCATTGCCATCTGACACCCTGCATATTAACATAATGTTAATAGTTGCACTCACCAAGGAACCCAAGGCACAACCTTTGGCTGTACAAGCCTGGACTCTGAAGGTACGGAGACTCCATGGAACAAGGCCACTGATGTGAAAATTAAGACTGGAGGAATTTTGAACCAGTACTCCATTCATGTATAGTCCATAGCTAGTGATGGTACCTGTGTAAAAAAAATAAACAGTACTAAGTAAATCTTGTAAGGACTGGTCTATAAGGTTATGAAGTTGCCTAAGTAACTACATATTTCACTTTCTAATCACAGATTAAACAGCTCCAAGACAAAATACATTTTCATTAAATGTTAGCCTTTTCTAGCGTAATTCGGAAGACGTCATAGAGAGCGTTCTCACTGTGTTTTCTTCTCTGTTTACCTAATTTCTCTATGCCGTGAAGTGATTAGTAGATTCAATCACATTCGGGGGGGGGGGGGGGCAGCTCATTTCTAGTCATCTCTAAATAAACTCGTGCAGCGCTCGTCACGTCAGTCAAGGGGTGTGGCCAGATCAGTGCCAGGAGTTCTGTTTGGCAGCTTTGCCTGTCAATCTCCCCCTTTTTCCTATATTAAAGTAGCACTACTTCTTCTCTTTGTCTTGTGTTTGTTTTTTGTTTTATAGCAAATGCTCAGACTCCATCATTCATGCTTCAGTTTGACATCTTCGCTATATTTAAAATCTCGCTCCTTTCACTGCAGGTCATTTCTCTGCACAGCGCTGCCAAGATATTATCAGCTATTTTCCTACCTGCTCAGTTGATTCTTCTCATCATTCAGCTTCTCTATATTGCTGCAGGAGCTCCAACGTTAGTCTTTCCTGCCCTATCAAGTCTTCAGCTCGGATACAAATCTCCAAATGCATGTTCACCTTTTCCATTCCGAGCAGACAAGAGGGTAGCAAACTGCATTAACTAACACATAGGATGGTAGGCAATACATCTCATTCTGACTTAATGAGCAACGTATTCTAGCCTCCATCGCCCATACAAGGGATTCTTTTCACTTAGCTCTCACTAACATTAAAGCCTACATCTCCGGAATTTATTATTTCTACCGCCTCAACTCCATCCCTTCCCCAACACTCCTATCCATCCCATCAGTTTGCTTGACACTCAAAGAGATCCTAACCTTAACCCTAAAAATGGACTCTCCTCTCTGTCCCAGCTCTGCCCTAACCAAGTACCTCACCACCAGGAACTCTTGTCTCCCTTCAGATTCTCTCTTCACCGACCGGTGCCGTCCCCGACAGGTCACTTTTGCAGCTTATGTGCTAGCCTCATGGAGGCCACAACCTGCTATAGACCTGTGACACTTTTCCCTAACTCTACACACCACCCAGCTGCCAGCTGATGCTGCCTGAGAAGTGACGGGATCTGTCCTTTTGTCCTTTATGTCTCATTCTCCTTGTCTCCAGCAGCCAAAGGATGCTGGCTGACCCGACCTGGACTTCAAAGCTTCATCTTTCGTATGTTTTGTCTCTCATTCTCCCCAGTGAAAGTTCAGAGTGTATTGTTTGTATATCTTGTCCTGGCCCTTACTTGTCTCAAACTGCTCAGCAGCCAGAGGATGCTGGCTGACCAGATTCTTTGAGTACAGGGACCTGTCCAGCCTGTCCTATGTCTAACACTATTGTCACTCAAGCACTCACATGCCCCAAGCTAGCTGCCCCTCATGCCTTTCTTTACTATCAACCCCTTGTATGCTCCCAGTGAATAAAACTTATGCCTTGCTGGGTCTGCTTGTTTTGTTTTCTACTGTCTCCTTTTCATTGTTTGCAATCTTTCTGTGTGCTTCCCTCTTGTTGATACATTTGTTGTGTTTTGACCGGAGTTCAGAAGTTGCTCTTTGCCAATTATAGGCTAGATGAGTACAAATGTATTTTTTGCAGTAAGAGCCAGTTGCACCATCTACTGAACAGCTACTATGGATCAAGTTTCCATTTGTAATGCTGGCAATACATACAGTAGTAGTTGTACACAAGATGATTAATTACTATATTAATAGAAAGACACACTGGCTGATCTAGAAATTAGAACCGAAGAGCAGCTTCTGAATCAAAGCACCTTAACACAGATTACATCAAAAAGTTACTGACTTAAAATGGTGTGCCTAAAAAATGCATAACATAACAATGTTTACATAACAATCTTGCCTTCTCCCCTCATGTAGACAGAAAGACTTGTGTGTGTCTCATTCAAGAAGAATAGTTCTACAAATTACCACACAAATAACTGCAATAATCTAACAGGATTAGAAACATATTTTTGGGGCGTTTACATAAACCATTCAGGAGTGAAATTTTAGTAAACACGGTTTCTGAGTCATATCGACACCTTACCATAAGGAAGCTACATTATTTTGTGGGTAATCAGATTTTACACTTGACAGTTGTGTTACCCTCAGTCACAATTCAGTACTTTTCTTCTGGCATGATCCTGACAACAAGCATCAGCACAACAATGTGTCCAAAAAAAAAATTATATATTTTACAAAAGTTATCTCGGTAGATATTGTCTATTTATTGAGAACCCTTCCCTAAACCAGCTTGCAAAACTCCTCCTAGAAAGTCACCATTCAACAGATATCCAGTGTAAATGAAAAGTGACAAAGAGCTCTATTCTATTCATACAACTCGGAAAACTAACCAAATACGAATCCATGCTTTGTTTTGTTTTTTTTAAATGGTTATTTATGTTAATAACACTGTCACTGGTCCCATTGTAATGCAATTCTTTTGGTTCTTCACTTTTTTTATTTTATTTCAGGATCCAAGAATTTGAAATGTAACTCTCAATTACATCCTGGTTGCAGTACATGCCAGAAAGCAAAGAATCAAAAAATATTCAACACAAAAAGGAGGCGTTAGTTATAATATTGCAAGTGCATTTAATACCTTCATAGCCCTCTGTCCATTTAAACTACCATATATAGGATGCCCTAAACAACCCCCGGCATCTCCACATAACAGGGACATAATGCAGGTGCAGAAGTAATTTGTACAAACACTGTGATTTTCCAGAGAAATAAAAAAATTAAAGTAGCTTTCAACATTACAAACTAAAAAAGCAACATGATATTAATTTTCTTATTAAAAGCACACTTACTGTAACTTTAAAAATAAGTGTTCATAAATTAACATAGAAATGTTAATAAGGACAATTACAGTTTACCATGTAACAAACTTTCATAGCTACTAGAACTTCCTCAAGACGCATTAGCTGCATGTGACTACAGCAACACACTAACGTTATTATTATTATTATTATTATTATTATTATTATTATTATTATTTTATTATTATTATTATTATTTATTTCTTAGCAGACGCCTTTATCCAGGGCGACTTACAATAATATGGCCTTAAGGGTTTTGACTTAATGAGTGCTTTCAGACTTCACCATTTATACATTGTATACACTTTCTACTTCACAATTTACAATTTCTATTTTATTCATATTTCCACTTCTGCTGTCTCATGCTTTCACAGTGCCAGTACTATTCTTTAACATCTACAGAAATTCACGCTGACTCTTACACATCCAAATATGGGTTATCCATAACGTCTTAGACAGCTATTTAAGGACATTTGTCTACCTGGTTAATAGCACTTGCATCTCAAAGAAGATGTTTCATGGTTTGCTTTAAACAGAAGTGGCAGGGCACAATTAAAAATCTACATGTGCCCCTACGAATACCCACAGTTTATGGAAGGTCCATAAACCTGAAGGTCCAACCCCAACTGCCCTCTCGACAGCACGAGACAGACTCCTCTGCCTTCCACACCTTGTGGAATGGTGGACACAAAAGGGGGAGGGATATTGCTGTCTCCAGTGCCAAAAGGGGAGGAGACATTGCAGTTTTTCATGCAAAAGGGGAGGCGAAGTTTCCGTCTCCAGAGCCAGAGGAGCCACTGCCATGCCAACCTCACCAGCCATTACAACTGTGGTTGCGGGGAGCATGGCGAAAACTAGCTATAGAGCCATTTCAAAGTTGACAAACATTGCTGACGTCACAATTGTGCATGCACACACTGGATGCAAAACGTTACCCATTGTGAAAATGAATGAAGCCATTAGGAATTTAAGTATGCACACTCAGTACCACACGAGGATCATTATTGTTATGTTAAGAAGCTTAGCTTAAGCACAGGTGAACAGTTGCCAGATCCTTATTCACTTCCGCAGAATAAATGGTTGAGTACCACTGTACAAATGTGGCCCAGTTTACAATGGCCTGATATTATCCCTTGATGCATATAATTGCATGCTTTCTGGACATGTACAGCAAGTAACATATCATCCAGTATCAAAGACATGGGTACGTTTGCATTTTCGTTGAAATCTGTGAAGCTTCTGTTGTGGGGTGGCACTATTCTTGTGTACGAAGACAGAAGGCACAAGATCTGGGATGTCACAATCCATTAATGCCATTCCTATAAATAGAAATGTAATTATTTTTGGTCTATGTGAAAATAGTAAAAAAATATTCAATTGCCTACAAAATTATGTGATCCTATCTGATAGATATCTAAAAATAGACCTAGAACTGCAAGCTCTACTAGGCAAACTGACAAGCTTGACAAATATTTGTGGTTATATGGAATGTTTTTGATATACGTCCCGTATTTGGAAGTTTAATAAAAAGTGAAACTTAGACCTAAGATGATTAGCACACATGGTAGTCAAACAAAACAACCTTAGTCAAACAAAACAACGCAAACATTGCAAACTCTCTGAAGATCTGACAACGTAAACACAGTCACTGTAATGCTGATATAGAATGCCGGTGCTGCATTACCCCTCATAGTAACATCCACTTTACCGAAGCAAAACACACTTCTGTGCCATGCACAGACAAAAATATTTATTCTTTGGTAAATTTTACTTGTCTAAGTACCATGAACTTAATCTGGATAGGGTTACCCGATATATAACGGGCACTACAAAGTAGTACAAATTCCGTATTTGTTCTTCCGACCAGTTTGCTCTGTTGACAGCTGCCAACCAAAGTCGTCTTCTGTTTTGTTGAAATGGATCTGCTCCAGCCGGTATCCGATAAATTTTGAGGTTTGGATTACTTGTGCTTCTATTTTCACATCCAAAAGAACAGCAAGAAGGCATTTGTGTTTATTTTTGACAAATGAACACTGTAAGAGTTATGCTAAAGTTCTGTTAAATGTCGATTCCCAAGCTACAAGTCACGTTTGCTTTGCACCCAGTATGTGCACGCACCTACCTAATTGTGTATGTATATGTTCATCATCCGCATTTCTGTGTACAGAGGATCCAGCGCACACACATCCAGAGGGTCCAGTGTGGCTATTTCCAGTGTCATCACTACCAGGGTGCCCCACGCTGCTGCCCCTGCCAGAGGGCCCAGCACAGCCGGCACTGGTGGAGTCCACCACCACCTTCTGTTGAGAAGCCCCTAAAAGGGAAAAGTCACACTGGGTTAAATGGGCACCCCCTCATAGAATCCCAGGTTTAACCAAGGGGGTTAAACAGGTACCTTTTTGACTTCCTGAAACTCAAACAAATCCAATGACTCCTCAGAGAATTCTTTGCCACAGTGAGAAAGTCAGATGGACAGTTATATGACAAAAAAACTTGAATAACTATGTGCTATGGAGCTCAAAACAATTACTTTATTGACTGATTCATAAAATACATAAGGACTGCAAACCTTGGCTCATAATAGGAAATTAAAGGCCCCTTGGGAAGAACTATAGTTACCTCCAGGGGACAGTGCACTCAGGCATTATAGTTAAGGCTGGGATTAAGTCAAGGTTGTCACAGGAGTCACAGATTCAGCGATTTTTGTGGATTTTTGTTGGTGTCTGTGATTTTACTCCATCTCAACCCAAAAAAAAGCTTTTTTCACATTTGTGTTAATGATGTTGAATTAGCTTGGTTGTCTTACTTTGTAATGTAGTCGTTCACACTACTCAATATTTTGCCACATTGCCCTCCAGATTCTTGTTGGTGGATCAGTGGGCGGGTTGGTCCCAACTCTGGGACTTCCCCCTGAAAAC
The DNA here is from genome assembly GCF_017654505.1 of Polyodon spathula. Classification (NCBI taxonomy): domain Eukaryota; kingdom Metazoa; phylum Chordata; class Actinopteri; order Acipenseriformes; family Polyodontidae; genus Polyodon; species Polyodon spathula. The sequence continues at coordinate 42,183,500 of NC_054538.1, forward strand.
CGAGAACCGGTGACCGGGGACCCAGGCAAAGTTTTGCCGCGTAATATATCATGGCAAACGAAGTCTTCGTCAGCCGAACAACAATGTTATTTCTGTTCTATCTTTAAAAATGCCTGCACAAGACATGCCCAAGGGATAATAAGACTTTAAAATAGCTATGTTTAAATATATTGTTTTTTAAATTTTCCTACCATTATGATGGATTCCTTTATTTTGTCTGGTCACGTTTTAAAATCTCCTTCAGAAAATTAGATGCAAAACCGAATGATGCAATTAAGTGATAGTGCCTGTTGACGAAGGCTATACAGTGTTGTAGTTGACCGTGACGGGAGTTATTCATCCCGAGCCAAAGACGAGGGCGGTAATGAAAGTCAAGATCAAGTAACACTTTGTAGAGCCTTCTTCGAGAGGGCATTATCGCTATTATAAAAAAAAAAAAAAATTAAAAAACATTATAAAACATTATAAAAGCTACATTTTCCTAAAGCTTGTAATGATTCATTATACTGACTCCATCGTAATATATATATATATATATATATATATATATATATATATATATATATATATATATATATATATATATATATATATATTGTAAGGTACCAGGGAGGGGGTTAAAATCCTTCCCTGCTAAAAACCTTGTGAGAATGCACATTTGGGTGTTATGGGGTTTAATTGTAATTGTTTTAATGATTTAGTTAATCCTCGCCACCTGATCGTAATTATAAATTAGAGACAGGTGCAGGGTATTTAGGGAAGGCAGCCAGACTGATCGGGGCGGCTGAGTGAAGAGCCCGACTGCGTATGTGTCCAGTCGTATTGAAGAGAGTGCTGAGAGAAGCCCGTTTTGGTGTTTGTCAGGTAAACGGCTTAGCCGTCCTGTGGTTTAGTGAGGAACCAGTCTATGTTTAGTCAGAGCTCCAAGAGGGAGCTAGGTGTTTGTTTTGTTTTCATTTTGTGTTTATTAAAAAGTGCGCATCAGCGCCGTAAAAAATCAATTTTTTGTGTCCTGGGTCTATTTTAAAGGGGCAACGAACTCCGTGAGTGCGAGGATCGTTTTTACATATGGTACCAGAAGTGTGTGTGGGCGGCCCTATGACCCAGTAAAAATGGAACGCTTAAAGGAATTGATCACTATGATCAAAAGAAACACGGCTGCTCAGATTGAGCAGAATAAGAGATGGAGATTGGAACTTGGATTGCCAGAGCCAGAGCCAACGGAGCTGGATCTGCTGCTCCAAAAATGGGAGCAGGCAAGACAAGCCCAGCCGCCGCTCCCAGAGCCCAGAGAAGAGGAGCCGCCGCTCCCAGAGCCCAGAGAAGAGGAGCCGCCGCTCCCAGAGCCCAGAGAAGAGGAGCCGCCGCTCCCAGAGCCCAGAGAAGAGGAGCCGCCGCTCCCAGAGCCCAGAGAGGAGGAGCCGCCGCTCCCAGAGCCCAGAGAAGAGGAGCCGCCGCTCCCAGAGCCCAGAGAAGGGGAGCCGCCGCTGCCAGAGCCCAGAGAGGAGGAGCCGCCGCTCCCAGAGCCCAGAGAGGGGAGAAGCGATGAACAAAGAGGAGGAGGTGAGGTGCCCACCTCCATCACCCCAGCGAACCAGTCCGGCACTGCCAGTTGCGGTCCCTTGCCCCTTGCTCCTGGACACCCTGCCGGTCTTCCTAGACCTTCCCGCGCTGGACCTGGAGCCCAGGAGTCTGCAACATTGGCCACAGCTTTTCCCCTGGTTCCCTGCTCCACTCTTCCCGAGCACCCAGACGTCGCTGGGCTACTGCCAGACGTCGCTGTTGCTCCCCCTGTTCGCTGCTTCGCTCCCCCTGGGTGATCGGACATCGCTGCGCCGGTCCCCAGTGGAAGATCTCTGTCCACTGCTGCATCCTCCTGTTCCCCGGTCGTCACTTCGGTCGGCCCTGTCATCCCGGTGGGGTCCCTTGTCGCCGGTTCAGGGTCCCTTCCCGGAAGTGCCGGAAGGTTCGACCCACCCTCAAGTCCGCCCGTGGAAGAGGGCGGAAATGGACATTTCGGGACTTGAGTGTGGGTGGTTGTGTTTTAGGGGAGGGGGTGGCCTTGGTATGGCCGATCAGTGTTTCACACTTGAAGGGAGGATGTGTAAGGTACCAGGGAGGGGGTTAAAATCCTTCCCTGCTAAAAACCTTGTGAGAATGCACATTTGGGTGTTATGGGGTTTAATTGTAATTGTTTTAATGATTTAGTTAATCCTCGGCACCTGATCGTAATTATAAATTAGAGACAGGTGCAGGGTATTTGGAGAGGCAGCCAGACTGATCGGGGCTGCTGAGTGAAGAGCCCGACTGCGTGTGTGTCCAGTCGTATTGAAGAGAGTGCTGAGAGAAGCCCGTTTTGGTGTTTGTCAGGTAAACGGCTTAGCTGTCCTGTGGTTTAGTGAGGAACCAGTCTATGTTTAGTCAGAGCTCCAAGAGGGAGCTAGGTGTTTGTTTTGTTTTCATTTCTGTGTTTATTAAAAAGTGCGCGTCAGCGCCGTAAAAAATCAATTTTTTGTGTCCTGGGTCTATTTTAAAGGGGCAACGAACTCCGTGAGTGCGAGGATCGTTTACAATATATATATATATATATATATATATATATATATATATATATATATATATATATATATATATATATATATATTATATATATTATATATAGATATACAGTGCTACCTGATTATAATGCGGTTGTCGGGGTCCATAATGAGACTGTGCTATTTATGTTTTGCCTTATAACGAATAGTGACATTTTTGTTCCTGAAGTAATTTAAAATGGCCAAATTCATAACTAATTAATAACCGTCTGTGGCAGAGCAGAGCTCTGCCTTTTATAAATTGGCAGTTATGGGGTTAAATTCCCCTACCTGCTTGAGTTTATTGTGTTCAGGTGGCTGGGGTTGATTAGAGTAATTAAGGAGGAGGGAGGAGCCATGGACCAGGGAGCCAGAAGGGGAGAAGGCTGATGCTCTACAGCAGCCTCTACATGTGCTGCTGAGAGGAGCCCAGAGGAAGCGTACCCGATTGTTACGGCAGGCACCAGCCCTGCATCAGAGGACACTAGAATGGCCACAGCCCCCACCGGGGGGCCTGCAGCCGTTGCCGTCGGAGGAGCTGGAACTGCCTTCATCGGCCGACAGTGAGGAGGAAGTCCGGCCTCTGCCACCCTGGCCAGAGGTTCCTGCACTGTTGGCCACGCCTGCACCGCCCAAGGATGCCTGCCTTGCACCGCCCAAGGATGTCTGCCTTGCACCGCCCAGGGATGCTATGACCGCTCCGCTCAGGGGTGCCACATTCGCATCGTCTGGGGTTGCCTGCCGCTCTGCATCGCCTGGGGTTTCCTGGCGCTCCGCATCGCCTGGGGCTGCTGGTGTCTCCTTTTTGTCTCCTAGGGTTGCTGAGGGTCCGCTGCCGCCATCGCCTCCCGAGGGTCCGCTGCCACCGTCCCCGCCTCCGCCGCCAGAGGGAGCCGGGCCGCCGTCCCGGCCACACCCACCAGAGGGAGCCGGGCCGCCGTCCCTGAAGGGTCCAGCGCCACTAATGGGTCCGAAGCCACAGGAGGGTCTGACACTGCTAGGGGCACCCACACTGTCCGAGGAGGCCATGCCCACACTGTCCAGGAGTGCTGCCTGCCCGCCAACGCTGCATCTGCTGGAGGGTCCAGGTCGCATGACAGCATCGCCTTACTTCCTTGGAGATCCGGGGCCCCCTCAAAAAAAGAAGGCTTGGGGGCTCTGAAATCAACCCCGCCCACCACCGCCCACCGAAACAGCCCACACAAGGGATATAATGGGACTCTTTTGGGGGGGGGGGGGTTGGCCGATTGCGGCCTGTGTACTTTGTACATTGGGGGGGGGGGGGGGGGGGGGGGGTGGGGGATGTGTGGCAGAACAGAGCTCGGCCCTTTATAAATTGGCAGGGATGGGGTTAAATTCCCCAACCTGTCTGGGTTTATTGTGTTCAGGTGGCTGGGGTTGATTAGAGTAATTAACGATCAATCAGCACCCAGCCACCTGACATAAAAGGAGGCCTCAGCTTCCCATTAGGGAGAGGAGAGAGCTGAGGAAGCAAGCTGGTGTTTGTGCTTGCTGGTTTTTGATTTGCTGTTTTGTGTGTGTATTTTCTGATCCAGTGAAGGCATCTCCCATCCTGGAAACCTTTACTTTTGTAAGTCTTGTTCTGTGTCTTTTTATTTGTGCTTAAATACCTTTGTTTTAGCCCTTGTGCCCTTTTATTTTGTGTTTATTTATAATAAAAGTATTATTTTTTTGAACTGCAGTCTGTCTCTAGGTCTCTATCCACTCGCCAGCCTGTCACACTGTCTAACACATACACACACACGGTCCGTAGACCAATCATGTAACAGTATAAATCCATTACAATATATACAGTATAATAGAAACTGCTATTCCACCAGTTTAAAGTTTACACAACTCTTATTTAAACTGTGTGTGTGTGTATATATATGTACAACTGTATAACTGTAAATAAATAACACAGAATCCAAGGATGTTTATACACATGTGTACTGTTTTGTAACATTAACAGTCAGTTTGTATTTACTTTTAGAAAAAAAATACAGTGCAAACCCTGGAGCTTTATAAGTACAGTATTATATGCACCGTTTTCAACTTAAATCGGTTTAAATATGGTCATGTAAAACAACAATAAAAACAACATTTGTAAGTCAAATTGCATTGAGGGGGAAATGGGAGCTGCGACCTTACCGTGTTATAACTGATTCCGCACTATAACGGGTTGTGTTATAATGAGGTAGCACTGTATACACAGTAGGAACACTTCCGAAGATGACACTTCAGCTTAGGGAACAACCTTGTGATGAAATGGAATTTTCCCATTGTAAATGCACTGTCTAATGGAACAGGAACTCACAAGAGTAATCTGGAGAGCTGTTGCTGCATTTTTTAACATGCGTAGGGGGATAAAACCATTGTTTCAAATTCATGCTTGTTTGGAATAATGCTCTTGTATTTATAAGTACATTAGAGCTGCTGCTATCGTATGTAGGAGTACTATGTTAATTGAGTTTGTCAGTTAGTTTATTATTATAGTTTATTAACATATGCTTGCCTATTGCTTTTCTCTTACTTATTCTGTTAATTTCATATGTTGATGTACGTCTGTCATGACATAAGTAATAAACACATTTGTATTTATCGATTCATATTGTGATTGGCCTTGGCAGATTGTGTCCGGTGGTCAACTGTCTTCCAGAGGGATGTTCTCTTAGCCAGAGATGACTGTGTGTGTGTTTGTGTGTGTGTGTGTGTGTGTGTGTGTGCATATATATATATATATATATATATATATATATATATATATATATATATATATATATATATATATAGGCATAAAGAGCACACATTGCTGTACATTTCTTTATTATTAAGAAAATAAATGTATTCAGAAGCTTCTTGTATTCTTATATAATGCATGTCCATTTGTAAATCACACCAATAACATCATTTGCATATAGTTATTGATGCTGGGTGAATATCACAAAATCATAAAATATTTACGATGTAACCACATCATGGGATTTTTATCCATAACAATTTAATTCACATGTACATTATGTTTTTAATTATCAACAAGTAATTTTATTACATAAGATGTATTTTTTTCTAAATATTTTATATATAAAAATGATAATCAAGTATCAAAATATGAAACATAATTTTGAGGAATGTCTTCTTTTTGTTTTTAAAATGCAACAAGGGATATTTAAAATAAATAAATAAAACGGCTGGTTTCACAGAACCTGATTATCACAAATCTTGAAATACCTAATGTTACTTTAGGTGCTATCAGTGCTACTCTGGGTTCATGCAACCACTTAACGATTTTGTCAAAAGTTACGTATGAAAAGCCTGCTTCCTATAGTAAAGAACTAGTTTAGTGTAGAATGGTTTAACGTATTTTAAGTTGCTAATCTACATGAACACATTTGCCAACTAAGTTTGACATTCCGAAATGCAAACAAAAAGTCTCAGTTTGTAAAAAAAAAAAAATGAATACATACCTGTTTATTTAAAAATATTTGTAAACAAATGTCTCATAAAAGACATTTAAACACACATCTGATTTTACATTTGGTATTGTACAAACACACCTCAATACCCAAGTACTTTGTCATTATGTGTAAACTACAGCTTTTGCACAAGTTTTTTTGTAGAGCTCTATAAAATTGCAGTTCTTGCATTGTATGAGTACCACATCACATAAAAACGAAAGCGTAACAGCGAAGAAATTTAATGGGACAAGTAAATAAAGCATCAAACTGCAGTTCACAACACCAGTCAAAAGGGAGCACTTTCTAGCCACTTTAACAACACACTCTGCAGACCCCAGTCTTATAGCTGCAGACAAAGTGGTGCTACCTAAGGAATTGCATGTGCTAAAATGATCATTAAAAATTAAGTACCACACATAAGCTGCCATTTAGAATATTAATTTACCTTTACTAATCATGTTTTTAACTCAAGGCTAAAAGAGTTCACTTACCATTCGGATGCTTGGGCTCAGTTCAGGAGATATTAAGGAGCAGGTACATTCTCTGGTGCACTCTCTTCTCTCCTGGCCATGATGGGTTCACTCAGTGAGCACCCACCTCCACTGCAAGCCTAGAAACATACATCTTTTAAATAACATCGATTAAGAAAATACTGTTACTGGCGAGCAGAATCTGTTAATGTGTTGACAACAAAAAAATATTACACATGTATTTTTTTCAAAAATATATTAATACACTGCAGTTTCCCTGATTCCTCTTTTCCCTTTAAACATAATCGTGTTCACTTTTTTACATTTCGGTAATTTAGCCAAGTTCTTTGTTTGAAAACTTCTTTTTTCTACAATAGAAACCTTTTACGTGTTGCACTACTCTGTTTAAAGTTCAACATTGTTTTTTAGGTGTCATATTCAATCATTTTCATTGTTAATTACCAGGACATCATTCACAATATAATTTGACACATTGGGTAAAAATAAGGGCTTAGCAACATGAACAAAAATATAACACTATATAAATATTTTAAACCCAAAGCTGAGAAATAAATAGCACCATTATTTGGATTTTCCTGAGTGTTTGTTTGTACCTGAGTTTGCTATTACCACTGCTGTTAAAAGCAAAATGTCACAGGAACCTTGTGTTTTTGTCTTTGTAAAAGTATTTGTAATGGCAATTTTATTTGTTAAATAAAATCTGTTAAAAAATAGAGAGTGAACAGTCATACAGCCTAGGCTTGAATCTCACACTAGCCCTGCACCCAGTCCTGTGTTTCAGGCATATAATGTAAAAATGACTAGTGCTAGTTTCAACAATCTGGTGCTGGTAAATCTGCTCTGAAGTGGTTGCACGTATCACAGCATTTACAAATCAAACCTAAGTGTAACAGTTTACTAATATCTGTTGTTCATGCAGTAGTAAAGGAGGGAAAATGTCAACATCAGACTCCTGGTTACTGATTAGTTAAATGATATACTTTTTTTATTGTAGTTCTGAAACCCAGGACTGGATGCAGGGTTTCAAGTCCCCTACATCTAAGTCCTCTATGTTAATTACAGAGCAATTTTAACAAAAAACTGAAGGAAACAAGTATGAATAGCTTTTAGCCAAGTATAAAAAGGTCACACGTTTAAGTTAAATCATATGCCGACCAATTGTTTATCATCTATAGTCTCCTTCTAGTCCACACCAGTAAAATCAATTCTGACAGATGTTTCTCTCATATACTGCTTAGGAACCCAACAAATAAACTGCGTTCTCAATTGTCAATATTATTTAATGTTCTTTATATATATATATATATATATATATATATATATATATATATATATATATAAGAAGCTATGTCTTAATTGGTGCTTATGTAGACGAGAGCATATTACCATGAAGTTTTAACATCTACTCTCATGTAATGGAAATCATAATTATACAGGTGCACTCCACTTATAACGGATCCTGTTACAATGGAGTTTCATTTACAACGTATTAAGGAGTCATGTCTCAGCCAAAACACATGGGGAACTACTCTGGTTAAAACTGACTCGTTTATAACATTGTGACAGAAATATAATGAGTTCTGGCTGTAAATCTCCCTCCCGCTGAGTAGTGAAAGGGGAAGTCTTTGGACGGGCTGGCCTGACAGTTCATTTCCTGGGTCAGGAAGCTGGTCAACCTGGAAGAAGGCGAGACTCCGTTGCAGAAATGTATTGACCTGGAAGGTAAACAAGGTAGCACTGCTTAAAGGAGAGCAATAAAAAGAATATTTGTGAGTATTTCATTTGTTTGTTTTGTCTGTTAGTAACTGTCTGTGTTTGTAAACTATCAGGCAGCTAACACATATCCGGAGCTGTCGCCTTCGGCCACCACAAGCAGGATCAGCACTGCCCTACAGTCACCAAATAACCTATTTATCACCCACCAAGAGCACTGCTGCACGCACCCAGGACTGTCCAGTATTATTGTGGGGCTGATAATTTGTGTTTATTGTTTGGACTGTAACCCTTTTTGCCTACTCCATGAACTACACATCGTTGTGTATTGCCAGGGTCTATTATTTGGTCACCAGACATGAATTAAAAATAATAAAACCACTTTCCAAACCGGATTACAATCGTCTATGATTATTCCTGCACTGCTTGACCTCTGCACCTGTTCACAATCAGCAGCCACTTTGCCACAAACATATGTACCGTTTAATAAGTACAGTTTTCCTGTTCCACAGGCAGGTCTTTTGTGTTAATACGTACAGTTTAATGCCGTTTATTATGTACAGTTTTCCTACCTTATTTTGCGCAAATAAGGTACATCCGGGACAGTAAATGACAGTCATGGCGGCATTTGTGAGATCAGGTAGGACAAACAGTTGCTGTTTAAACATATACAGTTTTAATCACATTTAGGGAAAATTTTAATACATAAATGGTACCACTTATTACATTGTATGGCCCGCAGGGGGGTGTTCTGTACAAATAATAAACTCGTTCTTTGGCAGTTAAACTTTCGTGTGTTGTTTATATTTAAGGTACATATATTCACAGTTACATACAACATCTTGAATTGTGTTTACTACATACTTCATTTCTAAAGATTTCCACTGTCCCATGGAGTCCGTTACAAGTGGAGTTAGCCAATATATATATTATATATATATATATATATAGGATATATATATATATTTTATATATATATATATAATATTACATACACACACACATATATATATATATATATATATATATATATATATATATACACACATATATATATATATAAAACAAACCCCCATGGGACCTGGAAATGTTGTTATATCAGTGTGTTCGTTATATTAAGGTTTATGAAGATTACTTCACACTGATCAACATTTAATGGTATGTTTAAAAGAAAACATTAAATAAAAAGGAAAGAATCTACACTCACATGCTGTATACAGTAATGACATGTCCTTGCACCTGTGTTGTGTGAGCCATTACCAATATGAAAGCATATAGCAGTTGAAATTGATAGATTTTTTGTTAGGAAAAGTGCTGACAAAAACAAATCTATCTGAAAAAAAAAGTTGTGCAACAGTATTAAAAAATGTTTTATGAAGATGTGGGGGGTTTCCATCTGTGCAACTGTGTGGTGGATAACTTCAGAAAATCAACAATTGACTACCATCTGAAATAAATTTAAAAAAAAAAAAAACATTCAGAAATAAGATGAATGTACCAGCAGCCAGTAAACAACAGAAAAAGAAACACCTCAAATGCTGAAACAGTAGCGCAGGAAACTGTAACGAGGTGACAAAAATGACTATTTACCTAATTACGTTATATTAACAGGTTGACCGAGTTGGTGAAAAAAGGGTTAATAACATAAAGGTTAAAGTCAGACAATAAAAAGACAGGAAATACCAACCCTCTTACTTGGACCTGGGATTTACATGTATTGGTTCTGACAAACATCAGCGACCACAATGTGTTGTTCGTGCGGATGTTCTTGCCAATGATAGCATGAAACCAAACAAACTAAAATGCCACCTGGAGACCAAACATCCTGCCTTCAAAGATAAGCCACAAGATGTTTTCAAACAAAAGCTCTTTCAAATCAAATCGAAGAAAGCAGCACTAGTACAGTAGTACAGGCAGAGAGAGAGAGAAGGACAAGACAGAATATAGGAAGATAGCTCAGAAAGAGGTTTGTTGTTTTGGCGTGGTCTCAGCCATAGAGGCTATGTGTTACTTCTACAGTAATAATAAAAAAGGAAAGCTCTGAGAGGGTTAACTGGAAACCGTCATCGGTCCATTATTAACATAACAAAATAATTTATTAGACATACCACAATGCTACATTGGTGTCAGATACATGGGATAAACAAACTAACGCCGCCTTAGTCTTTTTAAAAAATAAGTAAATAAATAAATAAAAAAGAGAGCAAGGTTAAAATGGATCAGACAGAGTTTACAGAACCAGAGATATGCAGAGCGATTCCTAGACATCAAGGCGAGGGTGAGAGTGTGAGTGAGGCTATGGAGAAACTGCGATGGCGGGGGAGGGATGTGAACGAGCTGCTGATTGGGAGGTGCATGGTACTGCGAAAGATGGCCGCCCTCCTAGGCAGAGATGAGGATGTGACGCCAGAGGGGAGGTACGCAATGGGAGTGACGGTTGCGTCGACACACAAGGACTGCAAGTGGAGGTTCTGTGTAGACTATGGGTACATAAACGAGGTGACGGCCAAGGATTCATACCCACTCCCCCATATCAATGAATTCTTAGTGGGTCCTTAGGTGGGAGGGTCCAATTGGTTCTCCTCGCTGGAAATACGGAGCGGATATTGGCAGGTCACCCTTATTCTAGAAGCAAGGCCCAAAATGACCTTCTCAACAGGACGTGGGCTGTGGCAGTTCTGAGCCATGCCCTTTGGGCTCTGCAATGCACCTGCAACCTTTGAACACTTAATGGAAAGGGTCCTGTCGAGTGCCCCACAGCCGCTGCCTCGTTTACGTCAATGACCTGCTGGTCCACGGTAATAGCTTCAATGAAGCCTTTGCTGCCATGAGGGAGGTTTTGCAGAAGGTGACTGAAGCCGGGCTGAATCTCCACCCTGAGAAGTATCACCTGTTGTGGAGAGAAGTGTCATTCTTGGGGCACCGTGTGAGCGCTGAGGGGATCACCACAGAAGTAGACAAGATTGCATCTATGAGGGAGTGGCCAGCTCCGGCTAACATTCACCAATTACGGGGATTCTTGGGCCTCGCTTCGTATTACTGTAGGTTTGTACTAGACTTTGCCACGATAGCCGCACCCTTACACCATCTCCTGCATAAGCTATTCGTTTGGACGGACGAGAGACAGGAGGCGTTTGACGCCCTTTAGAGTGCACTATGTCACGCACCAATCTTGGTACCCCCCGACCTGCAGCTGACATTCGTCCTGGACATTGATGCCAGCAACAAGGGGATGGGAGCCGTGCTGGCCCAGCAGACTTCGGAGGGGGAGAGAGTAGTAGCTTACTACAGTCGAACATTTAGCAAGCCTTAGCATAACTATTGTGTGACTAGGAGAGAACTGCTGGCTGTGGTGGAATCTGCACACTACTTCAAACACTATTTGTGCGGGCTCCCTTTCATCATTTGTATTGACCATGCAGCGATGCAGTGGCTCATGTCGTTTCGGGAGCCAGAGGGGCAGGTGGTCCACGGGATTGAGCAGCTACAAGCATTCCACTACATCGTCCAACACCACGCAGGGGAAAACCACCACAATGCAGATGCCTTGTCCCGACGCCCCTGTGCCCCAGACAGTTGTGGGTAATGTAACCGCCTCGACGAGAGGGAAGCAAAGCTGCATGGGTCAGAGGATCTAACCCACCGGGCTCTGCTGCCGGTGAGCATCGGGGGCTGGAGAGCTCACCGGGACGAAGATCCAGACCTGAGGCCTGTGTTGCATTGGGTGGAGGAGCAAAGGAGGCCCTGTTGGGAAGAGGTAGCCCCGCTGTCACCCACAGTGAAAGGACTGTAGGCCCAGTGGCCCGGGTTAGCAATCCAAGGAGGAGTGCTGCAACGTCGTTGGCTAGAGCAACTGGAGAGCAGCGATGGCAGGTGGTGGTTCCAAAGGGGCTGTGGGAGGAGCTGCTTGCAAGGCACCACGGTTTCCCCTGGGCACCAGGCATTTCGGAGTGACGTGCTGGGCCCCTTTCCACGCTTGACCAGGGGTAATCGGTTCGTATTAGTGGCAGTTGACTACTTCACTAAGTGGCCAGAGACGTATGCAATACCGAATCAAGAGGCGGAGACAGTGAGTGAGGCCCTGATCGAAGGGTTCTTGAGCAGGTTTGGTATTCCGGAGGAATTGCACTCCGATCAGGGTTGAAACTTCTGCATCCCCAGAGCGATGGTTTAGTTGAAAGGTTTAATCTCACTCTGGGGGTGCAGAGCGACCTGGGACCTGTAGGAAGCGCCATCGCTAGAGTTAATTGTTGTCTGTCATGAGTTCGTCCATGATAGGTGAATGTGTTGTAAGGGAAGGAGACCACGCCAGGGGAGTTATGTTAGGGGCAGGGTGCGAGAGCTAGAGGGAGGGCAGGGGACAGCAATGGAGAGGTGTTTGGGGGAGTGTGTGAGGGAAAAGGGGGGGAATGCATGTACATAATTTTGGCTGTAACTGGGTCCCCATCCCACCCTCCTCGATAGAAGTGGTTCAGTCAGGAGGGACCGGGTTGGGATATAAAAGGGGGGTGGAAGTAATGTGAGGGGGGAAGTGAAAGACAGTGTGGGTTTGCGGAATAATTGCAGAATTACAGATTGGTAGTGCCTTGTTGAAAAGCCAGAGAGTAGTACAGGCAGAAAGAGAGAGAGAGAGAGAACAAGACAGAGCTTAGGAAGATAGCTCAGAAAGGGGTTTGTTTTTTTGGCATGGTCTCAGCCCATAGAGACTCTGTGTTACTTCTACAGTAATAATAAAAAAGGAAAGCACAGAGAGGGTTAACTGTAACAGTCGTCGGTCCATTATTAATATAACAAAATAATTTATTAGAGACATACCTCAACACTACAATATCATAGGAACTGCACAGCCCGAATTGGTTTGTACCGCTTTTAACACGGCTACCTCTCATTTGTGGGAAGAAAAATAATTAAAATAATTAAAACACAATTACGACAAAACCAGAAACTTTTATTGTGTATACATATGCAGTGTTCCCAAATTTAATTTAATTTAATTAATTGTTTCCTTATTAAAAATAAATTACACATGTTTGTTTATTGTGAATTTCTGCATTCAAAATGCCCTCTCACTAGTTATTAGAGGGCTGAGCACAAGCTGTGATTTCATCCTTTTGGATTTCAAATTATGTTTTTGTTAGTTGTCGGACACCCTCTTGTCCAAGTCGTGCCAGATTAAGTTGACGAAGTTGATGCTGTTTAACCAATCAGAGGTGGTTATTTTTTCAAGCTGTGCTATATATATATATATATATATATATATATATATATATATATATATATATATATATATATATATATATATATATATAGTCATTTAGCAGACGCTTTTATCCAAGGCAATTTACAAAGATTATGGGGTGAACTGTGCATCAAAAACTTACAATAGGACCTTGGTTTTATGTATCACATCCTTTATGGAGTCAACTAAAAACATTTTGTCGGGTGCAATACACATATTTATTTTACTGTTTTCATTAACATTTAGCAAATATGCATAATTATTTTTTATGTAATATTAACATTTAAGGGTGATTTTTTTTTAACAGCAGTTCAGTGTCCCCACTTCCAGCTCTTATACTTTCTCATCAAAACAAATGTATTTTATGGTATAATGATAAAAATATCTTCTATTTTTGAATAAAAAGCCCTTGAAAACCTGTTCCATTTTCAATGTCATTACCGTAACAGTCAGTGTATTGCCTTCTAGTGAAAATATACCTTAGGCCATCCCTTTGAGCATGTGATCATGAAAAGAGATTGTATCATTTTCAGCATGGCCACATGGTGAGTAGATCAGTTTCAAACATTTCTTAAAAAAAAAAAAAAATGACTTAAACGGAAAGTCATTGATTAGGGTTATTATGTGTCATTACCGTACATGCTATTCTGCTGATTACATGTTTTACAAAACAAATGATTATAGGTTTGAATTATTTCATGATTTACATGTTCAGTTAGGCAAGGTCAGAATCTGTAGGCCTCAGATTTTTATAAATTCATAAAACATGTTAAAATTGTCATTACAGTAACTAATTATTTTGTTTCAGTATTGACACTCTCTGAAAGGCCATACAATATTTCTGTCACTAAACTCATGCTCCATGGTTGAAATGTGCAATAAATAGCGCTCTCAAATTCACTCCATTTAGGGAAAAAAAAAAAAAAAACATAATGAAATATCTGATTTGCAGGTATTTCCTGTAAAAAATATCAGTAATATAAAATAAATAAATGCACTCAGTGCTGGTTCTACAAACCCTGATTACCACTAATCTCAGACTACCTAATGGCATTTTATGTAAGAGGTTTACGAATAGTGTTACAATGCCAATAGTCATTCCTTTGACTAGTTTCACAAACCTCCATTAGCTCTGCTCTTGGACTACCTAATCTAAACTAACATTGGTCCAAGATTATTGTTAAATCAGGATCAATAAAACCAGCTGTTTATAACCATGAAAGTAAGGTCAATAAGAAAATCTTGTGGTTTAGAGGGCAAATATTGTATGTGACGGGAATTCAGTTATATTGTAAAATGTGGTGGAATGCAGGGTTATGTGTGTCGTTTAAGTAATGCATGCATTCTTTAATCTGCAAACATGTCATAATCTGCAATCATAAAACCTTAGAATCTAATCCCATCAGCTCTCAGTATTTAGGTATGTTCCATACTTGGATGGGCAACCTAGTGCTGCTGCATGTTGTGGTGGTATCCAAGTCGAAGACACTATGTTTCCTCAGGAGACTATAAAGCTTTACCAATACCCCAGCATAGTGTTATGGGACACTGACGTAGGAGATCATCATGCCATTGGCAAAACCCAAATACAGGTTAAAGTGCTTGGAAAACTTATTTCCCTTCATTGGCTAATTCACAGGTCTTCAGTTCCCCTAGTCCTGGCTGGACATTTCTACTTCATCTCGCAAATGTATCCTGCATAAATATCTTAACATTAATAAAGAGCAGAGAAGACACATATCTGTCATTGCGATTGTGATGACTTTACCCTCTATAGTATCCTCTAGTTTTCTATATGTATGCAACCTTTCACATAAGCAAATCACAGCATAAAAAATAGTATTGAAGAAGCATGATCATTAACCTTCCACTACAGCTCTCCTGCTAACAAGGCACTGTTTTTACAATTGAACCCTCAGAGAAGAAACGTATTAACCATAAACAAGACCTAACTAAAATTCTCTTTCATTTTCCATATTTGCATCATTTAATTTTTTATATTTCAATTAAATTTTCCTTTTGCAGAAACCAATAACCATCTCACCAACACAGATGAGAACAATAATAAAATGAGCGTCACAAATATAATAATGAGCATTCTGTGGAAAGAACATCATCTAGTATATATCAGTAGATGTCTGCAAATAATTAAGGTATGAAAATGTGTGATAAAACAAATTAGGTCATATTCATCTTTTAAATAAATGGCTTTGAAAGATCAAAGGTGACTCTTAGCATTAATACAGAGAAGTTTAACGCGAGTGATAGTTTAACAATTAAAAACTTTTATTTAAACCCAAATACATTACCAGCCTAACAAAATGAAAATCATGTAGGGTTATTATATAGTTACCATTGCCGTTAATAAGTTTAAATGGTGTTTTTTTATTTTGTAATGGCTCTTTCAACTACCAAAATAATAATAAAGAGAAAAAAAAATGATCACAAAAAAATAAGTTTAAATGGTCCTGCACCTTATAAATCATTGCAATTGCAGTCATTTCTTTTTATAAAGCCATGTGCTATACACTGTGCTGTTTTACTGATAACCAGAGATCCTAGGAATCCGTTTGCTGCTGAATAATGCAGAAAAATGCTGATTTTCTATACTGTCAGAGAATTTTTTGTTTTAACACTTGAGGCTTTTTTTGTTTGTTTGATAACCAAATCAATAAATATATCATATCTAATCATCAACAAAGGCAATGTTGCTTTCAATTTACGAAAACATACTTTTTGAATAAAACTGCTTCTGGTGTCAAGGCTGAACGAGGCGTACTGTCACATTCTCGTTCAAACGTAGCTGCAGCATTTAGCTATTGACCATTTACACCGTGCAAACATTTCAGGCAGTGTTTGACTTTTTGTATAGTTTGTCTACTACACTTTAGTCCATGGTAAATGAAATCCAATCTGCTGATATTTATTTGACTTTGGCGTTTTTTTTCTTAGCATGTGGATCTAAGGGCTTGTAATTTGTGAACTATTGGAGATCGACGCACTGGTTACTTCTGTTTTAGCGCAGTTAGAAAATATAGGCTGCCAGTAGATCGATAATAAAAAAGTAAATTAATCATTTACCTTTGATCAGTAAACACCTACAAAAACTATTCAAATGTGCACATATCTGGTATTTTTGAATTCTAGACACTCAGAGCAATTCAATACTAATGTATTTTTACCTGTAAAACTAAACCTGAAAATATTCCGCCATCTTGTATGACAAGTTACATGACAAGCTATGTCACTTAAACCTGCTTTACCATTGGTTGACACCCTTATGACTAATCGGTCTCAATCAGTCTTGGTCGGCAGCCGCCGCATACAGACAGACTGAGCACATCTGAACAAAACTGCATCTGAAAAAGATTCAAAATGTTCAATCTTCAAATCTGAAGACATCCCAAGTGAAATCTGGATAATCTTGGTATAAGGGCACACACTCTGCTACGATTCATCCAGACTGTGTACGGCCAGTTGAGATGAGCGGAGTCGGGACGGCTCAAGTCGGGCTGTGTCCGTATCAGACGTTCCAAAGCAAAACTACAGCAAATCGCAACTCAGGCTTGAGTCATGTGACATGTGTTAGATCCCTAAAGGCCTGGGAACACAAAGACACTTTTTCAGGAATAGTGGTGGGAGACCTGTTTTCAAACCACTTTTCTGTATCAAAACAAATTTGATTTTTCATGATGTCACCAGGAGACTTGCTAAATGTAGGCAACAAAACAGAATGAATAAATCATGTGACTTCACTCGCTTCACTATTTTAAATTTTAAGTAATGGTGGCTGGAAAACTGATTTGGGACAGTGTAAGAGAAAATGTAATCATTGATTGGTTTCAAGGTAATTTAAGAAGCAGGTTCACTTTAAATTACACTACTGTATTTTAAATGTGTAAGTTTGCTACTTAAGTTTACTTTATGCTGTGATTAATTTGATAAATCAACAAATCACATTTTATTTTTTTCAAAATATTTTAGGGAATCCCTGTATACAACCCTCTCATGTAAAACCAAATAAGTTCAGTTGACCTGCACTTAGTATTACTATAAGTCAAACATCAATTCGCCAAAAACAGCTAACCATACACAATAAAGATACAGATAATTCGGATTACCCTACATTTGTGACTGGACTAAGTTACATAATTTATTACACTGTAACGTATAATTAGCTATATATTGTATGCATTTTGAATCCTGTAAACATTATTAAAAAACAAACAAACATATCATTAAATTATAGTGAACCCCATTTCATGTAGCTACCAAGATCGACCAAATATTATTTTTAAAAGACTTTGAATAAACATCAACATCAATACAACATGTGTACCTACCCTGACTAATGGAGCTTTTGGAGTACATAATTCTCTAGTTCCTGCATTACAATTTTTCCTTTCCAGTCCGATGTTGGACCCTGAAAGACGCACAGGTCTCTAGTCGTTTTTTCTCTGGAAAAAAACAAGAAAACCCTTCAATGGCCGAGTGAGACCGATAAGAGCAGAGAGAAGCGGGAAAAAAGGGGTGTGTCTCAGCAATAGAGCAACAGAGATAACACAGGTACAAACAAAGAAGAAAGCTGCTTCCACATCCAGTGCTCAAAGAACATCTTAGACATTTGCAGAGCTTTTTGAGATGGTAAAATAATGATTGGATAGCATTATTGAGGAGTTTGGTGATAAAACAAGTGATCAGAAGAGGATTTATCAGTATACACAGTATACACAGTATACAGGTACAGTGAACAAGGGGTGGGGCTTAGCTGGAGATGTAGTACTGAGTGTCCTTTTGCGTGGCAGTGCATTTATCCGAAATACTAAGACATTTACAATTAACACTACAAAAATTTGGTCTCGTTAACCACTTTTATTTGTACAATAGAACATCACATGTGAATATAATATTGCATTGGACCTTGTTCCCCACCCCTGGCAAGCGCTGAATACAATGACCCCACCCAAGGCGTTAATAAAGTATTTCAGGAATTAACAATTGTGTATACATTACATAACACCCAATGACACGTGGGTTGTGTGCACTGGCCCATAGTTCATGTTTCAAAAAAAAAAAAAAAAAAAAAAAAGTTTCACATACCAGTTTCATTCATATATGACCCATGGAATATTTCAATGTAAGTATATACTGGGTACACTTTATAATAGTACTTGTTCACACAAAAATATATATATATATCTATAATATATATATATATATATATATATATATATATATATAAACTTCTATATATGTTTTTCACAAAAGATGTTTTCAGAAAAAACATTTCTGTGGAACTCTAAATGTGCTGATTACCACAGCAGGGACAAAGGAAATGGTTTAGCAGGGCAATTAGGTGCTGAATCCAGATGAGTGATGTTTACAGGTACGGTTATTTCTTAGTAAAAACAGAAAACAGAGTTTTCCTTTACAAGGCTAGCTATCTGTTTAAAAGTCTGCCTTAATAAGAGTAAGTTTGCTAAGAATTTTTCCGGTATATAAATTTGTGAATGTTCCTTAGATCCAATTACCCAACATGGTACACTGTCAATACATGTTCATTACAAACTACAAACTATTAAATATAATATAAATGTACACCACTGCAACCATGGCAACTCATAGGCCCCATATGCATATGTTTAATTTAATATACAAAATTGCTTATTGCTTATTTTTTACACAGACACAGACAATAAAAAGCCAAATGGAAGAACATGCAGACTATATACAGAAGGGAACACATGAAAGCAAAGGACTGGATGAAATCTGGAAATGGATGTGATGGCTATACACCTGTAATGGTGCTACTACATTTTTAGCAAATGTGTATGTGCCCAGAGTTAGCCAATAGCTAGTTCTTAGTAATGAACAAGGGTATGTCTATGAAGACACTCTGTTGTTAACAGAAGAGACAGAGTGTGGGGCCTCTTCTCAGAGAGCATCATCTCCAGCACAAACTCCTAAAAAAAAAAAAAAAAAAAAAAAACCCTAAGACCTCATTGGTGCAGCTCTTGCTGCTTTAGAAACAGTGAATACCTCAGTGGTGGCAATGGCAAGGCCTTTAGCAACTTTCTGGCTGAAATGCTAGTGTACGAAAGAGGAAAATAAGCAAATGACTGAACTCTGTACAGATTTATTTTGTGAAGAGAAATTTCAGTAATTTAAATTATGCCGGTACTAAATTGTACATTGTTCATTTTTACTTGTGCTTTATAATTTTTTAATTAAATAGATGGTTTTCCAGTCCTCTTGAGCTTCAGGAACTTTCAAAAATCCTCTTTGACAAAGAACATGATAAATTGCTTTGCAAGTTTCAGTTACTGTTTGAAATGGTCTTACGTCTAACCCAAAAAGAAAATTCCAGAGACCGGAAAGTCTCACCAGTCACCAGAAACCGCAGTGTGATTGTGAGACGTTCACCCGGTAAGATTGCTTCACGCAGTATGGTGTCTTTGTTTTTATCAGACTCTCTACCATCTGCAGTAAATCTCTGAAAGTACTCTGGTCCTTTCTGATCCAAGTTTTATAACCACATCCATCCTCCTCAGACAGCTCTCTTACCAGAGTACTGTAGCAGCCTTTTTCTTTTCTGCACAGCAGCCAAGGTGTTGGCCATTTTCTCCTTTTATTTTTTTTTTTCTGTTGGAGCAATGTTCCAGCAATACGGAAAACTGAAGAAATTACTACTACGGCGTCCATCTTGCTGTTATGGTTTCTTTTAACTGAATGTTTTATTATCAAATCAAATTACATGTCTTGCCTTTGAAAAACTGTCTAGTGATTGGTTGGAATGTCACCACAAGTCTCCACAGGTGTACCATGCTGTGGCTTTAAACCTAGACATCTGAAACAAGGTTCCAAGTGGTTATGTGTTCCCAGGGCTTAAGTTTTGTTTCTTGCCTATTACTCAGTAGCTCAAAAGATGGCATTCGGATTCCAATGTCACTCGAAAGACACTTTCCAAAGACATCACACATGCCTGGATGTAATGTTTCTACAGAAACTCACCATCCAATACATTCGCTAGTGCAGTGCTGTATTGCGCATCAAATTGGTAGGTGTGTTAAAGTGCCTCTAACTAAAAAACTGTAATAGGTAGAAACATAGGCTTTCCAATGATATCACATATGCTCGGATCAGTTGTTCCTAGTTCTGTTTATTATTTTCATAAATTGTTGTTTTTGTTTGGAAACAATTAAAAAAAAAAAAAAAAAAAAAAAAAAAAAAAAAAAAAAAAAACTAAAATGTGTCCAGGTTCCCAATGCCACAACTTTGTTATTGTTTGTCCATTTCATACCAAATTTTGCACTTATGCTCAGAAGCAATAAAAATGTTATTTTGCAGTGTAATTTTGTCCTTGAGTTCTTACGTTCTCAGATAATAACAAAATAAATGAGAAGTTTTTGTTAAACATTTTTGCTTGGGATTTTTTTATAATATATAACTATCTAACAAGAAAGGGAATTTTATGGCCTTTCATTTGATATATGTTACGTGCTTGTAATCCTTACAGAACATGAGTTAGAAGGGATAAGATACAAATAGGCAAAACAAGGTAAAATTAGCCTCAAGTTTAAAAGGTTAAATGACTGTGCTGATTCTTTTTAAGTAAACAATGTCAAGTGTTGCCAATGTCAGCTTTTCCTCAGGCATTATGTAGTCTGTTAGGATCCTATTTTTTGCCTTTTTACATCTTGCCCTCATTCAATTGTTCTTAAGTGACAGTGAAAAATACCCACAGTCGCATTTGATCATAAAGAGGCCATTACTGGCTTTCACGGAAATTGTCAGGGCACTAAGGAGTTGGGTAATAATGTACTTTATGAAAACACAAGAGCTTAGACAAGCACTCATTTTCTCAAAGCAGCACCTGTAAGCGGGTCAGAAAATGGAAATGTCTTGGAGAAAATATCCCGCATTGAAAGGTAACAAGGTCATTAGTGATAAACTTTCTCCTTTCAGATGTACATGACTAAGACTGGGATGACTCAAAACTGAAGCTATTCAAACCACCAATATCATCACCATCTCACCAATGCTGACATCATAGAGACAGTGTCACAAAGACAGCTGGAGTGGGGGACGTCAGACCAGAAACAGGAAATAAACAAAAAGAGAGGTGGAGTTTGGTGGAGCTGAGCGAATGGTCTCGCTCAGCATTTAATAAATCATACAAGCAGAAAATAAAAGGTTGCAAAGACAAACAAGACACAGGATACGGCCCTTTCGCCAAAACAAAAAGACAAACAAAACGGACTATACAGACAAAACACGGTGAGCAGATATTTTTAACTACTATTATTATTACTCCTCTTATTATTACCTCCGTCTCCAATCCCGTTCTCCACTCATCAAACACACAACCACTGAGTGAGTGAAAACATATTGTTATGCAGCTGTACCGAGACTCGATTGCTAATCAATCATTCAATTAGAGTCGTGGTACAACTGCACGTGAATTAATAAAGTGCAATTCCCTGTGCTCACATATTATTACTTTTTACTTGCACGTGAAGTGCTGTGCAATCCTTGTGCCTAAATACAAATATACATTTTAAACACTTACACTTACTGTTACACAGGCCCGTTTATATCCCGTGTACCAATGACTATACACCAACATTAACATACAACATATAACACAAAATACACACAGGGGCAGGAACTTTGCCACATATACCCCCCCTAGTGCAAAGCACACATGGCCTCAATGGCCACCTCCCCCCTTAAAATCCCAAAAGTCCCGCTCAAAGTCCTGGGCCAAGAACAGGGACTTTAAGGGGTTGATGGGCGACAATGTTGCCAGCAGCCAGGCTTCTACTGGCCATGGTGGGGCGAATCTCTTCTCCCGCTGTACCACTGGCAGTGGAAATGGCGATGCGAAGTGGCTGGCAACCCCACGCGATGCGGAGCGGCTGGCATCCCTACGCAATGCGGAGCGGCTGGCAACCCCAGGTCATGCCAAGCAGGCATCCTTGGGCGAAGCAAGCCAGGCATCCTTGGGCACAGCGAGGCAGGCATCCTTGGACGAAGCGAGGCAGGGAGTCAGGACAAGCTGGGGTTTGGGTGTTGGCCCTCCTCTCAGCCACTGCGGCCAGGCGGTTCTTCTCCGTGCTTCCCTCAGCAGCCTATGCAAGGGCTGCTGAGGAACACCAGCATCTATTCCTGGTTCCAGCTTCTCTCCTCGTGATGGTGGGGGAAGTGATACCAGCAAGCATTCGTCCTCTGCTGGTGGGGGAAGTGATATCAGCAGGCATTCATCCCAGCAGGCATTCACCCTCTGCTAGTGGAGGTGGTGGAGGCAGAGGCAGCTCCTGCTGCTCTGCTCCTGCTAGTGGAGGTGACAGAGGCAGAGGCAGCTCCTGCTGCTCTGCTTCTGGCAGTGGAGGTGGGAGTGGCATTTAGTTTCCTGGCGGCAGAGGTGGGAGTGACGTGTAGTCTACCCTTATTACAGGGGACTGGTGCGGATCTCCCTCACTTGCAGGGGACTGGCCCGGCTCTCCCTCCTGCTCTGGAGACAGCGGTGGGACCTCTCCCTCTGGTGCTGGAGACGGCTCCTCTCCCTCTGGTTCTGGAGGCAAAACCAGCAGGCATTCTTCCTCTGCTGGTGGAGATGGGAGCTGCAAGTCTTCTCCTTTCAGCCCAATGAGGATGCAGGTAGGCGTGGCTCCTCCCACTTGGAATTTAACTTGCTGGGGCAGGCCCATATCGGCAGCCAAGTAGTTAATCGTCACGGCTGCTGGGTTCACAAAGGGCACTGGGTAGAAATGTTGTTCCCAGCGTTCCCAACGTTCCCCATCTCTGGCCCACAGCAGGTCAACAACCAGTGGGAGGTCCTCCCTGCTCCGCTCCGGGTCCGACACCCAGTCCAGCATCTCCTCAGATGATGGGAAAGGCTCTGTCTCCTCCCTCCTGGGCTCTAGTTCTGCCTCTTCATAACTGCAGAACTAGAGCCCACTTTGCCCTAGAGAGTTAAAAATAAATTATTTAGTTGTCAGAAATCAACAGAACATGCTATATGCAATAATGGGAGATGTTATTCAATAGATTGAGAATTGCAGTCAACAGCCAAATACCAGCAATATATGAAACAAAAGTCTACTTCTTCTTTTAAATGAACAGATATGTTTTTTTTTTTATGGAAAGCACCATTGAAATATATATAAGAATATGGCACAATGACTTGTTAATAACTAAATAAATGTTATTGCTGGGCTTTGGGGTTACAGAAGCATCCAGAAAGGCTACTGTACACAGTGTAATGGCAATGCCCATTCTTCATTTCAGCTGATCACATGCCACTAAGCTACCTGACAAATGCCTGGACAGGAGGACTGAGAAGTTGCCAATTCAGGATGGAGGACTAAGTGAATACAATAATTCAGTGCAAAGGGAGGTACTTGCCTATGAGAATAATGCATTCAACCAACACCACAAAATGCCTGAGGCTCACTGTTCATTAATCTGAAGGTAATAGTCCTCAATCTTATATGTTCATTTAATTTGTGATAAATATGCATCTTAATATTTTGGTACATTGAAAGTGCAAAAGTACCTTCCATGTGATTGGAACAGAATAAAAAAAGGTCAACAACTTCAAATGCAATATTAGTTTTTGTCTGATACATCCTGTTCAAGTTGCAATTTTAAATCATATGTACAGTACTGTGCAAAAGTTTTAGGCAGGTGTGAAAAAGTGCTGTAAAGTAAGATTGCTTTCAAAAATAGACATGTTAATAGTTTATATTTATCAATTAACAAAATGCAAAGTGAGTGAACAGAAGAAAAATCAACATCAAATCCATATTTGGTGTGACCACCCTTTGCCTTCAAAACAGCATCAATTCTTCCAGGTACACTTGCACATAGTTTTTGAAGGAAATCGGCAGGTAGGTTGGCCCAAACATCTTGGAGAAATAACTACAGTTCTTCTGTGGATTTAGGCAGCCTCAGTTGCTTTTCTCTCTTCATGTAATCCCAGACAGACTCGATGATGTTGAGATCAGGGCTCTGTGGGGGCCATACCATCGCTTCCAGGACTCCTTGTTCTTCTTTACGCAGAAGATAGTTCTTAATGATTTTTGCTGTATGTTTGGGGTCGTTGTCGTGCTGCAGAAAAAAATTGGGGCCAATTAGCTGCCTCCCTGATGGTATTGCATGATGGATAAATATCTGCCTGTACTTCTCAGCATTGAGGAAACCATTAATTCTGACCAAATCTCCATTTGGAGAAATGCAGCCTCAAACTTGCAAGGAACCTCCACTATGCTTCACTGTTGCCGACAGACACTCATTCGTGTACCGCTCACCAGCCCTTCGGCGAACAAACTGCCTTCTGCTACAGCCAAATATTTCAAATTTTGACTCATCAGTCCAGAGCACCTGCTGCCATTTTTCTGCACCCCAGTTCCTGTGTTTTCATGCATAGTTGAGTCACTTGGCCTTGTTTCCACGTCGGAAGCATGGCTTTTTGGCCGCACGTCTTCCATGAAGGCCACTTCTGACCAGACTTCTCCGGACAGTAGATGGTTGTACCAGGGTCCACTGTTTTCTGCTAATTCTGAACTGATGGCATTGCTGGACATCTTCCAATTGTGAAGGGAAGTAAGCATGATGTGTCTTTCATCTGCTGCTGTAAGTTTCCTTGGCCGACCACTGTGTCTACGGTCCTCAACGTTGCCCGTTTCTTTACGCTTCTTCAAAAGAGCTTGGACAGCTCATCTGGTAACCCCTGTCTGCCTTGAAATTTCTGCCTGGGAGAGACCTTGCTGATGCAGTATAACTACCTTGTGTCTTGTTGCTGTGCTCAGTCTTGCCATGGTGGATGAGTTTTGACAGTAAACTGTCTTCAGCAACCTCACCTTGTTAGCTGAGTTTGGCTGTTCCTCACCCAGTTTTATTCCTTCTACACAGCTGTTTCTGTTTCAGTTAATTATTGTGTTTCAACCTACATATTGAATTGATAATCATTAGCACCTGTTTGGTATAATTGTTTAATCATACACCTGACTATATGCCTACAAAATCCCTGACTTTGTGCAAGTGTACCTAGAAGAAATTATGCTGTTTTGAAGGCAAAGGGTGGTCACGCTAAATATGGATTTGATTTAGATTTTTTTTCTGTTCACTCACTTTGCATTTAGTTAATTGATAAATATAATCTATTAATGTCTATTTCTGAAAGCATTCTTACTTTAAAGCATTTTTTTTCACACCTGCCTAAAACTTTTGCACAGTACTGTATATACACAGTACCAGTCAGAAATTTGAATGGTTTTTGACTGTATAAACTTTTCTATAAACACTTAATATCTGATTATATGATACGTGTACTTATATAAGCTGATAATCATAAGTGAATTGCATTCAAAAATTTAATTAAAAAAAAAAAAAAAAAACGTAAATCTTGTCAATTTCAATGAAATGGTCACCAAAAGCAAGGGGATTTCAGTCTGAAGCCCAAATCAGTTAAAAGTCTGAAATGTGTATAACACGGTGTTAGAACACTGGCTTAAGTATAAAAGTGTCTTTCTTAGATGTTCTCTGAGTTAACTAGCTTGTTACCTAATTAACCTTTTGTCACCAATTATTGTTAACAGGTGAGGGTCCACGATTATTATAAATATATGTAGCATAGGCACAAGTTTGTCATTCCTGAATGTAAGGGAGCAGAAAATGGCAAAATACGCTCAGTTAAGCAAAGAAAAAAAAAAAATTATAGACTGTAATTAGTCTATAATTACTTTAAGAAATGAAAGGCAATCTTTAAGACAAATCTCAAGAACTTTGCAAATGTCTGTAACTGCTGTGGCCAAGACCATCAAACAATTTGAAGAAACTGGCATTCTTGAGGACCAAACAAGGTCAGGCAGGTCAAGTGTGACCTCAGAATCGGAGAACAAGTTCATTCGAGTCACAAGTCTGCAAAACCGGTGATTTAACTGCCACTGAAATACAAGCTCATGTAAATGCTACTAGAAGTACAGATGTTTCAACATCAACTGTTCAGAGGAGATTGCGTGAAGCTGGCCTAACTGGAAGAATTACTGCAAAGAAACCACTGTTAAGAGTGCAGAATAAGAGGAAGATACTTGCCTGGGCCAAAAAACACAGAAACTGGAAGTTCGAGGAATGGAAGTCGGTCTTATTGACTGATGAGTCAAAATTTGAAATATTTGGGTCCAACCACCAAGTATTTGTAAGATGCAGAGAGGGTGAATGCATGAGTTCTGCATATGTGGGTCACACTGTCAAGCATGGAGGAGGCAGTGTCATGGTCTGGGGTAGCTTTGCTGGTGACAGAGTTGGTGATCTTTACCAAGTCCATGGTAAGCTCAACTAGCATGGCTATCATAGCATATTTCAGAAGCATACTGGACAGAAGAGTCAAAGCAAAGCTACCCACAAGTGCTCTACATCTCTGGGAGTTGCTGCAGAAGAGCTGGGAAGACATATCGGGTGATTTCCTGCTGAAACTTGTTAACCCGAATCCCTCGTGTTTGTGAGGCTGTTATTAAGGCAAAGGGTGGCTATTTTGAGGAATCCAAGATTTAGAGATAATTTCCAATTTTCTTGAACATTGCTTTGATACTCACTGTGTTTTTTTTGTATATTGTAATATGTGTTTTTATTTTCAAGTTCTTACAGAAACGTATATGACGTAAAACCTTGTCAATTATGAAAAAAGCCTAGTTTCCAACAAGTGTACACAAACCATTTTTGACTCGTATATATATATATATATATATATATATATATATATATATATACACACACACACACACACATATATATATATATATATATATATATATATATATATATATATATATATAAATAAATCATAATGCAAAACACAAAATAAACTGCACAGGGGCGGATGGGGAAACCTGTTCTAAAAAAAAATGCTGCTCGCCCTGTTACATATCCCCCCTCCCTTGTGCAACGAACACATGGCCCCACAAAAGTCCCAGAAGGGGGGAAGCATGGTGTCCATGGGGGTGGCCATGGTGGTAGGTCCTTCACCCCCCCACTTCTTCATGGCCGGCAGCTCCGGCCATAGTACTTCCTGCCACGAAAGTGCGGCTGGGGGGCTGGTCTCCAGAACACCCCCCCCCCCCCCCGTCTTCATGGCCGAGAGCTCCCCTCTATGGGGCGCCAGCCACAGTATTCCTGCTGCATAGCAGGACTGGCAGTGACCCTAAACGAAGCAGAGCAGTCAGCAACCCCAGGTGAAGCAGAACAGGCAGCGACCCCAGGAGAAGCAGAACAGGCAGCGACCCCAAGCAAAGCAGAGCCCTCAGCGACCCCAGGCAAAGCAGGACTGGCAGCAACCCTAGGGGAGGCAAAGGAGACACAGGCAGCCCCAGGTGATGCCTTCAGCACCCCCAGGCGAAGCAACCGAAGGCGAAGTGGGACCCTCAGCAACCCCAGGTGATGCGGGCGTGGCATCCCGTAGCAGAGCGGACGTGGCTTCCCTGAGCAGAGCTGGTGTGGCATCCCTGAACAGTGCAAGGCTGGCATCCCAGGGCGATGGCAAACTGGCATCCCTGGGCAATGACAGGGGCTCCTCCCCTTCTGGCGGCGAAGGCAGCAGGGGCTCCTCCCCTTCTGGCTGCGAAGGCGACAGGGGATCCTCCTCTTTTGGCTGCAGTGGTGGAACCAGCTACCATGCTCCCTCTGCTGGTGGAGGTGGGAGCAGCAAGTAGTCCTCCCACAGCGGTGGAGGCAGAACCAGCAGGTATTCTCCCTCTGCTGGTGGAGGTGGGAACAGCAGGTATTTCTGCTTTGCTGGTGGAGACGGTGGCTGTGGACGTTTGGCCTCTCCTGTTTTGGGCTGTGGATGCACAGACTCATCCCTCTTGGACTGTGGACGCACAGACTTCCCCCTCTTGGACTGTGGACGCACCGACTCCCCCTTCTCGGGCTGGGAACGTTCGGGCTCCTCCCAGTCAGGCACACGAATATAAGCAAATGACGATAAAAGGTTCACAGCCCCACAAAACTAATCACTTTGATGCATTTAAACACAATAAATAACATTGCCTCACTGACTGAAGTCACTAATTTTAAGGTTCGTAGCCCTTTAAAATTGACCCAGACACAGGATTTAAAGTGTTTAATAGCATTGTCGTGCCTTTTTATTAATTTCAGAAATCCAAACCAACTGAACAAAAACAAAATAAATACCTAGTCCCTTCGGAGCACAGACTAAACATTCGTCAGGAACATACTCTAACGAAACCAGACAGCTAAGCTGTTTACCAGCTGAAACAAAAACACATTTTAAAAATGGTTGAAAACACCATCAACCGGGCCCTCCACACAGCAGCCCTGAGCAGACTTACTGCTCTCCTTAAATACCGTATTACTTCGATTTGGCACCCCTGCGTTTATTTTAAATTGATCAAAACAACTGTGGCCCTTAAACAAGGTCGGCGATTATACGACGGCGGCCTTTATTAATAATACTATGCTTTACAAACACTGTAATATTTTGTTACATGATTTTAGGCATTTTAGATGCGGCACGTGTGAGCCTCCGATCTGCAGCACTATACTCTTGTGTGTTTTGGGGGCTTGAATTTAGTGCATTTACTGACAGTTACTGAGAGCCTATTAGGTGGGAGTTGTAATGTCAGGGGAGTACTGTACCAGCGAATCAGGAGTGTGTATTAGTTGTTAAGGGGCTGGACATTGCTGGTGTCGCAGTTCAGTCCATGAATGTGACGTAGATGTTTTTCAGCACCAAAAACTACCTCAGAATATCAGCTTGATTTCTAAAAACTCAGTATATCCTACTGTTTTTTTTTTGTTTGTTTTTGTTCTCACTGTAAATTGCTTGTTTGTAATTTCTCTGCAAGAAAAATTGAAACTTAATCTTATCATAGATAGTAAGCACACTGTTTTTATTTGTACGGGATTGAGTACGGGAATTACAATTGAACTGAAAACAAAACAACAAAACCACCTATAACTTCAGAAGGACTGTTGTTCTGTACGTAATTTATCTTGGATTTTCTTTTAGAACTGTACCATAAAATAAATGTATTTACTATGTGTGTGTATATTAGTTTGTAATGTATGTGCTACATTGAGGCTCTCATTTCTTCAGGGGCGTTACATTTACATAGTCAGTGTTGTGTGTTTATTTGTTTACTGTGTGTGTATTTTTAGTAGTCAGAGAAAAAAATACCTTAATGTTTTTTTATTGATAGCGGCGTTTATTCGAGGGAGGCCTGTATTATAAAGCTAATTAGTGACTGCGGCGTCAATACAAGGGCGTCTTTAAATCGAGGGCAGCGCCAAATTGAAGTAATAGGGTACCTTGCACCTGGCTCTAATTTACAAGATCGGTCCAGTTCCAATTAATTGTGTTTTTAATTAACATTGTTTTTGTAATTGTGATAATTAAAACCCGTCCCTCCTTAAAATTGGGAGAGGGACGAGCGAATATATATATATATATATATATATATATATATATATATATATATATATATATATATATATATATATATATATATATAGTGTGCAAAAACTTAAATGTACTTACTCAACACATATATTCTTCTTGAGTCGAGAACAATAAGTATGGCCCAGTCAAGATCAGCTGGTGGCAGCTGTGCTGTGATCAAGGTGACCTGGGAACTATGGGTGCAGCCAATGATGGTGGACAACTTTGTATCTGTATCCACCATTGTGGGAGGTCTTGATGTGCTGGCTCGTCCCTTTTTCACTTGGCAGTCAGAAAGGCCAGTGACTGAGGCAATGAGAAATTCCCATTCTGGTTTTGACAGATAGCAAAGATCTGTACTGAAATAAGCGTGCCATCATATAGAGTGCTTGAGCCAATGTGTAACACGGTTTGCACTATAACAATGAGGAAATATTTCTCATTTAAGTCACCCTGACACAATACAACAAATCAGAATGTTAAATGTACACTGAGTGTAGTGATAAATGAAGAAATGGAAAAAAGAAACAGAAACCAAAACATGAATAAGAGATCTAGTGTTTGTTCCATGCAAAGTATTGTTGAGCTGTGCTCCAACTGAGAGCTAGATATATTTTGCTTGTTTCATAAGCAGTTGTTTCACCACCGCAGGGTAGGAAAAATAAAACCAACACCAGTTTAAAACTGTAAATCAAGACTCCAGCCTGACAATTTACACTGTCCTCGGCCACTGTCTCATTGCAATCAAATGTCAACGATCCTCAATCACTGAGGACAATACATCAAAACAAGTCCTCGTGGGTAAGCAGCTTGTTATATGATCACGATTATGTTTGCTCAAGGCTACAGAATCCTATTTTACTACAGTATACTTGAGAAGCGTTTGTCTTTTGAGGGTGCCTACTTTAACTGCCATGCAGTGTTATGTGTAATGGCCTTTAAATTAAAATGACATTACAGTACAGTTTTTTTACTGTCAGGACTATCAGTGTATTTAAGCATCTGTGGCTTCATTATTTTCTATTGTGATGCAAATCTCACATTTTTTCATTAAACAGAAATGCAAAGCTCCACAATCACCCCTCCCTCACCGCGCCACAAAACCACTCCCTCTACATGCATATGACACAGTAACAGTGCTGTACTCTATATGTATTCAATGAATGTGTATTCACTTTGCATATCACACAATAACAGCACTGTACTCTATATGTATTCAATGAATGTGTATTCACTTTATCGAAACACATTTTCAGGAATAGAGAACACAAAAAACACCTGCACAATGCAGTGGCGCAGTCATGTTTGATTACAAGCAATGCAGTGTTTCCTGCATCATTGCACTATCCACACTGCATACGTGCCTAATCACACGAGATGTGATAAAATTCAAATTCAAAAACAGCTTTATTGGCTGTACACGTCATTGCACTTGATCAAGTACTGTATTACATGTAGTCAAAGTGATTCTTATAAGCAGAATGCCTTTTTCTTACAAGCAGAGTATTTTACGTTGGTTAGTATAGGAATAATTGTGTTCTAGTGGTTTTGATCACTATAAGTGGTTGATTCTTATGTCAGTGGATCTTATAAACAAGGTGCACTGTATTAGCTTGTTCTGTGAATCCCTTTGCAAGGCTTTAGAAAGCACGCATAACAGTTCACTTAAACAACAATAGCCTTACTAATAGCCAGTAATGTTTGATCATAAACAGTGTCTAAATGTTGTGAGGTTACTGTTTGCTATACTGTTATTTAAAATCTGTGTTTTCCCTTTCCTTCACTCACATATACCTCTTTTTATGGTTTATGTGTTATAATTCTGACCTCATTTCAGCATTACACTATTTTATCAAGCATCTTATAAACAAAGATTGCTGTCACATAAAAATTATTATAAGTCAGTGCTATTAATCTATGGATGTAGGGTATACACAGAAACAGTCTTGTACGTTTTTATGAAAGTAGAACTCCTGTAGTAATTACTGCAGACATGGGTTATTATCGTAAAACCAAACAAGCTCCACAGCTGATTTAAACCACTTTAAGACTTATATATCATAACAGATTCACCTTATCACTTATCATTCCAGTCAAATGAATTATTTTAGAACACCCCCACCCCCTCCCCAAACGAAGTGCATCAACGGCCTGCTAAACATGAATTTAATAATTAAATGTATCCCAATGCTTTGTATTACATTTAATCTCAAGACCTGTTTGTTCGCTCTTGCTTTCCGTGCTCTTTAAGCCTGATATCTGTTATTAGCTGCTGTGTTGCTGCTACTATTTTATGTACTATGCTACTATCATGTATTACACAATTTCCATTGCATTTAATGTATTATGCATTGGTTTTTTTTTTACTGTATATCATGTATTATGCATTTTTCTGTATTTAAAGTATTATGGGTTTTCTTCTTGTTACTGCATCTTGTAAAGCACTTTGTGATGGTGGTCCACTATAAAAGGCACTATATAAAATAAAGATTGATTGATTGATTAATCCTGAAAAATATCAAGCTTTATGTAGAGAAAGATCAATTTATTGACAAAAAATTACCTGATACAGTGAATGGTCAAAAACAATCCCCAGTGTACCATTGTCATCATTGTTTACTTTAGAATTTAATAATAAGGTGAGAAAAGTGAATTCTCAATTAAGGGTATATTTAATTTTGTCTATGTAATGTGTTCAAGTCACAGTACTACATTAAGTAGTCACATATTAATATACTATATATATAATACATAATAAAGGCACTGAAGAGTCATAACACATCAGTGTCCTAATGTGTTACACCAGTGGCCAAAATGTGCTACATTTTTCCAAGATTGAATCCAAGATCTGCCTGGGAACTAAACTTTATCTAGAAGGCTTTGCTCAGCAGGGAAGATAATCTAGAAAGTTAACAGACAGATGAGAAGAAATGCACACATATCAGAAATCTCACTAGGGGCTGCTATGAAGCTAAGAATTTCCATAAAGAAATGGGAACTATGAGCAAAAAGAATTCCCACCCCAATAAAAACAGAAAGCATATAACAAGCAGCCATGAAACAGTTGTCCAGCAAAATGACTGACAGCCAATCAGAAACACATGGCTCCCGAGAGATAGTACTTTAATGCAAGACATAATGAAATCAACTTTTTTTAAGGAATGTATGGGAGGGGGAGGGTATCTTTAGACCACCAATCAGTAATGTGTAAAGTATAGTAAACTGTATCTTTTAAAATGTGGTTTCATTTAAAAAAAAAAAAAAAACTTGTATGCCACTTACGGTTCCAAAAAATGAATTGTTTTAAAGTTGAAATATGGTAATGTAAACATTTATTTGTACTGGCTATTTTAAATGCTGTAGAAGTCATCACTGATGTGGTTTTAGACAGACAAACCCAAACTTTGAAGTGATCCCACCACAGCTATTCTGCAGGGTCGTGTTGAGAGTGTAAATGGTATTATAGTTTGCTTTACACCTTGTGCTATGATTAAAATATAAACCTAGATCTATAGATAGAAATAATGGAATATATTTAAATAAGACCTAATTCACATATAGTAAGCCGTATAGGACATTACCTATCAACATGTATGGCACGTACAACACTTTACCTAATAGCCCTTTAAAGCATCTGTGAGGCGTGTGAGTAAAAATGGATTTTCCAGACAGTGATTTACGTGTAAAAATTTAAATTTTATTTAATATTACACGGAAAAAAGAAAAATAATAAAGAAGGATGTGAGGGAGGGAGTGCTGGAGTAATCAAAAATAAAGGAACGGAAGTCTCTTAGTCCTCATCACGTTCTGCTTAAATCCAAAAATAAAACAAAAAGGAATAAAAACAGAAAAGAGCCAAGTTAGTAAAGCCTCCGTTCGTGACACAGTCCAAACTCCCACGTACTTCCCTCCAGCCTTTTTTCCCCCGCCTCTATTCCTTAGGACCAACCCCGAACACAGTAGCACGTTCCCTTTAGTATGCAAACCCCGCCCCAGTAGTCAGTGGATCACCAATCCCAAACTGACAGGTATCCTTAATTTCACTTGACTCCAGTGGCTGGAATTTACATACTCGTACTTCCGCCCCTCACCAAGGTGCCGCACCTCAAAAAGATGACTTTTGTCATGGTCACAAGACCTTGGTAAGGGAAGTCCCGAGTTGGTTTGATGCCTTCTACTGTTGGGAGGCTGAATTGCAGACCGAAACCCCTTTGACTCATCACAGCATCATTGCCTGTATTGTTGTTTATACAGGCTTGCTTTCACCCACACACATCCCAAGCTAAGGCAACTGAGGAGAAATGCAGAGTTTTTCATCATGCCCCTTGTTTAAATGCAGTTCAATGAGACAGCAGTTCTTTTGTACCCCTGGGTAAGGTGTTCCGCTGCAGAACAATATCTCAACAACCACAGCAGTCACGGAATTGTCACACTTGATAAGTAAGAAGGCAACTGGGTAAAAAACATTAGATGTCACTGGGAATTGAACCCACAACCTTATTTGAAACAGCCAAGATTTTAACCACTTCATCTCTCTGGACTGCATCTTATTTTGAGAGGAACGGTAGTTTCTCGCTCCAAGTTATCAGCGAAGTGCCAAACTTCCAGACACTCTCTATACAGCAAGGATAGTTTACGTGTTTTCAGGGTATAGGTGCAGCAAAAGTAAATAAGCCAAAAGCGCCATTTCACTTTTAATGTGTAGATCCCAGGACTCTTAGGTGAAATGTAGAAGGCAATACCTGTCATACAGTAATAGAAATAAGTTGCCAAGGTAAGGTAAAAATGTCCTTCTCCTTTTTCTCCCGATTTTTGCAGACCCCAGGCACTTTTATCCATATGTAACAGGTGAGATCTGTGCTGTCTGGCGCATGCATGGTTCTGCAGGAAGAGAGTAGCAACCTCGTAAGATCTGCCTGACAATCAATGACACAGAGAGGTTGGGTGAAGATGTGTTGGCTTGCCCTCTCTCTGAGAGGTTGAGAGGCGGGCCTTGGGGGTTGCTCGGCAAATAAGAACTGTGCTTGGTTATGCATTCGGGTGGCCATGACCGGGGATACTAAAGTGATGCTGGCTGAGAAGACCTTTGTAAACAAAGACCAGGCAGGAACATCAGTGGTTGGAATAAGAGAACGAAATACACAAGCACGGCTGAAGACGACAGCCAGCCTTAAATAACACAAACATTAATTAAAATAAATTGTTACGTACTTGAGGGGGACATATGCAGGTAGACGGGGAACTCTGGCCAGCCCAGCGTATAGAGAATAGCTGAGCATAGGACGGAGACCCGAGCTGAACGGCAATGTAGAAGCACCTTTATTTTCCCTTTTTTTACTTCACCTTTGGTTTTCATTATTATTTCAGAGCACCTGCGCGTGCTGACAGATACAAGTGCAACCCCTGTTTACCATCATTGGTATAGGGGGAGTTGCAGTACCAGCGCCATCTGGCGGCAAATAATAAAAAGAAAAGAACAAATAAAACTGGGCACCTGAGCAGTGTTGCAAATAAAACCTTCTTTCTCCCGTGTGTATCAGTGAATTGCCCACCACCCTTCCACAGGTAGTGTTAGGATGGGATGCAGTATACTGGGAGCAGGATGGATATAGTTGAACCACTAGACAGGATTGCGACGGGATACATGCATTATGCTACGTGTTATCCAGAGGCCATTGTCCTCCGATCTACGTCTGCTAAATCTGTTGACAAAAAGCTAGTGAAGGTTTTCTCCCGGGTTGGGATCCCCCTAGAAAATACAGACAGACCAAGGCACAAACTTTATGTCCTGGCTAGTCTGCGGAACATGTACACTTTTGGGGATTAAGACCATCAGGACCTCAATTTTTCACACTGAGACTGATGGTCTTGTGGAGCGTCCCTCAAAAACACGTTGTGCAAATTCATTGACAGTGACGTGCGCTACTGGGTCCAGCTGATCCCTCCCCTTCTCTTTGCAATTAGAGAGGTTCCTCAGGCTTCTACGGGGTTTTCACCATTCGAGTTGTTGTATGGCAGAGGGGTGTGCTTGATCTAGTCAAAGAGATGTGGGAGGAACAGTAGGATAATTTGACCATTACTATTCGGTATCTGTTGGACCTGCGCAACAGTCTTGAGTCTGTGGGAAAGTGGGTGCATGACAATTTGCAGCAGGCTCAATGGAGACAGGGGACCCAATATAACAAGGGGTCCGGTTACGCATGTTTCCTGATGTGTTTTCTCCCATCCCGGGGCAGACTCGAATAGCCCACCATCACATTGATGTTGAGTCAGGGGTGCCAGTTCGCCAGAGGCCATACCACATACCTGAACTCAAACGGCAGGCAATAAAGGCAGAAATTGACTAAATACTCAGACTGGGTGTAATAAAGGAGTTCCAAAGTGACTGGAACAATCCAATTGTTTTAGTGGATAAGCCAGACGAGTCAACTCAGTTTTGTATTGACTTCAGGCCCCTGGTAGACGACACTGGATTTAATGAAGGGGTACTGGCAGATACCCCTAACCCCAGAATCCAGAGAGAGGACAGCATTTTTGACTCCCTTCGGGTTATATCAATTTAGGATCATGGTCTTTGAGTTGCATGGCACGCCAGCCACTTTCCAGCGAATGATGGATCACCTTTTGTGGCCCCATCAGCAGTACGCAGCTGCTTATATACATGATGTGGTTATCCACACTGAGGATTGGCCAAGTCAACTGTGTAAGGTAGTAGCAGTATTGCAATCCTTACGGGAAGCTGTCCTCACTGCTAACCCAAAGAAATGTGCCACTGGGAAGAGTGAGTCGGAGTATTTGGGGTATCAAATAGGGAGTGGCCAGATCAGACTGCTGATTACTAAGGTGAAAGCCTTGGGTGACTGGTCGTTCCCTAAGACCAAAATCCAGGTGCGCTCTTTCTTGGGACTAGCGAGCTATTATAGGAAGTTTATCCCGAGCTTCGCCACACTTGCTGCTCCCTTGACTGACTTCACCCAGAAGGCTGTCCCAAATACGGTTCAGTGGACAGAGCCATGCTGGAGAGCCTTTCTTGCTCTGAAGCGAAGGCTGTGTAGCAAGCCAGTGCTATGCAGTCCTGATTTCAGTAGGAGGTTCACCCTGCAGACGGATGCGTCAGAGACACGTCTCGGGGCAGTGATGTCACAGGAGGTGTGGGTAAGTGAGAATCCAGTCCTGTATATCAACAGGAAACATCTTCCCAATGAGAAAAACTACAATACCATCGAAAAGGAGTGTCTTGCAGTAAAATGGGCAGTCGAGTCACTCTGGTACTACATCCTGGGGTGACACATCACCCTGGTTACAGATCATGCCCCCTTAACATGGCTTCACCAGATGAAGGATAACAATGCCTGAATCATAACATGGTACTTGGTCTTCAGGGTAGTCCACAGAGCAGTGAAATTTCATTGAAACGCAACTTTTTTCTCTCAGGAAGGCATGGGGGTGTAGGATGTTCGAATGCACTGGTGGTGCCATTCTGAGGGGGAGGATAAGTAACAGGGGAGATCTGTGCTGACTGTCTGGCAAATGCATTCCTGCAGGAAGAGGGCAGCAGCCTCATAAGATCTGTCTATCAATCATGCTGTTTAAAATATTTTTTTCAGAGTAAAGCAGGTTTAAAATGCATTGCATGGCAAAACGACATCAGTACTGCATCTCCAGCCAAGCCCCACCTTTTGTTCGCTGTATTTTTCACATACCTCTTTATAGACGTGCATACTAATAAATGCTCTCCTGATCACTCATTTTATCAACTCCTTAATAATACGATCCAAGTCATTATTTTATTACTATAACATCTCAAAAAGCTCTGCAAATGTCTATAATATTGTTTGAGCACTGGATACGGAAGCAGCTATCTCCTTTGTTTGTGTCCATCTTATTTCTCCGCTTCATTCAGTTCGGTCGCACTTGGTCTTATCGGTCTCACTTGGCAATTGAATGGTTTTCTCTGCTTTTTCCAGAGAAAAAACAACTAGAGACCTGTGCTTTACAGAGTCCAACATCGGACTGGAAAGGGAAAATCGTAATGCAAAGGACACAGGACTGCAAAGGGTTGATGATAATTAACTTGTTTGTCAACATGGAAATATACTAGGGAACACACTTATTGTGGTATCTATATAATTTATATTAAATTATGTATTTCTGCTTTAAAATGGAACATTTGCCTGCAAAAAATATCTTTTTTTTATATAAATATTTAAAAAAAAGGTCTGGAATGCGTAGGATTTGATCAAAATATCACCTTCAGTTTGCAAGTTTGTTGTGTTATACTGTGCTAGCAGTATTTTGAAAGATGAAGTCAGCCAGCTGAGAATTCTCGGGACTTTATTATATTTTGGAGATTTTTCAAATCATCATTCTTCTTCATTTGATGGCATGTTTGTTCAGTACAGATCTTTGCTATCTGTCAAAACCAGAATGGGACTTTCTCATTGCCTCAGACAGTGGCCTTTCTGACTGCCAAGTAAACAAGGGACGAGCCAGCACACCAGGAACACCCACAATGTTGGATACAGATTTAAAGCAGTGGGAGCCAAGGTTGCCCCAATTGTTTGTACTAAATTGGCTTGTGTTTTTCAGGCACAATAAAGGTGGATCGAACTTGCATCAAAAACACAAGCCACGTTAGTAGAAACAATTGGGGCAACCTTGACCCCCAGCACTTTTATAGTTGTGCCTATTTGCTTGGTGCTGGCCAAAGTTTCCCCAGCTATTTCTTCTAACATAGCTTGTGTTTTTTATACAAGTTAGAAGAAACAATTGGGGCATCCTTGGTCCCCATCGGCTTTACAGTTGTGCTTGTTTGCTTTGTGCCGGGCAAGGTTGCCCCAACGGTTTATTGAGACTTGGCTTCTGTTTTTGGTAACTTTAAATGGCAGGGCACTTTTGATAACTTGAAATTTTTTCACATTTCTAATGTGTTTTTGTTTCAGATTAAAAAAAATAAATTCCACTGTGTCCTATACATGTATTATGTCCCTACAGATTATATATAATGTTTGATATTTGTTTGACAAACTCTTAAGACATTGTTTATGACAGTTTATTTCCAACCTATTAGCAGTGACAACCACTTCCTCACAATTTCCTGGATTAAACTATTTGCATAAAATCCAATGCTCGCCAAAGCATTATCTGGAGATGTGTTACAAGAAATTACATCCCAGTGCATGAAAGCCCCACCAATTACTGTCAAACAAGCTATAATTTACAATATGGGCCATGAATGATGCACTATTTTCCAATTGATTTCCTGCTATTGTTGGAAGAATTCTATTGATCTCATTTTACAGAATAAACAGATGAGAGCTTAAAGATCAGAGAGATTTCCTTTTAGTAGCATCTGTGTTGAGTGAGGGGGATTTATCAAAAGCTACTCATTTTATACTTTTTTTAACCTAGATTTTTTTCCCCCGTGTAACCATGCTACATTTCTTTAACCATAAGTCAATATCTTCTCAGCCCTACTAATTAATTAATTCCTAAAACATAGTTTGTATCCATGGGAAAAATAAATCATAGTCTTGTTTGAAAACTGCACTATGCACAGACTTATATTCTTTATTGATTTTATTATCTGTATTGTTACGTCTTTAAACTATTTATACCATGAACTATAAGGATACCTAGATTGTGCGTGTGTGTGTGTTTTTTATTGTTTTTTTTTTAAATCAGAGAGCCTACAGTATTTTGCACAAACTTTCATGTTATGTCCCTTACATGACTTATTTGTTTGTTATAGAAATAGGTTCTCTAAAATAACTAAGGTATTCATAGCAATTGCACTTTATAAAACAAAAATAGCATGTGTCTCTATGTAATTCACTGTGCCATTCCCTGAGAATATAGAGAATTTTATTGCATTTCAGCATTCTGCACTTAGAACCGAGATTCCCATGAGATCACACAGTAGGGTTTCATTGACACAAGTTGCTTGATATCATAATACCGTGTCAATGGTGGCACTAATCTGAAGAGTGTTAGCAGTGAAACTGTAATATGAAAAAGTTTTTTTTTTTTTTTTTTTTTTTTTAAATGTTGTTGAAAAGACTTTAAATTTGATAAAAAAATTAAAACAATTAACTTCTAGTCTAAAATTTCCAGGAAAATGCACTTTTATTTTATTTATTTGCTTAAGCACTGGAAATTGTAAACAATAAATAAATAAATAAATAATAAATAAATATAAAATAAAAGAAAGTCACAATCTGTATATGCAGATAACAAAAAATACTGGTATATAAAACACTCAAGGTGTTTGCATAAGTTGCAGTTGTCAGATAGCATCACCATATTTAGGCTATGTACCACAACTGAGCCACTAGGGCAGTGGTTCCCAACCTTTTTCAATACAGGGACTACCTTGGTGTTTGGATTTGTCGCACAGACCACTTGCCGCTCATTCCCTTTCAATTCGAATGACAACCATTACCAAATAGGAAGAGCCTCTCTGACCGTCAACCTCTGAGCAAATATACAAAAGCTGCCCTATCAGGGCCATGCTGTGTGGGGGAATTCCCGCCCACCTCCTGCTGAAGAGGGACGTCCTTACAGTAGCACATCGCCATTTTCTCTTTCATTTGAGACAGGTCGTACATTACTTTTGCTTTTAAGTACCGAATTTGGCTAATTTGTTGGATTTATCTGCAAATTAAAGATTAATTCACAGTAAAAATCATGCTCAAAAGTGTCTAAAAGAGTGCCCTTGCTTTATTCTCGCATAAGTTTTCTGGCTAGAGCTGGTTTCGACCCCTCTGAAGAGGTTAGCGAGCGGTCATTGCTCTTTTCACTACACAAGGCCTTGTGTAGTTGTTACACCGTGTGAGAGCTGTTGTGGTGCTGTAAGGAGACCTTGCGGGCTCGCGGTGTCGTCCTCTACACCAATTTAATCGAACTTGGCGCCGATCGACTCGGCTCCGCCCACTCGGCACTGACCGCGTGCACCTCGACGTTAACCTCGGCACCGACTGATCGTTTAAAAAAAACAAAAAAAAAAAACAACTGAAAATATGCCAGTGCAGTTGACTGGGTCTTCAGCTGGCTTCCACCAGTGTGACCGGTGCTCAGCTAAGCTGCCCAGGCAGGACGAACATTGATCCTGCGCCAGGTGCCTAGGG
Source organism: Polyodon spathula (assembly GCF_017654505.1). NCBI lineage: Eukaryota > Metazoa > Chordata > Actinopteri > Acipenseriformes > Polyodontidae > Polyodon > Polyodon spathula. The sequence continues at coordinate 42,224,562 of NC_054538.1, forward strand.
CCAGAACACACGACCAAGGCACTGGCAGGTGAGCTGGATTGCTCTCCATGTCGGAAATTCTCGAGCAGACCTAAGCGACAGAAAGCAGCCCTATCCCCAGCAGAGTCTCTCTCCTCCAATCAGGGGAGAATGAGATCAGTGGTCCAAGAGTCTCCGCAGAGGTCATCCAGGATACCCCCTGCTACAGTGAGCAGGGAGCGCTCACAATCATCTGGGTCACACTCCCCTACCGCACCACCGGTACAGAGACGCAGACACCTCTCAAGGGAGGCGAGATGGTCACCGCCGAGGCGGTACCACTCAAGGAGACGCTCACCAGGGGCAGGCGGTCACCGCGCAGGCACCACTCCCTTTCCCCAAGGGACAGATGGTCCTGGCTCTGACCCCGCTCCCCTTCTCCACGCAGGCGCAGACGTGCACCGTCACAGTCGCCTTGAAGGCACCCAAGCTCGGCCAAGCAGCACTTCGTGGAGCTAGCAGAGACTGTAAGGGCTCAGCAGACCATGCTGGAGACCGTATTGAAATCTCAGGGCAGGCTACCCCCTACCATAGGGCAGCTCCAGCACCCACTGTCTCGTTCCCCATCCCCTCTGCCTAGACCCCCTAGCCCAGAAGAGCTGTCCTTGTCCGCGTCCAGATCGGACGTCTCAGACCCAGCTGCTGCTATTGAGCAGGCCATGGTGGGAGGCTCCTTAACGCCCTTGCCACACGTGTTGCAGAGGGAAGAGTTCTGGGCCATAATGCAGCGTGCAGCTGCAGCCACAGACGTTCCCCGGCCAGCAGAACAAGAGAGAAAGGGGAGCCGCTTCGGCCAGAAGAAAGGGCACCCACAGCATGCCCTCCCCCTGTGCCAGGACTTCCTGGAACTGGTGTGTTCCTCCTGGAGCAACCCAACGTCTGCACCCTCAGCCTCCAGAACAGCAGTCTATGCTTCTTACTGCAGGAGCCCAAGAAGCGGGCCTAGGCATTTTCCCCACTAGCGGGGACACGGTCACGGTTTTGGTGCAAGGTTCCACCAACCTGTCCATCCAAGCCTTGCAGAACGACAGATGCGATGCTCAAAAAAGCTTATGCATCGGCAGTGCTGTCGGCCCGAGCAGCAAATGCCATGGCCATACTGGTGCTCTACCAGAATCAGTTGGCAGAGATGCTGCAGGTGAGGGCTACACTGGCAGATATTGGGGAGCTCATGCTCCAGGCAATGACTGACCTAATAGGGAAGTTAGGTCAGACATCAGGGAGGTAGCTGGCAGCCGTCCTCTGGCATTTGTGACTGACACAAGCCAAGGTTATGGAGACTGAGAAGGTGGCACTATTGGATGCCCCCATTACACTGGGGCAGACTTTTGGGGTGACCATTGATGTAAGCATTGAGAGGTCCCACAAGGCAACGGAGGTCGCCTCCAAATTTTCGCGCCTTCCGGCTTACCGTCAGCCCCTAGGTGGCAAGGGCAGCCTGCCGGGGTGAAAGGGTCTGAACATCGCCCTCCACCCCAGAATAGACAAGCAGGCAGAGGCAGAGGCAGGGGAACACCACAGGCCAGGGGTAACCGGTCCTCTGGCTGGAGACCGAGGCCAGGACCTAAGAAAGACCCGCCCCCTCCCAAGCCCAAGGGAGATCGCCCCAGAGGGGCCTTGGCTGCCACCAAACCTCCCCACAACCGGACTGACCAACGGCAACAACCTATGACAAGGCTGCACCCAGGACTGGGTGCTATCGACAATGAGACACGGATACGCTTTACAATTCCGCATTGGTCCGCCACCCTTCAAGTCGAACCAGCGAGGGCAATACTCCTTCAACGGGAGATCGCCAATCTTCAAAGGAAGAACGCTGTACGCTTGGTAAGTTCAAGTGATGCCCTCAGCGGCTTTTACTCCAGGTACTTCCTGGTGCCCAAAAGGGACGGCAGTTTCAGACCAATTATGGACCTCAGGGTCCTCAACTTCCTCAAACAGAGGAAGTTCAACATGTTAACAGCACAGCGTCTCATCCAGTCCGTCCAACCGGGCGACTGGTTCACATCAATCAACCTGCAAAAGGCCTACTTTCACGTCCCAATCCATCCAACACACAGATAATATCTGCGCTTTGCCTTTCAAGACAACGCGTACAAATTCTGCGTGCTGTCATTTGGTCTCTCGCTGGCGCCCCTCACATTTTCAAAGTGCATGGATGCAGCACTGGCTTCATTCAGGCTGCAGGGTATTAGGATCCTAAACTGTCTGGATGATTGATTGATTTGCGCGCAATCAAAAGCACGCGCAGAGGCGCACACAGAACAGGTCATAGATCATGTGGCGAAGTTGGGGCTCTCAATACATCAACAGAAGAAAAACTTCACACTGTCTCAGTCCACAGTGTTCCTGGGGATCAAACTGAACTCTGCGAGCATGTTTACCTCACTGTCGGAAGACAGGATTCAGTCATTGGAGACCACAATTCACTATTCAGAGAGGACTCTCTCCTACAGGTCAAACTATATCAAAGGTTGTTGGGGAAGATGGCAGCCGCCTCGAGAATCCTTCCACTAGGGCTGCTGAGAATGCACCCACTTCAAGCATGGGTGAATACGCTCAAGGTGCACACAGTCCGAGATCGGTACCGGCTGGTGCGAGTGTCCAGACAATGCCGGAAGACACTGGAGTGGTGGCTCCATCCCGGCAATCTGCGTCTCAGATCTCCCCTTGGATCCCCTCACAGAAGGGAAGTGATCACTACAGATGCCTCCAGTCTGGGCTGGGGAGCAGTCTGGAACGGGAGATGAATAAGAGGTCAGTGGAAGGGACATTGGCAGCAAGCGCACATAAATGCGCAAGAGCTGCAAGCAGTGAGCCTGGCGTTATTCCATTTTTGCCAGCAATTAGCGCACAAACATGTGCTGGTCCAGACAGTCAACACCACAGTGGTAGCCTACATAAATCACCAAGGCGGCCTGCGCTCACTGGGCCTTCACCACACAGCGCACAGACTCCTGTCCTGTCGCACAGAAACTTGCATTCCATCAGGGCAGTTCACCTCCCCTGTGTGTACAACTAGGCAGCAGACCTCCTGTCCAGAGGCGCTCCAGACAGCTCAGAGTAGAGACTGCATCCTAAAGTGGTGGAACAGATATGGGAGAGGTTTCGGCTGGCACAAGTCGACCTCTTTGCCACAGCCGAGTCCACTAATTGCCCCCTATGGTTCTACATGGAGAGAGATGGGGGCCCCCTAGGAGTAGATGCGCTAGCTCACCCCTGGCCACAGGAGCTCTTGTATGCATTCCCTCTGCTACCATTAATACCAGTGACACTAGAGAGGATCAGGGTGGAGAGAGCACAGGTTCTGCTGGTTGCACCGAGATGGCCGAGACACCCCTGGTTTGCTCTCCTCTCCGACATGTTTTCGGATCAGCTGTGGCAGTTCCTGCTGTGCAAAGACCTCCTGAGCCAAGCGGAGGTGCTATTATGGCACGCAAACCCAGCCCAGCTCCAACTCTGGGTCTGGCCGTTGAACGGAGCCATCTATTCAGACGAGGTTTGCCAGATGCAGTAGTAGAAACACTACAGTCTGCTAGGGCGCCGAGCACTAGAGCCCAGTACTCATATACATGGAAAGTTTTCCAAGACTGGTGCCTTGCCGAAGGTCATGATCCAGTGACTTGCCCGATTGAGACAATATTAATCTTCTTCCAACACTTGTTTGATGCAGGAAAATCAGCGTCCACTTTGAAGGTATACCTGGTAGCAATATCAGTGTGCCATGACAAAACTGACTCTGTGTCTCCGGGGGCACATTTCCTGGCAGTGCAATTTCTTAAAGGGGCTTGGAAGCTTCGTCCTCCCATGAAAAGTATGGTCCCCAAGTGGGATCTAGAACTGGTACTGCGGGCCCTTATGAGTCCCCCATTTGAGCCCATGGCGTCAGAAGAACTGCGCCCTGTTTCATTGAAAGTGGCATTTTTAATAGCCATTAAGTCTGCCAGACGAGTAAGTGAGCTTCGTGCGTTGTCCATTGATGACACATGTATGTTTTTCACTGGAAGTGACTCGCGGGTAACATTAAGAACAAATCCATCCTTTTTGCCAAAGGTGGTATCCTCATTCTATATTAACTAAGCAGTGGTATTGGAAACTTTCAGACCTCCCCCGCACGAGTCAGAGGAGGACCGTAGACAACACACGCTATGCCCAGTTCGGGCTCTGCACTGTTACTTGGATAGGACGGCGTCCTGGTGACAGTCCAACCAGCTGTTTTTCTACTACGGATCCCGCTTTAGAGGTCAGGCCCTATCGAAGCAACGTCTAGCGCACTGGGTGACAGATGCGATATGCTTGGCGTATGAACAGACGGACTCCCAGTTACCGGGGGACATTACGGCCCATTCTACTTGGGGCCAGGCAACTTCGTGGGCTCTCCTTCATGGTGCCTCCTTAGATGAGTTATGCAATGCTGCTACATGGCCAGGTAGTCAGACATTTGTGCATTTTTACCGCCTTGATGTGTCAAACCGAACGAGACCCTCTCTGGGCTCTAGAGTTTTGCAGGCGGCATGCCCTTAGGAGTCATGCCCTTAGGCGTCATGTGGGCTCCGTTGCTATCGCCGTGCGGCTGTACTGTCGGTAATCTGGAGCCACGACAGCTTTGGTACAGCTTTTCCATTCGGATTGAAAGGGAATGTTAGGTTATTACCATAACCCTGGTTCCCTGAAAAGAGAATGACAGCCATTACCCTTTGAGGTCGTGTCCCCAGCTGACCTCTGATTTCGTAAGAAAATGGCGATATGTTACTGTGAGGACATCCCTCTTCAGCAGGAGGTGGGCGAGACTTCCCCCTCACAGCTGGGCCCTGACAGGGCAGCTTTTGTATATTTGCACAGAGTTTGACAGTCAGAGAGGCTCTTCCCATTCAGTAATCGTTGTCATTCTCTTTCAGGGAACCAGGATTATGGTAATAACCTAATGTTTTTTTCACAGCAGCATTTTGAAACTCATTTTTATGTTATATGTATTAGTACATGTAGAAAATAAAGTATTTATATAAAATACTGAGATTCATTGGCTTGAATCTTCACTACCAGCTCAGAAAGGAATGTTGTCATTTTGCACATTCCTGGGGTTTTTTTGTTGTTAAAATGCATTTATTTTCACATTCTGAATGTTCTATAGATTAATGGTATCTCAGTTTTGCAGAGTTAAGTGTTTTGTTTGACAAAACATCCTGACAAATAATGCACTGGGGCTTGGGTCGTCCTGGGATCCAGTAAATGTCAGTGCCGGTGTTGATCCCCGCAACTATTGAGGATAATTTGTGCCAAAATGTAAAAAAAAAAAAAAAAAAATTAAAGAAAATTAATTACGGGGAAAAAAAAAAAATCGAAATGCATTACATTTATTAATTTATTTATTTATTTATTTTTTAATTTTGGTACAATCCTTTCACTCTAGTATTTCTTCTCTTAGTCCTTCCCAAAATATACATTTTTAGTTTTTAGATTATCGCCTCACCTATTTTAAAATTCGCCGGCCGCTACTGGAAAGCTGTTTCAGTTAATGGTGGCTTTGAAGGTGATACTTCGTATTGCATAAGAGGGAGCTGTAATATACAGGGTGACTAGAAAGTAAGTTTACCACATCAATGTTATGATGCGTTGATGTGGTAAACTTACTTTTTAATAACCCTGTATTTTATTTATAAACACGGTCGTAATAAAAGAAAACAGATAAAGGGGAAAAATAGATACTTCTGCAGACCTCAGGTTGGAAACCACTGCACTAGAGCATACAATAACTTTTATATTTCCCTAATATTTTCAGACAACACAGTTATACTACTAAACAAGCATTCACGTTTTAACATGAAAATAAATAAATACCTACATAAGTAATGGCAATGTCACTAAATAAATTACATAAATAAAATGTTTTTTTCTGATAAATTTCCAAATACAGTATATGCCAGTAAGCCATGGTTCCCTTACTGCGTATTTTACCAAATACTTCTTGACTTTGCAAATGATTCAGAAATGTTCTCCATTCTCTTTTATCATGTGACTAAGTTAAACTATTTAATTATGCCTACGTGTTCTGCAATTATGTGCAGAAGACAAAGAACATAAATATAAACACAGCTTTTCAAACAAGCTAATGTCATAGCCGTAACGTTTCCCAAAGATTTTTAAGACAATAAATGATATGATTCAACTGAAAACTTTGTATTTGTTAAAAACACCACAGTAGCCAACTCCACTTAATTGCAAATTACTATTTTTCAGGAAAGAATTAAAAGAACCATCATTTTCAGTTAAATTTGAAATATTTGAATACACAACTCAAACATGTTTTTCTGTGATTTAATTGTGGATTGCTGAAGCTGGGTTTAGTGGGAAATCTAACTGTTATATTGGATTCAAAATTTTTTCAAAAACATTTAAACAAAGTAATGGTTGAGATATGGTTCCCTTCACTAGAGTAACAACAAAGTGTAACTGCAGTCTGCAACAGTACATTCGTGAATTTGACTATAGTCATTTATGAGACAAAGGCTTTCAAGGCAAATAATGTGATTGTGGATAGTTAAGTGAATCCATACAACTTGTTTAGTGAATTACAAGAATGGTTGCCTGCCATTTCATGATAATCTGACAGAAACACAAAGCAACACACTATGTTAACACATACTGTACATCTTGGTCGTACAACAACATTAGCTGTGACATGCACAATTTATCATCAAGAGTATGTTTGAAAGAGTTCAGGGAGTAATGTGAGGATGAAGATGTGATGAAAACAATGCTTAGTTCATACTGTAGCTGCTTAATTAGGAAACTTTTTCTTTAAAGATACTGAGTTTTGCAGGTTTAAAAAAAAAATAGATTGCTGCGCTATTTTATCTTATAATAATCTTACCCTGAGATTGTTTTTAGAAGAGATTCCCTAGGTACGTTTTTATAACCTCTCATAATTTCAAGCACCAATGGTTCTTTTTCAGTAGCTTTTTACCCTTCTGGTATACGAATTCTCATAGTGACTTTTTAATATCTTTTGGGAAAGGTTTAGTTTTGAATTCTGTGAGCAAAGTTTACCAAGCAAGTTTTCCAAGTTTACCAAAACAAAGTACAGTACATGCATTAAAAAGTCTGAATCTTTAAAACTGATTTATTCAGTTGGTCTTTGCAGATTTTATGAATAAAATGAATGTTTAAGTTGTCACAAGTGACCCTCAAATACCTTCTCTCTTGTGTATAAGGTATTGGTTCCGTTTGAATGGAAGGCCTATGTAGCCAATGGTCCTTTGATTGAACCAACTTAATTTCTCGGGAGGGTTCCCCATTGATGATGGAGATGATAATGAGGCTTGGGAATCCTCTTTTATGAAAAATACTGAATTCCGGCCAACTCAGATATTTTGGATGGAAAGAATACCTAACAAAATAGCCCTCTGTGAAATTGAAATGTACAAACAAACTTGTTATCAGTTCAGAATCATTACTCCCTGTGGGAAACTCTAAAAAGGTGGACAGACAGGCATGTGTCCAAACTAATATGTGGATGTCAAAAGATGCAAACTGGTTTTGTTACTAGCAGAACCAAAACTGTGTATTGCATGTACCTATATGGCAAAGCACTGTAGAATAATGCTTGAGTGTGCTCCTGGTGATGCACAGGGATTATCCTTTTCCCAGTTAAATGTAAATTAGATGATGTAAGGATAATTCAATTGTTGTGAAAGTTAGAATACAAAGATGGAAAACCTGCTAACAGAATGCAGGTATCAGGTACTTGAGACTATTACATGCTCTTGAGATGCTCAACATTGGATTCGGGACCCTTTGGTGGCTTTTAAGGAACCTACGAGAGTAGTGTCGGACAGGCATTTCCAATCCTGCTGGTTGCACTCCGATATCTTGGACGCAAACTGGATATTGTGTTTAAGGGGCCATTGGAAGAAAAGTAACTGTTAATGGCAATATTGTAAAGCTCTGTACTGGCTCAGAAAATGTTAAAAAGCTACAAGCAGGAATATTTTTGCAGAAATTAATGTTAGCCTAAAAGAGAGACTCAATGAACTCAGTAAATATGTAAGGTATAAACAACGATGGGCCGTGCGGTTCCCATGATATACCAAGCCTGGGATGGTGGTTAGGCCTGAGGTGTCAGCCAAGGGCCTTTAACCACCCCAGAAGTGGTACTGTGATGAGTCAAAGAGATTTCGGTCTGTGATTCAGCCTCCCGACAGTAGATGGCATCAAACCAACTCGGGACTTACCTTACCAAGATCTCGTGACCATGGCAAAAGTCATCTTTTTGAGGGGCGGCACCTTGGTGAGGGGCGGAAGTACTAGTATGTAAATTCCAGCCACTGGAGTCAAGTGAAGGATAAGGACACTTGTCAGTTGGGGATTGGTGTTCCACTGACTACGGAGGCGGGACATTACATACTAAAGGGAACGTACTACTGTGTTCGGGGTTGGTCCGAAAGTAAAATAGGAGGAGTAACGGGTGGAGGGAGAGACTAGTTTGGGGCAGCGGGATTTTTTAAAAAACACTAACATTTCTTTTGTCTTTTTTTGTTTATGTATGGTTTGCCACGAAGACGATTAAAGACGATTTCTCATGGTCTGTTTTGGATTTCACCCCTGCACTCCTTCCCTCACACCATTTTGTTTTCTTTTGTTATTTAATTATTTTGTTGTGTATAGATAATAAAAATAAATTATTTTATTTCTGTAAACATAAATTACTGTCTGGACATTCCATTTAATACACTCTCGCCTCACAGGTACGTATCATTGGAACCGCACGGCCCGAAGTGGTTTATACTGCTTATAACCTTGATGGGAAGAAAAATAATTAAAATAATTAAAACACATTTAAATTAAGACAAAACCAGAAACTTTTATTGTCTATACATAATATAGTCCCACATTTAATTTAATTAATTGTTCACTTATTAAAAATAAATTGCATGTTTATTTATTGTGAACTTCTGCAACGAAAGTGCCATCTCACTAGAAACTAGAGGGCTGAGCACAAACTGTGATGATGGGCGGAGTTTCAAATGACACCAAGGAAGCAAGGAGAGCAGCTGCGATGGAGACTGAAGCCGGATCTTGAAGTGAGTTTGTTAACTCATTATAAGCGAGGCACACATATTCTAATACGTTTTCATCCTTTTGGATCTCAGAATATGTTTTGGTTTTTTGTTGGACACCTTTGTGTCCAAGTCGTGCTAGATTAAGTTGATGATCGAACCAGAAAGTTTACGCACCAATCCAACCACGGTGTCAGGGGACAGTACTTCAGTTTCCTGCAGATGTTTAAAATCCAGGCCAGTAATTCGGGGGGTTGTTTCTGGCCTTGTCGTTAACTGCTTTTTTAAGAGTTTTCTTGACTGACATGAATACATTATTGCTGGTTTTAAACTCGCTGTCAGCAGAGATGTTAAAACTTCTACTGTTAAAATATGTATTTAGTATAGCTTAGTGTTATAAAACTGGAGACTGAATACTGGTCCTCAGTTTCACTGGCATAAAATTCCCTTATGTTGTTGAGATTTTTTGGATTTATTTCCATAAAATGAATGTCCATATATTTTTCTTTAAGTACATTAACCAGCCCAATTTGTAGTTTTTTTTTCTTTGTTTTCTTCTATTACATTTAGCTGTTCCTCATCAACTGTTGTGTCTATTCTTGCACTTATTGGTGCACTTATATATATATATTTTTTTTTCAGATGAACTGCTGTCTTCACACAAAGTTGGTGTTGTACCAGTTATGTGGATTTTCATCCCCAAATATATTAAAGGAAATAAGTGAAATGCCACTAATTTTTGGCTGTGGTTTTGTAACGAATAACAAATAAAATTGCAGTTTGTCATGGAATTTAGAGTGTAGTGGTGAGTAGTGATTTTTTTAGTGTGAAGCAGCTCATTAGTATGCAAGCCATGGTATACGCTATATATACACACGGTCATGTGATGTTGTTTAACCAATCAGAGGTGGTTATTTTTCCAAGCCTTGTTATAAATACTCTGATTCGTTAAACTTTGAATACCTGCGTCTGTGTGATTATTCTTGATTAACTGTTGTCTGGGTGACAATCTGTAAGATAGTACACAAATAATGCTCTGTAGAAATTTATTTAATCTTATTTTCCCTCCTGTTTGCCTCCCCTTATTCTACTAAAGAATTACATAAGTGCACAAACGTGACAACAGAATTCCGTTATACTCCACGTACCAATGATGTTGTATTTTGCCTGGTTTCCCTTGTAGACCAGCATGTTATCCTTATGTAAAGTATATTCAGTGAGTTGATGTGGAACATGCCAGAACAAAGATACAGAATAAGGATAAGCTTCAGCAGGAGAAGGCTCAATATCACTGGGAGCTAGTTTAAGGAAGATTAGAATAAAGAACAGATTATCTCCCATGTACCATAGATATAAGTTGCAATACCCAAGACTTTACTTTTTTCTTTTTTTTTTTTTTAACTGTTATTAGCATTAATATACTCTCACGTCCCTTATCTTTATTCTTGTTTTAGACTTTATACTCTCTTTCGGCACAGATTAAGCTATTTTATTCCTGCCAAATAACCCAAAGTTTACTTTCAGGCCTAGAGGTAATATGTTGGGGTCTACCTGAAATACAGGAAGTAAAAGGGGGATGAAAAACAAGTATTCCTATCAAAGCTAAATCTATTAGCACTATTATTATTACACTGCCCTACACAATGTAACATTCGGTTTTCTAAGACCTAATCAGAGTCTTTAAAACCAGACACCAGAATACACATGCTTCACCTTCGAACTGAAGTGTGGAAAACAAAGAGATTAACAGTTAAACAATAAGGAGTGTTAACAACCCACTCCTTTGGTGTTTAATAAGTTGAAAACTACAGATTTGTTATTAATACAAAGTCGTGTTATGTTGTACATATACCCATATATATATATATATATATATATATATATATATATATATATATATATATATATATATATATATATAAACTGCAGTGTACAAAATTGAAAGCATACGAAAGAAAGGGTTTTTAAAAATGTTCACAAAAAGTTTGAAAGATTAAAAAATCTTTTATTTTCAGGACGTTTCAGGCAAAAGCTTTTCTTCAGCTGTTTAATAAGAAAAGACTATATAGTGACAAATAGGCATGTATCACAGGGGTTGTGCTGTTAGAAACAGTGGGATTTCTAATATTTTGGACATATTGATATGTAAACTGCATTGTCACAACAGTGTTGGAGCTTTTAGAAATGTAAAAAAAAAATGCATTGTGGTTTTATTAGGAGATAAAAAGGTGTGCTACAAAATAACATTTTTAAAAACTGGCTTTAGTCATAAATAAAATTAAACTTACTTTGGCACTTTGTGTGAAGTATGGGGTTGGATTTTTAAAGACAGTGCAAACTTTGTGTAGCACTGTGGATTACAAACCATTGTAGACCTGAAGCAAGAGGAACGACTCGCAAATGTGGGGAGCCTTAGTACATGAAGGACACTGTGAGTAAAAACATAACTAACAATACAAGGTGTTTGTTAGTTCAGAGGATCCTTTGAAGCATTTTAAAAACATGGTTCAGAATTATTGGAAACTTGTTTTTCTCATAGAAGTCAGTACTAAAAAAAAGTAAACTACTTAAGCCAGAGTTTCCTATTAAAAGCTGTATTGTTCATACACTGCTGTGTGCATGTGGGGACAACTGAAGAGATGATGCAATGTGCCAAAGGACTATGTGTGTGTTTGTTCATAAGGGGAAGCAGCAAGTACCACACAAAGAAAAGATACACGAGACTGGAGTATTAAAAGGACTGTTTTGTTCCTCCCCATAAGTCAAAATACAGGGTTGGTGCTGCTGAAATGCATTACAGGATTTCGCCAGTAGGAGTCGCAAACTGGAAAGAAAGAATACTTACCTGCAATACCCCAATTTTTCCTGAAATGGCCGACAAACTGACTTGCTGGTGAATTCCTGTGGATACAGAATACAATAAGTCTCTTAGTAAAAAAACACAGCAAAGCAACACAACTTTGTGAGGACTGAACCTTCAAAACTTACCTTATTTATCTTCTGTGTGAAGATCCGCCAACTAAAAACATTTCTACAGGTTGGATGCAGTTCAATAAGAATCCTAGTATTCCCACAAGATAAGAATAAAAAGTGAGGGGCCCTTAAATTCTAAGTTGCAACTGGTGATAAGAAACTTAGCTGCATGTGCATTCCAAGAGTTCCCATCAAGGTTATTGAATTATGTTAATGTTTTATAGTTTCTCATTTAAGCTAACAGAGATTTCTACAATAACATTTATGCTTATAGCTTTTTAATATTTTCTTAAACTAATACACTTTTACAATGATATTATTGCCCATAACAGTTATTTTTCTTCCAGTGTTTTTTTCAACACAGTATCTAGTTTGCATCCAGGATATTGGCGTATTCCCAGTAGGATTGGACATCTTTGTTCTGCTAGCTACAAACCAGTTCTACATCTCTGACATCCACATATTAGTCATGCCAGTCTGTCCCCATTCAGAGAGGTTCCCACAAGGAGTAATGGTTATGGACTAATAACAATTTTTTTGCTACATCTCAGTTTGATCACAGAGGGCTATTATGTTAGGTATTCCTTCCACCCAAAATATCTGAATACAATATTTTTCATATCACAGGGTTCCCAGTTCTAATTATTATCTCCATTATCGGTGGAAAACCCTCAGAGAAATGAAGTTGGTTCGATCAAAGGACCAGTTATTTTGGCGGCAAAGGCCTTCCATTGAAATACCTTATACAAGAGAAAAGGGGTTTGAGGGTCATGTGACAGAATAAAGGAATTAACTGAAAGCTCTGTTGTCATAGTGAGTGTTTTTAGACAGCAATAACAGCCATTATCTTTAGAACAGCCTTTAGCTGTTCAAAAGAGACCATGGAAATTAAGCGTTTGATTCTCAATTTCATACTTTGCTATACAATCAATTCTTTTTAGCCAGACTGTCTCTAGATTTACTTCTATGGCATAGTAAAATGAAGAAGCTTTCATTAATCTTTCAGATGCCTCGTATTAATGACAAGACCCTTGCATGAACAATGTAACAGCAATTAAAAAGCCCATTAATCTGCATTACAGCTATTAAAGATGCATGTCATTAAAGGGTATAGAGTTTGATTCATTTTCACACACCCCAAAAAATGGAGCAATTACACTCTGGCAATGCACTTTGTCATCAAATTAGTTTGGAGTTTTCCAGCAAAATGGCTCTGCACCAGTTTAGCTCTTCTCTGATTTTATTATTCATCATAGAAATGTGTGAGTCAAGACCTTCTAAATTACTTTACCCTCTTGCGGAGTGTTGATGTTCCATGTGTTCAAGCTTTCAATACAGCTGGCTACAACGCAAGCCGTTAGGGTAATGCCGTGGTTTGTAAAAAGAACCAGGCCAGTTAAATTGCCGGGAAACAGAAGAAAAGGCAAGTGTCATTCTATTTTTCATATTTCATACATGTTTTAAAACTGTGCTGAATCTAATGTAACGACTTCTCAAACATAGCATAATATAACCATCAATTGTGATAATAGGTTTAAATTAAAAATATCTTTATTATCAAATAGTAATGTCTCCTATTAATCAAATAAATGAAAGTGTTCCATGCTAGATATGGAATATGGGACACTAATGATGTTATTTAATAGTGATAGAACGAAGGCAGTAGGTCAGGTTGTTTTTAAATTTCGATGGTACCAATACTTTGAAAACAGGTTGGTGTATTTAAAAGTACTATGATCGTTAACCCCAAGTAAAAAAATAGAAGGTGTAAATTATTGATTCTTAATATATATTATATATATATATTATATAATATATATATATATATATATATATCTATATATATATTATATATACATCCATGTGTTTTTACACTTATTAACAAAAAATTTTTTTTAAAAAATCGTATAGGACCTGCAAAGACCTGACCTAATCAGTATTTACAAGACTATATTAACTAAAAAAATTAGTTAATAGTGTACTTACATAAACTTAATTGAATAAAAAGTATATATATATATATATATATTATATATATATATATATATATATTTATAATATATATATATCTATATATATCTATATACTATATGATACACACACCACCACACAAAGGTCATCCTTTAAGAACTAATAGGCATGCTACAATATGTATCTGTAACTCTTTCAGCAATGTTTTTTTCTTTATGTCGAATGAGATGGACTGTAACTAAGTAAATTAAATTGTGTAGGGTAAAATTAGAGGGATTTACAAACTCCTTTAAGAATTTAAAGGTTTAAGGCTTATTATGCCTTTTATTTTATTAATTAATACAAATTTACATTTATTCTCTAGTATCTAATGATTAACAAAATAACCTCTGGCAATGAGTGGAATACCAGTAAGCAAATTGTTTAAAAGGGTAATGGTGGAGTTGCAATATGCCATTTATTTATTTATTTATTTATTTACTTACTTACTTACAGGATACAAAAAGTTGAAAAAGCAATTTAACTCAAATCACACAGAACATGTCGATCAATTTGAAATATGTATTTATTTTTTATGATTTTATTTATTTATTTATTACATAGACAGAGACTTTTTATAGCATACATTTGAGTGGCACTTTGGCCAGCTTCGACTGTTCTCTTTCATTATGTTAATCTATGGACGGAAGGATTCCTGTCATCTTCAAGTAGCTTACACAGAGAAGGTAAACACCTTGGCCTGTCTGTAATTGGTTAGGTGTCTGTATCCGTGTCACCCAGCTTTTAATTCAATTAAAGCACTGCCTGCTCTGCTCTCATTACCCACTCCTTTGCATTCCGATTTTTATATCTCTCTGTAAAATTTACATTTTGTGTCAAGCGTATCGTAAATTAAATTCGCAACACTATACTGTTAACATAGATCAAGAAAAGTTATCTTTTATATGAACATTCATAGGTGCTTTGATCACTTAGAATTAGCATTTATTTTTCCTTCCTCAAGTACTTGACTCTGAAATCAGTTAAGTTAGAAATTGTTCTGCCAGTAAACTGGATTAATGACATTCACATTTGCAATCTATACTGCTTATACAGTATTGTGTCCTATAGTTTTTACAGGTTAAGAGACATTGTACTAAATCAATATAACAAAAACAGCATGATGTTATTTTGTTGCACAACATGTTATAGTACTGCTTTCCTATTTACCAGTTCAGCAGTGTTTTGCTCTATGGAACTACTGAAATCAGTTTTATTTATTTACAAATGGTGACGTCAATTCAATTGATGTAAACAGTGACTTATTTAAATATTGTTACTTTGAATAATTAATAGTGAGTACATTGTTATGAAAATTAAACATCCAAGAGTGAATTACATTTTTTTTAGAATTTCTGCCTGTAAAAATGTAATATTTTAATGATTTATATGAATCTGTCGATTACTGACTCTAATAATAATAATAATAATAATAATAATAATAATAATAATAATAATAACGTATACCCAAGTGTGCATACTAATAATAATTGGAATTCTGTTGACACTGATAAATCGCTCAATTATCCCGAAACTGTACGCATAATGTTTCAATTCTATTGATAGAAGTACAGCCTTACAGTATATGTACAGCTTTGGTGTATATTGTTCGCTATAATACATTGTTATAATAAGAATATTGCTCCAGGGTTACTACAAAATGATAAAGGGTTAAGACAAGAAATAATGTGTGTTCAATAAGCAAGACTTCCAAAAGTCTAGCCCGGTTCCACCTTTCAGCCTCTGATTTTACCAGTTAGGGTGTGGGTGCTGGTGAATTATGCCGAGATTGGTGGCATACTGGGACCGTCCTTATTGTACGCTTTCAAGATGTACTTCTCAATTACACCTCTGACCCCGACAGGCTCGTCACAGCTCACCTTCACGCTGTAACCATTTACACTGTGAACTCTTGAGGGAGTCGGCACACTTTGTGGAACTGTAAGGATAAAAATAAGAGAGAGAGAGAGAGAGAGAGAGAGAGAGAGAGAGAGAGAGAGAGAGTCAGCCCCAAGTAAAGCACCACACATATTCTTCACTTTTAATAGATGCAGTAAATCATATCTAACCATTAGCATAAATACAATTTATTAGAGTTGTAACTTTTTCAGTACTGATTTAATATGACTGTACATCTTCTACCGTTCATTCCAGGCTATATTTCAAAACGATCAAGAATTACACCTGTTTCTGGAGTAAGTTAGTCCTTTTTTAGAAATATTAATAGTTGTGTCAACATTTACATTTACGTTACATTTGCAGGTAAAAACTAAAAAAAATCTTAAATACTTTGTACTATTTTTTTCAAAATTATCGTCATTAAAATAACAAACAGACTTGTTTAAAAAATAAAATAACATAAATGGTTAACACTAATGATACTTTTTTTTTATTTTCTTCAGTCATTTTTAAATAGCAAATAAACACTTCGACCAAGTTTTCCCAACATTCAAATAAATATTTGATTGAGTTTTAAAATAGATACGAGTTTCTTTAATATTTTAAATGTGGCTATTTTAAATATGATTTTTAAATGCAAATATGTTTCATCCCAGAATGCTCAACATAAACAACATACATATAAGACAAAGGAAAATACTTTAAAACATTTATTTCACTTAACCTTTATACAATTAATAGGTGCATTTACACAGAGAACACCTCTGGCCAGTTCCAACTTCATTGGATATGACTGCACCAGGGACAGTCAGGCCAGGTCCAAGGAATTCTATGGCAGGATGATTTATGGTGAGTTCACAGAAAATGTATGTGGACTCTGGAGTGATTGTGAAGAACCCCATGGTTTTCCTTCTGTTTAATACTGTTTTCCAGTCTTAATTGTTCAGGGCAACTAACCAAACCAAGCACATATTCAGATGAGTTATTCCCTTCTAAATGTAATGCGTTTAATATAATACAGCACCCCTGAGCATTACTGACACATTTAAACTGGTCCCCCATCCCCCCACCCCCCATGCCAAACTGTCACAGTTTACAGAACGTACTATGTATATATATATATATATATATATATATATATATATATATATATATATATATATATATATATATATATATGGCAGTGTGGCTCTCGGGGTGCAATATTCCAGAAACCTTTTGTCAAGGACGACTGCATGTTTTTTTTTTTTTTTTTTTTTTTTTTTTTTTTTCTTCATGCTTCCTTTTCTGTATTGATTTTATTGCAATGGAAAAAACATTGTTTCAACCACAAAATATGATCTGTTGTAGGAATCCATTTTATATACAGTTTGGTTGTATTGAGGAGACTTCATATCAGCAATGTGGGTGGTTTGTTTCTAGTTTTGGAGCGAAAGCTTGGGCAGAGGCCCAGAAACAGAAATCAGCAAAAGGCCAGATTCTGGTTTGAATTTCAGTGTACTGTATTCTCAGTTACACACACACACACACACACACATATATATATTTGAGGCTTTTTTGTTAGTTTGTTTTTACCGGTTCTCATTTTGCAATCTAGGTTTCACATTTTTAAATCCAAGGACGGAATGATTGGATGAATTTTACTTACACATTACACCTATAAGCAGATTTAAGGAATGTAATTAGTGTAATTCAGTTGTTTTAATTTAGGTTTCAACATACTTTATTTTCTATAAATTGCACCTGTTATATAAACAGAATACTTACAAAAAGAAGCTAAGAGATCTAAAGAACAAATGTTATGGTATCTTTAGAGAAAAAAAAAAAAAAATCTAAACATTTAAGTACCTTCCTCAAAGCCAACCAATGATTTATTTTATAGGCTACTCCATTTATATTAAACCACTCATTTTTGCAGTCCAACACAACAAAACCTGATAAGATATCAAAGATGGGATCTCATCTTGTTTGACACTTACATTCATTGTTCTGATAAGGATTAAATGAGACTTTTAAAAATTGTGACACAAACTAATATGTGGTGTTCTCTGCTTACACAGTACAAGCGTTTCCATGCAAGAGAGAGAGGAGGAAAAAAGACGTTTACCAGCTCTCTCCCTTGGGCTGGATGTTGATTCACCATCATTCGAGGCAAAAATCTTGTATAATAAGGGTGCTTTTTTTTAATTTAATAGTCGCCAATTGATTATACCCTATTTTTCTCCCAATTGGTAATATCCAAACGTATTTTAGACTCAGCTCACCGCTAACACCCCTGCGCTGACTTCCAAAACGTGTGCCGTCAGCCGACAACTTCTTTTCACTCGGCAGGCGCCATGCAGCCAACCCAGAGCTACAGCATCGGAGGACAACGCAGCTCTGGACAGCTTACAGGAAAGCTCACAGGAGCCCGGCCAGTCTAGAAGGGTTGCTGGTGTGCGGTGAGCCAAGGACAGCTTTTAGAAAATGTGTATTTATAACATTGGGCCAACAGATGGTAAGGTATCCAGTACTATTCAAATTTACTAAGTATTAAAAAATAAGCAATAAACACCTAAAGAGAAGTAAGCAACAGTACTATTGCCCATTCTTACACATGTTAGCAGTTGTATTTCAAGTTGAAAACATACTTCTTATGGCTAGAATGGGGTAAAATGGAAGGTAAAATGCTGAACTGTTAATTTACAAGTACAGTACTTGACAAGTTTGAGTTGTACAAATATGCACCAGCAAACTATGTATATATTTTTTATAGATAATCTTGTAAATAAATGAAAACTTATTATTTTTTTTTAACTTGATCCTGCACACTTTGATCCTCCCCCCCATACACAAGAATGGAGTAATTTCCTCTGCAGTTAAGAGTCATGTCAGTTGACAGGCATCCATCCAGATTGAGTCTGACAGCATTGCTGGACACAGCCTCCAAGTCTACGACAGCACCTTGTGTAAATTTAACATCCTTTATACAGCCACCAAAACCTGGCAAGTAATAGAGAATGAATGTCATGTATTAGGCTTAAATCATTTTGAAAATCAGCTAAATTACACTCCACTGAAGTAGAACATTCATTTACAAGGTATGGCTAAACCAGAAAATGTATAATAAACAGGCCAAAAAAAAAAAAAGCAATTTGTCCTACACCTATCATTTGTGAGTGACTAGCCAGGGCTTATTTTAATATTTCTGTGTTTACTACAGTTTCCAATAATGCTAAAAGTACATTTTGGAAGGCAAACCAGAAGACTGAAAAGAAAATCTGTCAAAGCGTTTGTTAACCTAAACTAGTATTTATGACTAGATTGTGGACAAAAAAACAAAAAAGTAGGCATGAATAAACTTACTAGATCCAAAACCAGATTAAAACTGTATAAAACAAAGTTTAAAAATGTCAGTATGACAAATTCCTTAATTTTAATTCCAGTTATGTCAGCTCAAGCCTATAGTTTTTATATGTTGTGGCACTAATGAAATTAACAAAAAAAAAAAAAAAAAATGGATGAGCAATACTTGAAGATAATATCCTTAAGGAATAGAAAGAAGACAAGCGTTGAATTGACAACAGAACTGGCAGAGGGCACAGGTGTCACTGTCCATCCATCAACAGACCAAAGCACCTTTAACCATTGTTCCATAGTCCAATTTCTGTGTTCTTGTGCATATTTTAGCCTTTAAGTCTTGTTCCCCTTTTTTAACAGAGGTATTCTTACTGCAACAAGTTGATTTCAAGAGTGACCTTCGTACTGTTGATTTGATGGACAATGACACCTGTGCCTTCTACCAGCTCATTCTTGTTAGACAGCTTTTGGCATTTATCCAGTCATGGGTTTTGTCAATTACAGATGTTTCTTTGACTTGCTGATTATGCTTTAGGTACCACACCTTGAAAATCAAGTGTCACTGCATGTTTTTTCTTCTTTATGCAAGACAAGGTTATGTTTAATAGTAAAAATCTTTTTAGAAAAATGCAACATTCTGAGACTGTCGTCACAGCATGTGTATATATATATATATATCATATATATTATATAATTATATATTATATATATATATATATATATATATATAATCTAGACTGAAGCTATTCCTTTTCAAATGCAAAAAGGAGTGATCCATTTAGCTGATCTGTTCTGAAGAAACAAATGAATGAAGTTCTAGAATTCCTGGAAAGAGGCCAAATGAAAAATGTAAATAAAATTTAAAAAATGCTTTTATTTAAAACCACAGCTTTCATTGATCCCAGTACATCATATACTGTATACGTTATACTGTACAGGGTGAACATATAATATCTAGGCCACTTTATCACGACAAAGCCACGTACAGAATGTAGAGATCATGAATACACAATTTCCAGGGCCAACATAAAGTAAAATGCAATATGTGGCGCATGTGGCTTGAAGGCATACCACTATGAAGCCTAACCTTTAGTCTTCTTCCTTTGAAAATATGAATAAATGTAATATCAATTTGGATTGTTAGGTTTCTTTTTGTCTTATAACAAATATACATTTATGATTGATTTTAAATACTTAAACACATAATATTAATTGTTAATTCATGAATCTAGAGATAATTAAGCCAGAATGGCTAATTCTTATTGAGGTATTGTGTTTATTATGGCTAATAATTACATTATGAGCTATAATAGACATTTTCTTTAATGGTAATTGGTAATATAAACCCTAGATATACAACGTAAATATGCACGACACCAAGTAGACCGTACTTTGCACCGGTATTAATTGGCTCTGGCCAAAAGCTGCTTCGTCACAATCGCTGTGTGGGCCACTGCTCCTTCCTGTGAGTGGAACGGATCAATGAGTCTTCCAGGTAGTTCATCATGAGCTAAGATGGCGGCATCCATGCACTTTGAAAACGTGCACGGGGCTAAGGAGAGGCCGAATGGCAGCACAGAAAACTTGAAGACGCTCCCCTGAAAGGCGAAGCAGAGACACTTCTTGCGCATTGGACGTAGAATATGCATCCTTTTAGTCCACTGCGGTGGCGAGCACCCAAGTGGGGGCTGTCTGGAGCGACGTTGGAACTGCCTCAGAGATCGCTGCTGTGTTGGAATCCCACGTCTGGTTTCCTCCTATCGTTGCAGGTGGGCCCGGCTGTTACCTGCAGCGGAAGCCTAAAGACGGTGCCTCAGGTCATCACACGGGGCAGTAGGGATTGAAACCGTCCGAGTCACCATGTGAGTTTGGCAGATGCCAGCGTCTCATTCTCTCCCATACCAGAGTACAGGAGGGGAGCATTGAGGCTACCTGCTGCTACGCCTTGCATTCTCGGTGAGAGTGCTGCAACAATTCTACTGCTGGTCCAAAGGAATGGTCAGGGGAGGTAGAGGCTGCTTCTGAAGGAAAAAGCCACCTTCCCATGAGGTTGTGATCAAAATCGCATCATGGTCCTCCTCAGTAATGCTGACATCCAGTTCTGTAACATCCAGGGTGACCACTGTCAGCTCTGGGCTGGAGTTATTGGCTGAGCTGGGGCCAGAGCAAGCGCTTGAGTCTGCTGCCTAGCCAAATAATATAATGTGCCTGTCTCAAGTTGCTTGGCCTGCTCAGCACTCCATGTAGGAGACTGTCGAAAAGTACAATGGACTGACAACCAAGGGAGTTATTAGGAAGACAGAGTGATCAGGATGTTTCATTGATCAATTGTTTTTGTTTTGTTTTGTTTTGTTTGTTTTTATTTAGTTGTTGCCAATTATTTATTATTTTTATTTTCTCCCAATTTGAATTGGCCAATTATTATTTATTTATGCTCGGCTCACCACTACTACCCACCCCTGTGCTGACTTGGGAGCGGCGAAGACGAACACACGCTGTCCTCCGAAGCATATGCCATCAGCCGACCGCTTCTTTACACACTGCGGATTCACCATGCAGCCGCCCAGGAGCTAGGAGGAAGACAACGCAGCTCCCGGGCAGCTAACAGGCAAGCCCACAGGTGCCCGGCCAGACTACAGGGGTCGCTGGTGCACGGTGAGCCAAGGACACCCTGGCCGACCTAGACCTTTGCACATTAAAATAATGATAAAATAACTAAGAAAAAGTTACTACAATATTCTTATCTAAAAATACAATTACATACCAGGAAAATAGAAGCTAGCATGAAGGTAATGGAAAGGAAGCCCATGCATTTAAACATCAGTAGTTGCACTCCATGCCTGTATAGTTGTCACACGTGCCTTATTAATCCTGGGTGTAGAGCATTCCAAAAAAACAATGCTTCTAAAGTCCAAGAGCCAGGTAGCAATCATACGAGGGGTAGGGTCTATCCAAAGCCGTAAAATGGATTTCTTGGCTGCAGTTAACCCTGCCAAAAGTATCCTGCTCTGGTGTAGAGAAAGGCCCAGGGAGGAGTCGTCATTCAGTAGAAATACAACCAGATTTTTTATGATCTGAACCCCCGTCAGCTCAGTATTAGTTTGAGCTGCACTGTCCCAGAACGCAGACACAATTGGACATTCCCAAAACATGTGTAGATATGTGCCCACTGCACCAGTCTGACAAACTGCACAGAGCGGACTAGGGGACCGTTTCATTTTAAAAAGCATGTATGGAGTAGCATATGCTTTATGGGTAAGTTTAAAGTGTATTAATTGGTGAGCTGGGTTCTTGGAAGCTAAAAACGTATTGTTCCGTACACTGTCCCAATCAAGAGAAAAGCCCAGCTTTTCCATTTTTTTGTAACTGGCAGAGTATTACATGCTTGTTTTAGCAGGTGTCCATAGATAATTGAGACTGTCTCTCGTGAACAGCCGTCTGTCACCAGCCAGTCTATCAAAGGAGGAGGACATACATCTGAGTCCTAAGGAACCCCATAGGCACGTAAAGCAGACCTTAGTCTTAAATATAGAAAATAAGAGAAACCTGGGAAAGAGAAATCTTCCTTGAGTTTCTGGAACATTCGAAGGCCTTCACTGTTAAAAATATCTTTAAAACTATGCACACCGCTATTTGGCCAGACAGGGTATATAAAAGGCTTACCTCCTGTCAGTAAATGATTATTATTCCAAATAGGAGACAAATGAGAAAACTTAAATGGACCCCCCATATATTTTTCCACATCATACCAAGTTTTTAATGAATTTGCAACAATAGGGCCAAATTTGAAATTTAAGTTTTTCTTGGGGATGCCAGTAAATAATAAGTCCTGTAGTCTATGTGGGTGAACTATAACAGCTTCCAAATTGCACCAGATGACCTTTGAGTCTATGTTGATACATGTTTTTAAGGCTCTAACTTGAAAAGCCCAATAGTATAGTTTAAGATCAGGAAGAGACAATCCACCATTGACTTTGTGCGTTGCAGTACTGTTAGATGAATACTGGGACGTTTTTCATTCCAAATAAATTCAGATATAATAGAATTGGCTTCCTTAAACAAAGTAGGATATGGGGATAGGGGGAACATAGAAAATAAAAAATTAACTATCAGTAATATGTTAATTTTAATCGTGGCTATCCTGCCTTGCATTTATCCTAAAGATAAATGCAAGAGAGACCATCTCTGCAGGTCTTGTTTAATTTTGTCAAATAAAGTAGTTTAATTAACTTTGTTTATAAGTTGCAGAGAGGGGTGAATCTGTATTCCCTGCAGCTAGATTTAGAGGCATTAAAATTGATTTAGCCCAATTAATTTTATAACCAGACATACTGCCAAATTTAGTAAATAGTGCTAGACAACGAGAGGTGATTCTGAAATATCTGAAAGATATAAAAGAATGTCATCTGTGTAAAGAGAAATGTAATGTTTTGAGCCTGCGGTAGTTATTGGAAAGATATCTGTACTTTGTCTAACAGCTTGAGCTAGCGGTTCCAATGATAGAGCAAATAGCAATGGGGAGAGAGGACATCTTTGACGTGTTCCACGTTGAAGTTTAAAAGGGGAGGATTGATATCTACCAGTCATCACAGATGCCAAAGAATTGTTATATAGTACTTGCACCATGTGAATAAAACCTGGACCAAATCCAAAGCATTCCAAGACCTACCAGAGGTAATGCCACTCAATTTGATCGAATGCCTTTTCCGCATCCAGGGAAAAAACTGCACAAGATTCAGAGTGGGAGGCAGCATCACAAATGACATGTAGTAATCTACGGATATTATTAGAAGCTAGACCCCCTCTCATGAAGTTTGTTTGATCAAAGTGGATCAAACTACCAATATATTGTTCTAATCTTGAAGCCATGACCTTAGCAAAGAGCTTTGCATCCGTGCATATAAGAGAAATTGGACGACAACTGGAACATTCATTTGTAACATTAATAGTGAGATTAAGGCTGTATTTTGGTCCCTATGAAGAGCCTGTTTCAATAGCGTAGTTTATAGAGTTCAATATAAGAGGACCAGATGTATCCCATATTGCTAGCAAGAACTCAGGGGGGAGGCCATCTAAGCCTGGAGACTTATGCTTTTGCATAGATTTAATTCCCTGTTTTAATTCTTCTAAGGTAACAGGTGCATCAAGAAGTTTACTTTGATCAGGATCCAGTTTAGGTAGATTTAGTTCGCAAAGAAATGCAGCATGATCTGTAGTGGTCTCTGATGTATATAATTTGGAACAGTATTCTTTAAATGTTTTATTAATTTCTTTAGGTTTTGTAACCAATATATTATTTATAGTTTTAATCGCGCTAACTGCTGCCAAACATTCATTATGCTTTAGTCTCAGGGCCAATAATCTACTAGGTCTTTCCCCGTGGTAATAATAATTTTGCTTGGTGCGATGAATGAGGAATTCTGCTCGCGACAACGTCAGGGCTTTAAATTCGGTTTTGAGAATATTTAATTGTTTTGCTATATCATCAGAAAAGGTCTGCTTCTGTCCTTTCTCTAAAATTTGAATTTGGGTTTCAAGGTTAATAATTTGTTTGTTTCTAGAGGTCTGTATATGGGAAGAAAATGCAGTGCAATTACCTCTCAGAAAACACTTAGTAACTTCCCAAAGAACCTGAGGATTCTTAGCAGAACTGAGATTTAATAAATTCTTGTAGTTTATTATTAAGCTGTGTAATAATACTCAGAATTTTGTAAAAGAGAAGTATTAAAACGCCATCTCTTTGCTCATGGAGGGCATATTGTAGGTAATATATTACACAGTACAGGGGAATGATCCGAAATTAATATTGGCAGTATGTCAATCCGAGAATAGGCGTCATGCAGAAAAGAAGGTGTAGTCCCTTGCATTATCATTCTTCAAACGCAAAATATTCCGCAAATTAGTGTCTCTAATAAAATTATTAAACACCACTGACGAATTCAAACAATTATCAGCTGAACTGGGATTAGATCGATATAAAACCGGATTACTTACTGCATTGAAATCTCCTCCTATTATTAGCTGGTGCTCGGAGAAATCTAGACAAGCATTCGCTATACCAGGAAGAAAGTTAATATCATAGTCATTAGGGGCATAAATAGAAATAAAAGCAAATTTAACATTGTTCAAGGAACCTAGCAAATAAACATAAGAACATAAGAACATAAGAAAGTTTACAAACGAGAGGAGGCCATTAGGCCCATCTTGCTCGTTTGGTTGTGTAGCTTATTGATCCCAAAATCTCATCAAGCAGCTTCTTGAAGGATCCCAGGGTGTCAGCTTCAACAACATTACTGGGGAGTTGATTCTAGACCCTCACAATTCTCTGTGTAAAAAAGTGCCTCCTATTTTCTGTTCTGAATGCCCCTTTGTCTAAAACGCCCTGAGTCGTCACCCCCAGATCCTTCAACAGAAAGTTTTATTTTCCTATTTATCAATATAAGAACCCCCTTGGTTTTATTAGTTGCACAGGAGTATGCTGCAACACAAAAGTGTTTATTTTGAAAGTGGTGAATGTCCTCAGATTTAAGATGAGATTCCTGTATTAATGCAAGGGATATCCTTTTATGGTGCAAAAAATCTAAACACTTTGTGTGTTTAACAGGAGTATTTAAGCCATGGATGTTCCAAGATAAAATATTAATATCAGCCATCATGGTGGATCAACAAACGAAAACCTCTCTCAGGAAAACAAACACAATTAAGACAGACATAGGGTGTATTCTACTAGTTGCAGCAAAGAGCACATTGTGTGAAAAGATAATATACAAGTTAAAATAGATATCAGACAGATGTGGTATGCAAAACAGTACAATATAATTGTAAGCAAGCACTGGCAAATAGAACAACAATAAAGAACAGATTCGTAGAAAGTCAACACTGAGACATATTAATAAACACAAGGCAGTCAGCAGAGAGGTAGAAATTACTCTCTTATCTGCCAAAAACATAAAACTTTGTTGATTCGTGACCCCTCAACACAGCAAGGTAACGCTCTGATCTCTAAACCTCTGCCCCAACTCCAAGTCAACCACAAGACCTGGCCTGGCGTCGTTGTAACGCAGCAGCTTGAAAATCAAGGTGCGCGGCCTATTTCTACGGCCTTCCTTTCCGCTGTAGATGCGGTGGGCTCTTTCGATCTCAATAGATCTGCCCTCCAAAGCTGGAATCCATTTAGGAAGATTATGTTGGAGGAATTTGATAAGGTCATCCTTCTCTTTGCTCTCGTCTAACCCAACAAGCCTTAGATTATTTTGGCGTTGTTTGTCCTCTACAGGACCAGTTTCTCCTGCAATCTCTCAACAGTGAGTCTAGTTTCAGGTGAATCCTGTTTGACTGCCCAAATAGTTACCTGGATATCGTCAAACTTAGAAGTAAATATTTTCAAATCCTTTTCCAAGGATCCGGGCCTCTCCATTAAACCGTGAAGTTCTTCCCAAATCACTTCTCATTAGGGGCTGCAAATCCCAGAGCTGTTGTTTCAGCAAATCCACAACAGTAGCACGCAGCTGTGACTTGAGGAGGTCGGTACTCATATCCTTTAACTTTTTCTTTAAGGGTGAAGAACTCAAAAAAACTTGAAAAAAGATGCCAACTGTTGTAAAGTATTAAACCACTTATTTAGCAGTGGTAAGTTCAGTATACTTTAAAGTCTTAAACTGAAACTTTATAAATGCTAAAACAGCAAAGATTTTCTCACACTTCTGAGTAACACTATACCAGAGTACTTTAGCAAGGAGCCTTGCAATACACAGCCTTCAGGCTTAAATTCTCCCTCCCTGACTGTACTTGGGGTGTCCTTTTAAAGCCTTTCCCACATAGGAGATACCATTATTAACATTAACAGGTAGGTACAAGTCATGACATCTATAAAATTACAATACATGTCAAAATAACATTTCATTTCCTTAATGGAAACACAGTGCTTACATGCTGTCATCCTTTTACTACTGTTTTTAATACTGTCATCCATATTACATTACAGATCAATGCAGTGCTTTATCATTAACCTTTTAGTCTAAAAAGTTCTAATCATAAAAACTTCCCCATAGACTAACATTAGGTCCCCTGTGAAAATACTTGAGTGAGCACAACACCAAATATGGTGGGTCCTTGAGGTAGAGAAAGCCTTTGGTTTTTAACAGATAATTATTGCATATATAGTAAATACAAATATAGAACTAAAAATAAATAAATAAATAAAACACTATTTCTGTATAAACAGCTGATATTCATCAACTCTCTTGATGAAAATAGATGCGTGCACTCATGTCTTTTCAATGAAGCAAACAGTGCACCTTTTTTTTCTATTTTGTTTTACAGAGCGACCCAACAGAGAACAACTCTGTGTAACATCAGACAATACAGGTAAGTTTAAAAATAAATTCCTTTCAATTTTTAGCACCTGTCGCTATTATACAAACAGTATGTTACTATTTAAAAATATTAATGTCCGTTGTGAGGTTGGGATTGGACCGCATCACAGAGAGTAAGAGCGGATGCGGGAGGCAGGCATCTGAGCCTGAGAGGAGGGTTTTTTTAATACACCGTGATGGGCTCAGGGACAGACTGAGGAGGGGGGAGGGTGGGGCTCCCAACACCATGCATGTCTCAGCTGTGCTAGCACGGGACATTGTGCAGGACGAGCAAGCATGGAATTTAACGATGCTTGATGTCTGTACATCCCCAAGGGCATTGTTTAAACACCTGAGGGTGTAGACCTGTGTATTGAAGCACTCAGACACTAAGGGTGCAGAAGCACTGAAGACACTGAGTGAGGTAGAATACAGTACTGGTGCACCCAAGAATCAGGACACTGAGTGAGGTAGAATACATTACTGGTGCACTGAAGAATCGGGGTGCCAAGTGCATGTTATTGACATGCTGAGGCGCTAAAGCACCAAGGCACGGAGCGTCTAAGCACTGGGGGCGCCGAAGCACCGACAGGTGCCTAGCCTTAACCGCGTGTAGTTAACACAACGCGGGGTAGCACATAGCATACACCGGCTGTGGTAGGCAATCAGGTGAGCAGTACAGGGAAGCGCATGGTGCTGAACCAGGGTGCAGCATGGCGATAACCTGGTTCTGGACAGAGTGCAGTCACACAACAGGGCAGCGTGTAGTGTATACAGGAGTGGAACACAGGCTCAAGGAGCTGTAGCGTGTTGTATAGGAAAAAAAGGGTACTGCTTTTTGAACTACAAAGGCAGTAATAGAAAAAAAATAAAGGCTCATGCACACAGAAATTCAGCTATGGGAGAAACACAGTCACCACGTCAGGCAGGCTGTAAAATTGTATTATTATTGTTATTACCAAGCACGCCCAGTAGGTGGGCTGAAATAAGCCGGCTGATTCAACTCAAACTGTAAACATAACAGTCACCACGGCAACACGGGTGAACTGAATTTTTAAGCTCACCAAGAGGCCGGGCCGAGACAATCCAGCTGAGTTAACTCCAAAGCGAAGCGTGGCAGAGCCTGGGGCCCGGTGGAGGATCACGCATCTCTTTTTCTTTTCCCTTCTTTTCGTCTCTTTTTTTGCTGCAATAGGAGAGGAAAAACACAAAACAGTGAGCGCTGTAAGGTTAGAAATGCAGACGACAATCACAACATGATGTAGGCTGTTGAAAAGAAAAAGAATAAACACAGCACAGTTTTGTAGCGTTTATAGCTGAGTTCACAGAGGCCAAGTTTCTGGTTCAAAGGAAGTGGCAAGCCAGCTTCCAGCAATAAAATTGCAGGGGAACTCCAGAAAACTTGAGAGAGAGAGAGAGCTGTTTCACACAGGCTCGATCCCAGCAACAGGACAAGGGTGCCTAGTGAGGACTACATGCAGTCACATAACTGGGGCAGCATGCAGCCCACAGCGGAGTGGAGCACCATCTACAGGCAGAGGGCATCAAGGCACTGCGTGCAACGAGTGTACCGAGCACCGAAGGCGCTATGCCCACTGAGGTTCTAGACACTGTGCATACCAAGCACCGTGCGCACCAGGCACCATATGCACCAAGCACCATGCACACTGAGTCACTGAAGTACCAAGGGCTGAGCGTGCACCGAGGTACCGAAGCACCAGGGGGCAGCTAACATAGTGCTGCCTACCCTAACTGCGTGTAGTCACACACCTGATCTGCGAGCAGCATACACCAGGGAGACACACAGGCTGAAGGAAGCTGTGGCAGATGAGTGAAGAAACAAAAGGGGGAGAACACACTTTTTTCTTTTTTTGTTTTTGAAGGCCTGACACCCTGGGGTGGACGGGCCGAGGCAGCCGGTGAGGTCTACTCGACAGCGGGGTAGGTAGAACACAGCCCCGGTGGAGGAATTACACAGCTGACTGGCTGTTGTTTTGGGTTTTTTTTTTGTTTTTTTTTAACGGCACACAGCCAAAATATACAGCACAAACACAGGCAAAGCGAGGTTGTGCAACAGGGTCAACACACAGGTGGACACGCAACAACAACAGTTTCCACAATAATATTTTTTTTTTTTTTTTTTTTTTTTGCCAAAATTGCATGAATGACAGACGGCAGAATCACTCAACGGCAGAGATACAGCAATGCCTAGCCCCGACAGAGGAAAGATGTTCTCCCCAAGATGTATCTAAAAAGACAACACACACGTACTCCTTAATCAATGCTGCACAGGCAGTTGCTCACATACAACAGACAGCGTATACAGACAACCTGCAATGCAAGTGTGGCAGGGTGTGAGGAAAGGAGCAGAAAGAAGCTAACAGTTAGAGGCACTGGTTCCACGAAAGTGGCAAGCCAGCTTTCAGCACGAATGCACGAATTACTCTATCGGCAGCTCTGATATAAAATGCTCAGAGAATACCTACCTATGGCAGCCTTATCCCATAAGTATGTTGGTGGTTGTCTTCGAATTGAAAGAGAACGACCATGGACAAATGGGATCAGCAGATCTTGAAGACAAAAAGGTCCAAGACCATATAAGGCCTTACGGGTAATAAGAAGAAAAACGTTACAATAATAATAATAATAATAATAATAATAATAATAATAATAATAATAAAGCAAATGAGATGCATGCAGTAATTGTATCAATTAAATAAATAATAAAACCAAGATTATTATAAATTTTAATCGCATTAATCATTGTAATTGCTTGACAGTCCTAGTTCTTATATTTGCATAAGTTAGTGATCAGCAGATTTGTCAGCTGCACGAAGAGCAGAATGGGTGGTTTTCACTGTACTGCGCAGAATAAATTCATATTTTTTACTCCAGTCACTGTTAAATGAGCACTATCTTTTTCTTTGTTGCTTGATAAATGATGTTCATTTGCTGGAGCAGACAGGCTGACTTTATTTTATATATACCTTCACTATGAATGCTGTACCAATATGATGGGTGTAGCTAACTCCAGCCCTTTGCATTCCATTAACTTCCACATTGTACTAGAAATCATACACATCAAATCATATTGCAGCATCAGTGACAAATTAATATGATTCTCCAAAATGACTGGATATGACGTATGTCAATAAACTGAGATCTCACCATGTGCTGCCTTCCGCAACACTCCAAAGATAGCAGCGCAGTGTAAGTCCCCCTTTCTTTGTTAGGCTGTGCAAGGGCCTGGCAATCCGGGCAAACTTATTAACAAACCGCCTGTAGTACGATTGATTCTTTAAATACAACATATTTAAAACCACTATTATTTGACATCCATGTTCATAACAAGATATACATCAACTTTGCAATACCATTCCAACAGTGATGGAATAAATCTGTACACACAAGTGTCTATGAGGCCACCAACTCATTCGCTTCCAACAGTGTACTGTCAAGTTTCACTGTTTTAATATTTTACAAACACACATTTCATTAGACTAGTTCAATAATTAAAACTAAAAGTGGTGTCATGCCCAATTAATGTCCCCTGGTAGCATGCCCATTAGTTTTCCCATTAGTGAATTCAACAATACTAATGGGATTACTACCACGGGACACAGGAAACTGGTCTGCTTTCCTGCACACCCTTTCAAATGATGAATTTAATGAGCATTTTATTAAATTATGTCTCATGAAAGTATTTTGTTACTGTTAATATTGTCACAAATGATGCTGCATTGCAAACACTCCGTATTGCTCCTTACGCATTGTCAATGGTAGCTGATTGCAGTAGCATGATAAGTAACACAAGCACACCAGGTAGCTGAGTATATTACAAATGATAAGCTTATGTTCCAGAGACCACTTTGGACAAGTGCTATTTACCTTACCATCTGAATATTTTCATCCATCCTTTCACACCAAATAGACATCAATTGATACAAAAAATACTGTATATATTCTGTGTTAATGTGTTTTATTCCATTAAAGGTAATTAGAATACTCAAATTCTGGGAGAAATAGGTCTTTGGCCTTCATTTTGTACATTGTTATGGCAGCTCAGCTTTTGAAATAATTAAAATGACCTAAAAATATCGCACAGATGGTACTGTGGCTAAAAGCTTTTTTTGGGTAGTGGCAAAGGTGATGTGATATTTAAAAAGGCCCATGATGCTGGGATTTGTGTTAATTCATGTAGAAAATATTGACTGATGGACTATATAGTTTATCCATTGATTGGTTATTGGAATAATTTTTATCAGGGAAAACCTTTTCATATCTGTTTGTGATCTGAAGTTGGGATTAATTTTGAAACAGCAATAATGCATTTTTATTTCATGTATTTACTTCTATGCAGACTTTGAATTATATATTAATATATCAATATGTAAATATACATTTAAGAAGTTAATTTTTTATTGAAGTAGCAGAAAGAATCTGATAGCCCTCATACTAGTTTACTATGGTCATTTTGCGTTTTCTATAATACAATTGATCTTGCTTGTCTATGCTTAACCTTTTGCTATGGCGCCACTGATGTAACGGTGACATTAGACACCCATTTTAAGCCTTTTAAAACACCCATTGATTGCTTACCAAATAACTAACATCTCCAAAGGCTCCAACAACCAATCAGAGATGGTTTTATATACTTTCAAAATGAAAGTAAAATCAGATTGACTGAAAGCTAGATGAGTGAGTTTTAGTTTTTCGTATTCTGTCGGGCGATTACAAGTACAAGCTTACCAGAAATCATATTAAATTGTCCAAAGTGTTTATAAAACCAAAAATACATTTTAAATTATATTATAATATATGTAAATAATATTTTTTTACAGAAGATGTTGATGAGTTGACAGATCTATCTGATGGCGAACTTCTATCTGATGGTGAATTTCTTCATATCACGCACCTGTCAAACAATTTGGTGTAAAATCAAAACCAGACATGGTATTTATAAAAATTCTTTCTGATCCTAGTTCCTGATATTTGTGGCTACCACTGATACTTTTTACAGTTTTTAGGTAGGAGATAACTAAATTACACTTATGGAGACATTGCTAAAAAAACCTGCATTTTCGAGTACATTATAAAACATGTTTTTTACATTCAAACTAGGTAATTGTAGGGTATATTTCATCATAAAGTAAAAACGTTATTCTCTTAATAATCTTCAGACTCTCAGCTGTTTAAAAAGGTATAATACGGTATACTTTCAATGCATATTTGTCCTGATACACAAACCGAATTCCATTTATGTCAGTCAGATCTCAAACAGGTAGAATATTCATCATAGAGGAAGGGTTTTTAACCAAGCTTGCCACCCTATACGTTAACCAGGTCAGTTGTATTGCAGTAAACCTTTGTACCTTTTAAGTTATATTATTGTTAGACCTGGATATATGAACTGTACTGATAAGAATACAATTATCCTAGTAAGGATGACTACCTTTAATATCGTGATCTTCAACCACCATGCCATAGGTCAAGATCAATCAGCTCCATATTTGAATTTAGCTTTTATATTTACTCTACCGAATTAAATAATAATCAGACTTTCCACTAATGAAACAACCTTAGTGCACTCTAAGAAGGCATTCCCATTTTCTGTAGGCAAAGAAAACCTGAGTGAAAACCCTTGAGCTGCATCACCAAATTTGGGGACTCAGGGCAGGATATGATTATTTTTTTTTTTTTATGTATTTATTTATTTATTTATATTTAGCATGCCCAATTATTAAACCCCTGTTTATCTCCCCAATTTGAAATGTCCAATAATTTTCCTCCTCACCGCAGTAATTCTCCACATAGTTCAGGAGAACTGGAGATGCAGTAGGTGTCCTCCGGTCCCACAACCGAACCAGCTTCCTCTTTTACACCCAGGTACTCGAAAGCGGATGTCAGCGAGCTACCGACCTCTGGAGGACAAAGGCTAGCCCTGCAGGTGTCCACTTTTGAGCTCAGTGGGCGCCTGGCGGTTTTGCCTCCCTAACCCACGGGAGCACCAGAGCCAATGCGATGCTCCCTTTGGAATCCCCTCAGCAAAGATTATGAACTTCTTCACACTGATATGAATATTCTGAAGTAAATGAGCTTGTGAATGTTCCATTTATGCTTGTTTTCAGTAGATGTTGTTTATGTGAAATAAGCACTGGTTATAAATATAGTAATGTGTATAAGGATAGTACACTGTCCAATTATTTAGTGTAGGATAACGTGTTACAAGTACAGTATTGCATCAGTTAACTTTGCTGCTGTTAGTGTTACCCTTTATTTATTTTTTTTTACATTATTGGTTCCTTTTTCATTTTGCCATTTAGGAATTTGGTCCAATTTAGTATATTACTTGTACAGCTAAAATTAATTATTATAATGTAGTATTTAGTATTACTTTATTTATATTGAAAACATGTTGTTTTAATATTTTTTGGACAAAGTGCACTTTAAGGATTTTTCTGAAAAAAAGTTGTTGAAATCTGAATTCGATTTTTTATGTTAACTGTTGCTCAGACATTATTCATCTCTAACTTAGCACCGATTGATCACCGGAAAAATAACTGGATGAACATTTGAAGTTGACATAAATTGAAATATATTCAATTTATTGAGCTAGCAGTGCCAGAGTTTTGCGGTGGAATACCCCAGACATAACAAGATGAAGAGTGCACATATTGGTGGAGGAATTGATGTTTCAGTGGAATACCTAAATAGTTCATGACTCTTGTTCTTTGCAAAGACATTTCTTCATACCCTGAAGTGGAGATAAAACGCGAGGAAGGCAGGCCCCGGAACCTGGATCTGTCCTTGCCAGCACAAGAGCCTTCGAGGGCTTGTATTGTTGAAGACACAGATCAGCTGGAGGAGGCAGCGAACGTTCGTTAAATATTCAATGAGTAGTGTTTTAATCCTCTTATGAACTCGAGAATAGCAGACCTTCAAGTAAAATTTACATTTTGTTTTAGGTGGAATGTAAGAAAAGTATTATTGCTTTCAATCTTTCAATTCATGCTTTGAGTTAATGAACACCATAGTAATTGGTTGTATGTGATTTATAGAAATTGATGTGGGTTTTACAAGGCAATTGTTATTCTGCATTAGAAGCTAGAATCCAAATTTAGCTGTCTTGATAATAAATAATTCTCAATAGGTTGTCTAGACGCAAAGAGCATCTTTATCTTGCAAGAATGGGAATTGCCTTCTGAACCAAAAACTATATATATATATATATATATATATATATATATATATATATATATATATATATATATATATATATATATCTGAGACTGATTTAACGATGCTTTGATTATCAAATTCTAACAAAAGTAAATATTTGTGTTACTAACGATACCCCTATTAAGACTAACCTTCGTCTTAAATAGCTGTCAGGAATGCAGTTGTAACCTTAAGGGAATCTCCCATTGATTGAAATTCAATGGAGAAATCAGTGGAAAATAGAGAAATCTGAGCTGGTGGATGAGAACAGAGATATTCACAAACAAGTGGAAGATCTAACCCCTGTGCCATGTCAAGCAACAGCGCGGGGACAGTTGAGGTTTGAGGATCATACTGAGTTGGTCTGGGTGACAGGGGAACCTGTTCTCTCAGGCCGAGATAGCTCACCGCCCCGTCAGCCTCTCTCCCCCTATAGGTATGGTCAAACTCGATCACCTAGGGGGCAAGATGATGAAGTGAATGTACTCCAAGTTAGATAGCTAGCCAAAGACTGTGACGTTTTCAACCTGTCTAAATCGGACTGTAATGTAGAAATCTATATTAAAGATGTTAAGTACGTTTTAAGTTTCATGCCTTCAGCCACGGTAGAACAACAAGAGTCAGTTGTGTCTGATTTTAGAAAGCTGTGTCAGGCTTCGATTAGGGATTATACTTGTTTAGTTGATCCAGTAGCCTCTGTAACTGCAACACACCAAATTAAGTCTCCACCCTGTTTTTGCCAATTTCTGCAGGAACGCCCAGAATTATACATTCATTTAAGGATAAAGCGCAAATAAGAACTGCAGCCAAAAAGCATTTATTAAAATGATGCTAAAAGCGTTGCATTTGTTTAGTGCATGTCATGCTACATTTCCGACTGGTTTGAATGTGGTTTGCAATGATTGTGACAGATGCAACATTTTAGTACATCTACCTAATAGTCTGTTAAGAATTGTATGTAATGCAATACAAGGTACCATAGCCAAAAGAATAACTTACGTTACAAAGTTAAGTATATGCATTGTGAAACCTGAATCAATTTAGTGCATAAAGTGTTCAACAACTACAACAGAGGAAAAAGGATGTATTTTTAAGACATATATCTTTTTCTGTTATTTGACTGATTGGATATTTTATTACTTCTTTGCAACCCTATTATTATTGGCACTATAAGTAAAACAAACAGGAGAGTTTGGCTTTAATCTCCTTAGAACATAACCTGAATAACTTCAGTCATGTTTGCATTAATGCTGCATTAATCACGTTGTTGCGTATTAATGAGTTTCCAGGCTATGCTAATTACTGTCATAGATTCTGCAGCAGCCCATTAAATATACAAATTACAGAATTAAAGAGCCAGGGCTTTTCATGATTAATCTTTAAATGGGGAAAAACTAATGATGTCTGTACAAAGTTTCTCTCTACTTTGTCGGCTGACTGAACCCATTTGACAATCAATCAAATTAATGAAGTAATAAAATTTGTATCATTTAACATTGTGTGGCAATATTATACAATGACTTGGAAGAATATTTTTTCTACTTTCATGCCATGATTTTATATAGGATTCCCATTTCAAACATTATTCTGAAATTCAGGCGGTCATTGGGGAATCAGCACTAGTTAAAAAGCACGATACACAGACAAATAGGCATCTTCCAGGGTTCCAGAGAAATTGCATTATAGTCTTACACATTGACTGGTTAATGCTTCATGAATACTGCCCTATATTCATTCCCAGAATGAATTGCAACACACTGCTATTTGATCTCTTTGCTTTCTACTTTACTTTGTGGTACATTTTTAAATAAGCTATGTTACAGTAGGTCCATCGAACACAAAAGTTCACACATATGATGCGGTAGTCGACTTTGTTCTGCTCCACCTTCATGATTCCATGACCATTTATAATCACACCAGGACCAAGGACAAGCACGTGTGGTGACTGCTACCACTGATCAATTAGTGGAGAGCTGAATTCAAGGTAAGGCTTGATTTATAAAGATGTATCCTTTTGTCATTTAAGGAAACTGGAACTTGCACTACTAATGTTAATAGAGGCTGTTTAAAAAAAATGGCTTTAGATGCTAATTGTATAAGTACCAACATATAACATGCCGACACGGATGGCTTGAGTGGTGCATGTAGGTGGTGATGTCAGGTTCAGGAAGCAACAAGCAGACAGGCAGTACTGAGGTTGAAACTGAGACGCTGTGGCACTCAATGCATTTATTAAACAAACAAAAGAGTTAAACAAAAAATAGCACATGGCATAAGGCCAAAATAAAGACAAAAAAAAACAGACAGTGGACGAACACTAAACAAGTACCGTGCTGGGGCTTCCAGCACACTGTTGTGTATGTTACTCGCTCTTACTTTTGCTTTCTCCTTTTCTCTGCACACCCGTTCTCCACTCACTGAACACACAACCCTGAGTGAGTGCCTCTCTCTCTCTCTCTCTCTCTCTCTCTCTCTCTCTCTCTCTCTCTCTCTCTCTCTCTCTCTCTCTCTCTCTCTCTGAGGAGAGTCGTCTATATATATATATATATATATATATATATATAATATATATAATATTATATACACACACAGCTGTGCCAAGCTTCAATTATTAAGTAATCATTCACTTGAATCTCAGTGCATGAACTAATTTGTGCAGTCCCGTGCTCACATACTTTATTTGCACATGAAGTAATTATGCAATCCCCGTGCCTAAATACAACTATATATTTGAAATCATTTATGCTACATAGACCCATTTATATCCTGTGCACCAATAGCTATACACCAATATTAACATATAACACACACATGGGTGGGACATATTACTAAATTTTCAAATTTTTTGCAGCTAGAACCACATAGCACGACTATGCACACATCACACATCTTGAGGAATGTCCATATACTTTTTTCTGACACATGAATTTTAAATATAAATAGGTGCAGTATTTGCTTGAAACTAAAGTAATAACTTTATTACTTTAGTAATAAGTAACTTGGTAATCACAAAAATTAGCAAAAAAACATTAAGCAAAAATCATTCAGAGTATCTGTAAAATTTATTAAGGGAACTGAGCCATTTAATACTACATTGTGTCTCAAATGCTGATTATTGCCATGAATAATTTCATAAACAATTATAATTGTTACAAATGAATGAATATGATTAGGCTTAAAACTCCAGTACCCTGCAGTTTTTACTTGTCTGATGCCAGTGAGAATTGACTATGCACAAATAATCAACAGTATACACTAGATACTTTAGCGACTATACTGTGTGTATATAAATCTTTTCTTTTTCAAAAACATCCCAAAAAGTATTCCTTTTTTCATTTTTGTAAACTGCATGTATACCTCCTTTCAAATCAATTGTGACAGGGCGGATTGGTGGGTGACATCAGACAAGGAAAACACACAGGCAAAGTACTGCAGGGTGAGTTGCCAATGTGCTCATATTTATTTTATAACTAAAAATATCAAACAAAACACTTTTACAAAATAAAAGGCTAGTTGGCCAAAACAAACATTAACAAAACACAGAACATAAAAAGAATATTGGCTGGAGTACAACCAGCCAGATAGCAGTTGAAATTGATCTCTTTCACGTCACTCTAATTTACAGTGATCACCAGGTGCAGGGAATAAAACATAATAAAACAATTAACAGAAATCTAATTAAGTTAAACAAATGTGCATTTGCACATGTTTTTAGGCAGGGAGGAATCTACCCCTCTCACTGCTATCTTTACATATATATATATATATATATATATATATATATATATATATATATTATATATCTATATATGAGATATATATATATATTTATATATATATATCTCAAAGTTTCGCACCGAGGGGGGCTTTAGCAGGTGAACTTCAAACAATCACAGGTGCTCAATTGTTCAATCACAGCAGGACAATGATCAAAAGAGACTGCTTACCCTCGTCTACTTCACTGAATAGACTCGCCCGGGAAAGCAACAATGTGTGAGAGCACGCATGGTAGCCTTGCAATGTATATTTAATGTACATTTAATTAATTAGTCCAGATAAAAAAGAGACAGATGTTAATGTCTGTACAACTGTGCTGACGTATCGACACTGACAGCATCTTCCTCAGGGCATAAGACGCTGGCAGCGTCGAAAATTCAGCACTGTTGTACATTAACATCTGTCTATTTTTTATCTGGAATAATTAATTACAACTACTCCACACAGCTCCTTGTCCAGGCCCTGGTATTCTCCCGCTTAGACTACTGCAACTCCCTCCTGGCCTGCCTCCCTCAGCCACGCATCCACTCCAGCTCATCCAGAACTCCGCTGCTCGCCTGGTGTTCTCTCTTCCTTGCTTCTCCCACGCTACTCTACTGGCTCCTGATCACCACTCGCATCCAGTTCAAGACTCTTGTACTCGCCTACCGATGCCTTGACCAGACTGCACCCAGCTACCTCCAGACCCTCATCTGTCCCTACGCTCCCACCCAACCTCTCCTCTCCGTCTACACTAGAGGACTGGCTGTACCTATTTAAAACTGGAGTTCCTATCCAGTTTTAAATAACTTTAGCATAACTGAGGCAGAAGTGTTAAAGGGACTAGGAGCTCTTAAAATAAACAAATCCCCTGGGCCGGATGAGATCCTCCCAGTAGTACTCAAAGAAATGAAAGAAGTAATTTACAAACCGCTAACCAAGATCATGCAGCAGTCTCTTGACACAGGGGTGGTACCGACAGACTGGAAAATTGCAAACGTAATACCGATCCACAA
This sequence comes from Polyodon spathula, assembly GCF_017654505.1. Lineage (NCBI taxonomy): Eukaryota > Metazoa > Chordata > Actinopteri > Acipenseriformes > Polyodontidae > Polyodon > Polyodon spathula. Next base: position 42,264,201 of record NC_054538.1, read on the forward strand.
AAAGGGAAACAAAACTGAACCAGGTAACTACAGACCAGTAAGCCTGACTTCTATTATATGCAAACTTATGGAAACTATAATAAGATCCAAAATGGAAAATTACCTATATGGTAACAGGGTACTGGGAGACAGTCAACATGGTTTTAGGAAAGGGAGATCGTGCCTAACTAACCTGCTTGATTTTTTTGAGGATGCAACATCGATAATGGATAATTGCAAAGCATATGACATGGTTTATTTAGATTTCCAGAAAGCTTTTGACAAAGTCCCGCACAAAAGATTAATTCTCAAACTGAACGCAGTTGGGATTCAAGGAAACACATGTACATGGATTAAGGAGTGGTTAACATGTAGAAAACAGAAAGTACTGATTAGAGGAAAAACCTCAGAATGGAGTGTGGTAACCAGCGGTGTACCACAGGGATCAGTATTAGGTCCTCTGCTATTCCTAATCTACATTAATGATTTAGATTCTGGTATAGTAAGCAAACTTGTTAAATTTGCAGACGACACAAAAGTAGGAGGAGTGGCAAACACTGTTGCAGCAGCAAAGGTCATTCAAAATGATCTAGACAAGATTCAGAACTGGGCAGACACATGGCAAATGACATTTAATAGAGAAAAGTGTAAGGTACTGCACGCAGGAAATAAAAATGTACATTATAAATATCATATGGGAGATATTGAAATTGGAGAAGGAATCTATGAAAAAGACCTAGGAGTTTTTGTTGACTCAGAAATGTCTTCATCTAGGCAATGTGGGGAAGCTATAAAAAAGGCTAACAAGATGCTCGGATACATTGTGAAAAGTGTTGAATTTAAATCAAGGGAAGTAATGTTAAAACTGTACAATGCACTAGTAAGACCTCATCTTGAATATTGTGTTCAGTTCTGGTCACCTCGCTATAAAAAAGATATTGCTGCTCTAGAAAGAGTGCAAAGAAGAGCGACCAGAATTATTCCGGGCTTAAAAGGCATGTCATATGCAGACAGGCTAAAAGAATTGAATCTGTTCAGTCTTGAACAAAGAAGACTACGTGGCGACCTAATTCAAGCATTCAAAATTCTAAAAGGTATTGACAGTGTCGACCCAAGGGACTTTTTCAGCCTGAAAAAAGAAACAAGGACCAGGGGTCACAAATGGAGTTTAGAAAAAGGGGCATTCAGAACAGAAAATAGGAGACACTTTTTTACACAGAGAATTGTGAGGGTCTGGAATCAACTCCCCAGTAATGTTGTTGAAGCTGACACCCTGGGATCCTTCAAGAAGCTGCTTGATGAGATTTTGGGATCAATAAGCTACTAACAACCAAACGAGCAAGATGGGCCGAATGGCCTCCTCTCGTTTGTAAACTTTCTTATGTTCTTATGTTCTTACCTCCTCTACGCTCCCCTGCCTCCAGAGCCCACTCCTTCTCCACCCTCGCCCCGCAGTGGTGGAATGACCTTCCAACGGATGTCAGGACTGCCCAGTCCCTGACCACCTTCCAGCACCTCATCACTCTGTCTTTAATGCACTTTAACTTGCACTTATCTGCTCCCTATTTTACTGTATTTAATCCTGCACTTAACCCAATCTGTAGTATTTTGTATTTAATTTGCACTCGTATCTAACCCTGACGTAACTATCAACGCTGTTATCTGCTCTTGAATTGCCCCCATATCAAATCGTACTGTGTTTTGCATTTGCTCTTATTAGAACTGGTCACTGTATTTTGTGTCTTGCTCTTAATTGTACTGTAATTCTTGGTATGTATTTTATTTTGCATACAATTGTAAGTTGCCCTGGGTAAAAGAGTCTGCTAAGAAATAAATAATAATAATAATAATAATAATAATAATAATAATAATAATAATAATAATAATAATAATACATTGCAAGGTTTCCGTGTGTGTTCTCACAACTTTTTCCTTTCCCAGGGGAGTCCATTCAGTGAAGTCGCTGAGGGAAAGCAGTCTTTTTTGGTTACCATGGCAAAAGATCCCTAAACTGCGAACAATAAATCCTGGTACACAGTGGTAAAGTATGCATACTATTTAAAAAAAAAATGTCGGTATGCCATACCAGCAAAAAAAAAAAAAAAAAAACACACACACACACACACACACACACACAATAAAAAATGATATTTTATTTTTATTGATGTTAAACACCGTGCTCACACATCTCAGTTTGTGCATTATAATAACCTTGGAAAGAGTTTTGAGGTCACTCCACCACCCGCACACGTGAATTGAATATAGGCTACATATAATAGGCCTAGCCTACTCATTAAAATGAAACTAGGAAACTAGCATAAAAACTAGCATAAATTCATTTTATGGCCTTCTGAAGCAATCTAAACTTTCTAAAGATGAAATAACAACATCACCGACAGACGAATGTGAATGTTTGGATACAACTGAAGACATACAAAATGAAGACATACAAAATGAAGACATACAAAATGAAGTCGACACCATTAACAGTTCTGAAAGCAATCAGCAGCCGTGTTCATCCATTTCTGGACAGAATACCTCTGCAAGTATTTCAATTGATTGTTGGAATGAACAACAGTATATAGATTACAAAACAAAATATGAATGGGTGATGTTTTCAAAAGGTTCTTTAGGCTGCAAAGATTGTTGCGATGCAAAGCAATTAAATGTATTGTTTAGTCAGGGTATTAAATTAGCCCCTCAGTGAGTGACATGCAGTATAACTCTGTTCGGAAGCAACCCAACACTTCAATAGCAGTTGTTAAGAAAAAAATATTTATGACCATACATGACCATGAAAATATTTTTTCCGATTAAAGTACTAAAAACTTTGAAGCCACCTCCAGAATTTTTCGCACGACATATTACATCACAAAGAATGATCGAGCATTTTTGGATCATACAGATTTAGTAGGCTTGCAGTCTGCAAAGGGATTAACAATGGGTAATGTGACATATGCTGACATAACTGAGCATGTTTCTCTGGAAATGAAATCCAAATTACTCGAACATCTGAAGAAATGTCAATCTAAATTATCTATAATGATTGACGAAAATCTACATCAGTAAGCAATGAATCTGAATTGATAGTTTATCTACGTGTACATATACCAACTGATGACAACAAAGGCGATGACCCGAAATATATACATTCATTCTTGAGCTAGTGGAATTAGCAGATCAGCGGTTTGAAACTATTTTCAATGCTTTAATAGCATGTATGGAAAGTAATGGCTATAGCAAAAATGATCTAAAATCGGTTCTAATTGGGTTTGGCACAGATGGAGCAAGTGTGATGCTGGGCAGGGACTCTGGCATTGCTGCTCTTTTAAAAGAAGAATTTCCAAACATTATTATTTGTTACTGTTTAAACCACTGGCTTGAGCTGGCTATCAATGATGCCCTTGCCAGTGTTGGTGGAGGAGTGAATCATTTCGAGTCCTTCATGACAACACTGCATGCTTTGTACAGCCAGTCACCAAAAAACGTGAATCAGCTGGAGCAGTGTATAAATTTGCTATCGACAGAGGTAAAGAAGAATCTTAGGGGTTAGTGGGGTCACATCCTCTTACGTTGGCTTTAATGTGTGATGTGTTATTTGAACTCAAGTACCTGTCAGAAGCTTTACAAGCACAAAGTGTCACCTAGCAAAAGGCCAAGAATAAACATAAAAAGATTAGAAAGTTACAAAATGAGTCCTGGAGAAAATGAAGAAGAGGCAAAAGCTGGACTAGAAAAAGTCTTGTTTAAATGAGTGGTTTTAAAGGAAGGTGGCAAATCTCTATCTGTGAACAGGGATCTGTTGATTCAGCAGTTGTTCACAACATGAAACAACGGCTAATGCCCGAAAATGACTTAATCAAATTACTACTGCAGGACATAGATACTGTCATGGAAACTACTGGCAGCGAGCTTGATGTGCGCCATGGTGAGAAAAACATACAAAATCTGGCAACGCGATTTCAACTGGATTTAAATGAAACCCATCAAGCTTTTGTGGAATACAAATCAACTGGGAAAAGGAACGTTCCTGGTAAACTGAAACAACTGTTCAGGGCGGTTTACACTCCATCTGTCAGTAAGGATTCAGTAAAACGAATATTAAAATGTCAGACCTCAACAACCTCTCACCAGTGCATGAGCCGTAAAGAAAAAAACAGGACTGAAGCCTACAAACACCTTTGGAGTTTACTCTGAGTTGGTAAGTCATACTCTACCATTCATATTTTGCATTGATCTTTTGTGTAATGTGGTGTATAATTTTTAAAGTCTGAGATCGATGTTAAAAAAAACAACACTTCACATAATTTGAAAAAGCAGACTACACACAAGTCTGTGAAATTACTGTATTATTTTTATTTAACTTCTTAATTCATTTTTCTCTTTTAATATATTCAGAGCATTTCATAAAATGTTTTGTATTACAATGAAGCAATAAAATGATAGTTAAATAATACAATAATGTCTAATAGTATACGCAAAAATACCCGCAAACAATGTGAACCCTCCCACCACACAAAAGAGGTGCAGACCGGCACTTTTTTCAACCGCTTTAAACGCTGCTGGTACAGTAGCTAAGAGAACCTCCCTCTGGAAGCAAGCAAAGTCTTCTTATAGCAAAAGTGTTCTCTAAGATGGAGTAGACCATCAGACACAACATGAACCAAGAAATACATACAAATGTTACATGTGCATCAGCATATTACATTAACAGAATAATTAAGAGAAAAGCAATAGGCAAGGGTATGTTAATAAACTCTAATAATAAAATAACAGACAAACTAACATCAATAACCTAACTGTCAAACTTAATGAATACAGTACCCCTACACATGGTAAAAAAATGCAGCAGCAGCTCTAGATTAATTATGAATACATGTACAGGAACAACATTCAAGACATGCACAACAGTATTTAACAGAATGGTGAAGCAACTCACCAGAACATTGGGGAACTCATCACTTTGTCATAAATGATAAAAATACAAGTCTGTCTTTGGTTATTTTAAATAAAGTGTTCCACTTCAGCCTCAATTGTAGCAAAAGAATCATTGTGTGAAAGTCCCTGACTTTGAATGAATCCACAAATTAGGTTCAAAGCCTTTAAGTCAGGGGAAGCTGCTTCCATTCTACAGAGTTTGGGATGAACTGTCCTGCTGGAAGGATGTATGCATCACAATGGGCCATCGCATACTGATCCCGGAAACACGAGAGCCTGGGTGCTACACATGGCACAAGAATGACACCTGAGCATTATAAAACTCAAACAATGCTGTAAGGATACCATTTGGTGATCTAACCTTGACCAGAATGTGGAGCAATTAGTGAAGGACTGCATGGCATGCCTCCTTAGCGGTAATGCCAGACAGCCAACACCAGCATTCTTGTTCCCAGTAGAGTGGCCGGCTGGGCCATGGGAGCATCTGCAGGTTGACATCTGCAGAGAATTACATGACGCTCCTGCTCGTGCTCATTACCTGTTGATGTTTTATGACTTCCACTCCAAGTGGCCAGAAGCGCTGCCTTTGAGCTCTACCACCACTCAGGCCATTACATGCAGCCTTGACACCCTATTCACACGGTGGGGCTTGCCAAACAGAATCACCGCAGACAATGGGCCCCAGTTTGTCTCTGTGAAGGTTACCACTTACTTAAAGGACCATGCCAACACTCACAACAGGACGGCTGTGTACCATCCACAGTTTTATGGAGGGGTGGAGCGGATGAACAAAACTCTGCAGGATGATATCCGCATGTATCTCTCTGAGGCCCACCAGTTTGACACTGCCCTGCTTCAGACACTCCATTTCCCAGGCCACCAAACACACGACTACAGGGGTCTTGCCGGTGTTTCTTATGTTGGGAAGGGAGCTGCAGCTTCCATTGGACTTCCTCAGTGTTAGCCAGAAAACTCCTCCTCAAAACTTCTCAGCTTTACAGCCTCATGTACAGGCTCACCAGCTGTGAATGAAGCATCAGTTTGACCAGGCGCACCGACCCCAGTGTCCAACCTTGAAGGCATCTGACTAGGTGCATATCAGGAGGTATGACCTTCACCACCACAAACTGCAATCCAACTGGTCTAGCCCGTTTAGGATTGAGAAGCAGTTTAGGGTTGCATTACAGCAGTGGTTCCAAACTGTTATCACTTTGAGAACTGTCGCAATGGTTATTGTAAACAGACAGCAACGGTTTTACGCCAGTCGTCAATGAGTGAACAGATATGTTGGTCTGAGTGTTAAACACAATAAAAATTCAGTCTTGGATTACTCAATCTTGTCCCGTGAGTATATTACAGTGACAAAGATCATCTCAACTGCCTCTCGCTTAATTGGGACAGCCACTTATTCTAGATATTTTTCCTTCTCTTGAGGCGTCCTGATAAAGCAGCATCAACTATAGTTACAAATGTCTCCATCTTTTACCCTTTTTGGACTCATCTCACACTATTAACCTAATTATCTGATTCTCACGTGAGTCTAATCATAGAGGATGAAATACAACAAATTGTAAGAAAACCCTGTAATGTACCTGTAAAATATGTATTTACAGGAAGTGTGGGGTTTGGGAACATGTAGTAACCATGTCCTGGGAATCTGGTTGCTCACATAACCAGACTGAGGTTAACAATGTGTTCATTCTCTCCAACTGGTAAAGCGGTGGAGGTCCATTCACCTCTTTGGGTGGGTTCCGGAATATTTTAATAACTGTCATGTTGGTCCCTCTAGCTTAGCAGAAGACAATACATTTATAGTCATTGCACAGATCTGCAGATGTAAATGGTTCCCTCTTATCTGATGTGAGGAAGTAAATTACCTGGAGCTGACACACACTATGTGCATTTAGTCTATTCAAAGTCTGAAACCATCTATAGAATGGAAACTAATAAAACTCTTAAATGAGAAAGGGACATGTTGTCTTCACATGCCTTATTTGCATACAAGCAATAAAGCATACCCAAACAATATTACTTGAGTCTATACAATTGAAACTCTGATATCATTTTAATTTCCACTGGCTGATTAATAAGATTTGTGTGAAGTCTCTATGGACAGTCATTGTTGTCATATATGCACATACAGCAGAGCTATAGAACTCTACAGTAAAGTGCCACTAAGCTGGATATTCGTGTCAACCCTACCAAGGACAAATATTAAAACAATTCATATTTTGATGCACATGTATCATAATTAATAAAGCTAACTAGAAGCTATCTACAGTAGGTCATTTTCACTGGTAGGTTTCAATTAAACTCATAACAGATTGTTGCTACCCCCATGCCTTAAAGGGAGTTTTTTTTTTGATAATATTGAAATATATGAAAAGAATGTAGCTATTTTCTTTAACATCATGAAATCAAATAAATTACAAACAGATACCAGAAGCCATATTAGTAGTACAGTATGTCATATTAGATTTAGCTATGTCAAATGTTTCGATTTTTGTGTATGGAAAACTACAAAGCGGTATGTAAGTAAATATGTTTACATAACATTATTCAGCAGGTTTCATTCAACTTTATGAAGCAAAATTAGTCAATTGTATAAGACAATACAGCTATAGTTAATGTGCTGTGTACACACATTAAACTTCTGCATAGCAATATTTGTTAATGGTGCATACACAGAGGAACAGAACATTTTGAGAAATAATGCTTTTAATTGGAAAATACACTTCGGCTTCTTATATCGAATTTCAGTTAATCTGTTTGTTTTATACTGTGAACTATAGTATACACAGACTACAGAAAATTAATAGAACCTATAAACCAGAATGAATGTAATTAAATACTAAAGTTATGTCCAAGAAGGGTCCACATTCTTTTAAGCATAAACATCCCTATTTTTGTAATGAGGAAAAACATGAAAATATGCTCCTATTTACTTATTGGAAAAAGAATAGGCTTCAGGTCAGTATGTTTCTATTCACTTATTGGAAAATGAATAGGCTTCAGATCAGTATTCGAGTCACCCGCAAGCATCAGCTAGAAGGCTGTTTGCCTAACACAGCAACTCACACCAGGGTGCACAAGTTAACACAGTATACGCATACTGTGATAACCACCAGGTGGGTTTTTGGTTTATTTTGAAGAATGGTTTATTATAGATAAACTGTAACTGTTGCTCTTCAGTACCGTTATAAAGCTGTATACTAATTTTCAATCCAACACAGTGTTCAGGAGTTTTAAGCCTCATATACTGAACTTTCAAGCTTTCCTAGAAACATTCAAGCATCCACACAAGAAAACATAAAAAAAAAAAAAAAAAAAAAAAAAAAAAAAAAACAGTATGCGCATGCAGCTCACACATATATTGTATAATTCAATAAGCAAATACATAAAAAAGTGAATGTCTCTGTATAATGCATTTAAAATCTGTGGTTTTACAGACAAAGTATGTTCTAGGTGTGACAAGGACAAAAATAAAAGAGCCAATTAGACATATTATAGATCTCTACTGATGTGATTAAAATAAAGTACCGGAAGGCGTTTAGAACGTGCAATTATTTTCATTTTAATTTTCATAATAACCCAGTGGACTAAACAATTATGGATGCCATATTATGAAATCATTTTTGTGTACAATAACCATTCAGTAAACCGACTGTATGACTTGGGGTAAATGAGAACTATAAGCCATTAATTTCAGTTTTAAGGTGTTTGGAAGAATATAATATAATTTAATTTAAAAAAATGAGAAGACAGATGCCACTTTTTCTCTATGAACAGATGGTAATTCCGTCTAATGGTACATCTATATAATATCAATGTCTATTGTGTATACAAACAGTAATAAAACCTAGGTAAGGATCAAATAAATTGCAATCATCAGCATAACATTCTGGCAGAGAGCTGAAAGAATTAGTCTGATATATAAGTCTATGTTATTTAAACTCATTTACATGCAAAATGACACAGTACAAGTATAACAAGTAATAAGTCACTAATTTGATTGAGCCATTGTTAGGACAAGTGACAGTAAATTGTTAGTCCGTCATTTACTGTATAAGGAGGGGCCTTTCCCTAATTTACAGTTTTTAATATTTCACATTTTTATGAAGGGTATGTCAGATAGCGCTATTAAATATAAGGAAATAGTTAATGAACTAAACTTAACTCTTTTTAAGGTACAACACTTAGCAACACTATAGTGCATTGCAACACTTGTTGCTTTATTTCATTTGACTATTATGTATATATAGAATTTAATATAAAGATGTCATGTTTTTTTTTTTTTTTCTCCGCTTTCGGATTAAAGCAGAGTCATTTCCATTTCTATTATAAGAACAAAAGATAACAAGGTGGTATTGCAATCTCCCACATCCTGAAGCACTAACATGACTGAATACATTAAACCTGGCCCAGTGTCTCCTCCAAGACACAGCTTCCCTCTAATTAACTATGCTCTATTGACGGCAATATTTTTGTAATGCCTGCACAATGCTATCTATCACCATAACGACTAAATTGTCTTGTCTAATGACTATTTGTAACAACTGTGTTTTACAGCAAGTTGGAGGCTGTCTTTTTTTTTTTGGAAAAATACCTAAAATACATGTATCTACCATTTGGAACAACCAATGACAAACCAGCCAATTTAAGATGCAACATATTGAGCTGACCATATGTTACAGCGCTGCTGAATGGCTGAGTGATTCATGCCCGTCACATTCTAGGATATCAATTAAAGCTCCTTGAAGTCTGCATGATTTGTGCCTCTGTTATTAAACCCTGCTAATTCATCCCACTTACATATTCCTTATAAATCTCTAGGAGTGCTTCATGATTCATGGCAATCTGTGAGTGTGCTATAGCAAATTTTTTCTCCTTGTAATTAACAGTAAATTGTTTTTACTGCCATACAATGAATTTTTCAGTTATGCTGCAAATTAACTACTGAGTGCACAGTTCCTTCTGAAGGAATGTTTTAAGTCATTAGGCAATTTAAAAAAAAAAGGTAAATCAAAACAAAAAATGGCATTCAGTTCAGAGAAGCTTGAAATATCATTTTTAGTCCTTGCTGGAAAAAGAGGGGAAAGCAGCAGACTGTCAAATGTGTTGATTCACAAGATCCTGATGCAAATAACTCATATTAGTCAAGGGAGTGATAAAACAAAACAAGTTTGCAAATGTGTGCAGACTGCATTGCTAAAAAAAATGCTTTTGAAGCGTTTAGCACTGCACATACTAAAAATGTTTCTGTGACATTTAGAACTGCATAACATAAGATCAACTCAGTTTTGCTTAGAAATACAGTTTATATGCGATTATAGCCTGGAGTTCGGCAGTTCAAGTCCAGGCTATTCCACTGCCGTCTGTGGACCGGAGTTCCCAGGGGTTGGCGCACAATTGGCCGCGTGCCGCCCGAGGGGGGAGGGCTTAGGTCGGCCAGGGTTTCCTCGGCTCACCACACACCAGAGACCTTTGTAGACTGGCCGGGTGCCTGTGGGCCTGCCTGTAAGTTGCCCAGAGCTGCGTGGTGCTCCGACGCTGTAGGTGGATGTATGGCAGGCCGGCAGAGTGAAAAGAAGTTTTTTCTTTAGATTTTTCCAGTCCTTCACTCCATTTTTAGAGAAAGCGGGGTCTTTTGAACTTTTGAAAAAGTGTCTGCAAAGAAAGCAGAAAACCACATGTGCCTGCATACTGTACTCTAAATATGAAAACATATTTTAATATTTTGATGAAAATGAAATGGTTTTGCTTACCAAAGACAGTTTTCTGATAAGGTAAACAAGGCTATGATGGTCCTTTTGCAGTATTACCATGGTGCAAAATTCAGGATTTAGTTGCATTTCAATGTCATTTGAGGAGACAATGCTTGCCTGGTTTAATGTCCATTCCCCACCGATCTGAGCCCCATATAGATATTCGAAAGTTTGCGGTAAGAGTGCAGTTTTTTTGTTGTTGCAAATATACCTTATGAAATAAGTTGAATGCCCATTGATTATAAGTACAATAGTAAGTGCATGTTTAGAAGCTTAATAGTCAGTATTAATAATTGATTTAATTGGTGTGAAGTGATGGGAATGGTGTTTGAAATTGTTGGAGGTACTAAAGGTTTTAAAAAACAAAAACTGTGCAGATGGTATCCTTACTGTTTTTCTAATTTGCTTACATAGGCATAACATGTTTTAAAGTACAAGCTAATGTTATGTTAAACTTCATTTATTTGGCTTCCTTATATTGGAAAAAAAGCAATGTCAAATATATATGTAGCATCCCCGAGTGGTTCTCCAAAAGACGCAGGAGAATGAATCCGGTTTACAGCTTTTATTTATGTCCGTCAGTCAGACAATTTTTTAAAACTCAACACAATGAATGAAACTTAGTATTCAGACTAACTAGTAACAAAGTAATAATAAAAAAAAACAGCTACTAAAAAAAAATTTAGTCCGTCATTTAATACTTAAAATGACCAAAAAATATATATATAATATATATTATATTATAGTTATTATTATATATGAGTATGATTGATAACATATAAATCTCAATTATTTTTTTTCATTGCAATTATTATTATATCATATTGTATATACATACAAATATTATATGCTATATATATATAATATTATACTATATATATATTATATATATTATTTGAAATAAGTTTTATCATTGTCTTGGCACAATTATTTAAAAATGCAAGTTTTAGATATGTAAATAAATAAATAAAATGTGTGTGTGTCTTACTGTACATCGTTGGGTTATATATTTTTTTCAAAATATTTATCCAGGTTTGGTATCATAAAATTTTTTTCGTTTCACAAAATAAAAAAAATGAATTTTTTAAATATTAAATTGTGTGTGTGTCTTACTGTATCGTTGGGTTCTTATTAACATGACAATAGCAACAAAGTTAAAAACCCAAGTTACTTTGCGGGGGGGGGGGGGGGTGTGGAGTGGGCCTCCCAACAAAACCTCAACCCCAAGTTGAGTAAACCCAGTGCCGCGTTTGAATTTATACTTTTTTCATTCTAAAAAGAATCAAATACAGTAGCATTTGAATCAAATAACATCTACATGAATGAATGAATGAATATGTAACTGCATTCTATCATAAGCAAACATGCTTTTAAATATGGGTCCCTTGGCTTCAACAGAACTTGCTGCTTGCAGCTCATTAAGTGAAGTTTTATAGTGACAGCAATCTGTAGTAATCTGCAATATGATTCCAAATCTTTTCACACTGTTACAAGAAATTAATACCTTCAAAATGCAATGTGTGTTGCGTGTATTTACCATAATTGCAGGGTGCAAGTTGATAATTGGATCTTAACCATCATATCTAGATTAGAATGTGCAGTTATATATTGCACTGGTGATGAAAATGAATGCAATAGTTGTAATACATTTTCACAGGAAGCCATCACTGCAAGCATCTCCTATGTCTCACTATGTTGAAAATGGTCTGTGATTAGCGTATGAATAAACAGGTGTTTGGTACCTAAAATAATGCTCAGAGGGGTTTAATACTTTGACACATTAAACTTTAGTTGTAGAAGCAGTCCTACAACTAAGATACTTGCCTACAGTATATACAGTACTTAGACAAGACAACTCATGATAGCATATAATTACAGTCATGGCTTGACATGTTTTGAGGGTATAAAATACAGGGCAAATGTATTAAATGTTCTATACTGTACAATCTATTAATCACAGATGCACATATGCATACTCACACACATTTGTTCTTACCAGCAGCTAATGTTTGCCCAGAGGCAGGCAGATTTGTAGTGCAGCTAAGTTGAAAGCAGAGTGTGATGGTAAAGTTGTAGGTTCTGTAAGGGTCTGTCACTTTATATGTCTGCATGGGGTGAAGTTTTGTGAAGAACCTATACAATAAGTGTAAAAATAAATACATACATGAATTACATATATGATTGAGGGCAATCTTACTAATATATATACTACGTTTATATATATATATATATATATAATATATATATATTAGTATATAACTGTTCCCAATTGACAGGGCAGAGCCCTGCTTATAAATAAGCAATTAAACAATTCTTTAGTGATTTTTGACAATTCTTCAACGCAAAATTTTTCCAGTTCATTGAAATTCCAAGAACTTCCCTTGTGCACAGCTTTCTTCAACTTATACCAAAGATTTTCAATCGGATTTCGATCAAGACTTTGACTAGGCCATTCCAGGACCTTGATTTTATTCTTCTTTAACCATTCTGAAGTAGATTTTGGTGTGTGCTTTGGATCGTTGTACTGTTGGAAAGTTCAGTTGCGCTTTAAACCAAGTTTTGTAGCCAAGGGTTTCAAATGATTGGCCAATATCTTTTGTTGTGCTAAGGAACAAAATTGGAACTAAATTTCCTGTGCCATTAGAAGAGAAACAGCCCCATAGAAGGATATTACCATCTCCATGCTTGACAGTAGGTATGGTGTTTTTTTATTTGTATGCCTCACCAGACTTTCTCCAAATGCAACGACTATCAGCGTGACTAAATAGCTCTATTTTTGTTTCATCACTCCACAAAACCTTTGACCAGAACTCATATCCATCATTCAAATGCTGTTTGGCAAACTTTAAGCGATTGTTCTTGTGATGTTTACCTAAGAGTGTTTTTTTCCTTGGCCTGCGACCATTGAGACTGTCACCATGCAATACTCGACCTACGGTTGAAATGGAAACCCCAGTCCCGCTTTCAGCCAATTCACTTTGAATATCTTTGGCAGTCAATCTCAGATTATTATTAACTTTTCTCACAATTCTTCTACTTGTTCTTGGTGAAACAACCTTTTTCCAGACCAAGGAAGCGTTGTGACAGTACCATGACTCTTGATAATAGAAACAATAGTTGAAATTGGGATAATCACATGCTTGGAAATCTTCTTATATCCTTCTCCACCTTTATGACAATAAATAATTTTCTGCCTAAAGTCTTCAGATAGCTCTTTATTTTTTCCCATATTGACTTATTGGTAATAATAGAAGTCATCCTATGGCTAATCCTTGAATACTAATATTGTATACTATAAGAGTTCACCAACAATCCAGCATTTTCTAGACTTTTCTAGAATTAGGTTCTGCATTATCATATTGACATTTCTAGCACCTTGTAGACAATAGTATAATAGCATCAAAGAGCATGAATACCTTTGAATTAGCATTTTTTGAGTTTGGTAAAGAAACCCCGTACTTTTTATGCTGGGGTTTATAGATATAAACACGATGTTATAAAGTAATATTTCAATCCTGTGTCTAAGGAGTAAACGATCCTCGCACTCACGGAGTTCGTTGCCCCTTTTAAAGTAGACCCAGGACACAGAAACGGAATTGCTTTAGCGCTGACGCGCACTTTTAATAAACATAAAACAAAACAGAAATAAACACCTAACTCCGTTTTGGAGCTCTGACTATACACCAACAGGTCCCTGACTAACACGCAGGACGGCTAAGCCGTTTACCTGACAAACACCAAAACACAAACGGGCTTCTCTCAGCACTCTCTTCAATACGACTGGACACACACGCAGTCGGGCTCTTCACTCAGCACTTCACCTTCAATACGACTGGACACACACGCAGTCGGGCTCTTCACTCTGCCGCCCCGATCAGTCTGGCTGCCTCCCCAAATACCCTGCACCTGTCTCTAATTTATAATTACGATCAGGTGCCGAGGATTAACTAAATCATTAAAACAATTACAATTAAACCCCATAACACCCAAATGTGCATTCTCACAAGGTTTTTAGCAGGGAAGGATTTTAACCCCCTCCCTGGTACCTTACAATATATATATATATATATATATATATATATAGCGTAATTGAAGGTAAAGATAAATCTAACTCTGGGGGAATTCATCCTTGCCTTTTCTATATACAGAGATATGCTATGTTCAGTATATCCAAACCACAGTCAAGAACTGGACTCTTATGAATTCTATATAGTGGAGCTATCTGTCAGATATGGAGGGACTGTATTGTTTGCTATTTTGGCAGCAGATAATCATATCATTGACTGGGCACAACCTGATCTAGACCTATTCAACAGGATTTTCAGCAGTCCCAGTGCCAACGTATGCAGCCACTCAACCTCTTCCCTAAAGCTACTCTAGCATCAACTTCCAGATCAGCAGTCTGCATCACTCCTCCCTGTTTCTCTAACAGAATCTCGATCCCTAACTCCATCCATTCTTCAGCCCCACTTGAGAAATCTACAGGGAAAACAAATTTGGGAGGATGAGAAGGCGTAGGAGGAAGGCAAATCTGTAATAATTTCAACACCAGTATATGCTCTTTCAGACAGTGCATAAACATCCATATGTGCAGTTTCTGCAGGGACGCCCATTCTAAAGAAATCAGCCCAGTGACTCCAAAGTGATTCCCTTCCCCATCTGAGATATCTTCTGCACAACAGTCTATTGCTAGTATGTCCGGAGTAGTGACGACCCTTCCACCAGTACCAACAAAGGTTTTCCCCCTAAAAATAACTTCTTTTTTCCCTTTCCTCTGAGTGGAGGGTCTTCACAAAGTTAGTAGGGAGTCAGTTACTAACCTTCTTAGTTGTGTTAAATGTTTTCTTTATTTTTTTTGTTTTTATATACATTGGCAGTTCTTTTGTTTGTCTGCACTTGTAGGAAGTGGGGAGCCAGGGTCAATCCTTTTGGGGGGTTAGTGAGTCACACTTCCCCGACCTTGTGCAAACTT
The DNA here is from genome assembly GCF_017654505.1 of Polyodon spathula. Lineage (NCBI taxonomy): Eukaryota > Metazoa > Chordata > Actinopteri > Acipenseriformes > Polyodontidae > Polyodon > Polyodon spathula. The sequence goes on from NC_054538.1 coordinate 42,279,855, forward strand.
TCTTTACCTAATGAGGGAGGTTCTCTCAGTATGTCAGGGGGCACCCCCGGCCAAACCCAACCTTCAGCATCTTATGCGCTATTGCTTCCCTCATTAAGCCGAGGGTGTAAGCTTATTCTAGCTAACCTCACAGAAGGAGTTCTCCCTTTGTAACTCAAAATTAGCAGCATCATGACGCAGCCCTCCCATAGCTAACTAGAATAAGCTCTACCTTTGTAACTTGAGGCAATCTGGTCGGTGGTTGGGAGGCTCGCCAAGAAGTAAAGCGACATCTTACAGGTAGCTAGGTGGCCTCATTCCCGCCACATAAAGTACTTAGAAAAGCATCTCTCAATTTGGGCATTCGACTTGCAAGATCTTCACATCTCCTGTGCACTGTTCACGTATCGTAGGCATAAGCTTAATTTGTGAAACATCCACTGTATCATCAGCAACAACAGAAAAAAAATGCTTCTTTCACACCAGCAACAATTGCTGCAAATCACTGTGGGCCATCCTGTGGAAAATTTAATATGACAACCATTTAAATTTATTTTCCCTTTGAAGACGCTGCTTCAATGTAATGTTATCCTGACTCGAGATTTAGTAGTTGAATTAAATTTGAATTCAAGTCACTATAGCAATGACCCAAGCTAGACAGGCAGTGTTTGTAAAAATAGCAAAAAAAAAAACATCCTGGGCTTGTGTCATCTGTTTTATGTTGTAGTCGCAAATTTGAAAGCTAACATTAACATCGCTTTCCAATTGCTTCATTTTTAATGTTGCTTCCCTATGACACATGGTTTTTTTATAATTTAGAAATCACTCAGTTGTATTTCTCGAGTCATCTAAACCTATCGAGATGAAGGCATGTTCTTTCTTCATTGTAAATATCAACATATTCTTCTTGCACAAAGAACAGAATTTACAAATAACTTTATTTTTTCTTTTATCAAAGACAAGCCAATTGTATTTTTTTAATCCATTCCTCTCCAAAATGTATTTTTCCAGCATTTAAAAAACATAAGAAATGTAATGGTGTGCTTCTGAGGTAGCAGCAGCATTTTCAGTAATCCTCCAACATTTCAGAAACATAAGCGCTGCTGCATGGAAGAGACTGACCTGGTTCGTTTGAGTCATTAGCCTTTTACCGAGATTCACAAGTTGTCCACTTACCCATATCTTCTGGATAACATTTAAATTAAAATAAAAGCAAGCTAAATAACTTAATTAAAGAAACTTTACCCTAACTTTGAAAAAAATTGATCGCCAAAGCTATTGCTCTACACTGAATAATATTTTTCATTTGAAATAATCACATGATCATGCTACCCACGCTGTTGCATGCTTTCGTATTGCAGTGTTTATACAAATATTAGTACAATAGCATGTACTCCATGTGCATAGGCTTTATTTTGGGGAGTACCTCCTCAAAATAAATATTGGAGGGTCTAATGCCCCTTTGCATCCCCTAACTTGGTACTTATGCACGCCGCACAGGTGCGCAGATTAAATAACATAGGTGTTGCCACTAGGGTATCAGCAATGGTAGTCCTAGTGTCAGATTTAGTAAAGAAAACAAACAAAACAAAGCTAAAAATAAAAGCTTGCCCAAAAATGGGATTCACGAGCACCATCTTGGAGTGGAATGGTTTTGTGTAGTCATTCTCTTCATAGAGCAGATGCTTTCCTTCTTGATGTCAACAAGCACAAGCTTTCACTCAGCGCCCGTCTGTGTAGCAATGGCCATGCAGTAGCCTCAAGCTGTGGTGCAGGGACTTTTTCAGCTCTGCGCAGCCTCCCCAGGCAATCCGCCCAGCCACAGCTTAGTGCCGGGTGAGCCTAACTGTTCAATTGTTTGCTCAGCAGTGTGTTTCCTGTTCCGTGTCCCAGCTGCACACACTAGTGACAGGGATCTTCCTGTCACAATACCATAATACTGCTGGAGTTAGAGATAACATGACACTTCCAAGGCATCAATTACTTCTTGAGAATAAATTGACAATAAAAACATAACTTAGAGAAACAACACACTTTTAAAGCTGAAATAGACCTGATCTTTCTACTTTCTTTTAGCTTGGTCCTTTATAACACTAGAGTGAACCTTCCCACACAGAAATACTGTATGAGAGGTTTGTCAGGTGTGCTACAGTATGTGAACTGCTACAGGAAAATGCAACCAGCCTGACTGAATCTAGGTCACTGAGTTTCTGCCTGAATGTTGCGGTGCTCTTGTGACAATAGTCAACAGCAAACATGGGCTGGGATTTTCATGTACCACCTACATTTACACTTTAAACAGTGCATTCTAATGATGATTTTTGAAAACCAAAAAAAAAAAAACATGTAGCAAACTTATGAACAAAATAAATATTAGAATCCACCAATACCATAAATTAAACATCCAATTAACATGAATATCCCCAACATGGATATAACCAATATACATACTGGTGTCAGACAATGGAAATCAGATTATTGTTAATCTATATCCACAGCATGTACATTACAATCATAAAGACCTAGATGGGTCAGCAACCTCAGCCATGTGGTTTGTGTAACATTAGATACTGCATCTAAGTCTACATAGTGTGAAATACATATTGTAGATATGGGATTCTCAATGACAATGAAGTGTTCAAGTCTTTAATATAGGCCATTGGTGGTGCAAGCTCGTTAGAGGTCTGTTCCTCATGGATGTTGACACGATATTCTGTAACCAGTCCTCTTGTGGCATTGTCACTAGGTTTGACACAGGTTCTATTGCGAGATAATGAATTAATACTGTATATGGTTGGTCACCGCATGCACACTGGAACTACAAAAAAAGAAAAACATTACTACTGAAACACATCAATTTTCAATGGTATTTATTTAAATGAACTAGGCCACATAACTAGGAGTAACTGTTGACCTTCAACCATGTAAAACAAATGTTTCACTTGCTTGGAAACAATACCAATGCAACAGAACAATATTACCAGGGAGTATTAAACATTACCTGTCACATTCACAACATATGACAATGGTAGTGTGTTTTTTGACTGACCAGCTTTTAATTGGAAATGGCTTTGTGAAATCGCTACATAAAAAATAGGCTAATTATTAATTGTGAACACTAGCTTATATATAGAGAATACCATAACAAAACTGAAAAGCTAAGCAAAGCACACACACACACACACACACACACACACACACACACACATATATATATATATATATATATATATATATATATATATATATATATATATATATATATATATATATATATATATATAGACAAACATTTATTTTAGTCTTTGTGTCAAATTGTGAAAATGTGGATGTCAGAAACATTTAAACTTCTTTTCAACTGTCTTAGGATTCCCTTATTATTGTTCAATACTGTACTCTAGTGCAAAATAAGGCAAATGTCACTCCTGCAGCTTACCGAAAACAGCATGCAAATGTGATGTTTGCATTTCTAAAAAGCTGTCATACAACGTCTATAACATGAGGCTGTTCATTTCATATTGCTTAATAAGCCTCTATCGGAAATCAATTCACCAGATAGAAGGAATTTTAAGTTCATGACTTTCATATTATATAGACAAAACTAATACATTTATAAGAGTGAATGTATTGATTTCCCCCATGCCATAAACCTCCACTTTACCATATTAAATGTAATTTGAGGTTATAACACACTAGTTTAAACACTGTTCAAATTGTGATTTTCTTTAATAAGGACTAGCATAAATTCTGAATTTAAATAGGGCTATTGCACAGCAGAACATCTAAGTGCACCGTTATCTCGTTACAATTCAATTATATAAGAATAAGTTTGATATATACCATGTTTTACATATACAGTAGATAGAGGGGGGCTAGAAGTGTGAACAAGAAAGTTATTTTTTATTTTTAGGATATCTTTGAAAAAACGCAACATAGCTGAAATGTCAACTCTTTACCTATATTATTTTATAGATTAACCTTGTGCATTTGGAAGACAAAATATTCTTTTTTTTTTTTCAAAATTGTCATTAGCATGATTACCAAATAGAATTCTAAAAAGAAAAAAAAATGAAACTTAAAAATACTTGCTGTACAACCCCCTAAATTAAATATTTTTATTTTCTATTTGTTGACTTACTGGGAACAATTATTGTTTCTGGAAAAAAGCTTGAGAATCTAGCATTTATGTTTTATTCACTCAATAATGTAGCTTCATATTGGTATGATGACTTTATACAATCTATTCCTCAGATATTCTTGGGAACTTATATTCTTGGTTGATATGAAGTAACAAAATAGCTTTGTCTACTGCAATTATCCACAGTGGGCCAGTTTGCATGCAGGGCTATTTGCATGGGAAGTGGCGATGCATGTGCATGTTTGGGAGAATTACTCATGAAAATCAAGTTTGGGACCGGAAAAACGGTCAAAGAGAGGGATAGTGTAAATCTCATTTGCTTGTGTAATTGATAAAAAACATGGGAAAACAACACCCATTTTCACATGGAAACCTGCATTTTACATGAAACTGTAAATACACTTGTTTCACATCTCTATAAATATTGAAAGGGAACAGGTCAGTTGTTACTGTGGGTTCCAAAACAGCAAAAATGGGCTGATGGGCAGTTTAGCAGTGGTGTAGTTCACCTTAATGATAATGTGGGCAGCTTTTTTTTCATTATTGTTTGTTGCTGTGTGCCTGTCATGCTGTATATTTGGGTTTATAGTTCTGTATAACACCTACAAATGTACCATGAACTGTGTTCTGCACTTGTTATAATATTAAATCAACTGTTTTAGAATACATTTGCTGTAAAAACTATGCTAAAGTTAAACATGAATAGCAAATGAGCTTCTTAAATGGTGAATTATCTTGACTTTGATCCCAACTATGTTTGAAGACAACACATGTCCGCCCTCCTATCATGTTCGCTGGAGTGAGGGGGAAACCCAAGCGCTGATAAATATAGTTGGTGAACTGCATATTTTGAGGCAGCATGATCCCCCAAAATGGTGCAACAAACCAATGTATCAACAAGTTGTTGAGGCACTCTCAGAATAGGGAATACACCGCACAGTCCCACAAGCTAGGGACAAATTTAAAAAAAAACTTAAGCAGCCCTACCTGCAGGAACGAGCAAGGAGATACCATTCGAGAGAAGCAGGGCAGTCCCGGTTTCGGTTCTGGGAAGACATGGACTCAAAGTAATTGTGATACTTTGCATTTTATTATAGATTTTTCATTTCTATTATTTTAGTATTGAGCCCTCCACCAGTGCTACCACTTCAGCAGCCACAACCTCCTCAAGTAGAGCAACACAACCGCAAGCTGAACAGGTGAGTGAACACTCGTATTCAGATGCCACAGATGTGCAGCAGCCAGAGTAGGCAACTGAGGATGAGGAATCAGTGGATGAGAGACACATTCACAATCTGATGTGGCAGATGGAGGCAGTGAGGCTCTATCTTTATTTGTAATTATTTATTTTGTCTCTTTGGTTTAACTAAACTGTATACAGGCATGTCAAATGATATATATATATATTAACCCTTTGCAGTCCATTTATTCAGCGCTTGTCAGGCGCGTCGGGTCCAATTTATTTTACATGCGCTGTTTAAAATGTTTTTTTCAGAGAAAAACAAGTTTACAAGGCATTGAATCGCAAAAGGACACTCAGTACTGCATCTACAGTCAAGCCCCACCCCTTGTTCAGTGTATTTTTCAACTACAACTTTACAGACGTGCATAGTGATAAATCCTCTTGTGATCACTCATTTTATCACCAAACTCCTCAATAATATGATCCAAGTCATTATTTTATGTAAAAAAGCTTTGAGGGCTGGATGCAGGAGCAGCTACCTCCTTTGTTATGTCTGTGTTATCTCTGTAGTGGATGGGGCTATGAGATACGCCCCTTTTCTTCAGCCATTGAAAGGATTTCTCTGCTTTTTCCGGAAAAAAAACGACTAGAGACCTGTGCTTTACGTCTTTTTAATGATGTCGGACAGGTCTGTGACATCTAACACATCTATGGTTGACGTTGGCCCTGACCTGGTTGTTGCCTCTACTGGCAGAAGAAGTGCTTTGATGGGAATGTGGGTAGCATCAATTTGGGGCAACCTGAAATTTTCAGTGACATGCACAGCAATGCTTTTTGCTTCAGTTACATCTGGCATACATGTTGCAGTGCCTCTGAACAAGGTGTGAAGGAGACGCTCGCAACATCAGCTCTCACAGGCTCTTCTCCCTTCAAAACATGACCCAACACACAGTAATTGAAAGAAAAGCACTCACGCATACTTTAATTTTTACAAAATAAAACCAATCAAAACAAAACCCTAACTCAGTTTTTGGAGTGCTGACTACACATGTCAGGAACCTAATTATTTTAAGCCAGACAGCTAAGCTGTTTGCTAGCTGCAAAATACACATTTTTACTAAACAAAAAGGAACACACAGTTACCTCTTTTTGGTACAATTTAGCACCTCTTTAATTGGGATCCTTCACACAGCAGCAGCCCTGAAGGGACTGGCTGCTTTCTTTAAATACCCTGCACCTGGCTATAATTTACAATAATAGCCAGTTGCAGGTGATAATTAACTAATACAATTATTAAACAATTACATATTTGGCAGGAAGGATGTTAACCCCCTCCCTGCTGTGTTACACATCCTCCCACTCAAGTGTGCAACACTGGTCCCCCCCAAAACATAACCACCCACCCTCAAGTCCATATAGTCCGATCATCTCCTGATCCTTCAGGTGGGCTTGAGGATGGGTCGATTCCTCCGGCAGGGACTGGGCAGAACAGGGACTGCGACCAGGCAATGAGGGACCCATACAGGGTGACTGGGGTGAGAGCTGTGCAGACTGGTGAGCTGTAGGAAGCAGCATTAGGCAGAGGCTTGAGGCTTGGCCATGGTGTAGCGATGTCTGAGCTGCCAGGGGGAGTACAGCAACAGGCACGGGGAGCCCAAGTGACATCTGCCGATTGCGCAGGGGCTTCAAGGTGAGCGGAGCAGGGGACCAGTTGAGAGACTGTGACTGGTGGCGCTCTAGTCTGATCTTCGGGCCCAATGTCTGGAGGTCCGGGAACTTTGACAGGTGTCCAGGAGCACAGATTGCTGGACTGCACTGTTTTGCGGCTGACTTGTTCTCAGGGTGGAGGTTGAGGCTGTGGCGGCAGTACAGATCTCACCTCCTCCCCCTTGTGTGGAGCCTGTGGTTCCGGAGATGGCACTGGCTCCATTTCCTCTGGTTCTGGGAAGGACTCCTCCTCTAGCTCTGGGCACAGCACCAGCTCTTCTGGTGCAGGAGACGGTGGGGCTTCTTTTATCGACTCGTCCAACCTCTGGAGCAGCCGCTCCAGCTCATTCGGCTCTTTTTCCAGCAGCCCCCTCCTTTTCTTGTTCTGCTCTATTTGAGCAGGGGTGTTTTTATTTATTTGTTCAATTAAGTCTTTCAAATCTGTTTTCCAGCTTACATTACCTCGTGTACCAGTTCTCTGTGTGCATGGAAACAACATTTACACAAGCCCTCTGCGAAGACAGCAGAAAAACTTTACATACAGCTAATTTACATATCAACCCCCACCTTTCCCCTTCATTTGCATAACGTAAGGTGAAAAGGTTTTCTCAAGTAAAATAAACTGAGCAAATGGAAACCCGAAAAAGCATTTTGCACGAGACATTTTACTCAAGCAAATAACTTGAGCTAAAAGAAAACATGCATGGAAATTCCACCATTGTAATAGCATTTACTGATGAAAGATGCAGAAACACTGTTTTAGGTAAGCAATGGTACTTTATTTGCCTCATAATCGATACTAGGTACTAGAGAAAGCAGTATGGAAAATATTTGTCTGTCTGATTTGGCCGCCCCCTACTCGATACCCCAAATACTCTGACTCACTCTTCCCAATGGCACACTTCTTTGGGTTAGCAGTGAGCCCCGCCTCCCGCAAGGATTGTAGCACCGCCGCCACCTTACACAGATGACTCGGCCAATCCTCACTGTGGATAACCACGTAATCTATGTAAGCAGTGGCGTATTGCTGATGGGGCTGCAAGATGCGATCCATCATCCTCTGGAAAGTGGTGGGGGCTCCGTGCAACCCAAAGGGCATGGTCTTGAATTGGTACAACCCAAAGGGAGTCGAAAACGTCATCCTCTCTCTAGATTCCGGGGTCAGGGGTATCTGCCAGTACCCCTTCGTTAAATCCAGTGTCATCATAAAATGAGCTGTGCCTAGACGCTCCAGCAACTCATCTACTCGGGGCATCGGATAAGCGTCAAATTTCGATTTCTCATTGATTCGTCTGAAATCAATGCAAAATCGAGTTGACCCGTCTGGCTTATCGACTAAAACAATCGGACTGTTCCAGTCACTTTGGGACTCTTCTATTACTCCCAGTCTCAGCATTTCATCAATTTCCGCTTTTACGCTCAGGTATACGGTACAGCCTCTGGAAAACTAGCACCCCCGGCTCAATATCAATGTGATGATGGGCTACTCGAGTCTGCCCTGGGACGGGAGAGAACACGTCAGAAAACTCCGCCTGACATTTCTGTGTTGGTGTCAGATTCTCAGGAATCTGTACCGATCCTTTTCTTGCCAACACAGAAAGATCAGGTCCCAGGTCCATGACGTCATCTGCATACGCCACTAACAACGCCTCGGGTTGTAACCAAGGCTTTAAGAGATTGATATGGTAAATGTGTTTCTCTGTCCGTTGCTCCGGCTGGCAGATCTCATAGTCCACCTTCCCAACCTGGCGTGTAACCTCAAAGGGTCCTTGCCACTTAGCCAAGAGTTTCGACTCAGAACTGGGTAATAACAGAAGTACCTTATCCCCCAGCTGAAATGTGTGCAACCGGGCTCCTTGGTTATATTGTGTCTCCTGTCTGTGCTGCGCCTGCTGCAAATTGTCATGCGCCCATTTCCCCACAGACTCAAGACGTTTGCGCAGGTCCAACACATACTGGACGGTATTGGTCGAATTGTCCTGCTGTTCCTCCCACATCTCTCTGACCAGATCGAGCACACCCTGGGGTCTCCGCCCATACAATAGCTCGAATGGTGAAAACCCTGTAGAAGCCTGGGGAACCTCTCTGATCGCAAAGAGAAGGGGAGGAATCAGCTGGTCCCAGTAACGCACATCACTACGTATAAACCTGCGCAACATATTCTTAAGGGTCTTATTAAAGCGTTCCACCAAACCGTCGGTCTGAGGATGAAACACAGAGGTCCTAATGGTCTTAATTCCCAAAAGCTTACATTTTCAGTGGATTAGCCAGGACATAAAATTGGTGCCTTGATCGGTTAGTATCTCCTTGGGAATCCCCACCCGGGAGAAAAGCTTCACAAGCTCGTTGGCAACAGACTTAGCGGACATAGATCGGAAGGGAATTGCCTCTGGATAACACGTAGAGTAATCCAGAATGACAAGTAGGTGGGTGTATCCTGCCTCACTCCTTTCTAGTGGCCCAACTATGTGCATCTCAATACGCTCAAACGGAGTTTCCACTAGGGGCAAAGGCACCAGTGGGGCTTGTGGAACAGCTCTAGGGCTGGCCTTCTGACACTCCCCACAACGCTCACAAAACCGCTTAACATCGCCATCCAGCCCCAGCCAGAAGAATCGTGACACAAGCCTTGCTTTAGTTTTATCCCTTCCCAAATGACCAGACAGGGGAATAGCGTGAGCCAGCTGCAACAAATCCTCCTTAAAGGGCTGAGGAATGAACTGATGACGCACTTCACCGGTCTGGGGTAATTTATCAACACGGTACAGTAGGTCTCGATCAATTTCAAAGTGGGGGTACGTGGCGGCGCGTCTGGGCTCGACCACCCGACCATTAACCACCGCTGCTTGGTCAAAGAGCCTGCCCAGCACGTCGTCACGCCCTTGCTCGAGTCGGAAGTCACGGGAGCGAGCTAAGAAATCAGCTCCCATGGCTTCCAACTCGGGGTCAGGTCGCTCCCGAGCAGAGACAGCCGAGCCAGACTCCTGCGCTGGCTCCGCGACCTCCCCCCCCTCTTCACCAACCACCCCCACCTGAAACTTCTCCGACTCCCTCCATTGCCAGCCCTCATTCTTAGCGATCCGGCTCTCCCGTTTAGTTTTACGGGGTTTAAATCTATGGCAAAACCATTTTGGATCGCTAAAGGGAAAAATATCTCCAATTACTTCTTCTTTCTTAGCCAATAAAGAAGACGGGGCTGTCAGAGCAGCCAACCAATCTTGAAACTGCTCACAGTCCCGTCCCAGAACTACTGGTACCGGCAATCGAGGACATAATCCTACCTGCACCTGCGTCACCTGCTGGCCAAAAGTCATACACACATTGCTCTTGGGATAGGAGCGGACATCCCCATGAATACATTTAATATGCACCCGTCCCAATATACGTTTTTCCCCGGTGAGATTAGGCTCTCCTGTACTAGAGACTGACCACACCCTGAATCCAGGAGATCCTGGGTTTTTGTACCATCCACTGTCACAGGAATAACAAAACCTGTGTGCTGAAGTGACTGAGGTAATTGAACGTGCCTACCCGGTCGGCTGAGGTCACACTCCATCACGGGGCAATCCCGGGCGAGGTGGCGCACCTCCCTGTACGTCCAACACCTCAGTGGGCTGGTTTCTCTCCCCGAAGTTTTGGCAAAAGGGGGAAACACTGGAGCCAAAAAAAGGGGCTTGCTGATAAGGCGTCCGCGCGAGACCCCAGTCCTACACTGCAGCAGCCTGTGGGTATCCCCACTCTGCCCCAGGTCCCGGGCTGGGAGCTCCTGCCGACACCCCCCAACCAAAGCCTGAACTACCCCATCCCCCGAGTCCCCTCGCCCTCTCCGGGGCCAGTTGAGGGGTCGATCCAGTGGCCGCGCTCCTCCCAGATGGTCTCGCTGGCGTTGGCTCCGCCGCCTGGTACTGTTCCGCCAGTTCAACCACCCGATCCAGAGTATCTGGTGCCTGTCGCTGTACCCATAGCCGAGGTCCCGGGGCCAGACACTCCAGAAACCGCTCCACCACGACCAGCTCCACCAACCTGGCTTTGGTGACCGCGTCCGGGTTCAGCCAGCCCATGGCGTAATCTTTTAGCTGGTGGGCAATAGCTCGGGGGGTGCTCCCCCGCCGCAAATTGCTCCTCCCGGAATTTCTTCCGGTAGCCCTCTGGGTTGGCTCCCACATGACTCAGGATGGCTGCCTTCAGCAGGGGTTAATCCAGCATGTGCTCCGAGGACAGCATCCTCGCAGCTGCTTGAGCCTCCCCGGTGAGCTGGGGCAACAAACAGCTAGCCCACTGGGCTTGGGGCCACCCAGCCGAGATTGCCATGGCCTCAAACACATCCAAGTAGGCGTCAAGTCGATCCTCGGCCGTCATTTTGGTGGGTCTTTGTAGGGAGTGGTCTGGAGCTGCAGTTCTAGCCGCCCCCTGCACTGCCGCGGTGAGCGTCTGTTGCAGGAGGTCCATCATCGCGGCAAACTGGGTAGCATCCATTGCCAGTCTGCTCCTTCTGTAAATGCACTGCTTGGGGCAGTGCCAGTGAATCCCACTTCTGACACCACGTGTGGAAGGGTGGTGGGTAATTCACTGACACAGGAGACAGACAGGTGAATTTTGCAACACCGCACAGGTGCCCAGTTTTATTTCAGGGTGCTGTTTTTTTCTTTAGTCCCGCAGATGGCGCTGTGGGTCTGTGGTCTGATTTACCAATGATGGTAAACAGAACCACGGGCATACCAAGCGATGGTACACAATACCGACGCCCTTGCAGGTGCTTCGAAACAATAATTCAAAACAGAAGGCACAAAGAAACAGGGAAAATAAAACAGTAACAAAAACTACAAAGAAAAGGTGCTGCACTTTGCAGCGATATCCCGGTCGCCGCTGACCGTGCGACCCGGATCACCGTCCTACACTGCCGGCTCACTAGCCTGCTCTGATGTACTAATCAGGGGTCTGCCCAAGGGTTCCCCACCCTCAATGTCTCGCTCTGACCCTCTGTTTTTTTCTCTCCCACTGGTTCTCAGTCATTGACTAGCGCTTCCGCACTCTCGGCGCGTTTAACAGGGCAGATCTGAGGAAACAACAGAGCGTTAATTTACAGGGATAACAATCTCCCAAGATGCGCCTCTCAGCCATTCAGAGAGGGGGAAAGTCCACACACCCACTTTCCCACCTCCCTGTGTCACTGCCATGACTCACAGGAGGTTCTTGGACAACTGCCGCCCTCTTCCTGCAGCCCGTGAACATGCCAGCAGAGTCAGCACAGATCTCTCTCTGTTACAGAGAGGTATTTACTTTTTTTTTTTAACAATTGATGTAAGAAAGTTTCAGACATTTGGTACTGGTACAGATGGTAATTCTAAGTGATTTAGTTTTGCCTCTGCAACATGGTGAAAACAACAAAACTCTTGGAGCTGTGCAGAGACTACGGTAGTTTTAAACAAGTTTTTCTAACTTGTACGAGGAACTACCATTCCTCTCAATACAACCCTGTGACAGGACAACGTGTGGTGACGTCAGGACAGAATGCAGGAACCAAAAACACACAGGCATGTACTGCAGGGTAAAAGGCGCAGCATGCCATTTATTTTCAAACAACAAGATAAAAAAACATTGGAATAAAAAAAACACTTGCTCACAGAGCACAAAAGAAAAGGCGTAAGCAAAACAAATCCCGAACACTAAACAATACCTCGGTCAAGCTGGGCAATCACCTTCACTGATCCTAGTATCTATTTTAGTTTAGTTTAGTTTCTCTACTCTCGCTCTCCCGTACTCTCCTCTGTATACACCTACCTGGAACATGGAGAGCTGCAGGCTTTTTAAAGCAGGTAACCATCTCCCAATTAGCAACAATTACATAACTAATTCAACTCGGGAGATGGTCATCTTCTACACAAGGTTTTTAATTACTGGCAGAGGATGAGCTGCCAACCTTGCCTTTGCCAAAACACATTTAAATAAATAAAACCAAAACACACAGTGCTTCGCCGTCATATCTAAATACAATAAACCATAAAACAAACAAATACAAAACAATAAATTGCACAGGAGTGGAGGGAGAGACCACGTTCCAAAAATAAACCAATAAATAAATCGCCCTGTTACAACCCCATATAGAACAAATACATACAGTATAGATTTTTCCACATTTTATTGTGTTACAACATGGAATTAAAATGGATTTAATTAGGAGTTTTTGCCACTGATCAACACAAAAAAGTCCATAATATCAAAGTGAAAAATAAAATCTACAAATTGTTCTAAATTAATTACAAATACAAAACAGAAAATAATTGATTGCCTAAGTATTCATCCCCTTGAGTCAATATTTGGTAGAGGCACCTTTGGCAGCAATTACAGCCATAAGTCTATTTGGCACACTGAAATTTTTGCCCATTCTTCTTTGCAAAATTGTTCAAGCTCTGTCAAGTTGGATGGGGACCTTTGGTGAACAGCAATTTTCAACTTTTTCCCCACATAGTCTCAATTGGATTGATGTACGGTCTTTGACTGGGCCACTCCAGGACATTGACCTTTTTGTTTTGCTTTGTGTGGGTTTGGCTGTATGTTTGGGGTCATTGTCCTGCTGGAAGACGAATCTTCTCCCAAGTGCCAGGTCTCTTGCAGACTTCAACATGTTTTCCTCCATGATTTCTCTGTACTTTGCTACATCCATTTTGACCTCTATCTTCACTAGTTTTCCAGGCCCTGACACAGAGAAGCATCCTCATAGCATGATGCTGCCTCCACCATGCTTCATGGTAGGGATGGTGTTCTCAGGAGCGCTTGGCGTTGGAACAAAAAAGCTGTAATTTGGTCTCATCAAACCATAGAATCTTCTTCCACTTGGTCTCAGAGTCTCTGTGGCAAAGTGCCTGCCCCTGTGTGTATTTTGTGTTGTGTGTTAATGTTGGTCTATAGTCATTGGTTCACAGGATATAAACAGGTCTGTGTAACACAAGTGTTTAAAATGTATATTTGTATTTAGGCACGAGGATTGCACAGCACTTCACATGCAAGTAAAAAGTAGTAATATGTGAGCATAATTGCACTTTATTAATTCACATGCATGTAGTATATCAATATAAAATAAAAGACAGACACACTTGCTGCTGCTGGGATGAGACCCATGTTTTGTTGTACTAATAAAATGGGCATTCTTTTTCTAACAATGCTGTCCGGCAACTACGAACTGGGATAGCCGCTTATCTGGACTGGAGTTACAACATTACAGTGCAGTTGTACCGAGGCTCCATTTGAATGATTGATTAGCTATCGAGTCTAAGGTACAACTGAATAAAAGCAAAATGTTTTCACTCACTCTGGGTTGTGTGTTCAGTGAGTGGAGAAGGGGATTGGAGACGGAAGTAATTGTAATATTAATAATAGTAATAATAAGTAAAATAGAAGCTCACTGTGTTTGTCTATGTAGTCCGTTTTGTTTGTCTCTTTTGTTTTGGCGAATGTGCCGTGTCCTGTGTTTTTGTTTGTTGCAACCTTTTTATTTACTGTTCTGTTAATTCATTAAATGCTGAGCACAAGCAAGCGCTCAGCTTCCCCAAAACTCCACCTCTCTGTTATTTATTTCCTGGTTCCTGTTTCTGGTCTAACGTCCCCAACTTCAGCTGTCATTGTTGCCATATGCACAGTGTCTCCCAGCTCAGCCGTGGAAGACTGTAACTCCTTTAGAGTTGCCATAGGCCTCTTGTTGCCCTCCCTGACGAGTGCCCTTCTCGCCCAGATACTCAGTTTTTGAGGATGATCTGTTCTAGACAGATTCACAGTTGTGCCATATTCTCTCCATTTCTTAATAATGGACTTTACTGTGCTCTGGGGGATACTCAATGACTTGGAAATGTTCTTATATCCTACCCTTGATTGTGCTTTTGAAGAACCTTATTCTGGATTTGCTTTGAATGTTCCTTCAACTTCATGATGTAATTTTTGTTAGGAAATGTACTAACCAACTGTGGGACCTCCCAGAGACAGGTATATTTAACCTGAAATGATGTAAAACACCTTAATTGCACACAGGTGAATTCCATTCAACTAATTATGTGACTTCTAAAGACAATTGATTGCACCAGAACCTATTTAGATGTGTTATAGCAAAGGGAGTGAAAACTTATGCAATCAATTATTTTCAGTTTTATATCTGTAATTAATTTAGAAACATTTGTAGATTTTATTTTTCACTTTGACATTATTGACTTTTTTGTGTTGATCAGTGGCAAAAACTCCCAATTAAATCAATTTTGATTCCATGTTGTAACACAATAAAATGTGGAAAAGCCCAAGGGGGTGAATACTTTTGCGAGCCACTGTATATCTGTATTTGTAAAAGAGCACCAGACCCCAATACATATATCTTATACCTTCCTTGCTAAAATTCTTAGCTCTATAAGAGCTTTCTGTAAATTTATATAAATATAACAGGGGAAACTTTCTGATAGACAGTTCAGAAGACTGTAGCTGACACCAAGCAAGTATAGTATGTTTAGGGCTTTCGATTTTAACTGATAAAACCAGATAAAACGTCCCGAAACAAAAAAAATAAATAATGAAATCGGTGGATAGCCAATAAACACCACAAAACACCAGAAAAACTGTGGAAATGGTTAATCAATTCACATTGACTTTATCCTTTTCCCATTAAAAAATAAAACCTACTACAACAATAATAATAAACACATTTCCTAGTGCTGCTGGGCAATGTCCCACCTTCTTGACTTGTATCTATCATTGATTCATTCTGAATACAGGCGATCCTCGACTTAGGACATTTCGATTTACGATGCACGGCACTTAGACTCTTTTGCATTATTACCCTGCTTCAAATTTACAACATCGATGCGGCATAGGGTTTTCATTGTGGAAGACAGCAAAGGAAAGAAGGTACAACTTAAACATGCAAGTACTGTTGAGTTACTACTATACATATTTTGACAGAAAACAAAAAGCTGAAGCATTTTGGAAAATAACTGAAAACACTAATTTCATACAGTATATCAAAAATGAAAGGCCCAAAAAAAAAGATTTATATAAAACTTGAAAATAACTAAAAAATAAGTGCAAAAAAAATACAATTAATAAAAGCTGAAAAACAGAAAGCCTAAGTATATTTTTGTGGAAAACTTGTGTGGTACACTGCAGCTTTAACAAAGGAGCAAACAATTATATTACAATCAGTTCATCAAAAGCTAAAAATAAATAAAATAAACTGAATCATTAGTAAAATAATCAATAAATAAGTATATAGTACTGGCATACTAAATGGATATTGATCCTCAAAAGAGGTTTCTCTTCTGCAGCTTCTCTGTGTAACCTATATGTTAGTATATTCGTGTTGGGGGGAATCAGGAGGTCTCCAAAACAGGCTGATAGAAGTAAAAAAGTAAATGTTGTTCAAAGCAATAACAAGTAAATTGTTCTAAAAGTAAACACTGCTACAAGGTTAATACATTCATAAATGGACCAAATGGATTAGTAATAAAGCTTGAAACAAATATGTTTTATGCATAAACATGCTAACTTAATAAAACAGATTTGTGGAGCAATAGCTGGAACCATTAACCATTTTTCTAAAACCAGGCATTAAAGGCCATAAC
This sequence comes from Polyodon spathula, assembly GCF_017654505.1. Classification (NCBI taxonomy): domain Eukaryota; kingdom Metazoa; phylum Chordata; class Actinopteri; order Acipenseriformes; family Polyodontidae; genus Polyodon; species Polyodon spathula. Next base: position 42,296,458 of record NC_054538.1, read on the forward strand.
ATTTTAAATGTCAAAATGACACGGTTATCTTTGATATAGGACTTATATTGAATGCAGTCTTCGTAAAAGCGGATGTTTGTTGCACATAAGCATATTTGACATGTTATCAGTTGGAAGACACTTAGCATACCAGAGAGCTATTATAATCCCAAAGGAGACTTTTACCTCCTGTGATAAATGCACTGAGACTACCGGTGACACTCATGAAGACAGGCAGGGTGCAACTCCCATTCCCTGACCCTCTAATTCCTGCACTAAGCTGAAAGGGGATTCATAGATTTTAGGTTCAATGATGTAATATCTACAGTGGCATTTTAAGTAAAAGGTGCATAGATTTATTTTCTTAATTTTCTTATTTATTGGGCAGTATAAATACATCTACAACAAAGTATATACTGTAAGTTACTGGCACATAAGTGTGTTTATAATAATTAAATTGGTATGTTTTAGATGCAATAAAAAACAAATACAATAAATAAAATGTGCGTATGGAGGTAAGAATACGGTAATTGGATTGATAATTCTCACTGTACCAGTGAACTCGCTAATAGATAATAAATAATTTATTTGCAACATTTTATTCCATTAATCATTTTACAGTGTTGTTTTTCGTTTTTAGTTAAACTGCTGTAAACTATTAGTTTTTCAAAATGTAAAAAGTGATAACAGAGCATAAAATCAAGTTATACATCACACATCACATATGTATTAAAACTACCGGTATTTTATTTTAGCTTGTCAAGTACCCAAACAAGCTCAAGAACATATCTTCTTTGCTTTACTGAATATTTCTTTCCAAAAGCAGACTACGACAATAGTTCCTGCTGCATTGGCTTTTACAAATTTGTTGTATTAAACAGTGCTGCTTCATAAATTAAAAAGCAAAAGATCCAATAAACTAAACAGTGCACCATTTAATAACCAGTACACATTTTAGTGTTGCATCAGTGCAGTACAATTGCATTCAATTTCCAGCTGTACAAATAATCATTTTGTTTTGTTAATCAGAACCACAACCACACACATACTTTACAAGTGTGCTAGGAGGCTGTGTGGTCCAGTGGTTAAAGAAACAAACTTGTAACCAGGAGGTCCTTGGTTTAAATCCCAGCTCAGTTGTGTCACCCTGAGCAAGTCACACTTGTGCTCTGTCTTTTGAGTGAGACATTGGTGTAAGCAACTCTGCAGCTGATGCATAGTTTACATAAGAACATAAGAAAGTTTACAAATGATTCGGCCCATCTTGCTCGTTTGGTTGTTAGTAGCTTATTGATCCCAGAATCTCATCAAGCAGCTTCTTGAAGGATCCCAGGGTGTCAGCTTCAACAACATTACTGGGGAGTTGATTCCAGACCCTCACAATTCTCTGTGTAAAAAAGTGCCTCCTATTTTCTGTTCTGAATGCCCCTTTGTCTAATCTTCATTTGTGACCCCTGGTCCTTGTTTCTTTTTTCAGGTCAAAAAAGTCCCTTGGGTCGACACTGTCAATACCTTTTAGAATTTTGAATGCTTGAATTAGGTCACCACGTAGTCTTCTTTGTTCAAGACTGAACAGATTCAATTCTTTTAGTCTGTCTGCATTTGACATGCCTTTTAAGCCTGGAATAATTCTGGTCGCTCTTCTTTGCACTCTTTCTAGAGCAGCAATATCTTTTTTATAGCGAGGTGACCAGAACTGCACACAATATTCAAGATGAGGTCTTACTAGTGCATTGTACAGTTTTAACATTACTTCCCTTGATTTAAATTCAACACTTTTCATTATCCCCGTGCTTTACACATTGTTGTGTATTGCCGGGGATTTTTTATTTTTGACGGTCGCCAGACCTGGAAAAGAGCAATAAAGCACTTATTCACTGAATCACTGTTGTCTGTTCATCACTCCTGCACCGCATCACCGCGACATCTGTTCCCCTTACCAACCACTTTGCCACACTCCCATATGATATTTATAATGTACATTTTTATTTCCTGCGTACAGTACCTTACACTGCCATGTGTCTGCCCAGTTCTGAATCTTGTCTAGATCATTTTGAATGACCTTTGCTGCTGCAACAGTGTTTGCCACTCCTCCTACTTTTGTGTCATCTGCAAATTTAACAAGTTTGCTTACTATACCAGAATCTAAATCATTAATGTAGATTAGGAATAGCAGAGGACCTAATACTGATCCCTGTGGTACACCACTGGTTACCACATTCTGAGGTTTTTCCTCTAATCAGTACTTTCTATTTTCTACATGTTAACCACTCCCTAATCCATGTACATGTGTTTCCTTGAATTCCAACTGCGTTCAGTTTGAGAATTAATCCCGCACAAAAGATTAATTCTCAAACTGAACGCAGTTGGGATTCAAGGAAACACATGTACATGGATTAGGGAGTGGTTAACATGTAGAAAACAGAAAGTTTTCTACACACCCTAGTCTCATATCTTGTAAAGTGCTTTGTGATGGTAGTCCACTATGAAAAAGGTGCTATATAAAGATTATTATTACTGTGTTGTCCTGACATGTAGAACAAGTTACAGTATGTATTACTCATTCAAACAAAATGCTTTCTGCATCGGGCCATAAACACTTTACTTTCATTAGCTTGTTTTTCTTTGTCCACTTGTCTTTGTTTTGTCTCCAGTCACATACTGTTTTTTGCAATTAACACGTATTTTGGCAAATTCAACAATACGCAATTTCAAAGCTGTTGAGGAGCACTTTTTTTTTCTTACTGTGCTACTTTAGCCAGTCTCAAAGTAACTTACCTTATTATAGCATTGCAGTTACAATAAAACTGAAGACTTGAAAAGTTTACTACTCTGCTTTCTAACCCATAACTGTTTGGTACAGATTGCAGGGACAGGTTCATTTTGAATGTTGACAAATCAATTGCTCGTGAGGGTGAGAATAAGGAAATTCATAGAGACTGACAGTTATTGTGTTAACACTAAATGAAGCAGTATAGCTGTGACGTTTGAGAGGACGTTAGTCAACAGCCTGAAAGCTTGCGTTTAACATTCAAAATGACTAAAGGTATTGCAAGTAAGAAATTAAAACTTAAGTAGAACAGTGGTTTTGTGTTTCTACCTAGCAACATGACCTGATGCCATAGATCTTTGTGAAGAGGATGGCTCTGCAGGGGTGATGTCAAACCAGAAACACACTCCATAACAAGGACTGGCGGATGAAAACCGAGACACTATGGCAGTCAGTACATTTATTAAATAATCAAACAAAAGATTTGAACAAACAAAAGACACACAAAACAAAGGGCACGTTGGCCAAACAAACAGACGTGGATGAACAGAAAGCAAGTACCGTGCTGGAGATTCCAGCACGAAATAGCAATTGTTATTTAGGTGGCTCCTTCTCTCTCACCCTTTCTCCACTCACGAACACAAAACCCCAGTGAGTGAAAACATGCTGCTTTTATGCAGCTGTACCAAGACTCTATTGCTAATCAATCATTCAATTAGAGTCTGGTACAACTGCACGTGAATTAATGAAGTGCAATTTCCCATGCTCACATATTATTACATTTTACCTTACATGACTAAATACAAATATACATTTTAAACACTTGTGCTCATTTATATCCCGTGTATTTTATACATAAACACCAACATTAAACATCGTGCAACGTTAAATTTTAATAAACATAAATTATTGTTTTCCCTCCCCCACAGGCGTGGTGAACAGACTTTGTTTGGTTGTAGCCCAACAACTGTCAATTTAACACGACATCCTGTATGGGCACCGACATCATAAGGTAACACACGTGACCATGTGATCAACTATAATAATGTGTGGTCGTGTATGCAGCGTGGCCACATAATCAACTAGAGGGACGGTTTTTACGGATCTTTTAACTGCCACAATAAGTTGCTTATTCAAAATGCTTTAAAAATGCATTAATATGTCAGGCTCACAAAAAAAAATAACATATATATAAATATATATATCTATATATATATCTATATATATATATATATATATATAATATATATATATATATATAGTAAGGATTGTAGTCCTTCAGGTTCTTTTGTAGCACTTTAATAACCCAACCACACACAAAACTTCATTTTTCAAAGCGCTTGTGTGATAATGTAATAAACAATAACAAAAACAAATACCTAGCTCTTTTTTGAGCACTAACTAACACAAGCTAGAACCTTCTCTATTCACCGGAGAGGTAAGTTTGTTTACCGGTTTAAAAACAAAACAATTTCTCACAGCACAACTCAAAAAATGCCTCACACTACCTTTCTTTTACATTTACAGCTGTATACACTCCAGCAAAGGCAGGTTTCTACACACACCAGCAGCTCAGAACAGACTGGCTACTCTCTTTAAATACCCTGCACCTGGCTGCAATTTTCAATGACAGCCAGGTGCAGCGGATAATTACTAATAAACAAATTAACACATGTAATTAAACAATAAATTGAATTACAGCTTTTCAGCCAATGTTCTTCTGGGAGATGTAGTCATGTGTTCCCCAGGACTATACTTTCTCTGCTCCTTGTCTATATATCTATATCTATCTATATCTATATATATATATATATATATATATATATATGTGTGTGTGTGTGTGTGTGTGTGTGTGTGTGTGTGTGTGTGTGTGTCATTGATATGATAATTATTAAGCATACATAAAAATCATAAGCATTGGAATTCCTGTCCTTTTACAGTTTGAAAATCTGGCTTTAACCACAGAACATTTACCATAAATTATTTACATACTTAATATAGCTTTTATGAGAAGAACACAACATAAACTAACCCATTTTTACCTAAAATGTAAAGAAACAAACTAAGACCCATTAAAACATTGATTTTAAGAGGATACATGGGTTTATAATATGCAGATAAAGAAATATTTATTGTGTTGAATCTCTTGACATAGCTAAGGCTTCCCTCATAATTAATTTAAATTGTTTTCATTCTTATGGGAAAGCCTCAGTTGGTAAATTGATTTATAAATAGCAATCTGTCACGTCTGGTATAGATTAACAATTTGTGATGTTCACCAGTCATGTTGATGTAAAAAAAAGTTTATTTAGTACATGCAACCTTAACTCAACCCTACTATGCCTCATACTTGACATCAGTAATGACACCAGCAATGACTAATCACATGACAAATGCTCCACCAAGACTTCCTAGAAGGACATTAAAAAAATAATAACTTTTAGAGAGTTTTTGTGATGTCATCAAACTAGGAGACCTTTAGTCCATGTTTTATTTTTTATAATACTTGGATATTCGTATAGAACATAAAACTGTGTGTTTGCTTAGGTCAGAGGTCAAATCTAATCATCTAGAGGAATATGTCTCTTGCTTATGTAATTAAATTTAACATGAATTTTGGCATAACTAATCACATAACAAATGCTCCACCAAGACTGCCCAGATGGACATTACACTGGAAAATAAAATTATCTGTGATGGACGGTAGCTATCATGCTTCTTGGCATTCGTGCCAACATAGACACAATCATAAACAAAACAAGTACACTTTCATTGCGATCACTGTCACTCAGGTCAGTCTTTGCAATATTGTCGATAGATGTGATATAGGTGTTACATAATTATTACTGTTACTTCCAATGCAAAAGTTGGTAAACTTGCCACTAATTAATATGGCACTGCCACATATCTATCCAAGACCATTGGTTTACCAAATGCATTTGAATATGTATCTCACTTTGTAAAAGGAATAATAGTTTTTTCTAGAACAGTGCCGTGGAGAATGAGGACCAAACTGTGCTTCTTTGTGCTGTTATTGTCATATGAGTTCCTAAGAACAGCTGACGCCACAATATTCTGCATAGCAATAAACACACCAATCACATTTGTCATGTGATTAGTCATTGCTGATTACCTCATGCTATGCATAGGCATAATAGGGGTGAGCTAAGGTTGCGTGCAACCTTAACATCCCATTCCCTGACTTTTGTGATTTTTAACTGCAATTTTATCAAAGTTTTTGTTACTGAATTTCCATAGTTTTTTTTTTTTTTTTTTTTGGGGGGGGGGGGGGGGGGCTTGTAGTGCGCATGTGGGGCAAAACAGTCACAAGAGAGTACAACTGTGGAAATGCAGCACTCATTTTTAAAATTACTTTTTTACATCAAAATACACATTTTTAAACCTTCCCACCCACAAAAGGCACTAAAGACTACTTAGATGCATGAACTTCCCAAATGGGAGTAGACTAAAGTCCTGCCATAATATATTAGCGGAGCCATTATCTGTATCTGTATTTGCGCCTATACTATTAGTATTCATATGTATATTCGTTTATGAATTCGGACATGTATTTGTCAAACCGGAAGTAAATGGGTGCAAAACTTCACTTATACTGTGTATACTATATACTGTGCAAAACTTTTGGGGCGCTTCGTTTTCGTTTTTTTTTTTTTCCTGGTGGTGAAGGCGGCAGGGGCTCCTCCCTTTCTTTCTATGAGGGGGCAGTTAACTGGGAAATGCCCCCACTCCCCACAGATGCAGCAATAGCATCTCATGCCCATTCTGTGGAGTAGGGCTTCCCAGCTCACCTCCTCCTGTGGCTGTGGCTCTGGTTCCACCTCCTCTTCCTGAGATGTGGGGTGGTAGTAGTCAATCGACATGTGACCAACCTCGCCAACTTCAAAGCACCACTCCTGCCCCCTCAAGTAAGTTAGGTAGACCTTCACCGGGACAGAGACACGATGGAGCTTGTGACCCGCTCCGCGCTGCTTCTGCCGCTGCTTCTTTCCCATTTTCCAACAATAATTCAAAAAACAAAAGTAAAAAATAAGCCACCTGCAGTATCTTTTCTGGCTTGAGTCCAGGAAGCACTGGTGATCCCACGCTGGACACTATGTGCGACTGGATAGCCGTGTGGTCACATCAGAAAAACAAAGGCAAATACTGCGGTGAAAAAGGTACTCAGGCGCAGTTTATTTTCAAACACAAAAATAAAATAAAAGGTTTCAACAAAAACACTTTGCTCACAGAGCAAAAATAAAAGTTTAAATAAAACAAAATTACAAACACAAAACAAAATAGCCAGTACAGGGCAGGCTGGGCAAATGCTGAAACTGATCCTGTATGAATTTTTTATTTCCTTTCTCCTCTCTCTCTCCCGTACTCTCCTCTGTACTCACACCCCAAACTGAGAGCGCTGCAGGTTTATATTTACTATGGCCTAGGGGTTAACTATCAAGAATATCATTACCCTTCGGCCACAATCTGCACAAGTTTTTTTTTTTTTTACTACTGGCAGAGGACGAGCTGCCAACATCACCGCTGTCAGAACACATTTAAATGAAAGTAACAAAAAAACAAAAACACATGGCTATGCCATCATACATAAATAAATCATCATAATAATAATAATAATAATAATAATAATAATAATAATACAAAACAAATATACTTTATAGGAGCAGGGCTTTGCCCTGCCCCCTTCTCATGTACAGGGCTCCTAGCCCTGTTACACCTTCTATGACTGTTTTTCCTCTAATGGCACATGAAATTTACTTCCAATACACGGTCAAACGGATTCCATAGCCTACCAAAAGATATTGACCAATCATCTGAAACCCTCCGCTACAAAACTTGGTTTAAAGCACAACTGGATGTTCCAACACAACAACAAACCAAAGCACGCATCGTAATCTACTTCAGAATGGTTAAAGAAGAATACAATCAAGGTTCTGGAATGGCCTAATCAAAGTCCCAATCTAAATCCGACTGAAAATCTTTGGTATGAGTTGAAGAAGGTGTGCACAAGAGAAATTTTAATGAACTCGAACAATTTTGTGTTGAAGAAAGGTCAAAAATCACTAAAGAATCATGCCAAATATCCTAATTGTTTAAAAGAGGTTATTAAGAGGTGCCTCAACTATCTATTCATTTAATTTTCATTGTCTGGGTATGAACACTTTTGAATCATCATTTTTTTTTTGTTTTGCAAAAAAATTGCTGAAATAAATAATTGTAGACATCTATTTCTTGTAACTTTCTTTCCTCATCCACAAAAGCAAAACTTTTGCTTTAAAAGATTTTTCCTAAAATTATTTGTTTTCAAGAAATTTTGAGAAATTTCCATTGGGGTATGTAAACTTTTGACTACAACTGTATATAGCTTGAATTTCTCTTTTTTATTTTTTGTTTAGTTCAGGGGTGTTTTTTCATGCTTTATTATTATTATTATTATTATTATTATTATTATTATTATTATTATTATGCAAAATCAGTTATTAAAAATAAACACCACTCAAGTGCATCCATTTTCAGTTTATATAGTACATTTCATGTACGTTTCACTAATACATATACAAAGGTTAACTTACTGTGTTGAAGGGAAGATGTCCACATTTAGGATTCTGGAAATGTAGAACTTTTGATGCATTTTGAATCAGAGAATTGTAACAAGTAAAAGATTTTGTTATACGCCCCATTACCGCCTGTCTTATTTACATTTTATCCTAAGATTAAACATTCATCATGGTGTCCTGATTAAGGTTTGATATTTATGTAGCTATGTAACAGGGGGTCTTAGTACCTACTACTTTTGTTGTGGGTGTCTGCTGAATGATAAGAGAGAGAGACAGAGGGATGCAATTGACAACGGCACTCAGGCGTCCAGGTTTTATTTCAAATAAACAAATCCGTAGTGACAGGTGGCTGCCACTAGGGTACCAGCAATGCTAGCCCTAGTTCAGGAGGACATACACAGACAGAGTGTAATCAAAATAATTCAAAAATGAACAAAACACACTGAAAAAACAGCTAAAAATCAAAGTTTGCCAAACACTGGCTAAGCGCTGCTCCCAATAAAAGGGAGGTCCGGTTCCAGAACCTACTCTGACACACTAAAATAAACTGTTATGGGATCAAAATCCCCTAAATTAATCCCTACACAGTTCATTCACCCTGACTCTCCACACAGTACTGAGGCTGCACGCTTGCTGGAACTAGAACAAAAAAACTGTCTTTCCAGCGCCTTTTTTATACCATGTGGCTGGACTGAATTAGTCAATTAAGCCCCAGCCACATTCCACACATGGATTTGGCAGAGTTGGATTTAACCCCATCCCTGCCAAACTTAAATTCAAAACTTTCCAACTTCATGTACAACTGTAAAAACCTGCCATATCTGGTACACACTTGCATTCAATATTTTTTTAAACTATACATATATGCAACAATACATTATTTACACATGCAGGGCTTTTGCCCAGCAACATACCCTCCAATTCAGAATGGAACCCCTTGGGCCCATTCGACAACTAACCTGCCTCCAGCAATAAACACATGGGTGGGTGGGGCATTGGGGCTCAGTCGGCCTCTATCAAATATGCCGTCTGATGCCAGCTGACCCCAACATTAGCTCCCTGCTATTTACTGGGTTTCTGTACGGTTTAACCCCCACAATGACCTTTGGACTAATATACAGGGGCACCCATTTAACCCCCACAGTGACCCCTGGGCTTCTATAAAGGGGTGCCCATTTGACCCCTGGCCTACCCCTTAACCCCAGTGTCCCCTTGTCCGTTTGTGGGTCCCTGCTGGCAGCAACACTGGACCCACTGGTGGTGAAGAGCAGGCGACCCCCAGGCGATGGTAGCAGCGGACCCTCGGGAGGCCATGCCAGGAGGGGAGCCCACGGCCAATAAGGCGACAACAGGAGCTCCACTTCTGCCCCTGGTGTTGATGCTGGTAGTGAAGGTGGCAGTGGCTCCTCCCCTTCTAGCTGTGAAGGTGGCAATGTCTCCTCCCCTTCTAGCTGCGAAGATGGCAGTAGCTCCTCCCCTTCTAGCTGCAAAGGTGGCAGTAGCTCCTCCCCTTCTGGGTGCAAAGGCAGCAGTAGCTCCTCCCCTTCTAGCTGCAAAGGTGGCAGCAGCTCTTCCCATACTGGCTGCAAAGGAGGCAGTAGCTCCTCCCCTTCTGGCTGCAAAGGCAGCACTAGCTCCTCCTCTTCTGGCTGCAAAGGCGGCAGTAGCTCTTCCCCTTCTGGCTGCAAAGGCAGCAGTGCCGCCTCCCTCCATTTTGTTCAATTCACATTTTTCAGTTTAGGTCGCGAGTGACTTAATTATGAAGCATGAAGCATTCTAGTGCAGCACGAAAGCACCAGAATAAAGAGAGAAAGAAGATATTTAAAAGCAATTTGCCAAAAATAAACTTTGTTTAGCCAGAGCCAGAGTCACACTTCGACCAACCGACTGTTTGTCAGGCATAGAACTCTTAAGTAAACATAACCCAGTTTTAAAACAGCTAATTGAAAAAGACACCAAAGTAAAATATCTTAGCCCACAAATACAAAACAAGCTGATTGGTTTGCTGTCAAAAATAATACAACATGAAATACTTACTGAGATAAAAGAGGCTCCATTTTATTCTGTTATTATGGACACAACACAAGATATAAAAAAGGAAGACCAACTTAGCCAAGTTTTTCAATATGTGACGGTATCCCATGATGTTATTGAAAATTCAATCCAAGTAAAAATCACTGAGAGCTTTTTGGGTTTTCATAACATTACAGATCAAAGTGCTCAGGGGCTAGAGACAGTAATAGCGTAATTGATAGAAGCCAAAAGCTTGTCAGTTAAAAAATGTAGAGGACAGGGGTAAGATGGAGCGAGCAAAATGAGTGGAATTTACTCTGGTGTCCACAAACAAATATGTGAAAAAGAACTCAATGCTGTCTATGTGCACTGTGCTGCTCATGAGCATTTCTGAAATTAGGGAATTTTATGACATTGTGCAGCGACTATACTCATTGTCAAAGCATCAAACAGTGGGAGCTCACTAAAGTAACGTCTTCTGCAAACCAGATGTTGAAAAAACTGTGTCCCACACGCTCTCCTTGCGCTACACTCCCACTTTGTTGGTATTATGAAAGCACTAAGTACAATCATTCTACAGTCTAAAAAGACAGATGAGCGCTCAGAAGCAACTGGATTGAAAAAATGCATGGAGACCTTCCAGTTCGTACTCATGGTTATGATAAATTGTGCAACCGACACCTTTACAATCTTTAGGAAGCAGTTTGGAGAAACAAAAGCTACCGCATTTTCACTTGCAAGTAGTTGGGGAATTGAACAAAAGTTTGCTGAAAAACAATTACGATATACAAAAAAAACATTTTGATTAACTGTGAAGACCAAAGATTGTCTAACCCTGAGGAACATTTTAAGGTAGCATTGTTCTACATCAACACTGACATAATTGTTACTCATTTGAAAAACCGTTTCTGTGGAATGAACACTATACTGCAGCAGTTTCATTTCATGTTTCCTTCTGAACTTATTACTGGTAATGACGATGCACTATTAAATGAGCCGAGTCCCTGGCAGCTCAGTACGAAGGGAATTTATCTCCAGACTTTCCTACACAGCTACTGTCATTCAGAACAGCATTGAAAGACGAAATACAGCAGATTGCTGGTGGTACAATCTATCTGAGCTTTTATTGTCTATTGTTTACAATGCTATATTGTCTAGTGTTTTGGATGTTGCAATTGCACTGAAACTCTTTTTGACTATCAATTACTGTGGTGAGTGCAGAAACATCCTTTTCAAAAATAAAATTGATCAAAAACTATGTTAGAAGTTCAATGATTCAGGAGAGACTGTCAGGACTGTAATGTAATGACTGTACTGTGAAATAAGTGATGATGCCCGTTAAAAAAAAAAGAAAAGAAAAAGAAGCCCCTTTCCAAAGTCTCAACAAGCAGGCACTGATTCTCCAGCTCCTCAGTGGTCAGAAAGGACAGACGAGGGCTACTTCACTAAGAACATTCCAAGCAAAAGGTCAGAAAATGGTTTTATATATTTTGAGGGGAAAGCATTTGATTTCATAGGGTGGGGAAGTTTTAAAGGAATTAAGATTTAAAGGAATTAAGTGATTTTGTTTAAGTAACTGTTGTTCATGTTGGTTAAAAGTTAAAAGCGTTTATATGTGTGTGTGTGTGTGTGTGTGCGCTGCATGAGAGGAGGCGCTTAGGCCCCCCCCCCCCATATTTGCCAGGGGAAGCCTGGCATTTTGTTTTATGCCACTGGCCAGGGTGCTGGTCTGTTTACAACCAGGTTGTGGTCATTAAGACCACTGCTAAGCAAATGACACATTGACTTTCCTAGCGTATTACATAGGTCCACAAAAATGATGATTTGTTAGTAGCATGTCTTTGCACGCTACCCTCCTTCTGAAAGCTGTTTTTTTTTTTTTAAATGACGAAAGAGTAGTGAATGATTTGCATTATTTAAACTATATTGGTACAGGTGTCTTGCACTGGGCACAGCTCTGTCTCGTTACTGAAACATCCTTATAAATGCACTAGCCAGTGTCACCACTACAGATCTTGTGAATGGAGCCGACCGAATGACAGTCACATGATAAACAGCCAGTTTATCATCTATCGCTAGATACAAACCCCTGTTTGAAAACAAAAAGATGATAATTATTAAATCATTATTACAAACCATGAGCAATTGTATAATAATTTTAAGTTTAAACCAGAACAATGGCATCACAGCTAAATGGAATTCATGAATACATAGACATCAAGTGTTATTTGTATGCAATCCAAAAATAAAGTGATTAAAGACATCAAGGCAAGTAACATGTATTTTAGCTTTAAATAAAGAAACACCTGTTTTACCTTGATTTAATTTTCTTCAACTATACTTCACCTACAGTGTACACTGTGTTTATTTGGTCATTCCTTTAATGGTTTCTTGGATACCCCCACAAACAAGGTACTGATTATTGGCCATTCCTATAAATTACAAACCCTACTTCATATTGACATAATTCAGGATGGATATATCTTTCAGTTGCCTAAATGCAAGAAAAAGCAGACTTTCAATATCTCTATTTATCTGATCTCCATTAACACGGACTACAAAGTTGCAGCTGTTGCTTTGGCTCAATATACTAGTTGCGCTAGTGTATTATTGACCCCAACACATCCAATGCCAGTTCACCCTTGGCTAGGTTAAGATTTGAACTTGACCCTATGATAAGGTGAGTTCCCGGATTTCAAGCCTGCCAGGCAGGGGGGTCACTCTCCTCAGTAATCAGGCGAGAGGTTGTCCCCTGGGTTCTTCCAAGCTTGCTTGGCATACTGGAGGACCAATACAGGAGTTATCAAGCACCTGTCAAAAAGCAGCCTGCAGCTGAACCAGCCTCAGTAGGACAAGCTGCCAAGAAAAGATTATTTCAGACACTTCATAAGCAATATAAAAATGGAAACAAACAGAACAAAGACAGAAAGGTAATTATCTGAAAATATTAGCAGTGCAATACAAAGACATTAATCAGACTTTTTGTAAAATCAGAACCAGAACAGGTTCTATGCTACAGAGGTAGTATAATACATTGAGGTTTATTTAGTAGATCTATGGTGTCATATCTAAATTCTGTCATTGTTTAAATCATTAAAATGGCAGTACCCATTCAATCTGTTGCAATAAAAGTGTGATACCATATATGGTCCTAATTTAATTTTGGAACACTATGCACACAATTACTTTCCATGACACTTGGAGACCTATTGAACAACTGTACAATTTAATTATGCTCTTTGTTCCTTAGAAACACCAGGTACCAAGTTACTAGATTTACTGAAAACAACGGCCATCATTGAATACTTGGAGAAAATTGATAGACATAATTATATGCTGGTTGTAGTAATTTTAAACAACAGACTCATTATTTATGCATTGTATTGTGTTGTTTGCATTATAAGCCATGCTATTTTATGATGTTAGGCATGGTGTACTAATTGTATGCTTGCGGTCCCCTGGGACCAACACTAAACCAAAATGTTACATCTCATGAGGCTATCCTGGTGAGGAAAATTTGTGAATAAATAAATAAATTCATGCAGTCAAACAATATGCTGCTTACCACCTTCTGCCACCACACAAAAGTAACTGGATTGACCTTTTTTTAAAAATAAACTATCCCACAAGAAATATCCCTGTCTGCTTACATCAATGCTGAAATAACATTCTTCCAGCCTAGAATCTAGAAACTATATCCAGAAGCTTAGACTTTGATATGTAAATATGATTTGTCCCATCTCCAACAATAATTGATTTGCGCAATAACCCTTCCAAAAACACAATTATTTAGCATTTAGATTTTTTTGGTTGTGTTGATATACTGGCAGATCCCCATTTAACAGTGGTCAAATATTCACTAAAAATGAGATCAAATTCACCTAAAACTAAATACAATTATTTATTTAAAAATGTTATTTTCTCTTAAACATTATTTAATAGTGACGAGGGAACTCTATCAAAATTATTTAGGGAGGGATTTCATCAACCTATACCCCACAATGACAAGCCATCTGGACTTTTTTGAGCATTTTATAATAGTTATCCCATGATCCCAGGGTAATGGTTGATCAAACTAACCCCTCTGTGCTGAAAGAGTTAAGAGTGTGCAGTTGCTTTATTTCACAATTGTTGGTTCTCTGGTTATGTGCTCCTGAAACTGTTTAATTGTCTCAGGTTTCTTGTCAAAGTAAGATGTGAAACCTCAAGATTAAAGAGTGAATTCATATGCTGTAAGGAAAGACAATTCCCAGGCTACAGTATATCCCGGATTTTCATGAAGTGAGCCCATCCAGGGTTTCATTGAAAGAGAGAAGCAAATCTCAGTTTAACTACCCTGGTTAACAAATTTAATAAATAAAGATAAAAAGACGTACAGCCCAAATACAAAAAAAACTAAAAAAAAATGTATTTATTTATTTTTAAAAAACAGCAGAGTAAGAATTGTCTTAAAACATTTGATTTATTAAGAAAAGGAATTTGTCAGTAGAGACATGTTCCTACTTAAAACTACTCTCTGTATTTTTTTACTTAATTAAGCAGGTTAAATAACAGTACATGTTTCCTCACTGTGTGGTCTATTGGGGAGATGGATGGGATTTAAAGAATTCACCATCTTGGATATATGTGGAAAACCCGCAAAATAAATGCTATCGTTATTTCTGGGATATGTATGATTTCTTAAATAGTTTACAGAGCCTTGATGACAGCACAAAATATGTTTCTACAGACCATGTAATACTGGTACTGCTACCCAAGGAAACCAGACATCCTGGAATTTCACTCAGCAACATAAATACATAAGAAAACTGGCCGGAGTATGAGCACATGAATTGGTATGCCTGTATGCCAGTAGATACTATCTGTAACGTTATTCAACAGGGGAACCTATAGTCTTGCATCTAGGGAATGCTATGCTTCAGAAGAAAACCTCTAGTCAGCACTCCAGTGTGCTATATAAAAGATGAAAACATTTTCTTTCTTTTTAGAAGTTTAATTAGATTTTAAAGCCTCTACTGAAATAAATGTAATGCTTCCACATGGTAGAGGATGATCTACAGCTTTCAACACTCAAGCATAACATTTTGACAATTTTGACAATAAATGTTTTGTGCTATGAAGATACTTCCTGACTATACATTTGTCTAAGTTTCTTCTTAGTTCCGGACTGAGCTGCAAAATACAGTATAACGTTACATTTGGTTGATCAATTCATGGATTAAGACCAGATTAAGTCATCATTTAAATGCATAAGCATTATTGAGGATTATTTTTGCTAACTTAGTGTAGCACTATTCCCTGTTTTCTTTGTTCTTTTTTATTTATCAAAAAACTATGGTCACTTTTATTCTTATTTTATTTTAGGGTCGTTGCAGCTGCTGTAGTGATATTGAAATTAATGCATTCTTATTCTGGAAATACTTACATTGAAAATTCAGTATTATGGCTTACCTGGTTTGCACAGAATGTAGTTCCTCCCTTGTCGAGTGGACAATCACACAGCTGGCAGCCTTGACGGTCAGATAAAGTGAGATTATAGGAATGAAGTGCACACTGGTTCCACTGTGGCTCCCTGGCACTGGTTTTGCATGGATATTGACCAGTTGAATTGTGACACACAGTGAAGCCATTAACTGTTCCAACTGTGTCACAGCTACAATACAGACAGCCTAGGGTACCCATCCAAGCATGTATCACAGTGCCGTCCATCACCATTAGGTTTACAGAAACACTGGCCTGTCCAGGCATCGCACACAGTGCCAGGAACGGTCCCAGCAGGGTTGCCACTAGTGTTCGGTATATAGTTTTCTTTATAAATGTCACACAGAAGTCAACTCTCTCTCAGTATTCACACTGGCCAGTGAACAGGTGACAGAACTGGTACAGGAAGCCCTATCTGTTACACCTGCAAGGTTCACACCCATTCTGGTTGGTGCTGCTTGGGAATTTAAAGCCGAAATTGCAGCAGTCACAAGTACTAAAAGGGAATGGGGAAGTCAATGGCAGAGGTCATCTGAGTTTGTTTAGTTTGATTTAAGTCATAGTAATGAGCCAGAAGGGTTCTACTTCTGGTGAACCATATTACTTAGAAGCCATACAATTTGACACAGCACATAAAATAAACAGACATACAGTACCCCTTCAACCTATTGCAATAAACTGATCTATCCAGTTAAGTGCCGGTAAATTAGGGATGCAGTTGTGGAGAAGTAAAGCCCTGTGCTAACCTACTACAGTACAATGTACCTAGAAAATACTGGGACTAACCAAAACACAGTAGATAACATCCATGTTCATCTCCAATTGTCTTTAACTCTTTAAGTACAAACTTTGAAGAATGATCACCCTAGAACAGTGGTCCTCAAAGTAATTTTGGCATGGGCATAAATTGATCTTACTTGGCTATATATATATATATATATATATATATATATATATATATATATATATATATATAACAGTTTTAGTGGGGTTATTCTTGGCTCACTCTGATAAAGCCAAGTCTCAAGCAGTAATTATGCGTGCTGCGCTTATTCTTTAAATAATTTACATAAAATATGCAATGCAAATATTTTTAAATAGCTTGTTTACACAAATAACCATGAATAAACTAAAATAAAAGAGGATAGATAAGGTCTCGCTTTGTTTCAGTTTGACAAATTTGTCAACACTCCTCTGTTTTAAAGATCTCCAGTACAATTATTCAGAGAAAGTGGATTCGTAACTAAATATACTACGGTGTTTCCGTTGTCTGGTGAAATAAAAAAATATAGAGATAGAAAATTAAATTATACATACTGAAATGTATTATTTTTCTCAATAACAGTCGGCAAAATTCAGTGCTTACCCGGCACATTAACACCCGCCTCTGCTCACGAATGATTGGACAGCTGTCAGATCTTTCACTTTCCCTTTGGCTACTCACTCGCCTTCAATTTTCATGCAGAATACCGTATACGGCCTCTGCTTATATATCTACCGTATACTTGGCAGATATTTGACTCTCCTATTGGTTAAACTTACTGTAAGTACCTGTAACTGAAATAGACACAGTTTATGTCCCACCCAGCTAACTTATGATTGGGCTACCGCAGAGACAATGCAGATATTCAATTGGTTGATCGTATCGCAGAAGCCCTTCAGGAAAACAAAAGTTAAAATGTTGCGTAAGTACAAGCACAGCATAAGCACAGCAGTGTTAACAGACTGCTGTGACAGTTTTGTTGGAAAATGTGTTTAAAGCTTTCTTTATTTTCCCAAGCTACAACCCACCAGAAATGTGTTCACGACCCATAATTTAAGATCAGTTGCCGCGGGCACGATGGCCTGTTCACCTGCACGAATTTGCCTGAGGGCACCACTTTGAGGAACACTGCCCTAGAATGAGCTATTTTTAAAAAGTACAAAAATACACAAATGGAAATAGAGACACACATATAGTATAGTAGATCAGTTTACTGGACTAGTGGATTTATCTTTTCTGTAGGTCAATAGAGGTATGCAGTGGGTCAGGTCTGTAGTTCTGAAATTCTTAATCGTAACACAGTACTGGACCTCGCTTTAATATCTAATCTGAAGAAAACCAAGTATTGATCAGGTCAAACCTTGCTTAGTTTCAATTTAGGAGATATGGTGCCAAGGTGACAATGTTTAAGATTTCTAATTGTAAATGTACCAGAAATGTCATCATCTCACACATGAAATATGAATTTGTGAAGTACAACTTATGTTATGGCCAAACCGAGCTCATGCATAATCAATATGTAAAATAACAATGAGGCACACTTTTTATTAGTGGTATTACTATTAATATTGTTGTATGTAATGTTATTTTTTAATTATTATTATTCATTATTTATTGTGTTATTAATTCTATGTAGTTGGTGGATTGAACAATTGTTTTAATCGGATGTTTAAAAATCAACAAATATGTTAATCATTCTAGACAACTTTTTAAATGACTTTTTCGATGGCCAGCGATGTAGGCTATCATTACAAGAAACAATATTGCCTAAATAGACAATAACATTTAGGATTATTGCAGTCAATGACATACACATATGCTTGACCAAATCTAGACGTATGTGTTTAATTAAGTCAAACGCCGCCATTCAAGTAATTTTTATATATATAAATATATATATATATTTCTGTCACAGATTATATATATAGTATATTATGATTTCGTACTAATTTAAAAAGACATTTCAATACAAGGCAAGTCATTTAACATTGATTGATGACTCACCTCAGGCATAACATTTAATTTCACTAAGAAAAATAAATAAATAAAAAGTACAATAAAAGCAGCAAAATGCAAAAATAACTTTATGGTTGAAAAGAATTATGGCTCATTTTGAACTATTAAAACAGGTCTACATGGATTCATATCATATCAAGTTTTAAAAATATGCGCAGCCCTTATTTGAATATCCCATACATATTCCTGACAGGTAATCTATTGCTAATGTTACTGAGCAATGCCTAGAGGGCACCACATTTAGTGTTAACAAGTACAGGGAAGTTAGTACGTTTGGCATTTACTGCACATTCCACCTCCTTTTTATTGAATTTGAAATGCCTACTTTTATTAATTTATAGGCACTAGCATGTTTTTGGCATCATCGTTTTTAATTTCATTATAAAAACGTGTTAACGGTGTATTAAATTATTTTTCTACAATTCATCAGCATTTGGATGCATCTTTTTTTTTTTTTTTTTTTTACTGTCAACCTCTATGCATATATAAATATCTTGCTGAGGAAATGTATGTATTTATTTTTTAAATATAAATTGCAGTGCAGCTATCCAAACATTAATCATTTCAATGTATTTCAGTCAATGATAGGGAAGCTAGTATTGGGAAAAAATAACATGCAATGCTTTATGTTTTTTGGAAATACATACAAAAGGAAAACACAAAATAAATCAACCATTGCTATAAGAGTCCACTACATCATCTGTATTGCTCGCTGTTTTGTGTTTTCCTCTGCTATTGCAGTTTTAAAGAAAGAGATCCTCCATCGGACCCCAGCTCTGCCGTGCTCTGCTGTAGAGCTCTGTTGGACTGCCTCAGGCCGTACTCAGAGCGTTGTTTAATTTTTTTAAAAGAAAATAAACAAAAAAATAAAACAGTTAAACGTGCTGCCGCGGTGACTTCTATTTTACCTTGCTGTTGTGTGTGTGTATATGTGTTTTTCTTACTGCCTTGTAGTTTAAAAAGAAAATTATGTATGATTTCCACCGGGACACAGCTCTGCTGCGCCCCACTGTTGTGTTACATGCGCCAGCTTGTTTCAGCCTGCATGCTCGGTGGGCTGGGAAAACCAGACAAAATAAGTTACCCGCTTTGCCCCCCCCCCCCCCCCCCCCCCCCCCCACCCCCCACCCCCCCCCCCCCCCCCCCCCCCCCCACCCCCCCCCCCCCCCCCCCCCCCCCCCCCCCCCCCCCCCCCCACCCCCCCCCCCCCCCCCCCCCCCCCCCCCCCCCCCCAC
Organism: Polyodon spathula; assembly: GCF_017654505.1. Taxonomy (NCBI): domain Eukaryota; kingdom Metazoa; phylum Chordata; class Actinopteri; order Acipenseriformes; family Polyodontidae; genus Polyodon; species Polyodon spathula. The sequence continues at coordinate 42,316,291 of NC_054538.1, forward strand.
CCACCCCCCCCCCCCCCCCCCCCCCCCCCCCCCCCCCCCCCCCCCCCCCCCCCCCCCCCCCACCCCCCCCCACCCCCACCCCCCCCCCCCCCCCCCCCCCCCCCCCCCCCCCCCCCCCCCCCCCCCCCCCCCCCCCCCCCCCCCCATGGTGACTGTTACCCCCCCCCCCCCCCCCCCCCCCCCCCCCCCCCCCCCCCCCCCCCCCCCCCCCCCCCCCCCCCCCCCCCCCCCCCCCCCCCCCCCATTTTACCCACACAGCTTGCTGTGGTGTATGTGTGGGTGTATTCATTTCTTTACTGTCTTGCAGTTAGAAATAAGTAAATAATAAGCATGATTCCTCCACGAGAACCCAGCTCTGCTGTGTCCCACTGTTGAGTTGACTCCGCCAGTTTGTTTTCAGCCCGCCTACTCGGCGTGCTGTTTATATTAAAAAAAAAAAAAAACAGTACGCACTACCATGGTGACTGTTATTTTACACTCACAATTGCTGTTGTGTGTGTGTGTGTGTGTGTTTCTTTACTGCATTGCAGTTTAAAAAGAAAAAGTAGCGGCGCGACTCCTCTGCCGGGTCCCGCTGTTGAGCTGAATCAACAGGCTTATTTTAGCCCGCCTACTTGTCATGCTTGGTCACCCGCCTGGCATGGTTCTCCCATAGCCAAATGGCTGTGTGTATCAGCCAGTATTTTGAAAAAATAAAAATAAAAAAATAAACTTTTATTCCTGCCTAACATGCTGCCTCTCCTTGAGTCTGTGCTCCACACTGGCATAAGCAATGCGTTGCCACGTGGTGTGACTGCACGTGGTCCAGGTCCAGGTTATAGCCGCTCTGCACCATGGTGCAGCGCCATGCGATCCCATGTACTGCTCTCCTGATTGCCTACCAAATTCACTCAAGCTATGTATAAACCCCGGTGTATCCTATGCGCTACCCCAGGTTGTGTTGACTTCACGTGTCCAAGCCTCGGTGCTTGGCGCCACAGCATATCAATAATGTCCCCGATGCTTCGGTGCACCAGTAGTGTATTCTACCTCACTCAGTGTCCTTGGTGCTTCTGCACCCTTGGTGCCTGAGTGCTTCAATACACGACTGAGCTGTACTGTAGCTTGCCAGGCTGTTGGCCCGGCAAATGGGTTATCACATTCGCCAGAAGTATCTCCTCTCCACCTTACAGGGAAGCGTCCTGAGTTTTCCGTGCAGTGATTCGGCCTCTCCTTACCCCCGCATGTTTCAAAGTGCATGGATGCCACCCTCGCTCCCTTGTAGCGACAAGTGATCAGGGTGATGAATTGCCTGTACGACTGGTTGATCTGCCAAGTCACAGGAATGAGCAGTGGCCCACACAGCTATTTGTGATGAAGCGTCTTTTTGAGACTGGGTCTCACCCTCAACGATGCTAAAGCAAATTAATAGCAAGCTTACCTGTTGGACGACAGAGTAGCAGCTCTTCAGCATCAACACTCCCTGTTTCGACATGGATCAAAGATGCCCCTTGTCTTGTGCCGTAGCAATATCAGTCATCGGGCTTGGATTACTGCGCATGCACCAGCTGCAAACATGGCTCAATGCAATCCCAAGCGTGACAGACACCGTCGGCTGACAGTCTTGCTTGCTCGGTGGCCCTGTGCTGGTGGAGGGCTAAAGAGCTCAGTGACACCTACCAATAAGGCAGGCGTATATCCCATAATGATGTTTTGGTGGCCATCTTTTCTTTCAGGGAACCAGGTTTATGGTAGGTAAACTAACATTTTCAACTGTACCAGTGCATTTGCCACAGAGTGCCTTTTCACAACTGGCGCAGACATCAAAACGTATCTTTTTATTGCATTTAGCAATCTGGCATTGTCTTTTATTCCATGTACCAATGGGCACAGAGCTGGCTGAAGGTTGCGGGGCATTTGCCAGCTGGTTTTCGTGTCTCTTATCAAAATGTTTTTGCCGTAGCTCCAGGGCTAGCTGCAAAATGAAGTCCCTCTGTGTGATTGTGTTGCCGTTGCACTCCTTGTATAAAAAAAAAACACAGGTCCAAAACAATATAAAAAAACAACCACAGGCCACCTGCGAGTACAACCTTTGACAGAATACAATTGTGCATTTCATCCAGTATATCCACATCGTACTTTGTTGCATTGTAAAATGCAACAGTCTAGCTTTCATTTAGCATCAGTTCCGATGGTCACTGATTTGTGCAGAGAGCTTAGAATAAGCAATTATTATTATTTTATTTTAGTTTTTACACCTGTACAGAGTGGAGTGCAGGGGAGTTTGCACAGCTTGAGCTGTAGGTGATAACTCTCATCTTGCCTTGTAAAGGGCAGTTACAAACTTGCTGAGCTGATTCAGAGGACAGGCAGACAAGAAAAAAGTAGCGTAGCTATATCTCACTGTATTGTGATTCAATGTGTATATTTTTGTGACAAATAATAATAATAATAATAATAATAATAATAATAATAATAATAATATATGATTAGGAGTGTACTTAAATCGAGGTAAATTTATGTATTTTTCACAGGTAGGTTATGGAATAAAATTAGGATTTCACTGACATTTCGCAGACCTGTTTAAACATTAAATAAACCTAAGTAGACAGCATTTCAAAACACTATAAAGCCTAAAGATAGTGGTACTTGTTTCCTTACTAAAACAGAGTGCTGTCATTTGTTCAAGGCAAGCATGCAGCATCCCCTGCAGTGGGCTTGCTCATACATTGAGACTGCACGTCCGCTTCCACTGAATCAGTTGGAAGTTAATTAGTACTGAGTCAAAACAAAGAAAACGTGGCTATTCATTTCTAAAATTCTGCAAAAAAGTAAGCAGCAGGTTGAAGCGAGGTGGCTGTGCTAGATCATTGTAGTGCTGATTTAACTTGCCGACAGGGACACTTTTTGTCCGCGCTGGCTTTCCAGTTTGGTTTCTGAAAGCTGTTTATTTTACGTTCTGTTCAGCAGACTGTAGTAGCCTTTTGTTTAATGTGTGATTCTGAAGCTAAATAGAGGTCAATCGTATTTTCTCCAGACACTTTATGATATGCAAAACAATTACCTCAATCTGCATGTACAGTTTGTTTGGTTAATATCTTGAAACGATCATCAGCCAAAATATACTTTGCATTTCTAATATTTTACCTCCAATGCTGAAAACTAGATTTTAGAAAACTAAATGCAGCACAAAATTTGTCCCACCCCCAACTGCATATTACAGGTCACAGAAAAACAGTATAAATGTACTGATAGGCTGATTAGAAATTTGTTGCCATTTGAATAGTAAACAACAATGTTAACCGCTTTGGATAACTTTTTTTGTGAATGTTATTTGTGCACGTTTTCTGTCTGTCTGTTTTTTGTTTAAGTGCAATGCACACAGGACGGCGAAGGAATAACAAAGGGCTATCTACAGAAGGAAGATACGTAGTTTGCGTCGCTTGCATTGTGCAGTAGTTCATATAAACAAGTTTTTTTTTTTTTTTTTTCTCTCCGTACTTGTTGTATGCATTGGCCCTTAAAAGAGGTGAATTTTGCAGTGACCACTCAATTTCTCGATTTCCGCAAAACCTGCGAAATCGCGATTTAGGGAGACCTCTATATATGATGTGTAGAATGACTTTATTTAGTGTTTCAGCACTCGATAGGAGAATATAATACGATTACTTTGATTTTATTACAAAGCCCAGACTAAATTGTCGGCTATATTGTATTGATTTCAATATGCCTCATAAACGGTGGGTCTGGAGGTTGAAGAAGCAATTGCTTCTAACTTATTCGTTTTTATGATTCTGCAGATGAAACACTATGGGTATTTAACTGTAATATTTAGTAACACTTAAGAACGGACATGCACAAGTTATTCACATATGCAGAGATATTTAAATTTGAATTGCAAAAGCCATTTGAAAAGCGGTGCAAGTGTTAAAACAGCAACAACATTTATACTTTTTAAGACACAATTCTTTTGTCTCTGACTTGATTCATTCTAAGGTTGCATTCACACTGGGTTCATTTCAAATGGACTCAATCTGGTTCATTTTGTACCAGTTTACTTGCTGTTCACACTAATCTGCGAGCAAAGGGACCGGGTTCGTTTGGATGCAGGCTAAAGTTAGTTTTTTGGTCCTTTTCCATTTTTTCAGGACCTAGTTTTTTTATGTTCACAATGTAGTTTGCAAGTACACTCAGTTCATTTATATGTTGTGTAAACCAGATGTTTACAAGTCATGCATGGCCTATTGAAAGATGGCAGCTATTGATGTTTCTCTGGTTTTTAATACTATGTTTTAGATTCTTACATATTGCTGTGGAAGAAAGCACTGGGGGAGCACTTTCCTAATTTAATTACCATAAAAAACAGTGTGTAACTCTCACTGGTGTATAAGTTGCCCCCTCCCCTTTTGAGATAACAATTTTAAGAAAATGCCTATATCTAAAAATACCTAGAAAATATATTTATACTGTCAAGGAAATGCATGGTTAAATTAACTTTAATATAAGCATTTCCCAGATATTTAATTCAGATTGTTTTCTGTGTGACAGGCTGTGGTTATTGGGTTGTTAACATCGATTCCAGAACATTCTTAACCAGATCTATTTCAGAGCTTGTTGTTTAGACCAAGGCACAAGAAAAGGTAGTGTTAACTCTTTGAAGCTCACCTTCCAAAATGCTATCTGATTGTCTGGCCTCCTAAGGTGTCATAAAACTTATCAAGCCAAGCTACAGTGCAGTTGTACCATTACTGTGTGAAAAGTTTGTTAAAATGCTTTAGGAATCATTTGTAATTACATTTGTAATTATACTTGTAGACTCAAGTTTAATAGTTATTTTAAGTAAGTTTCTCAATAATCCTGAAGTGCTTATTTTATTGTGTTTTAAGTTAATATTATAAACTAATAACTACTTTTGAATATTATCCTTTGATTGTATTATAATGTGTTTTGTATGCTTGTAATTGTAATTTTCTATAGAGAATGAAACTGAAATGTATATGCTTCTCTAATGAATGTAACTAAAGTTATATTGAATAGGAGGTTGAAATGATAAATGTAAAATCCTTTGAAAACAAAATAGGTGGATACATTCCATTCTAACACACCCTTTTTGTGTGACACGCAACTGTCTATCAAATACTGTGAACCAATGGAAGGATTGACAAGGACTTGTTTATAGCACAAGGGAACGCCTATACATCATCTTATTTAAATTCAAAACAATGATTTTCGTAGCTCTTTGGGTTCGCTCTTTCTCTCTTCAATTTCATTGCTCTCAACTCATCAAAATACAAAGTTCTTCAACGAAGATGCAATGATGTAATCTTCAAAGCTTTCACTGAGAAGATGGGCTCCCTCAGGAACGACGAGAGCTTTTGCCTACAGCCTGCGCAGTGCTGCTGCACAACTAACTTCTACAGAGAGGAACATTGGACCAACAGAATAAGTATGAAACTTATATTGTGCGTTTACAAGTAACTGAACTGAAGCCATGTTATTGATATCGTCACAATACGTAATGTGCGTCTATTCAACTAGATGCTGTCCATGTAATTTAGAATTACCAAATTTCCAGAGTGAAAACTGACATTTTTTTTTTAATTCACTGACTCTGTAGCAACTCTTTGGTTAAAATAACCATATGTAATAACACAATAGTTATTTAAAAATTAAACATTTGGTGTATTCATTGCCGATCATAACAACAATTTCTAACTTTATATTGTCATCTAATCAAAACATGTTAAATATACAAAAAGCCAGATGTAAAAAAAAAGATCAGTTATTACCATTTAAACATGTGATATACACATAATCAGAATGATTAAATAAATCAATAAGATTGTTTATTTTATTTTTGAATGGCAATAATACAACCCAATACATTACTTTGCTATTAATTTGCTGAGAACACTGATACAGTTTTATACTTAAAAAAAAAAAAAAAAAAAAAAATATATATATATATATATATATATCTATAGATAATATATATATATATATATATACTATATACGATATGGCGTACTTTAACAATTTTGAATTTTAAATTTTACAATCCCAGTTTTCCCAGGATGTCTTGTAACCCTAATGTAGCAACATCGTATACAGGGATCTACTGGACTGGAAAGGGGTCGAGGAGTGAGGCAACCTTGATTTTGGAGGTTCCAATGTGGGTTCAGCAGATGTAGCTAAACATTAGGTTATTATCATAGTCCTGGTTCCCTGAAATAAAAATGTAACCATTACCGAATGGGTATTAACATCTTTAAGACCCAAAACCTGAATAAGATATAACAAAGCTGCTCAGCCGAGCCTCTGTGATGCAGTCATGCCCACCCCCAAGGTTATAAAGGGCTGCACGTACAGAACTCAGCATAATTTTTCCTTCAAGCCTGCTGCAATCAATAGATTGAAGGTTAATGGTTACATTTCTATTTTTAATGTTCCCTTTCAAGTACGAAATGTAACCATTATCGAATGGGTCAGTAAACCCAAGCTGTCATAGGTGCAATACTGCTGTATGACTGGAATGCTACAAGGCTAAGCCGAGGCTGCCTAGTGCGCTACCATTCGAGACACCAGAAACAAGTAACGAGGGCTAAAAAATTGAGGGAGAAACTTACCTCTATGCCTGAGTAAGGGTTGATTTGGAAACTGTCCTTAACACTCTAGTTCCAAAGCCAGAGTTTTGAGGATCCATGATATTCAGTCTGTATAACCTAGTAAAGATATGGGGGGGGTAGCTAACACCACTGCATTGGAAATGTCTTTGACAGATGTACCCTGGAATAAAGCCCACAAAGTTGCCATGCACCTGGTGGAATGAGCAGTGAGCTTCTCTGGAGGGGGCAAGTTGGCCCCCTTATAGGCAGTACTGACTGTGTCTGCTATCCATTTGGACAGCCTCTGTTTAGATAGGGCTTTACAATGGGACTTCACCCCATAGCAGACAAAAAATTGTTTGGACTAAAACCTGGCTACCCTACCAGAACCCAACGGGACCCTACTATGTGTGTCGGGTTTGGGTCGGGTAGGGTGTATATTCTGTGACAAGCACTTGGACTCGGGTTGGGTCGGAACAGCTCCGTGTTTTATAATAAAATAAACAGCACGTGTGAAAATAAATTGGACCTGACATGCCAGTCTCCATGGCTGGCCGTTCAGGAGCTGCATCAGGGCTGAAAACCAGTCTCCTGGGCTAATAAAGAATGACATAATTTAACCACTCAAAGGGGACAACAAAACTGCCCTCTACCACATCATGTCCTGCCAGGTGGAACAGATGACATGTGGAGGAGGGGCAGGTCATTGCAGGCTAGGGGGATTACAGTCTTCATCCCTGGGGCCTGCAGATGGGGCTTGAGCAGGTCATCCTACAAAAAAAGTGTCAAATTGACCCTTGTGCCCAGCTCGACGAGGTGTTCGATGGGAATAAACACCCCCGTTACTATGAGACCCCTCTCAAATGCTTTGTTTGCAGCGGCCTGTGATTTCAGGAAGACCACTGCCTTCCGAAACATCTTTGAGGCCGCCACGATGGTCCCGTCACCTTTGTATTGGCCTTTACAAACGCCAACCTTGAGAGAGTGTCTCGAAGGATGCAACCCCCTTGTGATGTTCTTAGAGGGGGCTGCATTTTCTGCAGCCACCTGTGCCATCTGTTGTCCACTCATGATGTTGTTTTTTATCTTTTTATTTTAATTTAACAAAAAGACAGATAACCCCCCTGCACTGCAAAAATCACCAGTGTAGGGGTACACACAAAAGAAAAACAACATTTTTTTGCTTTTACCTAAACAAAAGGGGGAGAAAATCAAAAGCTAACAAACACTTTTAAAATAGGTTTTAAAAATATAAAAAAAATGCAGAACAAAAGAAAAGGTCTGTGTGCTCTCATTCCCCAAACAAAAGTGAAGTACACAGCCTGATCTGATTGCTTGCCCCACCACCACTCTGCACACAGCAGAAGTGGGGGGGTTCAAACTCATTTACTTTTAAAAATAAAGAAAGAAAAAAATGCAAATGCCCTTTAAGTAAAAATAAAAAAGAAAAGGAGATGGTATCTTGCAAGAGAACAAACTGTTTTATTCCGAGGTCTTCACATTGATACAAGCAGGAGCGTAGCATGTCTTGTTCAGAGCTTTCATTTTACTACACTGGCTTTCCAGAAAGTTCTATAGTTTTATATAACATGAGGGTTTAAAGTTGCATCATCTGAGTTCATCAGTAGCCAACAGAATTAAAGATAAGCATCACCCCATAAAGAAGAACACCGAATAGGAGACTCTCCCCTTAACAATGCATTTTATAAAAGCACTAAGGGCCTGATACTCGAAAGGTTTGCGCACCGCGCAGAGGGGTATGTGCGTCGCAAATGGCCGTTGTGCCAAAATTGTGCCAAGTTGCCATATTTGAAATTACCTTTTGCGCGTCACAATCCATTCTGCACTGTGCAGAAATAAAATGTATGCATCGCTCAATATGGGTGAGTGGCCGACAATATGCGCAATCCTGGTATATTGGAAGGTATACGCCAAGCACAAAACCAGGTTTGTGACGTGCAGAATAAGGATTGTAAAAGGACTATGTTACCTCCGTGCACACTACCATTCCAGCACTGACTAAAAACAGGCAACAATGGGAAATGTGGGTAGCATGCAGCATGTCTGTGAATGATGCAAGGCACACCCAGCAACAGCAACCCCAACATACGCGAAGATATGATGAAAGGGTGTACCAGCCTCAGCACACATATGAGGAGCTCAGCAATGAACAAGTCTATGTCACATGCTGCATGATGACCTGGCCAGAACAAACCTGTGCAGTCATGCTTTGTCTGAGAAATTAGTAGTGTCTGTCTGTATGTGTATCCTGGCTATCGGGACCTTCCAGAAGGTAGCAGGTGATACAGTGGGGCTCACACAGTCAGCGGTTTTTATGAGGTTGCGCACCTGCCGCGTGTGGTAGGTGCAATTAACTGCACCCATATTGCTATCCAGGCACCTGTTTCGGTTGTCCTGTTCTATCAGGATTCCAGTTGTATTTGGAATAGTGGGAAATTTGAATAGCTATTCAATGCCATGTAAACAGGGTATTCTGAATGAATCCGTCCGTATTCTGGATACCCGTATTCCAAAAACGTGATACCAATACCCATTTAGTATTAGGATACTATCGGAATACTAGCCCTTCGAGACACCTGTGGCAAAGTGCCCGCCCCTGTGTGTATTTTGTGTTGTGTGTTAATGTTGGTGTATAGTCATTGGTACACGGGATATAAACGGTTCTGTGTAACACAAGTGTTTAAAATGTATATTTGTATTTAGGCATGAGGATTGCACAGCACTTCACATGCAAGTAAAAAGTAATAATATGTGAGCACGGGGAATTGCACTTTATTAATTCACGTGCAGTTGTACCGCGACTCCAATTGAATGATTGATTAGCAGTCGAGTCTCGGTACAGCTGCATAAAAGCAGCATGTTTTCACATACTTAGGGTTGTGTGTTCGGTGAGTGGAAAACGGGATTGGAGATGGAGGTAAAGATAATAAGAATAATAAGAATAATAATCGCCAAAAAGAAGCTCACCTTGTTTTGTTTGTATAGTCCGTTTTGTTTGTCTGTTTATTTTGGCTACCAGTGCCGTGTCCTGTGTTTTTGTTTGTCTTACAACAGTTTATTTTCTGGCTGTCTGTTCATTTATTAAATGCTGAGCGAAACCATTCACTCAGCTCCACCAAACTCCACCTCTCTTGTTGTTTATTTCCTGGATCTGGTCTGACGCCACCCACTCTGGCCATCTTTGTGACAACACCTTATTCAGAAAACCTGTTTTTTTTCTAGACAGAGGAGTCATCGTTTTAAAATCTATAATATATAAGACGACGGCTTGTGTGCCCAACAAAGCCTTTGCAAAAACTGTACACAAATATATTAGTACTTGTATGACCCTAAACTGGTTGCCGACTATGCAGTATCTTCTTATTTTATTTTTAAGTTTTAAGTTTTTTAGTAGATCAACAGCCAATACCGGGAGAGACTATATATATATATAAGAAGCAGAAGGGAGCGGTAAGTAGGACAGAGTGTCAGCTAGAAAGAACCGGACCTATGATAGAAGAGCGGGCGAGGCCCACTCTAGTAGCAGACCAGCGGAGCTGGACATGGAAGCTAGGATAGAAGGTGGTCACTGACTGAGGGCACCGATGCCGACACATCCGAGGGCAGAGGACCCAGTAACCGAAACCGGATAGAAAGATGGTCACTGACTGAGGGCGACGATGCCGACACAACCCAGAGGCAAAGGACCCAGCAACCGAAGACAGGATACAGAAAGTGGACACTGACTGAGGGTGGCGATGCCGACACATCCCAGGGGCAGAGGACCCAGCAACCGAAATCGGATAGAAAGATGGTCAGTGACTGAGGGCAGCGATGCCGACACAACCCAGGGGCAAAGGACCCAGCAACCGAAAACACATACGAAAACACATACTTGGGGAGCCACCCCTCGGGAGGAAGACGGTCCCGGAAGACCGGGACACGAAAGGAGATAGAGAGGAAGAGGTACCCAGTGTCTGAGACTTTTGTAAAGGGGCGCTCGTTAGACCCCCAATTGGCCGAGACTTCACGTAGCCTGGGACCTGAAATAAGAACAAGGCATAGAGGTTAGTATGGGACTCGAGCACGGAGTAGCCATGTCCCGAATTGAGGCATAATATGGAACACAGCCTTGAGTGAGGCAAGATAAGCGCAGGAGCTGCGAAAGGACAGTGTGGCTGGGGTCCGCTCTTACTCACATAGTGAGAACCCCCCTGAAGGTAAAGGGAGGTTGATGCCTAGCCCTGAGGTCTGGGAAGTGAGACTCACTTGCCCCACAAAGGATGGACCCCGGGCTCCTCACGAAATCTCCCACACCGTGAGATGAACAAAAGACAGCACATGCCATGGCATAAGAAACAGAAGACCAGAAGGACAAATGGGACAAACAGGAGGATGGTTAGTAATTTAATAGGATGTGACTATGGGAATGGGAACTATGTCAGAGAAAGATGAATGAATGTAGGAATCCACTGCACAGGAGGACCAGCTTCCCTACATTTGTGATCAGGCTGGGGGAGGGTGGGAGGCCTGCTCTGGAGGCGAGAGTGAAGAGGAGGGAGGCCTGCTCTAGAAGCGAGAGTGGAGATGAGGGAGGCCTGCTCGGAGGCGAGGTTGGAGGAAAGGCGGGAGGCCTGCTCTGGAGGAGAGGGTGGAGTCGAGGAGAGAGGCCTGCTCGGAGGAGAGGGTGGAGTCGAGGAGGGAGGCCTGCTCGGAGGAGAGGGTGGAGTCGAGGAGGGAGGCCTGCTTAGAGGTGAGGGTGGAGTGAGGCCTGCTCTGGAGGAGAGGGTGGAGTCGAGGAGGGAGGTCTGCTTGGAGGTGAGGGTAGAGAGGAGGCCTGCTCAGAGGCGAGTGTGGAGAAGAGGGAGGCCTGCTCTGGAGGAGAGGGTGGAGTCGAGGGAAGCCTGCTCGGAGGAGAGGGTAGGGGGGGGGGGGGGGGGGGGGGGGGGGCTACTCTGGAGGGGTGGAGAGGAGTGAGGCCTGCTCAGAAGCAAGGGTGGAGGAAAGGAGGGAGGTCTGCTCGGAGGTGAGGGTGGAGGCGAATGATGATAGGAGTGAAAGGAATTAATGAACAGGGGGTCTGAGGGTGGGGTGGGGTGTTCCTGCTGGGGAGATACCTTGAAAAGGGGGATAGGGGACTTGATACTTGACGGGTGAGTGGACCGACCGTGCTGAATTGATCCGCCTTGGAGGTATGCTGCCAAGTGATGGAGTAAGCATGGAAGGTGGCCGTGAGGCAGCTGATCTCCATGGGTACATCCTTGTAGGGGGAAAAGCAGCTTTTCTGAAGAGTGGAAATTAGCAAATGGAGAATGTATGTTGATATATTCAGGCAGGAAAGTGAGGCAGGGAAAGCTCTTAAGAATCCCAGAGGGTCAGGTAGACTGCTAGTATGGAGAGACTAGAGGGAGATGGAGAGAATCCCTAGCATGGACGATGAGAGCCAGGATCGGGTTTTGATTGAAGGGCTATGATTATTCGATTCTGGGTGCAGAAGGTTAAAGACACTGAGAAGACTGTAGAATAGCAGCTCTTGAACAAGGGGCGAGGGCAGCAGACATGTAATGCTGAGCAGATTGAAGGAGGTTACTGAAAGTAGGATTCAGTCAAATAACATCTGGAGAAGCTGGGGATTCTGGATGGGGGTTGTGGAAGCAGATGGGACTAGCTGACTGAACTTGGATACCGAAAAGTAGAGGCAGAAGGAGAGCTAGAACTGAGGGCTGAGGTGGCAGCTGGACTGAACGTACATATGAGTCGGCTGCTGGGAAAGCTCGGCGCCTTTGCGCCCCATATTCTAGAAATGAGGGCAGAGAGATGAGATGCTGCCTTTCTATGTATTAGTTAATACAGGATCGATCAGCAGTTTGCTACTATCATGTCTGCTTGAACTGGAAAAGTAAACTCACATTCAGAGATTTGAGTTTCGCAACACCAGTTATTCTCTTAATAGTGTAACTCCTTAGCTCATAATCAAGACAGATTTCCAGTCTCGTACCACATCTCAAACCAAGTATTGATGCTGTAGCATTTGAGAGGATGAGCGGAGATATGAATAGGATTGCTGAGGAAGTGCCCCGTATTTTGATTAGATGGGGATTAGCGTTAGCCTTGATTGTGGGAATGTTGCCACAATCTGCGTATTGGAGGAAGGCTGGAGCATTGGAGGCTCTGGAGAAGTGCAGTTGCAGATTTAAACAGTAAACTAGAGCAACTTTTGCATTCTGCAGTAATGAGCAGATCTGAAGAGGGAGTAGATATCTGCTGCAGTGAGGAGCGATTAACAATATAGGGTGGGATCTGCTGAACAGAGCAGAGGTCTGAGGAAGAAAACAATGGAGTGCTGTCAGTAGTGTGCAGAAGCCCAGCTGTTGAGAGCAAAGATCTGCACTAAAGAACGGAGGATTACCATCGGTAGAGTGCGGTGGTCTGCCACCCTCCCAGAGAGGCCAGTGTTCTGCAGAGCTCTTGATATTGGTTCACTGGTAAGGCACCATTACTCCATCCCAGCCACTGAACTATGGGGCTGCTTTTCAAAGATGAGAGATCTGAGACCTCTCTGAGGCTTCTCTCAAGAATGTGTTGAGCTCTGATTCTTGTTTGAGCGCTGAGTTTTGAGGGACAGCCTTTTCTTGGCAGTGCCTGGGTGGTATGATGCAGCTTCCACTTCCTGATTATTGATCCAACTGTGCTCACTGGGATATCCAAATACTTGATCTATTTTGTACCCTTTCCCTAACATGCATTTGTATTACTTTATCTCTAACTTCTATAGAATGCTCTTTGGTCTTCATTTTCCTTCAGATTCTCAGCCTTACCATTGATCCTTCAACAGTGGGGTCTAATTATCGGACGAGTTGAGTAATGAAGCTGCGGTTTGGACAGCAACTGTTAATGGGCTGGACAGCTGGAGGGAGCAGGTAAGGTAATTGTGCTCCTGCATTAGGGCAATTTCTGAATGATGGTGAAAACTGGCAGCTTCCAGGTAGGAAAATAATTGTTGAATATCTTATGCAAGCAGAGATATTGACCTCAGTTTTTGTATTTTTCTTGAAAAAAATTTCCCAACATAGCGTTTGCTACAAAAACGAAATGCTCAGGTGCAAGTTCAGGGCTTAAATTGAAAATGAGTTACAGTGTTTAAACAATAAAATATCAAACAGAAGCCAAAATTTCAATGTACCATTTGTAATTACGTAATATGAGAGAATTGGTCAGGGGTCTGAACACTTTTACAAGCCACTATGTGTGTGTGTGTATCTATCTATCTATCTATATATATATATATATAACATACCCCCGTATGCAACAGCACATTGAGATTAAAACCTATTTTACAAGTGAGGAGTGAGACTTAGACCTATATACTGCATAGTAAAGGAAAACTGTTGTACAATTTTTTACTTTTGTCCGAGACATGTTCTAGAGATCATACTGAGAGAAAAAAAAATCGGTATATATATATATATAATATATATATATATATATATATATATATATATATATATGACACACACACACACACACTCACACACACACACAGTGGCTTGCAAAAGTATTCAGACCCCTGACCAATTTTCTCATATTACTGAATTACAAATGGTACATTGAAATTATGTTCTGTTCGATATTTTATTTTTAAACACTGAAACTCAGAATCAATTATTGTAAGGTGATATTGGTTTTATGTTGGGAAATATTTTTAAGAAAAATAAAAAACTGAAATATCTTGCTTGCATAAGTATTCAACCCCCCACACATTAATATTTGGTAGAGCCACCTTTCGCTGCAATAACAGATTTAAGTCTTTTGGGGTAAGTATGTACCAGCTTTGCACTCAGTGTCGGAGTGATTTTGGCCCATTCTTCTTGGCAGATTTACTCCAGGTTGTTCAGGTTGGTTGGACGACGCTTGTGGACCGCAATTTTCAAATAGTGCCACAGATTCTCAATGGGATTGAGATCAGGACTTTGACTGGGCCATTGTAGGACATTCACCTTTTTGTTCTTGAGTCACTCCAATGTTGCTTTGGCCTTGTGCTTGGGATCATTGTCCTGCTGAAAGGTGAATTTCCTCCCAAGCTTCAGTTTTTTAGTGGACTGAAGCAGATTCTCTTGCAGTATTTTCCTGTATTTTGCTCCATCCATTCTTCCTTCAATTGTAACAAGATGCCCAGTCCCTGCTGATGAGAAGCATCCCCACAGCATGATGCTGCCACCACCATACTTCACTGTAGGGATGGTGTGTCTTGAGGCATGGGCAATGTTAGGTTTGCGCCACACATAGTTACTTTTTGAGTAACGGCTTCTTTCTTGCCACCCTCCCATACAGGCCAGTGTTATGCAGAGCTCATGATATGGTTGACTGGTGCACCATTACTCCACTTCCAGCCACTGAACGCTGTAGCTCCTTCAAAGTGATTGTTGGCCTCTCTGTGGCTTCTCTCACAAGTCTCCTTCTTGTTTGAGCGCTGAGTTTTGAGGGACAGCCTTTTCTTGGCAGTGCCTGGGTGGTATGATGCAGCTTCCACTTCCTGATTATTGATCCAACTGTGCTCACTGGGATATCCAAACACTTGGATATTATTTTGTACCCGTTCCCTAATCTATGCATTTGTATTACTTTATCTCTAACTTCTATAGAATGCTCTTTGGTCTTCATTTTCCTTCAGATTCTCAGTCTTACCATTGATCCTTCAACAGTGGGGTTTTTATCCAGAAAATGCAACAGCAACTTTAATGGTTCACTGGTGGAGGCCAATAGTAAGGTAATTGTGTCCTTATTAGGGCAATTTCTTTCATCGGTGCAAACTGGGAGCTTCCACAGCCCAGGGGTTGAATACTTATGTAAGCAAGATATTTCAGTTTTTTTATTTTTCTTAAAAATATTTCCCAACATAAAACCAATGTCACCTTGCAATAATTGATTCTAAGTTTCAGTGTTTAAAAATAAAATATCAAACAGAACAAAATTTCAATGTACCATTTGTAATTTGGTAATATGAGAGAATTGGTAAGGGGTCTGAACACTTTTACAAGCCAAGCCACTGTGTATGTGTGTCCCATGTGTGTGTGTGTGTGTGTGCGTGTGTATATATATATATATATATATATATATATATATATATATATATATATATATAGACATATATATATAATCTGGGTAGCCCTTTCATTGAGATTAAAACCTATTTTACAAGTGAGGAGTGAGACTTAGACCTATATACTGCATCACCATGGTCAATTTGTGGCAAAAACAAACAAGCAATAAGCCTCTTTTTTTGTTTCCATAATAACATATATAATATGTTCATGTCATAGTGACATTTATAGTGTATTCCCATGCCCAAAAGACGAGTGTGAAAACATGCACTCACCTCTGGCCAGCACACTGCCTTCCTTCTTTTCCTTTAATACGTTCCTATTAGCATATGGTAATGCATCGGTAATTAGAAACATGTGATGCAAATGTATTCTAGGTGGACATTCAATATGCACATAGCAGAATCAAATTTGAAATGGGCAAAAGCCCTAATTCATCTGAATATACCAATATCTGTGTAATAATTGTGATGCGCTAGTTCCAAAAACTGTGCACCACTAGTTCCAATAACTGCGCACCGCTGGCTCAAATAGTGTCAGTAACAGTCCACTCTGGAGTTGGGTACAATAGTACAAAAGTACAATAATACAGAACCCCCCCCCCCCATCTGCGCACACTGGACGGGCGGATCAGTTATGTGTTTTATCACTGCTCATTGCGCACAATGGACGGGCGGACTCACTTATGTGGTTTTATCACTGCAAATGTATAGTATTATTCAAACTGGGGGTCCAACATATCACAAGTGTTTTGATGTAAAACCACTGGGGGTCACCACAAAAGCTTCTTTACATGATAAAAAACACTTTATATAATATATATAATATATTATATCGTTAATCAGCGTAAAAATACTTATACAAAATAAATAAATAAAATAAAATAAGATTGCAGAAGCGAGAGAATATCACTTTAAAAACTTACGTAAGCCAAGCTATACAAGTGTGTTTTTAAACAAGATTTAAAAGCATCGACAGAAGGAACTTCCATTATAGTACTAGGCAAGTCGTTCCATAATTTCAGTGCAATGTAGTTGAAGCATCTACCACTTTAGTTTTGTTTCTGAATACTTGGTATGGAAAGTAGCCTGGCATCCTGTGATTGAAGTGGACGATTAGGAACATATGGCTTTAAAAGATCCTTTAAATAGGGTGGAGCTAAGCCATTTAGAGCCTTACAGGTTAATAATGGCACCTTAAAAATCTATCCTAAATCGAACAGGGAGCCAATGCAAGGATGCCAGCATTCTGTACAAGTTGCAGCCAAGATATAACGCTGTTACTAATACTGGCAAAAAGGCTGTTACAATAATCAATCCTTGAAGATATAAAAGCATGCATCAATCTCTCTGCATTCCGCTTGTAAAGCATACCTCTCAGCCTAGCTATGTTTCTTAAATGAAAAAAGGGAATTTTTGTAACATTTTTAATGTGTGATTCAAAGGAGAGGTCTGGATCAAAAATGACACCTAGGTTTTTTTTTTACCTCTGCTCTACAATCTGTACAGAAACCGTCAAGTAGAAAATCAGATGAATCTATGTTCTTGTATTGCTTCTGAGGTCTCATTATCATCAATTCTGTTTTCTCTCAGTTTAGCATTAAAAAGTTTTTAAACATCCAATGTTTCACATCACCCTGTTTGAGAGACAAATAAAGCTGAGTGTCATCAGCATAGCAATGAAAATGAACTCTGTGTCTACGAATGATATTTCCCAAAGGTAACATATATAGAGAGAACAGGATTGGGCCATGAAATGAACCCTGAGGAACCCCACACGCAACCTTTGACATAAAAGAGGTCTCCTCCTCAACTTTAACAAACTGAAACCTATTAGAGAGATAGGATCTCAACCAGGACAAGACAGTACCTGACAATCCCACTAAATGTTCAAGTCGATTAATTAAGACAGAATGATCAATAGTGTCGAAAGCAGCACTTAGATCCAGTAGAACAAGTACTGAATGTGAGTCCATGTCAGAGGTCAACAACATAAAATTTACAACTCGAATCAGTGCCGTCTCGGTACTATGATAAGGCCTGAAACCTGACTGAAATTTCTCAGAAATATTCTGTGCAGCAAAAAATCTATCTAATTGTGAAGCCACTACTCTTTCTAACACTTTGGACAAAAAAATATACATATACAGTTATATGTGTTCTTCACTGCTCCACAGGCATATCAGCATCCAATGTTTACCATCAAAGTATGGAAATGAAGAAGCTACATGAATCTATATGTCCAGTCTGCTGGATGTCTATGTACAGAGATTGTTCATTTATTGAGAAATCATTATAGGCTACAATTAACGTTTTAGGAGTGTATTTAGAATTAAATATTATTCTTACAAAAAAAATGGCATAATGAAAAAAATCCATTCTGGCGACACTCAAAACCTTACAAACTGGGCTTAATCATGATGTTCAAATGGATGAGTAGATGAATAACATAACGCATTTCTGTGTATTGTATATATAAAAATGCTTGATTGATGTTTACTTTGCAGGTGAATGACCTTGTTACATTTACAAATCAGAGAGTGTGCTACCACAGTAGACTTTGTCACAGCACGACTTATATATAAAAAAAAAAAAAAAAAAAATCATTCAGAAAAAAAGACAGTATCCAAAGCTTTTTTTTAATTTTATTTCAAAAACATACAGCTATGTCGGATCAGCTGGCCTTTAAAGAAACCTATATAGCATTTCCTCGTGTATTTCCAATTGTGGATTTGAATGGTCCATATGTATGTGTGCACAATATATTCTATGGTCTCGTCTGCTGTCACATACTGTGGCAACACCAATGATAGCAGCTTGTCGCAATACTAATGGTGACTGTGCATCATTCTGCATTCTTGCTTGGCTGTTGTGTGCAGTTGCTATATTGGTAATGAATGTGCAGACGGTTTTGTGAGGCACAAACAAATTTGTGAATTGCTCAAAAAACTGCTATATTCCAATGTGTCGCAGCTGCTTTGTGCCATTTTGGAATATCTCTCATTTTGTGCCAAAGCACTATTTTTTTGCGAGGCACAAATTTAGTGAGGGGATTGCGCGAAGATCAAAGATCGGGCCCTGTGTCTTCCGTGGGCACGAAATACTATCGTATTTATTCAAACAGTCCATTGTCCAAATTATTTTAACAGTGTTTGTATGCATTAAGCCAGACTAAACATGAAACTGTATTTTAGTGTGGACGCTTTGAGCTGCATTCATTAAAATGTTCTTGAGATCGGTTATGCAGTGTGGACAGGGCCTTAGTGATCTTTCTTCCAAAGGTGGATTACACCCAATGGGCTTTAATGTCAAGATCAGATGAACAAGAGTAATCAATTTAATATCCCCCCCCCCCCTTTTTTTATACATTCTTTAAGCATTTTCTAACAAAGACAGGTTCATAAAATTAAGCATCATAGGAATTATGATTGCATTTATAAAAATAGCTGTTTGGTTATTTAAAGCTCCAACTATCACCATTTTGTTTTTCAATGTCAGTTAATAGTGTTTAAAGCAAGGAGATATTATTTGGGTCAGCTATGCAAATAGTGGTTACTGTTAACTGCTACGTAAATTAAATTCTGTAAAATTCTTGTCAGTTGGGGATTGATGTTCCACTGACTACAGAGGCGGGACGTTACATTCTAAAGGGAACGTACTACTGTGTTCGGGGTTGGTCCAAAGGGAAATAGGCGGAGCATATGGCAGAGGGAGAGACAACAATTGAGTAGCAGGTTTTTTGAAAACTTTCACTAATATTTCTTTTCTCTTTTTTTTTGTTTATGTCCGGGTACACCGGGAAGACGAATAAGGACGAGTTTTCACTACCTGTTTTGGATTTTTACTCCAGCACTCCCTCCCTCACGCCGTTTTGTTTTCTTTTGTTATTTATCTTTTTTTTGTTGTGTATAGAAAATAATAATAAATCAATTTATTTCTGTACACATAAATTACTGTCTGGACATTCCATTTAATACACTCTCGCCTCACACCCATATGTATGGAATGAGACGTAGGCTTCGCTACAATGCAATCTTCACTTCATCAGTAACGGTCCCTGTGTGATATTCCCATACATCAGCATTTTAAAGTGCATTATGTACACATTGTATTTCAGGCACCTGATGAATGTTTTTTTTTTTTTTTTTTTTTTTTTTTTTTATGAAACCGCTGCTACCCTCAAATATGTAATACATTGCTATAATCAAATCTAATTTCTGGAAAATACCTGTGGGAGCAACAAACAAAAAAGTGTCTTGTATAAAGAAAAAAAGCGATAAATAACAGAGAAAGGGGCAGTTTGTTATAATCAGCTTGGCATTAAATTACGACATTAAAATGATGTGGCCCTTATTAACCAGCCCTGGCAATATATATGATCTTTAGAGTAATGGTTTGCTTGCATTTCATAAGATATAGGTCAAAAGAAAAAGAAAAAGAAATTAAACAGATATATCACAAAGGACCTCTGAAACATGAAACATTGAAAAGTGCTGAAGAAATCCATTTTGCTGGAGCTAATAAAGAAATTAATATAAATGCACTGATTGGCTGGGAATGTATTAGGTGGTGAACAGTTTAATCATGTAATTGACTTTAGAAAATGTGCTTGAAAATGTAACGCTTATTTCAGGTCTTAAATTTATTACATTAACAAAAAAAAAAAAAAAAAAAAAAAAACATTTACTGTTGTTGTTTTTTTTTTTTTTTTTTTTTTTTTGCTTTTTTGTAGCAGGAAACAAATACATAAACTCAAACATTATCTGTTCACCTGTTGTCTTGCACTTACATTGACCTGAATTTTGGTGACAGGTAATATCTCCATTGGGTATCCCTGAGGTATTACAGTTACAAGGACTGCAGCCATCAGAGTCCAAGTGTCGTAGATTATAGAATCCATGCTGGCACTGATTGCACTGTCTGCCAGACACATGCCTCTTACATTTACACTGCCCTCCAATCTAAAAGAGATAGGGAATGCCATGTGATTTGGATTAAATCATTACCTACTTTACTATGAACATTTCAGAGCTGATACAATTGTAAAGAAAAGTGTCAGAAAAAAAAAAAAAAAAAAAAACACTCAAGGAATGCAAATAAAAGATATGTTGAGAAAACATATAATTAGGTGACAGAAAATGTCTTCCCACTAAAACAGAAACAGCTGTTAAGCCTGGTCTTATTATAACAAGGAACACAGACAGTGCATAGACCAAAGTAAATGAAGAGAAATGCAATTTGTACACAAAAGATAGCTTCTTAAATAGGAAAACATGGTATAGCAGAAACAGGATCAGAAATTATTATGTGGCGATAATGTAAAAGGAAGAATAATGATTAAAGAAAATAGAGAATCTGGGTAAGCAAACAATGTTTATCTAATATTTCATCTGACTGGTCATAGAATTGATTTTCAACTTCCCTTCCTATTTATCCATGGAATTGAATCTGTATTTGTACCATTGATTTCACAGTAGTCATTGAAAGGACGTGCACACTTGGAAACCAGATTCTTAAAGAGAATTTTAGATACTGACAACCCCTTTGTTTCTGTTAGTAAATTAATTAAATATCATCTAAATCACCAAGCTGCAATTAATATGTCGTGGATAGATTTCCTTGTTCTAGAAACATTCATCAATGTCGAAGTGTGTTTATAATATATGATATGGGGAGTAATGCAAACAATTTATCAGTAAGAAAACACAATTGTTTTGAAAAGCAAGGCTGAAGGAAATCATTGGTAAATGTAATATGCTATAAGCAAATTGGAAGCATGTTATTTTAAGTTTCATTAATTTAATTACTTTGCTACTACTTAGTAATTACATTGTACTTTATAAAGATACATTCCACCTTATTCATACAGACCTCTAAACCTAACACAAATTCATCACGGACAGGGACAGTGTTATCATGACACAGGGCAGATGATAGGAATAATGGTTGAATTTATAATTAATGAATGGTTACTTCATGTGAATTGAACATAGTTAGAATTGTGTTAGGGAACCATTTTACTTTGTAATAACATTGATAATAATGAATATTAAAATAAAGCAATACCAACAAATTAGCACTTTCCTTTTTTTTTCTCTGTGTTTAGTTCTAAACACATACCAATTAATGTCACCGCCAGGCCTAGCTTTACCAATTTGCTTGTGTTCCAGAAAAATTAGGGCAGCCATCAATGATACCAGCTTCATAATAGTCACAGGGTTGCACACATTGATTGCAGAAGGAACAACATCCAATTGTCGGAAAAGAAATACATGCACAATTCAGTTTCTCCTTTCAATTGAAAAAGTATAATGTTAACTGTTTAAGATTCAATCACAAAATGAGTATATTTCGAAATTAAAAGTGGTATTCCTTAGCGGTCTGGAAGAACTTTGCAATATTCAAGATGTCCATTTTAATGCCCCTTTTCATTTGTACCTTCCACTTTAACTGATGCTGACCATACGAAACAACAAATCTGTTACAGATTTTGTTTTAATTCATGAAATTCTGAATTTGTGGGCTATGTTACTGCAATATTGAGTCATTATCATTTTTCTCTAAACCTGCCTTTACCAGGCTTTGAGCTGCTTTGAGTTTATTTGGATAATCTGACGTTCTGGGACTGAACAGCCTTCCCCATTCCATTCTAAGCCAATACATAATATTATTATTTTAATATTTGTGTTGTTTTATTATTAGTCATGCAAGTTTCAGTATACACAGGGTGCACATTATAATTTGAAGTCATGGTAAATCCCATTTTTTTCAATAAAGAAGACATTACTTGTAGTGTTATGCTGGCAGTTGACACATACTCCACCCCCTCTGAAATGTTTGCTGGTAAACAGGCCCAGAGAGATGTTAGAATGGCAACTGGTGGCATGTATGGCAAGCCAAATTATCATTTAGAGATATCTCAAATTGCATTTTAAGATATCTTGAAATATTTAAAGATATCTGTAAAACATTTTGAGATATTTCAAATTGAATTCCAGATATCTTTAATTGTGCAGTTTTTAAGATATCTAAAATTAATTTAAATATATATATTTAAATCAATTTGAGACATCAAAAAATGAAATAAAGATATCTCAAATTGATTTACAGATATCTTTAAATACTATGGAAACAATATGGATTGTGCTAGCATGGCAGGCCAAACTGTCATTTACAGATATCTTACAATGACGTTAAAGATATCTGTAAATTACTTCCTGGTCATTTAAAGATATATTTAAATCATTTGAAGATATCTTCAAATAACTTCCTGTTCATTTAGAGATATCTCGAAATCATTCAGCGATATCTGTAAATAACTTCCTGTGGATTTGAAGATATCTTCAAATGATTTAGAGATATCTCTAAATGAACAGTTATTTGAAGATATCTTAAAATGTTTTTTAGAGATATCTCTAAATGAACAGTTATTTGAAGATATCTTAAAATGTTTTAGATTAATTAGATATTTAGATAACTAATAAGTACAGATATCTTTAAAACCATCATTTTAAGATATCTGTAAATGGCAGTTTGGCGCACCATGCTAGCCAAAGTAACATATTATTTAAAGATATCTCTAAATCACTTTGTGCCTGTGGATACCCTAATGGTAGCATATATAATGAAAACAACAAGCGACCTAGAATGGAGCCAAGTGAATCACCACCGACAACTTACAATAATGCCGATTTTACATCATCAATAGAGACAAACTGAAACCTATAAGAAATAAGATTTGAACTAGGACAGGGCAAGGCCAGACAGTCCTACTTTGCTTTCAAGACGATTCAGTAGGATGGAATAGTCCATAGTATCAAAGGCAGCACTTACAGTGTCATTCAGTTTTTATTTTTAATTAATTTTCTACACATTTCTAGATTATTTTTTTAACTCAGTTGTGCGGTAGAATGTGTAGATAAATGAAAAAAAACTATTTTAATGCATTTTAATTCCAGGTTATAAGGCAACACAAGGCGAACATTTTAAAAGGGGGTGTAGACTTCATATAGGCACTATAGATCTAGAAGAATTAAAATGAAATAAATAAATTAAAATAGAATGCGCGAGAAGAGCTTATCAGCATATCATTCAGAACTCTGACAAGGGCCGTCTTGGTGTTATGTGCAGCACAAAAAACAGACTGAAACTTCTCAGATATACCATTAATAGTTAGAAATTTTTGTAATTGAATTGCAACAACTCTAGAACCTTATCTAAGAATGGTAGGTTGGAGATTGGCCTATAGTTATTGAGGACTTTAGGGTCCAAATTGTGTTTCTTAAGCATAGGCTTTACCACAGATAGCTTAAGTGCTGAGGGAACTATACCGGAAGAAAGTGAACCATTTATACAATTTTAAGTGTGGGTACTAATAACACCAAGAACATCTTTTAATAGATTTGTAGGAATAGGATCAAGAGAGCATGTAGTAGCTCTCGTATGTTGAAATAGCTCTGTCAGTTCCTGCAAGGTAATCAAAGAAAAAGCCCCCATAGTAGTTAATAGGTGTAGTTGGTAAAATTGCATTGGAGTCCTCCTTAATAGAAGGTGACTGTGAAATCTAATTTCTGATGTCTAGTATTTTATTTTTAAAAAAATGTAAGAAGTCATTGCAGCTGTGAGAGGAGCCAACGTCAAGGGTAGGACTAGTAGGGGAAGGATTAATTAATTTATCTAGGATAACAAAAATAAATCTAGGATTATTTTTATTTGTTTCAATTAAATGAGAATAATATGATGATATAGCCAATGGCAGAGCCTTCCTATATTTAACCGGGTGGCCCTTCCATGCAATGTAATGAATATGCAGCTTAGATTCCCGCCATCTCTGTTCTAGTTTACAACCCTCGTATTTCATCTTACGAGTTGTATCATTAAACTACTGTGAGCTTTTTCTAAAAGTCACTCTCCCAGTTTTGGTTGGCGCTACAGTATCTAAGATACCAGTCAAGGTGGTGCTGCAGGGATTAACCAGCTCACCTATTGATAAGGACTCAGAGTGGTAATGCACTCAATACATCAGATAACTTAACAGCAAGTAAGATCTAGGGTTATGATGTTCATAACAGCTAAACCACGAGAAATGACCAGATCTAAAGTATGGCCATGATTATGCGTAGGACCTTTGACATGCATGCTATAATCTAAGGAATCCAGTAGACTCAAAAAAGGAGTTAGAATCAGAATCAGTGTAAACATTAAGGTTAAAATGACCCAATAAAATAATCTTATCCTATTTGACTGTCAATTTAGACATCAGATCACCAAATTCAGTCAGAAATAGCGAGTTTAACTTAGGTGGTCGATAAATAATTACAATATGAACAGGTCAAGGTTAAAACTTCAAAAGATAAATAACCTTCAACAATTTCCTGTATGATTCAAAGTTCACTATGGAAAACAGTAGCCAGTCCACCGCACCACCCAGTGGAAAAAAAGAAAAGTTAGGTGGAGAAGCCTCAATCAGGGAAACATTGTCATTCGGTCCAAGTCAAGTTTTGTTAAAGAGAGAATATCAATGTTTTAATCCTGAATAAAATCAATAATTAACTGAGCATTATTAGACAAAGACCTGAAATTAAACAAACTTAGGCATAAATTGATCCACTCAAGAGCATGTGATTGAGCAGGGATAATAGGAATTTGACGAAGGTTTCTGTAGCACACGCCTCTGTGGTAACGGGAATGGCAGGATACTTTAACCTGAATTATACATGCATCTTTAGCTTCCCTCCCCTCCCCAGTTCCTATTTTAAATACCTTGCTAGGTGATGCTCGATGTTATCAGCTAGCCTGCTTGCCCCTGATCTATTTAGGTGCAGTCCATCTTTCTGATAATATCTATTTCTTTTCCAAAAGCAATCCCAGTTGTTTATAAATCCCAACCCTTCTTGCACACACCAACCAGCCAGCAAAGTATTTAAGGCCCTAATTCTACTGAATACTTCATCCCCATCCTCTACAGCAGGTAGTAGACCTGAGAGAATAATTCTGTATCCTAACTTTTTCAGCTGTCTTGTTAAAGATTTAAAATGCTCTTTCCGAATCTCAGATTTTCTGTCCCTTATGTAATTTGTACCAGCATGTACAATGACCACATACTATTTCAGTGGGAGCAGCACAAGGCCCAAGCTTGGCCACCTTTTGTTTTGTAGCTGTTTTTCCCCCACTGTATTTTGGTTTGTATTTTGATATTCATGTACACTGTTGTATCTAACCTTCCTCACTATGGCTACCATTGCTGGCACTCTAGTGGCAGCCATTAATCACTGAAACTGCCTGTGATTTATAATAAAACTTGGACATCTGAATGACGTTTCAACTTCAAACTCTCTCTGTCTCTGTCATCTCTGAGCGGATACCCACACAATAACAACACCCTTGTTATAAAGACATATACAAAATTATTCAGAATAGCAAGACTTGTCTTTTGGAATTTCTATACCGTATGACATGAGCTATAAATATTCTCATAAAACATATTTGAGTCAAAGAAGCCACTCTGTGTCAGAGTAAAAAAAAACAAACAAACAAAAAAAACACAGAGAATGTATGAAGACAGCAAGCTGAAAATTTGCTCTAACCTACATCTTTGTGAAAAATAAACCACAATCCAGGCTGGCATTGGACTGAGATTGCAGCACAAAGAGAGTAACTCAGGAGTTCAGTATTATAGACAACCACATGCTGTTTTTACATCTTCATTATTAACAGAAATAAATGCAAATACTTAGAAAAGCAGATGTCCAGCACTGGTTAGTAGCATAGTACACAAGCCACACATTATGTTTTTTTGTTAATTTGAATTATTTTTCCTATCAAGACACAACAGAGCTACAAAGTAACCCTATATTCCCACCAGAGTAAAACCTACCTATCATACTCTACCCTATTGAGCTTGAGCTTAGCAACAGCAAAGCAAGGCAGATCATAAACCAATATTTGATTTTAATTAACACAGAAATACCATACCATTTGACAGAACTTAATCAAACGAAATACAGTGCTGAATGATTGAAATTATGAAGAACAACTTTACAAAGTGGTAATTGATAATGGCCCGTACACAAACTATCCATCTTTTTTTAGAAGGTGTAAACTAAAGTACACAATAGTGGTACATAATATTGTTTTGTTTGTGACCATGCTTGTCTATTTGAGTTTATTGAACTGATTGGGTTATCACGTTTGCCTTGCATTGCTTAGACCTAAAATACAGCAAGGATTGTGGTTTATCTATATCTACCAGCTGAATCCCAAGAACTTATTACGCATTTATAGTGATATGACTCTGACTGAGCAACATTTAACAATGTTTAGTCTAGTAAATAAAGCACTGGGTTGCACTCAGGAGTGATTTTATTTATAAGAATGTGTCAGGATCACCAGACCTTACAATATCTATTATTTCATCAGAACTCAACTAAGTAAAATGAGAATGAATCTGATGGCAGAGGATATGAGACTGGCAATATTGTTTTTTTTTGTTTTGTTTTTTTTTAATTCATTAAATGTGTAAATCAGTATACAATGTTTAAATAAATTAAAATATTACAAATAATGTTCAACAATACGTATCGAACACACTGTATCAAATGCCCAAAAGAAAAAGAAAAAACAATGTAAGTACAAAGAAGAAAAAAAAAAAGCTGTCCGTCTATTCAGAGGGTATTTTAACGTTAAAAAAAAAAACAAAAAAACAAACAAATAGGAATTCAACTATTTTTGTTACAGTTATAGCTTGTCTGCTTGAATGTTTGATGTAAGGGGAATATAAACTGGGTGTTGACACATTTTTATTCTAATATGACAGCTAGATCCCTGCATAATGTATTGGTTTCAATAAATAACAGAAGCCACTTCTGAAGGCATTTGTTTAAAATAAATAAATAAGACAAAGGTGCATTTTGTGTGCATTCAGTGAATGTAGAGCACTACTCTTCATTGCACGGCCCCCGAGCTAGTGGTGTCTGCTGTAAACCCTAAGGGCGGCTCCCGGACTTATCCTACAAATGTTTTTACTACATTCACTTAAGTTATTTTTATGTTATGATTTCTGTTTATACTGTTTTGATGATGTTCACATTTAGATCACAGCAGTAAGAAATGAATAGTGTAAAACAGTGTGACGGAAATATAATGAGTTCTGGTTGGAAATCTCCCTCCCGACCTGTGAGGGCGTTAAATAGCGAAAGGGGAAGTCTTTGGACGGGCTGGCCTGACAGTTCATTTCCTGGGTCGGGAAGTCAGTCAGCCTGGAAGAAGATGAGACTCCGTTGCAGGAACGTATTGACCCGGAAGGTAAATGAGGTAGCAGCTGTCAGCAAGAGACACAGCTATCAGAATCGTAAATCTTTTCCTTCGCTTGGTTTGTATTAAGGAACTGAAGGACTGTGAGAGATGCAGAGAAAGCATTGTGAAAGTATTCATGAGTGTTTTTTTTGTCTTTCGTGTTATTAGTAATTGTCTTGTTTGTATCACTTGACGGCTAAACACGAATCCGGAGCTATTGCCAAGGGCCTGGACAAAACTGACACAGCACTACTGTCACGATTAACATTGTTAGCACTAATTGTACTGCACCACAAGCACTGAGAGTACTCACTTTGGACTTTCTGAACATGTGTGTCTAATTGTGTGTGTTAAAACGTACCATGCTTATTATTTACGGGTCTCCAACCCCGTTTTTCATTGCGCAATACACATTGGTGTGTATTGCAAAAGCTTTATTATTTACTGGCTGGTCATTGGATTTAAAAACAAATAAAGCAATCCATTTCACCCGTACTTTGTTGTCTGTTTGTTCTTTGGAATTACTGCACCAGCACAGCACTTGCTATACTCCTGCTACTAATTGTTACTTTGCCACAGACAGTAATCACTTAAAATGTAATAAAACACTGACGCATGCACATTTTTCAAAATGAGGTAAAAAAAAAGGCACTTCTATTACTACCATCAACCCATAGCAGTTTGTGGAGATTTTGTATGTATATTTTGTGGAGCAAGTTACTCAAAAATGTGCAGTTTTTTAATTTTGTTAGAATTAAAGAAAATCAGAACATAACAAAGAAACAGAAGAAAATTAAACAAATGAAAGAGATTCATTAAATATTGAGCAAGAGGGGGCTTCTTGGTGCTTAATGAAAGTTCTGTGGAGCAAGTTTTTTTTAATTTGTCAGAAAGCCTGTTCAGCTTTTAAACGCAACAATTTAGAGAGACATCTTACAACAGTGCATGCAGGATTTAGTCAAAAATACCCACCTGGCAGTAACCTTAGAAAAAATAAAATTGAGCAACTTGTTGCTTCCTTCAAAAGTCAACAGAAAATAATTAAAATCTAGTTTAGTTGTAGAGTTCTTGACAGAGGCATCTTGCATGGATTTTGGCACACTGTAAAAAAAGCCTTCACTGACACAGAGATTGTTAAAAAATGTTTTCGCGCTTCTGCAGAAATCTTGTACACCGATTTCAACAACAAGAGTACGATTTTAAAGCAAATTAAAGGATTACAACTGCCTGACACAACAGTAATGAGAAGGATGGAGAAAATAGGAAAAGACACCTGGCAACAGTTATTGGCAGATCTTTCAGAAGCGCCTTGTTTTAGTCTAGCTTTAGACAAATGTACAAATATAAGTGACCTCACAATTGTGTGTGTGGTTTCGTTTCCCCAAAGAAGAATTATTCTATGAGGACTTGTTGTTTCTAATACCCATGAAAACTCAGACGAAAGGTTCAGATGTTTTTTCTGCACTTCTCGGTTTTTTTTTTAATGAAACCTGGAGTGGAAGAAGCTAATATCTGTGTGTACAGGCTGTGCACCAAACATGAGGGGGAAAGAAAATGGATTGCTTGGTCTGAGGCTAAAGTGAGATGGCATTCCAAAATTCATTACGTTTTACTGCATAATTCACCAGGAAGCACTCGTAAGCAAATAGAAAAATGGTGAAATGCAAGCAGTCATACAGCTGGTTGTAAAGGTGTTCAATTTCATTGTTTCAAAAGCATGGAATCACAGGCAATTTCGTTTTTTTGTTTCAGGGTACGAAACAGAGTATGGCGACTCTGTGATGCACAATGAAGTGAGATGCTTGCTCGTGGCAGGGTTCTTGAAAGATTTCTGGGTCTTCTCCCTCTGATTGGAAGAATTAGAAGATCCAGGCTGGATAATAAAGCTGTCATTTCTGACTGACATCACAAGCCACTTTAATGCACTAAACCTCTAATTACAGGGAAAACAGAAACTTCGAGTGACATGTTACGTGTTGTTACAACATTCCAGTGCAAGATCACTAAGTTGTTCATTCCTGATTTGTGCAGTAATTGCTTTGTTCACTTTCCAAAACTTAAGTCAGTCACTTCAGACATTCCAGATCTTTTGAATCATTAACAGCACATGTCATTTGTAATTATGACAGGAATTTGAG
This sequence comes from Polyodon spathula, assembly GCF_017654505.1. Classification (NCBI taxonomy): domain Eukaryota; kingdom Metazoa; phylum Chordata; class Actinopteri; order Acipenseriformes; family Polyodontidae; genus Polyodon; species Polyodon spathula. The sequence goes on from NC_054538.1 coordinate 42,346,407, forward strand.
TCTAGACTTAAAGATGTCACTGTGTACAAGAAGATTTTTAATTTAATTGAGAACCCTTTCAATGCATCAGTGTCACCTCTGTCACTGGTCCTAACAGACCTTGAAGCAGATCCAGCAAAAGTGGAGAGTGAAACAGTGGAACTTCAGATGGATGACATCATGAAGTCTGAGCTCAAAGCAGATGTATATCATTTCTGGTACATGGTCCTTGATTTACGATACCCAACTCTGAAACAATGTGTGCAAAAAGTGCTGTCATTTTTATTATCATTATCATTTTTATCATTTTTTTTTTTTCTGCAGAGCAATAATAAAACATTATCAAGAATACAGAATCAGTTGTTATCAAGCGTACTGCAACTAAACATCATGGGCCCGATCTTTGATCTTCGTGCTAAAATAGTGGTTTGGAGATATTCCAAAATGGCACAAAGCAGTTGCGAGACATTGGAATATAGCATGCACACATACATATGGACCATTCAAATACACAATTGCTCCATAGCTAGGCGCTGAGTTTTCAAATTAATGAACTGATAACACCACTGTTTTATTGAATACGGACAGTATTGTATCACAAGGAAATACTATATAGGTTTCTTTAAAGGCCAGCTAATCTGACATAGCTGTATGTTTTTGAAGTAAAATTTTTTAAAAAGGCTTTGGATACTGTCTTTTTTTCTAAATGATTTTTTTTTTTTTATATATATAAGTCGTGCCGTGACAAAGTCTAGGTAGCACACTCTCTGATTTGTAAATGTAATAAGGTCATTCACCTGCAAAGTAAACATCAATCAAGCATTTTTATATACACAACACACAGAAATGATTTATGTTATTCATTCTACTAACTCATTTGAACATCATGATTAAGCCCAGTTTGTAAGGTTTTGAGTTTCGCCGGAATGGATTATTTTCGTTATGCCATTTTTTGTAAGAATAATAATTAATTCTAAATACGCTCCTAAAATGTTAATTGTAGCCTACTATGATTTCTCAATAAATGAACAGTCTCTGTACAATTAGCAACATTGACATTCAGCAGACTGGACATGTATGTAGCTGCATAAAAACGGCCAGAAATTACATTTAACAGAACTGTTTGTCCTGCCTCAGCTAACTTATAATTGGACTGCTGCAGAGAAAATACAGGTCTTTGATTGGTTGATCGCATCACCGGTCTGACTTTAGGAACACGTTAACAGCAGTTGCCCACCCCTCACCCGTAATGGACAGCAAGCTATGAAATAGCCAAATAAAGCAATGGGCCACAAGATGGGTGTATGACTTATTTATACAATTAATTTACAGATGTGTGGCAACACACAGCAAAGATAACAGGCAGGACCCCCCCCTCCCCTCTTCATCCTTCTCTCAATCTACATTTCCATACTTTGGTGGTACATGTTGGATGCCGATATGCCTGTGGAGCAGTGAAGAACACGTATAACTGTATATGTAAACACACTAACGCTGTCCATCATATCAATACAGTGATAAAACATGTAACTGACCCACCCATCTGCTATACTATTGTGCGTTTCTACTATTGTACCGAACTCCGGAGTGGACTGTTACTCTGACACTATTTGAGCCAGCGGTGCACAGTTATTGGAACTAGAAGTGCGCAGTTTTTGAACTAGCACATTGCAATTATTATACAGATATTGGTATATTCAGACCAATTAGGGCTTTTGCCCAATTCAAATTTGATTGTGCTATGTGCATATTGAATGTCCACCTAGAATACATTTGCATGTTTCTATTTACCAAGGCATTGCCATATGCTAATAGGACCGTATTAAAGGAACAGAAGGAAGGCAGTATGCTGGACAGAGGTGAGTGCATTGGAATACGTTATAAACGTCACTATGATATGAACATGTTATATATGTTATGGAAACAAAAAAAAGAGGCTTATTGCTTGTATGTTTTTGCTGCAAATTGTTTTTGCTGCACTATGATGTTGCAGTATATAGGTTTGCATCACCATCAACTTTAGGTAAACTGGACTCGCTATATCATGCAGCATTGAAGTACATTACAAATACAAGATTTAATACTCATCATTGTATATGATACGATTTGGTAGGTTGGACTTATTTGGCTTTACGCAGGTTGAAGCACTGGTATATTCTGGTATATAAGGCTAGTCAATGTAAATTATATGAATATACTTATTTAAATTAATACCTTATAGCTTCCCGTAGTAACCATAACCTCAGATCTCATTCTTTTATGCATTTTAAAATCCCAAATGTGCGTAGTGAGGCTGGTAAAGGATCCTTTGCTTATTATGCCCCATGGTCCTGGAATGAGTTCCAGTCCAAACTAAAGCTGCAGACCCAGATATCTTTATTACAATTTAAGAGTAAACTGCATGATTTCATGACTGAGAGTTGTAACTGTTTTAAATAGTTGACTACTTTTGTGTATTTTGATTATTGTTTTAAATGTGATTTGCCTTAATTGTCTCACTTCTATCCAGGTATTGACTGTTGATCTACTAAAAAACTTAAAAAAAAATAGGAAGATACTGCATAGTTGGCAACCAGTTTGGGGTCATACAAGTACTAATATATTTGTGCACAGTTTTTACAAAGGCTTTGTTGGGCACCCAAGCCATCGTCTTATATATTATAGATTATAAAACGACGACTCGTGAGAAAAAAATGGTTTTCTGAATTAGGTGTCTAGAAGGGCTAGTATTCCGATAGTATCCTAATACTAAGTCGGTATTTGGTATCACGTTTTCGGAATACTGGTATCCAGAACACAGACGGATTCATTTGGAATACCCTTTTTACATAGCATGGAATAGCTATTCAGATTTCCCACTATTCCGAATACAACTGGAATCCTGATAGAACAGGACAACTGGAACAGGTACCCGGATAGTAATATGGGTGCAGTCAATTGCACCTACCATGCGTGACAGGTGTGCGACCTCATAAAAACCCAGCATTATCTCCTCACTGTTTGCTCTGGTAGTGTGGTATTTAATATGTTCCTCAGCACGTCGCAGCAATGCAGTTATGAACGGTCGAGGTGGCGGGACACGGCTGAACAAACTACTTGTGGAACATCCTCCTATTATTTAGTGTCAGAAGGTAATGTTCTGCCTGATAAGGATAATGGAGTCTCTGAAAGGAACAAGTTTTGTAACATTAGATGGTGGCTCCATTCAACATTTATAAATGCCAAATTAAATATCAAGTTGGAGCTATAATGTAGGGCTCCAAGCTGACAGGCCCGGTTTTTTACATAATATAGAATTCCAGGTCACTTTTTAAATATTCATTGAAATGCACATTTTTTTTGTGTTGGGAATTACTCATTATTTAAATGTCTACTCTTTGATAGTAGCTAAAAAGTCAGAAAATACAAAGGCTTGTCAGTACAGTTTTGCTTTATTAACATAAACCATAAAACTGACACTAATAGCGTGAGACGGGGCTTGACAACTAGATTGTACATCTCAAAGGCAAACTTTACATGTATACCAGCTGCCCATATGTATGCTTAAACTGCTAACACAACAGATTTTAGACTGGCATTGTTGCCTTAAAGCTCAGAATTAAACACCTTGTTTACACTTTTCCATTTTCAAAAATCTTAGTCTGAAGAGTATTTACTGTACCTTAACCTTTTTTTTACTTGCACTCTTTCCAATTAAACCATTCAGTTTTAGGTAAAGTAAATGCACAATGGCAAATTAACATATACCAGCAAGTGACCCAGCTGTTTAATGATTAAAAAAAAAAGTCTGTATCAAAGGAGGAAAATTAAAAACACCAAAAAGGGCCCAGGAAACACATTAGGAGCTTAATTTTGTCTACTGTACATCCAGACAGTTACTGTGTATTGTATAGTATCCTACATTTGCATATGCTTATGTAATAAATCTATATAAATAATGTTAAATATTAAATTATTCCACTAAAAAGATATACAACAATTTAGCACAAACAATAAATAACTTGGATCCTGAAAATCAAAAGTGTGCAACAGCAAAAAGAATATAGACAATCTGTTATTGAAGAACTGAAATAGAATATACTTAAATACTGTTACACTAATGGTAATTTCATCCACTCCATAATATCTGTGTCTGAAGTTCACTGATGCCTGGGTGGTATGATACTGGCCTTTCAGATGTATCCAAACATATGTAGCTTTGACAAACTCATGCAGAGTCGACATGTTAAATAAATCGCTGTATGCAGGACACTAAAGTCACATTACCACGGGAGTATGGAACATTACTAAAACAAGGTAAGAGATAAGAGTAAAACAATATTTAAACTGAAAACAAACCACTGTACAGTATATTTTTATACAGTCGTTTTGCATAAAGTACTCAATATAAAAAGAAAACATGTATAGTATATTTTAAAAACTTTCTTTTACTCAGATACTGTACCTGTCTTTAATAAGAACATAAGAAAGTTTACAAACGAGAGGAGGCCATTCGGCCCATCTTGCTCGTTTGGTTGTTAGTAGCTTATTGATCCCAAAATCTCATCAAGCAGCTTCTTAAAGGATCCCAGGGTGTCAGCTTCAACAACATTACTGGGGAGTTGATTCCAGACCCTCACAATTCTCTGTGTAAAAAAGTGTCTCCTATTTTCTGTTCTGAATGCCCCTTTTTCTAAACTCCATTTGTGACCCCTGGTCCTTGTTTCTTTTTTCAGGCTGAAAAAGTCCCTTGCGTCGACACTGTCAATACCTTTTAGAATTTTGAATGCTTGAATTAGGTCGCCACGTAGTCTTCTTTGTTCAAGACTGAACAGATTCAATTCTTTTAGCCTGTCTGCATATGACATGCCTTTTAAGCCCGGAATAATTCTGGTCGCTCTTCTTTGCACTCTTTCTAGAGCAGCAATATCTTTTTTATAGCGAGGTGACCAGAACTGCACACAATATTCAAGATGAGGTCTTACAAGTGCATTGTACAGTTTTAACATTACTTCCCTTGATTTAAATTCAACACTTTTCACAATGTATCCGAGCATCTTTGTTAGCCTTTTTTATAGCTTCCCCACATTGCCTAGATGAAGACATTTCTGAGTCAACAAAAACTCCTAGGTCTTTTTCATAGATTCCTTCTCCAATTTCAATATCTCCCATATGATATTTATAATGTACATTTTTATTTCCTGCGTGCAGTACCTTACACTTTTCTCTATTAAATGTCATTTGCCATGTGTCTGCCCAGTTCTGAATCTTGTCTAGATCATTTTGAATGACCTTTGCTGCTGCAACAGTGTTTGCCACTCCTCCTACTTTTGTGTCGTCTGCAAATTTAACAAGTTTGCTTACTATACCAGAATCTAAATCATTAATGTAGATTAGGAATAGCAGAGGACCTAATACTGATCCCTGTGGTACACCGCTGGTTACCACACTCCATTCTGAGGTTTTTCCTCTAATCAGTACTTTCTGTTTTCTACATGTTAACCACTCCCTAATCCATGTACATGTGTTTCCTTGAATCCCAACTGCGTTCAGTTTGAGAATTAATCTTTTGTGCGGGACTTTGTCAAAAGCTTTCTGGAAATCTAAATAAACCATGTCATATGCTTTGCAATTATCCATTATCGATGTTGCATCCTCAAAAAAATCAAGCAAGTTAGTTAGGCACGATCTCCCTTTCCTAAAACCATGTTGACTGTCTCCCAGTACCCTGTTACCATATAGGTAATTTTCCATTTTGGATCTTATTATAGTTTCCATAAGTTTGCATATAATAGAAGTCAGGCTTACTGGTCTGTAGTTACCTGGTTCAGTTTTGTTTCCCTTTTTGTGGATCGGTATTACGTTTGCAATTTTCCAGTCTGTCGGTACCACCCCTGTGTCAAGAGACTGCTGCATGATCTTGGTTAGCGGTTTGTAAATTACTTCTTTCATTTCTTTGAGTACTACTGGGAGGATCTCATCCGGCCCAGGGGATTTGTTTATTTTAAGAGCTCCTAGTCCCTTTAACACTTCTGCCTCAGTTATGCTAAAGTTATTTAAAACTGGATAGGAACTGGATGACATGTGGGGCATGTTGTCAGTATCTTCCTTTGTAAAAACTTGTGAAAAGTAATCATTTAACATATTTGCTATTTTTTTTTCTTCCTCTACGATTTTGCCATTTGTATCTCTTAAACATTTAATCTCCTCTTTGAATGTTCTCTTGCTGTTGTAATATTGGAAAAACATTTTGGAATTGGTTTTAGCTCCCTTAGCAATGTTCATTTCTATTTCTCTCTTGGCCTTTCTAACTTCCTTTTTGACTTGCATTTGCAGTTCTGTGTACTCTTTCTGTGTACTTTCTTTTTGGTCCTTTTTTAATGCTCTGTAAAGTGCCTTTTTTCGCTGAATATTTTTTTTAATTGATCTATTAAACCATTTTGGCAATTTAGTTTTACATTTAGATTTGTCTACTTTAGGGATATAATTGTTTTGCGCCTCTAGTACTACATTTTTGAAGAACAACCATCCTTCTTCTGTGGGTGTTTTCTCTATTTTACTCCAATCTACTTCTGTTAGTCTCTGTTTCATACCTTCATAGTTTGCTTTTCTAAAATTGTAAACCTTAGCTTTAGTCTTTACTTTTGGGGTTTTAAAAAACACTTCAAATGAGACCATGTTGTGGTCTGAGTTTGCCAGTGGTTCTCTGACCTCTGTTTTAGTTATTCTATCTTCGTTATTTGAAAAGACTAAATCAAGGCATGCCTCCCCTCTAGTGGGTGCCTTGACAAATTGTGTTAGGAAGCAGTCATTTGTCATTTCCACCATTTCTATTTCATCCTTCGCGCTACCCACCGGGTTTTCCCATTTTATTTGGGGGAAGTTGAAATCCCCCATTAGTATGGCTTCTCCTTTGCTACACACATTTCTAATGTCATTGTATAACAGATTATTGTGCTCACCGTCTGAATCTGGCGGTCTATAGCATGCTCCTATTATTATGCCTTTTGAATTTTTGTCTGTTATTCTGACCCATATTGATTCGGTTTTATTTTCTTTGTCCAGGTTTAACACCTGGGCTTCAAGACTGTTTCTTATGTATAGCGCTACCCCTCCTCCTCTTCTGTCCTGCCTGTCTTTCCTATACAGTGTATACCCACAAATATTATATTCGTCCCCATCACTCTCAGATAACCAAGTTTCTGTAACACCTATCACATCATAGTTACCTGTTAGTGCAGTAGCTTCAAGTTCTAGAATTTTGTTTCTGATACTTCTAGCATTTAGATAAATACATTTAATGGTTGTCTTACCTGAGTTGTTGTTCTTGTTTTGATGCGGTCTCCCTTCTGTTTTTTTGTTGATTTCTCCCCCCTTCCTTTCTAGTTTAAATGCTTCCGAACCTGCTCGAGGATCTTTTCTCCAAGTAGACTGGTTCCCTTGTTATTTAAGTGCAGTCCATCCCGTCTATACAGATAGTCCTCGTTGTAGAAAGTGGTCCAATGATCAAGATAGGTGAAGCCTTCCCGTGTGCACCACGTCTTCAGCCATGCGTTTTGATTAATTATTTCCAGCTGTCCATATGGTCCTTTGCAAGGTGCGGGTAGTATACCAGAAAATACCACAGTTTTGGTTTTCTCTTTTAATTTCCTTCCTAGCTCTCTGAATTTGTTTTGCAGGGATTTTGGTCTGTCTCTTCCAATGTTGTTTGTACCGATGTGGACGACTACTACCGGGTCGTCTCCTGTTCGTTCTAGGAGCCTGTCCACGTTTTCAGTGATGTGCTTGACCGAGGCTCCCGGAAGGCAGCACACTGTTGTAGTAAGGGGGTCCAAACTGCGAACTGAACTTGCTGTGTTTCTCAATATGGAGTCCCCAACAATCATGACCTCCCTTCTTTTTACTGTCTTGTCACCACTGTCAATAGGGTCCTGGATGTTGTTCCTTTCATTCTCTTGTTGTTGGTTCTGCTCATCACAATTCTGAAGTGACTCAAATCTGTTGGTTGTTTTGATTTCTGGTGGTTGTGTTTGACGAAGTTTCTTTTTTTCCCTGCTTCTGCCTACCTGAACCCAGCTGTTCTGACCTTCTATCTCCCTGGTGGCTTTCAGTCTGTTAGGGGTGATGCAGACTTCCATGAATTGTGGGTGTGCCAGTTCCTCAAGATCCTGTTGCTGTCTCACTTCCTCCAGCTCCATTTCTAGCATGCTTACTAGTTTATGCAAATCCTGGATCGCGCGGCACTTTACGCACACTTGGTTTAGCTCCGCTGGGTTTTCTCGGATTTCCCACATGAAGCAGGTGTCACAGATTACTGGCTTGAAGACCATGTTGAGGGTTTTTTTTTTTTTTATGAAGTTTAGTTTCTTCTGCAGCCGTCAACCTGCTTTCAAACTGCTTCGAAACTGCTCTGTACTTTTCCACGCCTGTACTTCTCCCACTCACTGTCGCTTCCACTCGCTGTCGCTGGGAAGACTGCCTCGTTTAACTGCGTTGTTCTGCTGTGCTGTCGGCTCCTCCCCTCGCCCGTGTCTCAAAACGGCGCTGAATTTGAATCAGCTGCTCCGAGTTTCAGCTTGTTTGTTATCAGAAAAACACACGCGGCTGTGTTTCCCCAATGTCCTCTGTTTTCTGATTAAAGCAATTCAAGATGCAATTTCTCCTTTCTGCTTCGAAACTGCTCTGTACTTTTCCACGCCTGTACTTCTCCCACTCGCTGTCTTCTTGTGAACATAATACAATGTTATATAGCTATAAACAGTGACATATAATATATATATATATATATATATATATATATATATATATATATATATATATATATATATATATATATATAATTAATAATATATACTCATTAATGCCTGAGTACACATTAGACGGCTTTTTAAATAGTCCCATAGAGGGGCGCATTAAAATTTTTCCCATTTGTTAGAGAACAGGACTTAAAGGTAATTTTTTTTTTTACGTCAGACGACAAACATTATACAACTGAACTGCTGTCTAGGCAGATATTAAATTGGTACTTAATGGAATCAGAATAGGAAGTCAAAAGAGTGTAACTGTTATTGTTAAATTGGTATGTTAGAACAAAACTATGTTCTTTGGTACTAAAATAAATAAATACATAAATATCATACTTTTATTGTTGTATTTAATATTTAAACCTCTGTACACACTACATTTATATTGTGTTTTATGCAATGTATAATGGATTGCTTGCAGGATAAGCATGAAACATGAAACATGAAATGAACATGAAAATACCTTGGAAGTTGAAAACAGTTCACAGAGTCTGGCTTTTACAAAGGTCCATTATTTTCCATTCCAACGATACTGCAATTTCTTGCAAGGCACTGCCAGTCAACCCACTCTAAGCTGCTGCTTTTTTTCCTTTGAATTTGTACAGCTTCAGGCTGTGGGCTGAGAAACTGTAGAATAACATATAAAACCTGCAAAAGAGCTATGGAAATTAATAGAAAATATGCATGAAATACTAAAGTGCATTGAATTATCTATTATCTGCACAGTAACAGTCAGTGCACTGCTGGTTTCACTTCCACAAAGAAATTGTGAGCAATTTCTGTTGTTTATCCATATTTCTGTTGATTGAGACACACCATGAGCCAGACTGCTACAGGGATGGCGTGTATTGATGAAGAAACATTTGCTCTAATAAACATTTAGGCCAATGATACAATCCAGAGATGTGTGGACGGAAGTGTCTGCAACAAGTGTCACAAATTACCAACGTTTTAATTGTTTTATTCATTGGTGGATTTATTGTATACTGTTTTTGTTGCACTATTTATTGTATTTTTTATACTGTGTTTCATTTATTTTTTTACCCAAAGGGTAACCCCAATAATGGGTTACATTTATATGTTTTATCTACCCAAAGGAAGACCCCAATATGGAGTTTTATGTGTGCTTTATCCTTTTAATTATTTTATCATGGGCTCGGTCACAAGTGATTGGGACGTTAATTGTAGCCAGGTGCACCCCTTGATTAGTTTCCCTATATAACTGGAACCAAAAGAGAGGGAGGGCATGGGGGAAACACATTAGACCTATAAGGAAGTGAAGCAGAACTGGAGCTTAAACAAGAAAAACATTGACGAGAAGCCGAAGGAAATAAGCCAGCACAACTAAATGCAGTGAAGACTCAGAAAAGAAAGTTAAGTACTCTTTGCATTGTTGAGACTAATAGAATACTGTTTCACAATAGACTGCAGGTATAACTTGTGTTATTTATTCAAGCGTCCCGTTTGATGGATACTAGTGTTCTGGTTATTGTTAACTGTTACATGACTAATACATAGGGACTGTGAATGGAATAAGCATACTGTTGGACTGGAAGATATCTTTATTGTATAATGAGTGCTGATGCAATGTAGTTTTGTCTGTCTTCAGGGCTTGCCTTCTCTCTCCCTCCATTCCAGAAGAAGGATTGCAGAGAAAATGGACTGCTGTATGACCTGCAGACACCCCGATAAGCGAGGCTCTCACCTGCTAGAGTTAACTATAAGTGCTTGGGTTTGGAAGACTAATGCTCTTGTAGGGATAGGCCGAATATGGGGTGTGTGAATTAGCCCTGCTCATAGAGTGAGGGGAAAGTGAGTATTAAGAACATAAGAAAGTTTACAAACGAGAGGAAGCCATTCGGCCCATCTTGCTCGTTTGGTTGTTAGTAGCTTATTGATCCCAGAATCTCATCAAGCAGCTTCTTGAAGGATCCCAGGGTGTCAGCTTCAACAGCATTACTGGGGAGCTGGTTCCAGACCCTCACAATTCTCTGTGTAAAAAAGTGCCTCCTATTTTCTGTTCTGAATGCCCCTTTGTCTAATCTCCATTTGTGACCCATTTCAGGTCAAAAAAGTCCCTTGGGTCGACATTGTCAATACCTTTTAGAATTTTGAATGCTTGAATTAGGTCGCCACGTAGTCTTCTTTGTTCAAGACTGAACAGATTCAATTCTTTTAGCCTGTCTGCATATGACATGCCTTTTAAGTCCAGAATAATTCTGGTCGCTCTTCTTTGCACTCTTTCTAGAGCAGCAATATCTTTTTTATAGTGAGGTGACCAGAACTGAATACAATATTCAAGATGAGGTCTTACTAGTGCATTTAACATTACTTCCCTTGATTTAAATTCAACACTTTTCACAATGTATCTGAGCATCTTGTTAGCCTTTTTATAACTTCCCCACATTGTCTAGATGAAGACATTTCTGAGTCGACAAAAACTCCTAGGTCTTTTTCATAGATTTCTTCTCCAATTTCAGTATCTCCCATAGGACTTATTGTCTTATGTCTTATTGACATTAAGGACAGATTGTTCTCATTATTTCTCCAGGATCGACATCACGGAGGGAGGAAGCACCCCCGAGGTGGGTGTGGGATCTGGATGCAAAGTATTGGCAATAAGCCAGTTTGACTTTCGTGGACAAATTAAAGTGCCTGCATTATGGTGAAGACCACTTTGGAAAAGATTGTTTTTTTTGTCCTTTCAGGAATGAAACACTCTGCAGCCATTCAAGGTCAGGTGTGGTATACTAAATTCTAGCATCGCTCGGGAAACCATTGTTATTTTAGGGGCAATAAGTTGTCTTATTGACATTGATTTTTGTTGTTTGACATAATAAAGACCATTTTATTTATTTGTCTGTGTGGTTCCTGTGTGCTCCTGTGGTGGTCCGGTGGTCAGTCTGAGATCCAAACAACCTGGGTGGTATAGAAGAGGTTATTACAAAAAATACTTACCTGTATAGTCATGCAAACATAAGCACGCCATCTTACAAGAACAGATGAATGGGTGGTCATATAAACTGCTTCTAGGGCATTGCATATGTTCATTGTGTACTAGCTTCTGTCATCAAGGTCAACCCTGCTTCTTCAAAAAACAGTGACTCCTGGTCGTGACCCCGGGTAGGATCTGTCCTGGAAAAAGGGGTGAAAGAGGCTTAGTACTTCTGAGCAGGACTATTTCAGTTTCATGAGTAGTAAAACTTTAAAATCCCAAAACATCTTGACACTAGGGTTAGTTTCATTTCATACCCTTTGTTGGTCTGAACAAGGGATTGTTTCCTCAGCTATGTTTTTGACACATAACTAAGGCTATATTTTTTTTTCATGGTTATCACAGATTTCACAATTTCTGTAAAATGTACCCATTGCTGTGGAATATGTAGTTTGTCGTAGTGTAAATGTTCATATTTTTTATTACTAAAAATAAATACAGCAAGTATTTGCTTACTGACTGACTACCTTTTACACTCCATTGAGGAACCTAGAGCACAGCAGAGTGGGTCTTTACTACCATCTAAGGAGGCAATGGTTTAAATACAACCAAAGGTGGTTTGGACTGAGCCCTCAGTGGGCAAAAGTTCACATCATAAAACCACAGCCTAATTTGACATATTTGTTATAGGCAGTTGCAATGATGGATATCATTGAAAGATTTTACTAAGAGTAATGTGGGAAACATGCCATTGTAACTGTGCTCTCTGGTAAATGACCTTAAATGCTATTGTTCAAACTATGTTTTGATAAAAATGACAAACCCCAACTCAGCTCTTCCACACATCATTATAAAAAATCCAATTTGAGGATCAACATCAATTAAATAAATGAAACAACATCAATTAAATGCCCCTTACAAAAAAAAAAAACACAAATAAAGTTTATAGTTAATTGTAGTCCCATACATTGAAATACACAAACATAAAAAAACAACAATTTTTAACTTCTTACCTTCAATCTCCTCGTCAATTAACACAATCGTTCCTGAGTCCACTCGCATGGTCATACGCAGTGCTAGCTGTGGTCATGTGCAATATGTTATTTTATTGAGAAACACGGTTTTACATAGTTTGTGTGCACTGCAGTGGGTAGGCTGCAAAAGTTGTGGACAGGGATCATTTGTTCAATTGAATACTTTTGTGATTAGGTTATTAATTTTTAATTCTATATATATATATATATATATATATAGTATATATATAGCCCAAAAAACCGCGAGACCTCTTGAAAGTAGCCCAAAAAATACCAACAGACGACTCCTAAATATTCCCGCGGCTGTCTTTTTAAAGTAGACCAATTCTGCAGGAAAACTGTGGACCTGGCAACTCTGGCACACTATCTTACAAGCTTTGAACAGATGAAAGGGTGTTCATGTGAACGTTGCTGCTTCCAGAAAGAGACTTTGGATAAACTTTATGAACTCATTGTGAAAAACATACTGAGCACACAGCACGAAGAAGCATTGAGGCACGACAGGGAATGGGTTGACATGATATAACCACACACTTAAGGTGTTATAAGGCATGACTCACTGCATAAAATCACAAAACCAAACAGAAAAACATCAAATGCTATTTTTTTTAATCCATTTTCTAATAGAGGGTTCTATTGCTTAAGTAATTAATGGCAGAACCATGCTAATGTGTCAAAAGAGATCCCAACAATGCATATAACTTTGAAATTAAATGTGCGTTGTATGCAATGGAAATGTTTATATATGTTTATATTTGAAAGAGTGATTAATAATTCTAACATGTTTCATTCCACGCCATGTATGTATTGTAATTTAAAATTAAATCACACAAACACACACAGTCAATTATATTCATATATAATATGTATATATTAAAATTATGTCACACCAAGATTAGTTATACTGTTTAATTTTTCTTATTGAATTATTAATTATAAAAATCAGTATACCTGTAGGGTGCTGTCTAAGATACAAACTGATGTTCACACCACTGCATGTTTAATGTGACTTTGCATTGTGTTATTATTAGTTTGTTTTTGTTTTTTTAATTATTAATATTTTGTAGAATTAAGTTTCCTTTACACTTGGGATGGGGATGTGTAATAAAAGCGAAAATCTTGTGAAAAACTGATCCAAACCTGAAAAATAATGACAAATATTCAATTAATAAAATAATACATTGGCAATGAACAATCTTAATTATATTCATTTCATTTTCTAACAGGAATTGACAAGTTAATTTCTAATTAATGTTAATCAAGCCATTAAAATCTAATTTCTCTTATCAACCAATCACTGTTGAAGATTTGTGAAAATTCGAGTACATCCCATGTATAGATGTCATTCTGTGCATAGAGCATATGTCATAGGTTTATAGTACAATAAACTCATTTTACAAGTACAGTATTCATTTGTGTGATTTATAATAAGTTAGCAGGTCATGTGTAGAGTGTCTCTTATTATAACAGTTTGAGATGCCAGAACAGCTTCACTATACAGTCTTTTCACCCAAACTGCACTTCATAACAGTAAGAGACACCCTACACACCCCAAATAAACACACAGCATGATCACTGGTCCCCTCATCTTTGTAATGCACATCTTTTATTATTTGCTCTTTTTTATTTACTTTAATCAGGGATTTATTTTCCAGAACTGCTGTATAGTTTCGTAAACCTAGTCTGGCCTACTGGTACACTTTTATTTTCACATTTAAATGGGTTACCAGAGTGAGACCCTTTGGCCAGATCATGGAAATGAACCTTTACCACATGATTTTGACGAGAAAGGAGTATGTGTACACTTTTGTGGTGCATGAAAAAATATGCATAAGCAAGGAACAAAATGATCTTCAGCACAATAAGGGAGCCATGATAATGATACTAATGTTAACAAGAGAAAAAACTTAAAAATGTTTTAAAGCCTTAACTAGTATAATATCTGTCACCAGCAAATCCAGCAGGGTAGATGCTCAAGCTCTGGGCTGGTGATCTCATTGGGTAGAGCATCTTAGTATGCCAAGGATGAAAATCGTTTGTATTTCAGAGTCTAGTTAAGATCTAACAACTTCAATACATTCAAGTAAAAGAAAGCTAAAATATATGATAAAGTTGCTTGAATAGCTCAGCAGAGGCTTTTATAGATGCGTCACTTTCATTAAGCAACAAATCTCAGGAATTTCACTTATCATATCATATAAGAGCAACAATGATGGTAATTAAGTCACTCAGAGAAGTTGTTCCCATGACTACTGCTAAGCTTTTTTTAGACATCATTTGGGAGCACCTGACATCAAAACAGAGAAATTCAGAGAAGCTGCTTTTGGAACTGTCTCTCTTTTACATGTTAATAGGATTTTGTAAGCTTAAACATCATTATAAGAATGAATATATCTTCTGCCTTTTTCTTGTATAAAGTTGGAAATAGTTGATATTTTTTCATACATTTTATATCTATTCCCAGTACCACATAGTTGCCATGGCAATCCTAATTGAAAAAAAATAAAAAAAAACAGACATGAAAGCTTTCCATAGCAAAAAAAAAAGCTTCACATACTCGGTTTGGACTTCATAATTTCTTGAACTTCTATTTTATGTATCGAATTGCCCATTTCAGTACAAAAATAGTGAGGGATGGCCTATGAGCAGAACTAGTCTGAGCATTTTTTTTTTTTGTTCAGTAATTTGATTTGAACTCAGCATACATTGAAATATAATATAATTGGGAGTCTTTCCAATTCAAGTGGACAAAACTGGGTTGCTCATTGACAACACTGCGTGTGAACAAATTGAGCATGATAATTCATTAAAAATCACACAAAAGGTACACAGTAGAAAGTACATTTACAAAATGGGGGTATCTGTACATACTATTGACATGTATGTCATTTGATGCATGTACTGTAGGATTACCAATAAAAAACCTCTTTAAAAGTACTCTTATTGGTAGTTCCTCTAATAGGTTAACACAAGAAACACCTCACCATTTGAATTTTGCCCAATTCGAACAGCATTAGTTGTTACATTTTCGACAGGACCTGCTAGTAACTTGGTGTCAAAAGCAGTGTTGTCTTCCTTTAAATCATTTAGGAAGAAACTTGTGTGATGCACCTGTTAAATAAAGGTGCATTGCAGAAATGCATGTATCATGTAAAATGAAAAGAAAGGAAAATAAGATTGTTTATTTTAATTTTTTTTTTTTTTTTTTTTTTTAAATAAACAGGCACTCAAAAAAAAAAAAAAAAAAAAGTGTGTTTGTTGTTGTCTAATTGACACCTGTGTATAATCGGTTGTTGGCCTAAATGTTACATTCAAGGCTTGAAGTCTGGAATCCACTTATAAAGTATTCATATGTATTATTAACAAGTGTATACAAGCATACAGAGAATGCTGACAAAGTGCCATTCTAAATGAAAGAAAATGGTTACTTTATATGCATAAATAAAAACAGGTGGGCAGAGTTACATGCTGTGGACACTGGGGAACCAAACTACATTTAATATATTGAAATATTAAATATTGAAATAGTTCAGCAACATTGATTTTGCAATTTGGATAGTCCGATTATAGTTTTTCATATAAATAATGTATTGTCTGCATAAAGACACATGCACACAAATACAGGTTAGGCAACTTTCAGTCTCCGAAATGCTGTTTGGTATTGTTTTCCAATGAAATTGTTACTACTGCCCAACTAAAAAATAACTCTTAGTTGAAGTTGGCCCTCACATGTTTAGCTTCTGATTGAGAAAATAGATACTTACACTTTGTTATTTTTTAATGAAAATAGGGTTACCATATGACTCCATGTACACTAGGTAAGTGTAGTTCTCCTGTGAAAGGTACCCGAGGCATGTAAAATGTACCAGAATGCATTGTGACTCAGTTGAAAAGATTGAATGGTTCCAAACTGACTAGTGTACATGGAGTCATATGGTAACCCTAACAAGTATAGATTCATTTTTAATGTTTCGTAAAATAGAACTTTAAAATGTAGCTGTTTTTGTGTGGTTTGATATTATATGCATTTCAGCCTTGAGCTACTGACATAGTTCAGCATTCAAATATAATCTATCTGGATTCTGCAAACCCAAAATGAAATATTGAGAAATCAGTTGTCCTGCATCCAGTCGTGTTTTTATAAGTATGTTGAAATATGTTACTGAAATGATCAGGAGCCAGCAATTAAGAGTGGGCTAAATCTGGTAAAGGTAAGCTTCTACCCTTTCATGCTCAGTCAGTAGTTTCCAGCATGAGCAGGTTGACAGTTCATAATGATAAGTTCAGAAAAGCTTAAGGAGGAGCCTGATTGGCCGTTATTGTTGGCACCTGCTTTTTAGTTACTAAAAGTGACATTTCCAATCATTGAATTCTTCATTTGTAGCTTTGTACAGTACTTTTTGCTAAGAATGACAATAGTAGTTGGAATTCTAATAGAAGAAACGCTATTCTGATTATAAAAATGATGCACAGATATTGTCATGTTAGAATGCAGTGTGATACTGATTTGAAATCTGAAGGAAGCTAGAAAAAAACAACATTTCTATTAGTGGTTGGAAGTAAATGCCAACAAAAAGTTAGATGAAACACCTGGACTTGAAGGGCACAAGAAAGGACAAGAAATAAAGAAAATCCCACCAAATGAGAACAATATACCATAATTGTATAACATTTATAATAAGAATTTTATTACATTTTTACCAATCTTCTTGGGCTTTAAAGACTTTGTTATTGCCTAGTACTATTATGTACTGTATAATGTACAGTGTCTTCTAAACTGTTGCCTTGATAAGGTGAAAATGGTAAAAAGCTGAAGAAATAAATAGTCTGCAATATTTCCCTTCATAATAAGGCAACAGGAGAGTGCCTTGTGCACACTTAAATATCATACTTTTATGATTAGTGATTGAAGAATTTGAAGATCATTTTGAGTCCACAAAAGATTTAAATATGAGTCAGGCTGATGTAAATTCATTCTGAAGTGTTTCATCCCATTTAGCCCGCATTCAGTCCTTTGAAATAGGTTTTGCACTCACAAAGTTCAATTGTCACTTTTTGGAAGTGTTCTGCACCTTGCTACAGTGGCATTGTAAAAGGAAATATTTTCTGAACCCAAGCCTGATTACCTTCTCAAGAACTGCTGCTTTGCACACATACACTCAAGAGAGGGCAGCAAGAGGGCTTGAAGTGCTCTCGACAGTTTCATTAGACACTCCAATCAAACCAAGGGGCCACAAGAATGAAATTGTTGGGTGAAAGGCCATCTTAAACATAATGCAGGCTGCTATCATGTGAGAATAAACTAGCAGTATCCCTGAATATAGAGTCTCTCTCTCACGCACACACGTACAGACACACACACACACACATTTTTTTGTGTGATTTTACTGTAAATCGGACAAAAAGATATAAAGAGAAGTACCCCAGTTACTGTGTGTTTGAGACTTTCATTATTCTATACAAAGTGCATTTTATGTCTCTTTCAATTTCATATCGTTTCCAATGCCATTATTTACAAGCATGGATACCACACAGACTTCTATGGCAACCACACAGACGTGCAGGGAAATGGCCAGGGTTAAATTATGTTTAGTGAAATATATAATTTTGTATTTTGTAAAAAACACAAGATGTAAAAATATTGCCAGAGTTGAAAAATCAACTCTGTCTCTTTATTCCTGAAACCTCACTGTGAAGATGAATAGACCAGTGTTTGTGGATAAAACAGTCATGCCGTGGATATCAATCATCATTCTGCATACATTATATGATATATCCAATCTTATACCTCGCAGTAGAATTACAACTTTTCTAAAGTTTTAAAACTAAAAAGACTTCTGAAAACAAATCTTTAACTTAAGGAATAATGTCCCTTTTCAACTGTATGTGAATTCTACCTAGACTACAGCCAATTATTCCAGCATTGTGAAATGTTCTAAGCTGCTTTGACCCAATTGCTCTTTTCCTACATTAAGTTTTTGATTTAAATATACTCCAGATACAGAGGCTATGAAGATTATATTTGCAATGGCCCTTACAAAACACACATTAAAAGCACATCAAACAAGCACTTATTACATGGTCTTAGATCTTAAAGACTGAACATGTGTCCATAGCACAGAAAAGGTGCAAGCAGTCAAGTTAACTGATTTTCTGGATAAGTGACACAAAGACACAAAGAAATTACTGCAAGCACCTAGCTTTGCACTTTTTAAAAGGCACACTGCTTCCAGTTATGAGCCTGCTAATCCCAAATAACATGGAAGACTAAAAATACAGGTTAATTACGACAATCTGATTACTAAACTTCTGGGTAATCAACTCTGACTATTACCTCCAAAACTATTCCATCAATCGCAATTTCAAATTAACATGTAGCATATCAGTAGGAATGACAAGGGCAATTTAGAAGTGAGGTTGCAAGATGGGAATGTGATCCGTCTGTTTTTCATATGCATCATCCTCCAAATCACATTGGCCTTGTAACCCACGGATGGCTGGCATTCAAAACTGCTGGCAAACATCTTTCATGTTTGTTCCAGTGGCAATGATGACACAGTTAAAGGTAGATCAAACTGTGTGCTTGGCCGATTGTATGTGGCACTGATTATTTGAAGTATTCCCTTCTCAAGATGTAGACAATAATTAAGGTTTGCCTACAAATTTTGTATTTGGGGTGTATTATAAAACACAAAATAACCATTTGTGTGGATGGTCTAATGTTAAAATTAATTCTTGAATTTCAAATGTTGTTTAAGTTTTCTACTGGTCTTTATACATAGGTGCTTTTTTCTTTCAGTATATACATGCACTCTGTATATTATTTATAGCTTTTATTGAGTATCCCTAAGGCCCACTGTTATCATTTAAATAAGGTAAAAAGTTTTCCATTGTATAACTTGTTACACTGGCACATGTTTTACAACACTTTTAGTGAACAGTGCTGACATATGAAATATAACTGCCTGAAAGTATGTCTCAAGTATTAATGCACAGCAAAGAATGTGCTTCCATCTTTACTGTCTCTATCCAGCAAAGGCTGATGAACAGCCAATTTTCTTTTATCACATTAGCACAGCCATGAGGAAAACACATTTGTTCTACTCAAGCACACTAAAGATACTATTGCCAAGCTTACATATACATGTTTTATATCAGCAGGACTTCTCAAGAGTATGAGCTAGCAAACAATATATTAACACTAGCATGACAGTTTATTTAAGAAAAGAAAATTGTCTCTATAGAAGAATGGAAGTTGGAAAGGTATGGGCAAAGCTAGTTGTCACTGGTTTAATAAAGGTAATAATTCCAAGCAGACCTTTTTTATTAAAGCAGGTGATATATCTACAGCTTTTCTATGATGTCACTGAAATGAAATCAAATGATTTTAGCTAACAAGCTGTATTTAGCCATTTTAAAAACTTATACATGGTAAGTTATGAGATTGTCTTTATTTTTAACCTACATTAAATGCAAGTTCTATCCTAGTTACAGCAGCTTTTTAATTGATAAATATTTTAAGAAAATATATGAGTGTAAAATGTCCTAATGGATTTAATTGTCATTAACACCATTAATCAGCCATCCAAATGGGTAATAAGGTTACATACAGCATGGATATGCACTACTTTTGTACAGTGTGCTTCTCCATTTAAAATTCTATAGTTTAAATCCCACAAAATGGGTCTATTTTTAAATATTAGCCATGCACAAACAAAATCTGTTCCAAGGGTCCAAAAACGAGAATCTGTGGTGTACTGCCAGAAATATCTATTGAAATAAACACATTAGATTTTAACGTAAAATGGTCCCCCTTACATTTTATGTCCTAAGCAGTATTTCTTGGTAGATTATACTGTATCTGTCATTATTGTTACTTGCATGATCTTTTCTGTAATAAGAAAAGCCACGTGGAAGAGCATTGATCTTAAACAAAAAATGTATCATGGTTTTCATGCCCTATAAAAGAGATAAAATCAATTCATAATAGAGAAAATGATGTCCCAAGCTCTGCTATAATCTCCTTTGGGGTCTGCCATTAGCCTCTCACATTGTAATAACAGTACAGTGAGAGGTTCAATGAAAGCAATACGGGAAGGGGCCCATGTGAGCAACCAGGATGACAATTTTATATTTTAACATGGGTATGTATGGGTGGTAAACAATATTTAAATCACATTTTTATAGGGCTATTATCCTTTTACTCTATATTTTTTATCTGCAGACGTGTGACTGTTAATTAGTTAATAACCCACTTATTGATCCACTAATGTGTGGCTTCCTGCTAGTCATGTGGCTATATATTTTTGCATATACAGTAGCATGGGGTACTAAATCAGCTACATCACTTCCCTGCAACTGCTTTGTGTCCTGGGGGATTGACAGATGTCAGTTTTCCTTTGCAATGTAATGTGTTTTGTCTGTCTGATCTATGCTCATGTTTCTTTCTGGGATGACTCGCTCTGTGCAAGACTGTTGTGATAAACCAGAAATTGTCCTCGTTATTTAGAATTCTTAAAATCAAATATACAGCTATTGTTTATTTATTCGTTCACTTATTCTTTGTTTTGTATTTTTTACAGATGCTTGCATTCTACACATTTAGATGTGGCATTTTCTTTTCTGCTATCTTGGTTTCATCCTTAATCCTTTTTTTTTTATTGGTGGGTGGGGGTTGATATATATATATATATATATATATATATATATATATATATATGTATATATATATATATATATATATATAAATACCTGACACATTTGCAGGCTACGCATTTGTACTACTTTTATATACATAATAATATATATAATAATATAAAAAATAACTTGTCTGTAATCAGGAGTTAAACATTTTGTATGTTTTTTTATGTTTGAGTAATAATCCACAAACTAAACAACATCAAAAGAAAATGTCTACCGCTATGAATTTTAAACAATCAGGTAGTCAATGATTGACTATATAAAAATTTAAATATATATACCGTGTGATAGTTGACCGACAGTGATGGGAGTTATGCACCCTGAGCTGTAGATGAGGGCGCTGATGAAAGTGAATGTCAACTATCACATGGTACAGCCATCATCCAGAGGGCACTTTCATTATTTAGAACATGACTTTTACCATTGTTTTCTTTAAAAAAAAAAAAAAAAAACAGCTTAAAACCTAGATTTACCTTGAACTTGTACTGATTCACCAGGTACCTTTCCGATGAGTAAAGACATTCTAAGAGTCAGTGCTTGGAAATTCTGGACTGTGATTGGCTAAAACCTCATCAGCAGTTCACCTTGCATCTCTTAGTTGTAGTCAAAAGTGTACCCCAATGGAAATTTATAATTTCTAGTAATGTATCAGAAACTAATAATTATAGGAAAAAACTTTTGTAGTAAATATTTTGCTTTTGTGGATGAGGAAAAAAAGGTACAAGAAATAGATGTCTACAATTTTTTATGACAGGATTTATTTTGCAATACTCCAAAAATGAAAATTCAAAAGTATTCATACCCTAACAAGAAAAATGAAATTAATAGCTAGTTGAGGCACATTTAGCAATAATAATCTCTTTTAAATGATTAGGATATTTGCCAATGAGCTTTTAGCATGATTCTTTACTTATTTTTGACCATTGTTCAATGCAGAATTGTTCCAGTTGGAAGTAAATTTCCGGTGCCATTAGAGGAAAAACAGCCCCATAGAAGTATATTACCACCTCCATGCTTGATAGTAGGTATGGTGTTCTTTTCTTTGTACGCCTCACCAGACTTTCTCCAAACGTAACGACTATCAGCATGACCAAATAGCTCGATTTTTGTTTCGTCACTCCACAAAACCTTTGACTGAAACTCACATGCTGTTTTGCAAACTTTAAGCGATTGTCCTTATGATATTTTTACTCGACCTATAGTTGAAATGGAAACCCCAGTCCCACTTGCAGCCAGTTCACTTTGAATATCTTTGGCAGTCAACCTCGGATTGTTATTAACCTTCCTCACCATTCTTCTACTTGTTCTTTGTGAAAGAATCTTCTTTCTTCCAGACCGACGGGGAGTTGTGATAGTACCATGAGTCTTGTACTTCTTGATAATAGAAACAATAGCTCTTTACTTTTTCCCATACTGACTTATTGGTAATGACAGTAATCATCCTATGCCTAACCCTTTTATACTCTCAAAGAATATTCATCTACAACCCAGCATTTTCTAGATTTTTCTAGCATTAGGTTCTCATTATTATATTGAAATTTCTAGCACCTTGTAAACAATGCTATCATAGCATCAAAGGGTATGAATACTTTTGAATTAGCATTTTTGTAGTTTTGCAAAAAAAAAAAAAAAAATTGCTGAAATAAATAATTGTAGACATCTATTTCTTGTGACTTTTTTTCCTTATCCACAAAAGCAAAATTTTTGCTACAAAAGATTTTTCCTAAAATTCTTTGTTTTTCGAGAAATTACTAGAAATTATATATTTCCATTGGGGTATGTAAACTTTTGACTAAAATGGCTTGGAATTGGTCAAACAGAATCACATGACCATGTGTGTATATAGCTTATACGCACAGCTCACAATCAGCCGCTTCACACTGTTTACATCAATATGCAAAACATTATAAAAGTCCATGACAAAATTCAATGACAAACTGCCACTCTATTAATTAGCTATAAAACTACTGCCACAAATTGAGTGATATTCTACCAATTTTCTTATATATTGCAGGATGGAATGCCAGAGAACTGATACAGCACTTCACAGTGAAGACAGTAATCCACCTGAAGAGAAAAAAAAATAGGTGTTACAGAAACATAGGGTTAAATGATGCACAGCTAAATTAAATAGGGGGAAAAAAAAGGTGAAAAAATACTTAAAAGATTACAACATAGGCTGTTAATGTATTTAAAGACTGGTTTAATGAAAAAATGTGGACATTAATTAAGAAAATAAGTCCAGAAAACACCACCAAAATTCTGAGGAAATTTTATGCCAGTGCAAGTGCAATGGGGGCATTAAAAATGCCAGCAACCAATTAAGCCCCCGCTGTAGTCATGCTATGCCACCCTAGGTTTAACAAGCTAAGGGGCTCAGTACTGTCTGTAAAAAATTGAAGGGAACAATATATACAGAATTTAAACAGTTCCGTAAAATGGTCTGTAGCCGATGGCCTGCGTTAAGGACCACACCTGTCTTGTACAAACAAGATGATGCACCTTCCCCCAGTTTAAATGAGCCAATTCCGCTCCCCTGAAAGAATGGTAGTTTTAGCTCCCTGTTGTGTTCAGTCCAGGTCCAGAGAGGTCGCACTAATATGCTGATGGAAGTACCCTCACAACTGGACATTCTACGACTCCACAACAAAGGTACTTTACAATATAAAAGGCGGCGAAAGCATTTTAAAAAGTACTCCTTTATCACAAAACATTAAAAAAACAGCATCATGTACTTAGAGAAACATCAGAGAGAGAGCAGCCTTAAGAACAAGCAACAAACAGATTGTCTTCAGTTTTGCTTCTGTAAAAATAACACTTACCTTTTTAAAGTGAACACATTCAGCCCCAGGAATGGCCTTTAAGCTCCTGCAGTATCCGTTTCACTGCAGTGTACTCCGCCTACCCAGCTGTGTACTTGTTTGCTTCGCTGTTCCAGCCCTTCACTCACTCTTTTCAACGTGGACGCATTCATCTCCCAGGAACAGTCTTTAAGTTCCTGCAGTATCCACTTCACTGCAGCTTTGTCCTCCTTCCCAGCTGTTTGTTTGTCTGT
Source organism: Polyodon spathula (assembly GCF_017654505.1). Lineage (NCBI taxonomy): Eukaryota > Metazoa > Chordata > Actinopteri > Acipenseriformes > Polyodontidae > Polyodon > Polyodon spathula. The sequence goes on from NC_054538.1 coordinate 42,370,893, forward strand.
TTCCATCCCTCACTTGCTCTCCCTGGCTGTTTCTGAAGCTTCTCCATTTGTTGCATCTGACCTTTGCTGCGTTTCTCTCTCTTTGTTTCGGAACCAAGTCTCTTTTTAAGCTGTGCATGCTGATTTACCACAACGACCTCGTACTCAAATAGACATACAAATAGTGAAACAGAAATGTGCAATTAATTACATAATGAGGCTCTCTCGTTGCCCTGCAACACTCTTCCCCACCTTTTGGTGGCCGACCTTGGTCACTGGTATTCTTGCTGTTGGTACCTTGTTGAAGAGTCTAAGGCCTTTTTGTATGATCGGTCCAGACTGCATATTAAACAGATACCACTAAACTGGTTGCTACTCCCTTACATGGGTGGGAATGGTACTCAAAGTATCTGGTTAAGTCACCTCAGGAAACAGGATACATGGACAGAGATGATTCGTATGTACAATGCATTCAGAAACGTCTGCTCACTCCAGCATCAATTTGTACACTGGTGCTCCTGGCTGCATAGGAGCTGCAACAATATAAGGGACTCTCTCCCACCTGTCTGCTAGTTTACCTTTTGCTTTACGTCTGAAGTCTTGCACCAATATCCGGTAATAAGCTAATAGGGGCGCATCCTTAGCAGTATTATCATACCTGGCTTTCCCTTTCTTTCTACACTCCCCAGCTCAATCATAGGCTCAAGCCAATGTTTGTTATGATCCTGTGCCCATTGTTCAGTAGTACTTCCTGTGTAATTGGTAGGCGTCCCCAGTGACATCTCTAATGGGAGACGAGCATGCCAACCAAACATTAGATAAAAGGGGGCGTACCCTGTAGATTAATGCATTTTTTTGTTATAAGCATTGTGACAGAAATACAATGATTCTTGGTTGTAAATCTACCTCTCTACCTGTGAGGGCGCTAAGCAGCGAGAACACAGTTCCATGGATCGACTGGTCTGACAGTTCTTTCCCAGGCTTCAAGGGAAGTTGGCCAGCCTGGAAGGGGGCAAGACTCTGTTGCAATAACCTATTGAAATGAAAGGGAAACGACGTGGCAGCCACAGATTGGAGAGGTAGCTGCACTCGTTTATTAAGGGGTCATGTGTGACAGCATAAAAGGAGATGGAGAATCGTATAATCTGTTCCTTAACTTTGGTTTGTTTAAATAAACTGAGAAGGACTGTGAGAGATCATGTTCATATTTCATAAAAGTACCATGAGTGCTTTGTTTGTTTTGTTTTGCAATTGTCTTGTCTTGCACATTACCAGACAGCTAACACAGTTCCGGAGCTGTCGCCTAGGGGCAGCACTAAGCCAGAACGGCACTTCACGAATAGTCACTAAATAACCTGTATCACCTACCACAAGCACTACTGCACGCACCCAGGATGGTGGCCATGTATGTATTATTGTGGGTCACATATTTTGTTATCAGTTGGGACTGTAATCCCATTATTATTTACCCTGTGTTTTGGTCACCAGACCGGGAATAAAAATAAAGAACACTTTTGCAAACTGGATTACAAGGCTGTTTAATTACCGCACTGCATCACTCCTGCACCTGTTCTCACTCAGCCACTTTGTCACAGGGAGGCAGTGATTGTGGAGCAATTCTGCCAAGTGGTCGGCGCCGAGACGCAATCCTGGATATGGCGCCACAACCCTGCCATGAACTGGCCAAAGATTTCTAGTCTCCGCCCAGACAGGGATACTGTCGGTCCCCGCACTTCAGAGCAGCTGAACCCTACCTCTCTCTACTCCACCACCACCACCATCAGGCCCGAGACCCAGATTGGCCCCCAGCTGGGGTAGAGGTGCTGCCCCTGCACTGTTGCCATACATGCAATGGGACAGATATCTAACTATTGCCCTCTCTGTCCCCCCCAGTTTGTTTTAGGTGCAACCAACCAGGACATCTGGCCAGGTCATGCCCTGCTGCCATGGAGTGTGACGTGGCCATGTGTAATTGGGCACCTGAGATAGGTAAGCGTGGGGAAAATGGTCAGAAGAGGCCTTGTATGATTGACGTGGTTCTAGATAATGTGAAAACCCATGCATTACTGGACATAGGATGTGAGCAAACCTTGATTAGAACAGCTCTCTTGGGCAGTGTGTTATGGTGGCCACAAGGTCAGATGGCCATCTCCTGTAACCGTGGAGACATGGCAGCATACCCCACCCTAGAAGTATACTTATCAGTAGGACCAATAAAACGTCACCTGGTAGTAGGGGTGGCAGAAAGGTTGCCACACCAAGTTATTCTGGGCCAAGACTGGCCAAAATTCAAAGAATAAATGCAAATAATGGCAGTCTCAGCTGCACACATAAACGTGGCAGAAAAAAAGAAAAGGGAACAAATTGGGAGGGAGCATCACTGAGACAAGGCTAGGGTCTGGTGGGAGAGTGCGTGGATGGTAACAAACACCAGTCAAAGGGAGTAGGAACGTAGTGTAACTGAGAGGATGAGGTTACTGGGCCATGTAAGGCAAATGCTACTCCAGCCCCTCTCAATATACCGGACATGTGGTACTTAAGCGCGGACACAGAGTGGTGCCAGCATAATGACCCCTCACTAGTGCACGCTTGGGGGCAGGTCCTGTCTATTGAAGGTAAGAATGTTGATAGTGCAGGGACACTAGTATAGCCACACTCAGTATCAAGGGGCAATTACTGTATAGGGTAAATATAGCCGTGGGTACAGGAGAGCCTGGAACACAATTACTGTTCAGCAATGTTTTTTCTGATGTGCCCGGCAGGACTAACTTGGTTGAATATGACATTGTCTCTACCTCAGTTGTCACAGTACAAGAGAGACCTTACCGGATCCCAGAAAGTCGACAAAGTGGCGTTCCCAAAGAGGTATGGGAAATGCTTGAACTTGGGATGATTGAGCCTTCCAAGAGTGAGTGATACAGTCCAATTGTCATAGTGGCCAAGAAAGATGGCACCGATAGCTTCTGTTTGGACTTCAGTAAGGTAAACGCCATTGCCAAGTTTGATGTGTACACTATGTCTCAGTTCAACAAACTTCTAGATAGACTGGGAAAGGCAATGTTTATCTCAATTCTGGACCTGACAAAGGTATACTGGCAGATCCCCTTAACATGCATTTTAACTGCATTTTCAACACTAGAAGGGCTGTTTCACTTTAAAACCATGCCACTTGGGCTACACTGTGCGCCCGCTGCCTTTCAGAGACTGATGGACCAGGTTTTATGTCCACATCATGAATATGCAACAGCGTATATTGATGATGTGGTGATTTACAGCTCCATCTGGCGAGAGCATTTGGCTAGTTTTACAGCCATCCTTCAGTCTCAAAGGGTAGCCCGGCTAACAGCTAACATGAAAAAATGTGCGTTTGCCAAGACAGAGACTCAATATTTGGGATTATTAATGGGAAATGGAAGGATGAGACCAAAATCCAGGCTTTGGTCAACACGGCGATCCCCTAAACCAAGATTCAGGTGAGGTCACTACTGGGATTAGCCGGTTATTATCGCCGTTTTATCCCCGAGTATGCCACAATGGTTAACACTTTAGTCAACCTATCCAAATTCAATGAAATGGTCAGCTGCATGTCAGGGGACATTTGAAACTATTAAGTGTAAACTTTGCCAGGTCCCCACCCTTATCACACCTGATTTCACAAAGAGATTCATCCTTCACACCAATGCATCGGATGTGGGTTTCGGTGCTGTCTTGTCCCACAAGGTAGACTAAGTAGAACACCTGATACTCTATCTTAGTAAAAATATGTTACCTCAGGAGCGCAACTACCCCGTAGTCGAAAAGTAGTGTTTTGGCCATTAAAATTTCCAAGTTTTTGCTAATTGACGCAAAAGCGCCAAGTCCCATCTTTCTTTGGCACCAGAACAATAGGTGCTGCACAGAGGCTGGAATTCTCTTGGCTCACTCCCTGGTCCAGCATCCCGGTCAAGAGAATCTTTATCTTTTTATAAAGCATTAGCGCTCTCGGATAGGGGCTGCATCACCTGTAGGGATTTGGTACTGTACTGCCCCAGTCTGGCCATAATCCTCTTCATGCTCAGGAAAAATCTTTTGCCATTTCTGTAAAAGGAGATTGTGACAAAGTGCCCGCCTCTGTGTATATTATCTATATGTTGTGTGTGATGTGTTAAATGTTGGTGTATAGTCATTGGTACACGGGATATAAATGGGTCTGTGTTTCACGTGTGTTTAGAAATGTATATTTGTATTTAGGCACGAGGATTGCACAGCACTTCATGTGCAAGTAAAAAGTAATATGTGAGCACAGGGAATTGCACTTTATTAATTCACGTGCAGCTGTACCGAGACTCCAATTGAATGATTGATTAGCAATCGAGTCTTGGTACAGCTGCATAAAAATAGCATGTTTTCACCCACTCAGGGTTGGGTGTTCAGTGAGTGGAGAACGGGATAGGAGACGGAGGTAATAGTGAATAATTGTGCGAATAATATTTAAAATATCTGCTCACCGTGTTTTGTTTAAGTCCGTTTTGTTTGTGTATTTATTTTGGCGAATGTGCTGTGTCCCGTTTTTGTATTGTTACAGCCGTTTATTTTCTGTTCTGTTCTGTTTATTAAATGGTGAACGAAAACTTTCGCTAAGCTCCACCAAACTCCACCTCTCTTTGTTTATTTTCCTGCTTCTGGTCTGACGCCACCCACTCCAGCCGTCTTTCCGACAGAGATTCACCTGGGTTTGCTGCTGTGCTGTTAGCTCCTCATACTGGAAAGATAAATGACATTCTTGACGACCTGGCCATGGAACTGCTAAAAATAAAAATCCACCTTACCGGAACAGTAGTGGCCAACAGAAGAGGATTGCCAGTACCAGTGAAGCAAGGCCTCAAACTAAAAAAAAATGAGACAGTCTCATTCAGCAAGGACAACAAAGTCATGGTGCTAGGATAGAAGGACAACAGACTAGTGCTCATGTTGAGCACCTTCCATGGCAGTGAATGTGAGGAGGTACAGAGAGAGCGCAATATCAAGAGAGGAGCAATTGAAGAGCTGGACAAGCCTTTAGTTATTTGCGATTACACCAGCAAGATGGGTGCAGTGGACCAGGCAGATCAATAATTTGCCAGCTATGCTTTCACAAGAAAGTGTCTGAAGTGATGGAGGAAGATATTCTTTTGGCTGCTGGAAGTAGCAATTGTGAACAGTGCTATCCTATTCAATTTGATGAAGGTAGAACCAGGACAGCTACCTGTTCACCAAAAAACCTTCAGGAAAACCTTACTTATACAACTGGTGGGAGATGTGCGCAACACTAGCTAAAGAAAACGTGGTCGTCCATCATCAACAGACAGAGAAGAAAGGCTGAATGGAAAGCCACATTTCATTTCCAAAAATTAATCAAAGAGCACCAAAGACTGTGCAGTGTGCACTGACAGAAAGACAAAAGGGGGGAGGAGAGAGACTGTATGGTTCTACAAAACCTGCTCAAGGCAGGCAGAGTTACACCCAGGTGACTGTTTTGAAAGATACCATAGTTTTGACATTGAATGTTTTCAGATCTTCAACCAAAATCTAATATTAGATAAAAGGGACCCTGAGTGAATAAATAACAAAATACTTATTTCATTTATTTATTAAAGAAAGTTATGCAACAACCAATGCCCCCGTATGAAAAAGTAATCGCCCCCTTAGACTCAATAACTGGTTACGCCACCTTTAGCAGTAATAACTGCAACCAAGCACTTCCTGTAGTTATTGATCAGTCTCTCACAGTGCCATGCAGGAATTTTGGCCCACTCCTTCATGCAGAACTGCTTCAACTCAGTGACATTTGTGGGTTTTTGAGCATAAACTGCTAGTTTCAGGTCCAGCCACAACACCTCAATGGGATTTAGGTCTGGACTTTGACTAGGCCATTCCAAAACTTAAAATGTATTGTTCTTCAACCATTCTGATGATGATGTAGACTTGCTTGTGGGTTTCGGATCATTGTCTTGCAGCATGAACCAGCTGTGCTTCAGCTTCAGTTCACGGATGAATGGTCTGACATTCTCTGGTAGAATTCTCTGATACAGAGCAGAATTCATGGTTGCTTCAGTGACGGTAAGTCGTCCAGGTCCTGTTGCAGCAAAGCATCCCCAAATCATGACACTACCACCACCATGCTTGACCGTTGGTATGAGGTTCTTACTGTGGAATGCAGTGTTTGGTTTTCGCCAGACATAACGGGGCCCATGTTGGCGAAAAAAAATCAAATTTTGACTCATCTGTCCATAGAACATTGTTCCAGAACTCTTGAGGATCATCCAGGTGCTTGAGATGAGCATTCATGTTTTTCTTAGCGAGTAGTGGTTTCCGCCTTGCTTCTTTGCTATGAGTCCCATTTTTGCCCAGTGTCTTTGTGATGGTGGAGTCATGAACATTGACCTTAGCCGAGGCAAGAGAGGTCTGCAGATCCATGGATGTTGTTCTAGGGTTTTTTGTGACTTCCTGGACGATTTTATGCCTTGCTCTTGAAGAGATTTTTGATGTTTTTGTTTTATATATATATATATATATATATATATATATATATATATATATATATATATATATATATATATATATATATATATATATATATATATATATATATATATAACAAAAAATGATTCAAAATGTTCAAAATGATTGTACTTTTGTCTTTGTATAGGGTACCCTTTGGACTTGCACTGCTTTGTTACTTATTTTAAGCAAATAAAGTCACTTTATTTCAATTTGAACATTTGAACATATGAACACTGAAATTTTGTTTTGTTCACAAAAATGAATTGGACCTGACCAGCCTGACAGCCGCAGAATAAATGGACTGGAAAGTGTTAATGTCTAAAGGGCAGAGAAAGTTTTGGCAGCACAGAGAGAAAAAAACATCACAGCCTGCTTCAGAGAAACTTATAAGAAAGGTAAGAAAGACATGGCACCACCATGCTTGACTGTAGAGATGGTGTTGACTGGGAGATGTGCTGTGTTGGGTCTGTGCCAAACATAATGCTTGGGATTTAGACCAAAAAGTTCCAATTTGGTCTCGTCTGACCACAACGCCTTTTGCCACATTTTTGCAGGATCACTCAGGTGCTTTGTTGCAAACTCCATGAGGGCTTTGAGATGGATTATTTTTAGTAATGGCTTCCTTCTTGCCACCCTGCCATACAGGCTACTTTTGTGAAGTGTTCTGGATATTGTTGACTGATGCACATTTTCTCCCATCTCAGCCATTGAACTCTGTAGCTCTTTCAAAGTTGTCATTGGCCTCACAGTGGCATCCCTCACCAGTTTCCTCCTTGCCAGGCTGCTCAGTTTGGAGGGACGGCCTGATCCAGGCACTGTCTGGGTGGAACACTGCACCTTCCATTTCCTGATGACTGTGTAGACTGGGCTCACAGAGATATTTAGAGATTTTGATATTTTTTGTACCCTTCTCCTGATCTGTGCGTTTCAATGACTTTATCCCTGACTTGCTTTGAAAGCTCCTCAGCCTTCATGGTTGAGTCTTTGCTTGAAATTCACTACCTGACCAAGGAACCTCACAGAGACAGGTGTTTTTATTCTGAAATCATGAGAACCACTAATATTGCACAGAGACAGAGACTATTCAACTAATTGTGTGGCTTGTTAAGGTCATGTTGTGCACCTGAATTAATTTAAGTTTGCCACAGCAAAGGGTTTGAATACTTATGCAATCATGACTTTTCCATTTTTATTTCATATTAATTATCTATTTAATTCTTTCTTTTTGTTTTTGCTTTGAATGTGTGGAGTAGGTTGTGTATATAACACATATTAATTCCTACTTCAAATTGTTATGACTACAAGCTTTAAAACAACAAAATGTGAAAACTGTGAGAGGGTCTGAATACTTTTGCAAGGCACTGTATGTCATTGCAATCACTCAGGTGAAGCAATGTCTTGTAATTTACCCAAACACCAATATTTTTCAACAAAGCTTTCAGGAAGTATTGTAAGGTCCTTAACATGTTTTTATAACTTTAAAAATTATTAATAATAATAATAATAATAATAATAATAATAATAATAATAATAATAATAATAATAATAATAACGTATTGTGTTGAAAAACATGCTAAAACTTTGTATGGTACTTTATAATGTTCCCCAGAGTGTTTTGAAAAAAGGACACCATTTCCACATCCCACTGAAAAATGCTTGGTCCTGAAAGGGTTAAAGCCTATCTATGCTGAGTCACTTGAGGGTAACAGCAAGCAACATGTCCACTTACCCCACACTGGCAGAAAATAGGTCGACCTTGGGGGTCCCATTGATTCTCTTGCAGTGGGTGGATCCTCTCATTCCTACTGGGGTGAGCCTGAGGACAGGGGACAACCGCTGGGACCCAGGCCAGCAGGCCTCTGATTTCTGTACGGAACTCATTAAGCAGCATTTTTGACATTTCTGTAACTTGCCCTTGAACTTCATACAACAGCTCTTGCTTCAAATCTCGTTTCCAGTCCTGGTATTAACCTTCCAGTGTTTGCTGTGTCCCTCTGCTCTTCTAGTAGAATTTGCCTCACGCTTCACATTATCAAAAGAGTCTCTCATCCCAGCACACCTGTCTTTTTAGTTCCTGTCGCACTGCATTCTCCTGAATTCCCAAAATGAACTGATCCCTCAGTAACAGGTCTGCTTGAACCAGGCTCCAGGGGTCCCGCCGCTGCAATCTGGAAAACATCTCTTACAAACGGAAAATAAAAGCTCTATTTGTCTCACACAGCTCCTGCTTACAACCAAAAAAACAGAAAGTAATACAGCCAAAGTTGTTTTATCCACATACAGCCTCCCAAGACTGCTAGAATTTATCTGCAGTATCTCTTTCATCTATCTAAAATAAGAATCTCCCTCTTAATAAAAAATCTATTTTTTGTTCTTCATACACAACATAACAGCAATCTACACTTTCCATTCCCCCCATTTCAGCTCCAGTCCTGTACCTGTAAACCTGCATCATAATCACTGGAGCACCATGACCATGTTGCTCCTCTCCTGACATGCTGCATGTCCCAAAATGTACCACTCGCCCAAATGAAATCCTGCCGAACTATGCCAAGATGAGGTAATGGGCAATAAATGCCAGAAACCAATTAAGCCTCCGCTGTAATCATGCTACGTCACCCTAGGTTTAACAAGCTTAGGGTATCAGTACTGTCTATAAAATGTTGAAATGTTGACACCAATGGGACCTGCAACATACAAAGGGACAAACACCATGTTTAAAATGCAATAATTTTATTCACACAATAACAGTGCACAAAAAGTAGAAAAATTGGAGGGAACAATACATACAGAATTAAAGCACTTCTATAAAGCCATCTGTACCAGATGGTGCTCATAAGTGGTCTCACCAGGTACAGCTCTTATCTATTATCAACAGGCTGGCAAAATAAAGTCCACAATGTAAAACAAGGCTCGGGAATGATAGTTTTAGTTTGTGGCAGCCTGTGGCAGAGTGTCCTGCCCCTTTATGTTTATCAGTGTTTTATGTTGTATGTAGTGTGTTAATGTTGGTGTTTGTACACAGGATATAAATATGGGTTACGAACACAGTGTTTAAATTTGTATTTGTATTTAGTTACGAACACAGTGCTTAAATTTGTACTTGACGTGCAGGTAAAATAATATGTGAGCATGGGGAAATGCACTTTTATTAATTCACGTGCAGTTGTACCGAGACTCGATTGCTAATCAATCTTTCAATTTGAGTCTCGGTACAACTGCACGTGAATTAATAAAAGTGCATTTCCCCATGCTCACATATTATGTTTTCACGCACTCAGGGTTGTGTGTTTGTGAGTGGAGAATGGGAGAGAGAAGGAGATTAAAAGTATAAACAATTGCTACAGCGCTATCTCTACCACGATTGACTTCTGCCTCACCTGCCTGAAAGGTGAAGAATAGTGCTTTGCCGTTGGTGAGGTTGGGCACATAGCACCCGACCAACCCCCTCCATTGCCAGAGACAGAGGAGCCCGAATGCCCTATGCCTGAGTGGGAGAAGCCTGTGCATCCAGCACCTAGTCCAAGAGGGGGAAACCCCTCTATCTCCAGTGCCAGAGGGATAAGAGCCATCGCTGCCATCTCCAGTGCAAGAGGGAGAAGCCCCGCTATCTCCAGTGCAAGAGGGAGAAGCCCTGCTATCTCCAGTGCCAAAGGGAGAGGAGCCATCACTGCCGTCTCCAGTATCAGAGGGAGAGGAGCCATCGCTGCCGTCTCCACCAGCAGAGGGAGAATGCCTGCTGGTTTCCCCTCCACAGCCTGAGGGACAGGAGCACGAATGTCCACAAGAGGGAGGACGCCGAACGTCTGCAGTCCAAGAAAGGGAAGCCCCAGGTCCAAAACCCAAGATGAGAACAACTGGGAAAAGTGCCTGCTGTTCCCATCTCCACCGGGAGAGGGAGAATGCCTGCTGGTTCCACCTCCACCGCTGTGGGAGGACTACATGTCGTTCCCACCACCACCAGCAGAGGGAGAATACCTGCTGGTTTCATCACCACACTCAAGAGGAGAGGAGCAGCAGCTGCCTCTGCCTCCATCCCTACCACGCAGGGAAGCGAACCAGGAGCTGCCGCCATAGAGCCAGCACTACCCCCTGAGCACTATCTTCCCTCCACAGCACAGCACGGACACAGTCACCACTTTCCCAGGATTAAAGGGAGAGCTGCACCAATCCCCTGCAAGGGAGGGAGAGCCATAGCAATCCCCTGCAAGTGAGGGAGAGCCGCAACAGTCCCATGCAACCGGAGGAGACTACATGCTTCTCCCACCTGCGTCGCCAGGAGACTACACGCTGCTCCCACTTTCGTCTCCAGGAGACGACACGCTGCTCCCACCTCCACTGCTTCCACCACCAGGAGCAGAGCAGCAGGACCTGCCTCTGCCTCCGCCACCTCCACCAGCAGAGTGAATTCCTGCTGATTCCATCTCCCCTGTCATAGGAGGACTGCTTGCAGCTCCCACCTCCACCAGCAGAGGGTAAATACCTGCTGGTTTCGTGTCTACCGCCCAAGGATGCCTGCCTCGCATTGCCTGGGGTTGCCTGCTGCTCTGCATCGCCTGGGAAGCTACCAGTTACTGGGGTCACCGGCTCTGCTTCGCCTGGGGTTGCTGTCAGCTCTGCTTTTCCGCGGGAAATACTGTGGCTGGAGCCCAACAAGGGGGAACTGCCAGTTATGAAGAAGGGGGGGAGTCGTCATGTGACCACCTTCACTTTCACTGCAGGGAATCTGGGGACTAAGGGGAAGGTGGCCTTTAAGGCCATGTGTGCTGCGCACAAGGGGGGGCATGAGACAGACTTTTGGCTGGCAGGGGAGAGTGTAGCGAGCACAGGGGAAGGCAGCAGCAGGGCTGGTAGGTGACGTAATCACATACAAAGACATAAGCCAGATGTACCCTCCTTTCAAATGAGCCTGCTCGTTTGTACAGAAGTATCGGCGGTATGCTGGAGTGTGAGAGGTCCTGTGTTCGCACACGCCCTCCGCCTGTGTGTGGATTGCCTCGCCCTATGTGATGCGCCTGCCTGCGTGAACCGAGATCGCTACAATAATTTAACTTGGATATTGTTTTTTAAATACACATATTTTTTGCTACTGAGCTTGTAGCCCACGTCTTGTGTTTTTTTGTTTTTGTTGTACTGGATGATTGCTTTAAACAAACAGAACATTGCAACCTTACGGTCAATTAATTCACGGGGAAGAAGATAAAATATAAGCTCTCCAGATAATATAATTCATTCTGAATATAATTCATTGTTGTGGTTGTTGCATTGAGTTGCGCGTGCATGCCTGTGCAAGTGCTGCATTTTTTTTTGTTGTTTTTCTTGCTTGTTTTTTTGCAAAGCTTGACTTCATGTCCTTATTGGAGTGCAAATAGTTTTTTCTTGTGTTAAACAAATAGTGCAAGTTATGTGTTTTTTTCATTCTCAATCAATCCCAAATATTTTAGATATTCTTATATTTGGCACAGTAACCAGTTCTAATTTCTGGGAACATATATAGTTGACTATAGGTTAAGGGCTGATTGTTACAGCGTGACCCTCAGCAGAGTGCGTCTGTGGAAACAGCACACCTCCATTGACGTTGTTGTGGGCAAATGCTTGTTGCCCTCTGGCTCTGCCTTTTTTAAATTGGCAGGGATGGGGTTAATTTCCCCTACCTGCCTGGGTTTATTATGTTCAGGTGGCTGGGGTTGATTAGTTGATTAGGTTAATTAACGATCAATCAGCGCCCAGCCACCTGACATAAAAGGAGGCCTCTGCTTCTCATTGGGGAGGAGGGAGCTGAGGAAGCAGGTTGGTGGTTTTTGGTGTGTGATTTTTTGAATTTTGATAAATCCAGTGAAGGCATTGCCCAGCCTGGAAATTGTTATTTTTGTTAGTTTTGCTTTTTGTCTTTCTTTTTGTGTTTAAATCGCTTTGTTTTGGTCCTTGTGCCCTTTTATTTTTGTGTATTTATAATAAAATAATAATTTTTTTGAACTACAGACTGTCTCTGGGCCTCTATCCACTTGCCAGCCTGCCACATTTGGTGTGAGAGGTGGGATAGAGCCACCTAGAGGCTCAGAGCAGTATTTATTTATTTATTTTTTTTTTTTGGAATTTTTGGGATAATTATTCTTTTTTTTTAAAAAACATGGGAAAGAAGAGCAGACAGCAGCAAAGGCAGGACAAGCAGCAGCTGAAGAAATGTAAGCTGCTGCAGCCACCGCTGGAGGACCCGGCCAGCCTCTTCCCCTGGTGTTCCTGGTGCGGGAAGGAGGACCATCTTTGGCGGTCCTGCCCAGATGTGCCACCGGCAAACTGGTGTGGCCGGTGTGAGGAGGACGGCCACAACTGGGCAGGATGCCCCTACAACCAGGCCCAGGAAGAGATGCAGTGTTCACCCCTGGCATCAGGGGCCACCCCACTACCTCCAGCACCACCACCATCCCAGGAGATCTGGGACTGGTTAATGCACCCTGAGGCAGACCTCGTCCACGATCTCCCCATAGTTATCAACACGCTGTGGCGTCAAGATGGGGAGAGGTGGGAACAGTGAGAGGAACAACACCACCCAGCGTCCTTCCCAGAGATTGCCCTCATGGTGGTTAATTACCTGGCGGTAGACATGGGAGATGCCCCGGTCACTCCAATAAAGAGGGGTGAGCCGCCTTCCCCAGAGCCAGAGAGGGGTGAGGAGCTGCCGTCGCTCCCAGAGCCAGAGAGGGGTGAGGAGCTGCCGCCGCTCCCAGAGCCAGAGAGAGGTGAGGAGCTGCCGCCGCTCCCAGAGCCAGAGAGGGGTGAGGAACTGCCGCCGCTCCCAGAGCCAGAGAGGGGTGAGGAGCTGCCGCTCCCAGAGCCAGAGAGGGAGGAGCTGCCTCTCCCAAAGCCAGAGAGGGAGGAGCTGCCACTCTGAGCCCAGAGGGGAGGAGCTATGGTCCAAGGATGCCTGCCTTGCACCGCCCAAGGTTGCCACTCCCACTCCGTTCAGGGATGACACATTCGCATTGCCTGGGGTTGCCTGCTGCTCTGCATCGCTACGACTGCTGGTGTCTCCTTTTTGTTTTCTAGGGTTGCCGAGGGTCCGCCGCCATCGCCACCTCCACCACTAGAGGGAGCCGGGCCGCCATAGCCGCCTCCGCCACTAGAGAGCGGCGGGCCGCCGTCGTCGTACTACCTTGGAGATCCCTCAACCAAAAAAGGCTTGGGGGCTCCGACATCAACCCCGACCACCACCACCCACTATAACAGCCCACCCAAGGGACATAATTGGACTCTTGGGGGGAGGGTGGAGGGAAGAGGGGAGTTGGCCGATTGCGGCCGGTGTACGTTGTACATGGGGGGGGAGGTGTGTGGCAGAGCAAAGCTCTGCCTTTTTTAAATTGGCAGGGATGGGGTTAATTTCCCTTACCTGCCTGGGTTTATTGTGGTCAGGTGGCTGGGGTTGATTAGTTGATTAGGTTAATTAACGATCAATCAGCGCCCAGCCACCTGACATAAAAAGAAGCCTCTGATTCTCATTTGGAAAGAGGGAGCTGAGGAAGCAGGTTGGTGGTTTTTGGTGTGTGATTTTTGAATTTTGATAAATCCAATGAAGACATTGCCCAGCCTGGAAATTGTTATTTTTGTTAGTTTTGCTTCTTGTCTTTTTGTGTTTAAATTGCTTTGTTTTGGCCTTTGTGCCCTTTTATTTTTGTGTATTTATAATAAAATAATTTTTTTGAACTACAGACTGTCTCTGGGCCTCTATCCACTCGCCAGCCTGCCACACCCTTGTTAACAGAGCAATTCTAATTTCTTTCTAATCAAAGATCAAACATCTCAAGATTTGGCAAAAACGATTTCGTAATATTGTCTATATGTATAAAAAAAATATACCAGGTTTGTTTACATCCAGGTGCTGTCACATAAAACACAGACACAGTTTCATTGAATTACAGCCAGACCACACCACCTCCCACATTCCACTGAAATACATATAAAGAAACAACAATAAAAAATGTACTGTATTGGTTATAGGTAGAAGTGCTTATAAAATGTTTATTTTTGTAAATCTGCTGCTCAAACACTGTCAGGATATCTAAATACATATATTTAGGAAAACTAATGCCTGAAGTGCACTCTGATAACAGTTTCGATTGCAGAAGTTCTTCTGTTTCACTAAACTTACCATAGTTTCAATGACAAATGAAAACAAAAAAAAAAAACATATAGACCCGAATCTCACCCTCAGAATGGAAGGCTCAACTTTTACACAAGGTCGACTTTTACTTGCTCAAATACGATATTTGATTATGTACTTATTTTTAATACACAGTACACATAAATCGTTTCTACTTATTTTCATATTTCTACTATGGGTTACAGGTTACAGCAGCACTGGCAGGAATCTAACTGATATTCTAAAAAAATAAGTTTACATTTATTGGTTAACCAACTCTAATGCAGCCAAGATTACGTATATATATTATTATATATATATATATTATATATATATATATATATATATATATATATATACCAGCCAGCGCACTTATAAGTATATATTGTAACCCCTGAATATTCCAGATATACAGTATGAAGCGTGGAGGAAAGCAAAAGATGAAAATTAAAATGAAACTTGATGCGGTGGACAGAGTAAGAAAAGATGAAGCTCAAGGAGCAGTTTAAATGTTATAAGATATAAATGTTGCAGAATCTACATTGAGTGGATGGCTAAATGATGAAGGAAAACTAAGAGGGCTGCTCTAGGAAATAAATTCGTTGCACTAAAAAGTGAGACAAGCATGTGCTGTAAATCTGCTGCTGTGAGAGTGCAAGACTGTATGTTGTTTCTGATATGACCCAGACTAACAGGGGCTGGGAATAATCATTTGAGTAAATGCAGATTGTGTGTGTGTCTCCTTGCTTCATCTGCCACCATACACTACAATATTAATTTGGCTTGTGGGCATTTTTAATAATTTCAGGAACAAAAATGGCAATATCTTTTATAAGGTGAATCACAAAAATGCGGTCTCCTAATTATGGACCCTGACAACCACATTATGAAGGGGTAGCACTGTGTGTGTGTGTGTGTGTGTGTGTGTGTGTGTGTGTGTGTGTGTGTGTGTGTGTGTGTGTGTGTGTGTGTGTGTGTGTGTGTGTATTGTGACAGGGTGAAGGACAGGGTGGCTGGGTAGATAGAAGAGACAGTAACTGCAGGTTTTAAGCACTGGGACCCATGTTTATTAAACAAAAATAATAAAACAGGAGATAAAGCTTTAAAAAGAAAAACTTTTTATAGTTTTAAGCTATTAAACAGCTTTTGCTGAACATGACTCTGTGATTAGCCTTCCCTGACTCATTTTCTATTCTTTACTTACCTATTGTATATTCTCCATGTATGCTCTTTGTGCTGTATATACAAAATGAAGGTTGATTTGTTTGTACTTGCTAGCCATTCAAATCCATCACTGGCTGGTTGCATTACTGCAATACACAATACTATGTCAAAGAGCTTTCCAGTTTTGGCTGGCAGTTGAAAAAAAAACTCTACGATTTTTTGCCTCTTCTGAATCTTACAATTACAGTAAGAATTACATTTCCACGTAAGTAAGGAAGAACACATTTTTATGAATGTGCATTCACAACGACATTCCTTTTTCAAACTATTACTTCATACTAACTGAAATACCTACTGTTCAATTATCATATAGTACCGGTACTGTAATAGAGGCAAATAACGCTGTCCTTATTTTAAAGTCTGATGCAGATTTGTTGATAAAACCATAGTCTCTGTGTTATAAACGAAACGGACAAGCTTCCTCCCTGATAATCTTAAAAGTTTTTAACATGAGGAAGTCATGTTAAATCAAAAGTATTTCAACCTTTACTTGAATGAACTGTGAGATTTTAAACATTTATAAAGACATTTTGCCTCGACTAGCAAATGACTCATATTTGACATGTATTGATATGATAATGCTGATTTCAATAGGCACTCTAAGAGTGTCTCTGTCCCTCGAGGGTGATTCAATCATGGTTACCTCTCTGCATTTACATTTTGAACTTTCCTTCCACAGCTCTTTTTTATGGGCTGGTATCTGACAAAACTTGTCAATTTTACTCTGATATAATGGGGTGAGACAGAGTAATGTGAAAAAACAGACACTAAAATGTAACAGTGTCTCCACTTGTGTTTTATAGTGCTCTTGATCTTGAGGATAATACATATGCTGTGAGGGACAATTACCAACAGTATATTACAAACATACTGTATCTAAGCATTTAAATTTCCTACAGCTATGGATATCTTAGCATGAATGTAAAACCCAACTTTGTCTTTTTTTTCATAGCTATTATTGTAATGACAATGCAGAGTATTTATCCTGGCAGATCAACACAGTTTCAAAAGGCTCTGTGCTATGCTTTCAATTTTTAAATTCATAAAGTTTTCTTTTTTTAAGTATTTATGTTTTTGCAAAGATCCATTTAATTGGAACACTAAGCTGTGATTACATACCAGACATCCCACTTTCTCACTACTCTGTTGCTTTGTTAAATGCATACAGTTAAATTACAACAGCAAGCTTTGGAAATTAATATTATACTCAAAATATTGACATATCAGTAACCTTACTTTACATCATACAGATATTTAATAAATGGTGTCTGCTCTTGAAGTACATGAATAAGGAGTGTCTACAAAGCTTTTCCAGAGAGACAGAGGACAGGAAATGCGCCTCCACATACCATAGATTCTGATACTAGCAGTATCAGCAACCATTGATAAATAATGCTGAAAATGTCACAATTGAATAAGTCATTTTCTAAATTTAGAAATATAAGTGTGACATGCAGACAGAATATTTATTAGAGAAGTAATGAGAACTTAGTTGCAGCTGAGGGCAGGGACCCAGGGTATCAAGGTATCAATTACAAGACAACTACTGATGAAAGTAGATGAGAAAATGTCGATTTATGTTTCAGGATGCCCATGAAAAAGAGATCTGGATTCAAAATGCAGTTAAATTGTAATAGTTACCCAAAGGGTTTTGAAAACGGATTCACCTGAAGAAATCCTATTATAACCACATGTAGAGTACAATACTACCCTATTGAACAATAAAAATCTTCAGGGACTTTTCTATATGCATTCTGATTTAGTAATGAGTAAACATGGGCTGTGGAAATGATGCAGAAATGAAAGCCTCAACCCATATTGCACAACAGTTCACCTTCCTACTTAGACCTTATTGCCTGAGAAGAAGTAGATGCTTCCCTATCTACTTCCTAATTCTCATTGCATTAAATGTATGGATCTTGCCTAGATTTAAAAAGATGTGATATCATTTCAATGTAAGCATGTGGTGGGTTTTAGTTACAGGAGTAAAATCAATACTTATTGAGGGCAGTGAAGTCAACAACATGCAGTGTTATGGTGGTATTAGGTGCTTAGGCGGTGTTTTCAACTTTTCACAGGTCCACGATACCTATAGTCTTGGACAAAACATCAAAATGAACCATTTTCTCTTCCTAGTGTAATGTACACAGCCCAGATTTCCAGTAATTTTTTAACCACATTCTGAACCACATTATGAGCTTCACATTTGAATATAAAGTGGCTGGGCAAAAAAAAAAAAAAAAGTGAATCGCCATTGTCAGTAAGGTGTAGGGTAAGAATTGCCTGCCAAGGTGGCACTAATTAGACATGACACGTCTACAAAGTAACTACTCCTCTATGACATGGGGCCATTCCTCAATGATTTCCACCTCTAATTCTATAAAAGTCTTCTCTACAGAATGTTGTACTGAGTAATCACATTGGGACATTTTGTGAAATATCACTAATGGGCATCAGACATGTATGTGGAAGAACTTGCCAACCCAGCACTGCTTTTAGAACTAATTCAATCCCACCATAGCTAAAAAGAATTTGAAACAGGTATATGCAGCTTTTAGACATTTTTACATGTCAGGAGTATCACTTGCATAAGAAGCCAACATGGGGATAGCATAATAAACCAATCAGTCATTTGAAAGCCCAGTTACTGTACACAGAAGTATGTTCTACATATTGCAGGAGCTAGACATTGTCTTGTTGCAAAAGCTATCAGTTTGGCATGAAAGTTTAGGTCGGTTTTGTTGTTAAAAAGGCCATTCTACATTGTAGCTACCCAAACACAAACAGTATTACGCTACAAACACACAAAAAAATATTTAACAAAGATATGTACCTGCAATGCCAAATGAGTCCATTGATAAGAAGGAATCCTTCCCAGTGTCTTTGCAAAGGAGGTTGCAGGCCACTCAGTGAGACACATTTTTCAGTAACAGTCCTTAAATGCAAAGCAGAATAAGGTATTGTATTATTCAAAGTAATTAATAACAGATAGTTTAGGGGTGGAGTCTGTTTGAAACGTGTAAGTATTAATGCCCTCCTATCATTTCAATTTCAATGCTCCAATTAACTTTGATATTATTACTATTATATGGTGTCTATTATATGACAACATTCCCAAACCCTGTAGTTTTAATTTCACTAGTCTGTAAAACATTGGAATGACTTAACATCATAATACTTTATACAACACATTATTTCCTATAAATATATATAATATATATATATATATATATATATATATATATATATTATATATATATATATATATATATATATATATATATTTGGTCTTGGACACATGATGGCTCAAAAGAAATACCAGACCCTGTCTAGCCTATTTTCTTATGATATACTATTATTATAGACACATGGCATTTTAATTCCAATCCATACAAAATGTAAATATCAGGGACCGTAAATTACAGATGGCTCAAAGAATACATAATTTGTCCTTGTTCTGTGTAGCCTAATAACTGTTATGATTACATTTTAGTAGTTGGCATTTCTACATTACAAATACAAAACAAATATAAGGGACACTAGAAATTATCTACCCAAGTAAGGAGCTGGATTCCTTCTCTGCTTTTTAATGTACCTTATTACTTCAATTTGGTGCCGCAGCGTTTATTTTAAATTGATCAAAATGACTCCAGTG
Source organism: Polyodon spathula (assembly GCF_017654505.1). Classification (NCBI taxonomy): domain Eukaryota; kingdom Metazoa; phylum Chordata; class Actinopteri; order Acipenseriformes; family Polyodontidae; genus Polyodon; species Polyodon spathula. The sequence goes on from NC_054538.1 coordinate 42,390,410, forward strand.
CTTAAATGATGCCGACCTTTATACATGGGCGACCTTTATTAATAATGCTACGGTTTTCAAACACTGCAATATTTTATTACATGATTTATGGCATTTTAGAAGTATCACGGTTGCTTATTTTCTATAATACAGATGTCTACCTAGGTGGGAATCAGGAGGGTGTATTGGTTGTTAATCAGCGAATCAGGAGTGTGTATTGGTTTTTAAGGGGTGGGACAATGCTGGTGTGGCAGTTAACTCCAAGAGTGTCATGTAGATGTTTTTCTGCACCAAAAATTAGCTCAGAATATCAGCTTGATTTTGGTAAAAACTGCAATATATCCTACTCTGTTATTTTTTTTCTCACTATAACTTGCTTGTTTGTAATTTCTCTGCAAGAGAAACTGAAACTAAATTTTCTCATAGATAGTAAGCACACTGTTTTTATTTGTATGGGAATTACAATTGAACTAAAAACACAACCACCTATAGAACTTCAGAAGGACTGCTGTTCTGTACATAGTTTATCTCAAATTTTCTTTCGGAACTGTACTAGCAGAAAATAAAATGTGTTTACTATGTGTATGTACATTAGTTTGTAATGTACATGATTGATTGAGGCTCTCATCTCTTTGGGGGCGTTACATGTACATAGTCAGTGTTGCGCGTTTATTTGTTTACTGTGTGTTTGTGTGTGTTTTTAGTAGGGGGAGAAAAATATACCTTAATGTTTCTTTATTGATAGCGTTGTTTATTCGAGTCTCTAGTATAAAGCTGATACCGTATATGACTGTGGCGTCAATATGAGGGCATCTTTAAATCGAGGGCACCGCCAACTTGAAGTAATACACTTGCTCTACTCTGAATTTAAATACAGTAAATGATTAACTATATACTTTTTTTTAACGAGTTTTTACTGTTTTATATATATATATATATATATATATATATATATATATATATATATATATATATATATATAATAACACAGATATATTTACTAAACATATATATAAACTACAGTATTGTAGTATTCTACAAGAGGCAGAATACAGGAGAAAGATGATTGCTTTTCTTTCAATGCTATTTATTCACCAGAGTCCACAGCTCTGTCAGCTCCTCACACGCACACCAATGGTTGGGTCCAGCCTGTTCTTACACCTTTAGCTGTGCCCCTTATGCAGATCAGTGTACCAGAGCCACACACAAGGACCAATGGGAACAGACAAACAACAACCAATGGGAAATGACAGACAACAACCAATTATAGGGGAGACACATACACAGACAGAGGTAAACAAAGGAGCGGTTGGAAACACAGAGCAGGGAATCACAATTGCAAACAGTGGGATTCAAATAAACACACAGCATGTAAATCCAAATACACAGCAGGCATTACAGTATAAGGATCACTACATTGCCCCCACGATCAATTTTTGTCCCTAAAAAGTTTGCAGGGAGCAATGCCTGATAGTCCAGCTCCACAGTTAGAGTGATGCTAGTCCCACTGGCATTGCTGTGATCTGGTAAATGTTTTGCAAGTAGCCGCTGTCAGTCAGTCAGGGTGCAGATGGCAAGCAATGCAATGAGATCCTCAAATTTAAGAACAACCCCTTGCCCCCCAAGACTGTAGCACAATGCACTCGGAACCAGTACAGTTTGGTTGCCCAACTGGATTGGGCGGTGGAGGAAAAAAAGTCCTTGTATCGTAGCCGGCACTGTCTGGGGTGACAGCTGATGAAGGGAGTCTCGCTGTGGGATAAGGGGCGAGGCGGTCACGTTGGAGCACAACCTTTTGATTCTGGATGTGGAGTTGCACCATGTAAACCACCTCATCCACTCATTGCAGCATGGTACAAGGCCCCATCCAGGCAGCGTCCAGTTTGGGTTCTGTAAACCCACACCAACTCCTGAGGCTGAAGGTGGCATACTCTCTCTTGCAGGTTGTAGTTCCACCGCTACCAGATCCCCCAGGCCTGGAGCTGTTCCCTGGCAAAGGCATCATCTCTGTTCAGGCGGTCCTGCAACCTGCAAGGGTTGGGAGTATTCCATCCCTGGTGGCTCCTTTACCCCATGCTCGCCCATATGGGATTGCTGCTGTCGTTCACAGTTCCCTACCCATCATCAACAGAGCAGGGGTGCAGCATGTGGTTTCCAGCAGGATCAGTTGGAGGTGCAGATCCCATTCATCCTGGTGCTTGATGGTGGCAATGGCCAGTTGGACTGCAAGCATGTGGTTGAAGCGTTCAACCAGGCCATTGCTTTGGGGGTGAAAGGGGTTCTTGCTGATTTCCAGCCAATTGCAGGCATCACTGAAAACCTTCCTCTCAAAAAGTGGAGCTCCTGGGGGATTCTGGCCCTCGAAAAGAACCTGCCAATGAATGTTTCCACCACTATCTGTGCCTGCTCGCCGAAAATTTTCTTGGCAATGCAGTTGTCACACCACAGGCAGTGGGTCTCCACATTGTGGCAGTAGCATCCTCAGTAGTACTGGTCCTGGAGGTGTGCCAGTGTCTTATTGATGTAGAAGTCTTCCACCCCTGGTGCCGTGGTTGGCTTGGAGCACAGCACATTGGAGTGAGGCAGGCACCACCAGCTGCAGATGGGATGCATCTGTGGCAGGAACTTCTGAAATGCCCTCCTGAATTTCCAGGGTGGTCCACTGTGACCAGTCCTTTCAAGGCCTAGGAGAGTGAAGCTACTTCAGCCCAGTCAGGCCGGTGGTCCTCCTCCTTCCACCAGACGAGAAGATTAGGCACTAGGTCTTGCTGTTGCAGCTCTCGCAATTCTGCAGTCGGCAGAGGCTGCATCTCCCTTACGGTCATCACATTCCTGTCTTTTCCCAGTGTATCTCTCTCCCATGCCTCTTGTCTGTCACAGTAGCAGTACCCCTGCTCATTGCACAGTCTCCTGGACAGCGTTGGCATTGCCATGACTCACCCCTGGTCGATGCTGGTGTCCAGCTTGTATGACTGGAGCATCTCTAGCCAGCAGGCTACCTGCCCCTCGGGTTTCTTGAAGCGCAGCAACCACTGCAGTGCACCGTGGTCAGTGCGGATCACAAACTATCTATCACAGAGGCTTCCACTACCGCCTGCAGTTCCCTCCGTCCGGTTTACGCAGTAATTGCCCTCTGCTTTACTGAGGGCATGGCCACAACCGATTTTCCTTCTTCAGAGGTCCCTTGGGACAGCACTGTGCCAATTCCCTCATTGCTCGCATCGGTGTCTAGGGTGAAGGGGGCTGACACAAAAAGGGAGGTGAGTACAGGAGGGCTGGTCAGCTCATACTGCAGCTAAGCAAAGGCATCCTGGAAATGCCAATCTTTGTCTAGGAGGCGATGCAGGGGCCTAGCGATGGTTGCGAACCCCTTCACAAATTTCCTGTAATAGGATCTTAGTCCCAGGAAACTTCGGAGCTGCTTTGTGTTGGCTGGGGTGGGCCACTGCTGCATGGCAGAGACTTTCCCAGGGTCGGTGGTGATGCCCTCCTCGCTGGCCTGGTGACTAAGGAAGATATACGGGAAGCGGGTACAAGTCTTTCCGGGTGACCACGTTCAGGCACTGGTAGTCTACGCAGAAGCACAGACCCACGTCTTTATTGCAGGTGGTGGTCATGGCAGTTCCTGCTTTCCACTGTTGCTCTGCTCTTGGGTTGCACCCTTTGTATGAGACCCTGAAAGGGCTGGTGCTCAATGGGGTTTGGGTGGGTGACGGAAGGTCAGTTGCAAGGGCGATGCCCACCTTGACTTTTCACCAGTGCTTCACCCCTGGATGACGCCATCTGTAGGAGCCCTCAAAAGGGCTGGCGCTTGCCAAGGTTTGAATGGGGAAGGGAAGGTCAGTGGGCCTGGTGATCGTGGCTGTTCTTGTTCTCTGCTGCTGCTCTACTCTTCAGTTGTGCCCTTTTCAGGAGCCCTTAAAAAGGCTGGTGTTGACCTTTAGCTCCACCCCTTATGCAGATTAGGGTACCAGAACTTACACATATCCTATTGGTCCTCAGCCATGCACTAGGACCAATGGGCACAGACAAATAACAACCAATGAGGATAGACAGACAACAACCAATTACAGGGGAGACACCGAACACACACATGCAGACTGGCCCAGACAGACAGAGGTAAACCAAGCAGTGGCAGGAAATACAGAGAAGGCAATTAAAATTACAAATAGTGGGAATGAAACAGACATGTAGTGGATAAATGTTTTTTAATTCAAAAACACTTTATAAAAGAAAGGTATACCGCCAATACAATCATATAAGCACACGTTACAAACCAACTTCGGACCAGGCCTCAGTACAGCTCAGTGAATATGTTAGAATCGGAAAACACAGACATCCTCTGAGTCAGTTCAAAAGGAATGGAAAGATTAACAAACTTTACAAGACTAGATATTTATACCCTTGTAAGCATCTGATGATTCCCCTCCCATTTGTCTTACTTCTGTCCAATGATAGGGGTTTTCACTCTTATCATTGCACACTCCCTCTGCGGATTCTTTGGGGGGGGGGGGGGGGGGTTGTGCTCTGTCCATGATGTATTGTGTGCCACATTGTACATAGCAGGATGCATCCATCTTGTCTTTCAGATCCCCTCCACCATCTCACACTATCTTTGCTAGTCTTCTGCCTTTTGCCGCTCAGACACCCATCTGTGACTTTGAGTGAGACTTTTTCATGTAGCTGGTTTTGCTGATGAGAAATGAGAACTTGAAACTTGCACAATTCTGTATAGAAACTTCATATAAAACCACATTAAAGCACCTGAATTATTAAACATATTAAAGCAACTTAACCATAAAAGTACATTGAAACACAATCTAAACATAATGAAAAATATTACATGATTAATATCCTATGCAGAAAGCCATTACTACAGGCACACAGCACATAAACACACATGCACAGCAGGCATTACAGTACACAGATTGCTACAGTATTCACTTTTTGAGCTGCTACACAAAGTTTTCCATTAGATGCTATTGGATCAGTATACTTAAGAATTGGATTATTATGTATAACACCTTATTGCGTTACCAGAAGTAGTTTTGTGTAACTGGACAGTTAAATCCAATGTGACATTACTTAATTTCACTTATTATTTATTCCTTGCTCCCCCGTACCAAAGTTTAGATGAACTTGAATATGTATGGTTTTGTTCAAGGAAATGTTGATTGCTTCCTTAATTTTAAACAAAAAATAAGTCTTCTTTAAAGCATTGCATAATTCTGTTTTTAAGCCTTTGCTAACTCGTGTGCATGTTCCACACTTCCTTGACATGTGAAGTTTATGAGCTCTTCTTTATCCTCTGCAACTCGCTTATGGAAATCTGTTAGATCTGGAATAATGGCAAATGGCAAACAGTGTTCACCATCTTGAAGTTAATAGCTTCACGCTCTAAATGCTTTTTTTTTTTTTTTTTTTAATAAAGACTTTAAATGACTCTGCTTGCATCCAGCGTTGGACAGTTTCTATATTAGGTTACTACTAAGCTATTATTAGTGTCAATTTGTGAGGTGCCTGCCTTCCTGCATATTCTAGGTACCAATGGTCGTGTTTCCACGCAGCTTAGAAAATCATCACTCTCTCCGCCGTCATGATTTATGTGATTTAGCAGCACATACCACACACTACAGAAAGTGCATATCTAAAACATTGTATGACTTTAAAGGATGGGTAAAAACCTGTACAATAGGTTCTTGCATGGAAACATGTCCGGCAGCTGTACCTTATGCTTACGAGACTCCAGCAGTGAAAATCCCATATGTGACGTAATCCTCCCACAACTTTCTACTATATGTAAAGGCCGTACCAAGAAATCCTTTATTATCTGAGATGTGCTGGAAGTAGCCATGGCAAGGTTCTTTGATCAAATAGGAAAACACAAGCATGCAATATGAGGGTGTGACAGGGTCTTCCTCGGGTCACACGCGTGGGTAGCCGCTGTTCAAGCATACAGAGAGACTGAGGTTTGGTGTTGAAACGCCGGCACAGGCGCGCAGGATTTATTAACAACAAAAAGAAAGTGAAAGTAAAATAAAGGCGGTCATGTGACGTTACCAACGATGGTAACGCACAGAGGACAAATACAGAAAACCGTACAAAAAGTGCAAAATAAAACACAATACCCCAAACTATAACTCAAAAGGTGCCGTGAAAACGGCAGGCCTTGCAGCAGCCCCGATCACAGCGATCAACATGCTTTTATACTGACGCTCCGCTGAGACACGCCCACCTGCCTGCTGGAACAGCTGATTGCTTTCAGCTGCTGCTCCACGCAGACGGGTAATCGTCCCCAGCGGAGCGCCACAGCAGCTAAACAATTAAATCAATATTAACAATTAACAAAAAGACATACAATAAACTACATATTCCATTGTGCAAGGCTTACGCTTTGCCACAGAGGGGTAGAGCTTTTCATTCAATCCATATATATATATATATATATATATATATATATATATATATATATATATATATATATATATATATATATCAAGATATATAATATAATATAATAATTTATATACAAATACAAAATTACATTATTTCTCTGCAAAACATGTTTAAAGGACTAAGGCTTTAAGATGAAAGACAATGAACATCCCCAAACTCTACAGTACATAATTAAGAAATTATGGTTAAAATTAAAAGTCATTACAAGTCATGGGAGTTCAATATTCCTGACAACACATTTTTAGGCTGTCAGGGATTTTAAGGGCATATGAAATAAACACCTGTTGCAGTACTTACATTAAACCACGTTGCTCTGATTTCAGCTACACTTCTAAAGTAAATAAATTTCCAAGCCCTACATTAGGAGGTGAAGGGGCTACAAAACAATTGTTCTGATTTCAAAAAATACAACTTGTATAGCTGTTTATGGAGCATGGGAACACATCATTCTTGTCTTCTGTAATGCAGGTACCAATTCTTGCAGAGAAAAGATCAGCAGAATGATAAGCACATTCCTAGATGCAAAATTGCTAGGTGCAGGTTTACAGGCATTCCATTGCAACAGTGCTTTGAGAAGGCATTCCTTTCAGGTGAGCCACAGGTAGATTGATTTGGCACGGTGGTAACATTTTTATAAGCTACTATCTTTACAAGCTGTGGAAAATGACCCTGGGGGTTGACTTGGTTTGCAGAGATGTAACAGGCAATCGTATAAAATAATAGCACTGCTCCTTTTTGAAGTAAGGGACAATTCATTCTTGATAGAAAGGGTTCCTCTTGATGTAGTAATCTTAAATAAATAATGATGGCCTTGCTGGAGGTGACATCTTCACAGTCCAGCACATTAGAAGAGGCTGCAATACCTAATTACACAATGTCCAAAAGGAAATCTGTGGCCTAAGATGACATCCATGCTTTTCCGCAGGTATAAGAGACTGTCGTCTGAAAGCCAAATAAAAGAATAGAAAGAAAATATCAAACATCAAACACAAATTTTTTCTTCTTTCCTGCAATACCCCTTGAAATGTACAGGCTGTTGTAATAATTATCTCTTTTGGATACATAGATTTGGATTGTTTGTTGTTTCCGATAAAAAAACAAAAATGGCCTTACTGTTAGAAAACATGACCTGCAACTTTGCACATAACAACACTACATTTTCTAAATGAAAATACGTTTTTATAAAAAAATAATGACAGATTGTGGCAAAGTGGCTGAGTGGATACAGGTGCAGGAATGATGCAATGCGGTAATGAAACAGGCAGAGATGATTGTAATCCGGTTTGGAAAGGTTTTTATTTTGTTTTATCCAGGTCTGGTGACCAAACAATAACCCCCAGCAATACACAACAATGTGTACTGCATGGTGTAAACAACAACGGGGTTGCAATCCCAAATAATAAACAATATATCTGCCCCACAACAATACCTACACAGTCACCAGTCCTGGGTGCGTGCAGTAGTGCTTGTAGTGGGTGATGCAGTATATTAGTGACAGTTAGTGTGGTGCTCTTCCGGCTTTGTTCTGGCCCTTGGCGACAGCTCCGGAATCATGTTAGCCATCTGGTAATTTACAAACAAGACAATTACAAACAACAAAACACAACACTCTTACAGGGCCTCTCACAGTCTTTCTTGGTTCATTAACATAAACCAAAGCAAAGGAACAGATTGCATTTCTCTGTCCTCTTTTATGTCGTCACACATGACCTCGTGGTGACGTCAGGCCAGATGCAGAAAGAAAAAAACAACAAAGAAATACTGCAGTGCAAAAATTATGAGGCGTGCCCCATTTATTTAAGCAACAAAAAAATTACAATAATTTAAACATGAACAATGCACACAGAGCCAAATAAAAAGTGTGAACAAAAACAAATCTCGAACACAAAAAAAACACCAAACACAGGTCAGGCTGGGCAGTTCGCTTTCACTGTTCCTATGTTTATATTTTTGTTTTGTTTTTATTCACCTCGGTCGCTATCATTCCTCTTTTCCAAGAATGAACTACTGACCTTGTCTCAACCAGAACACGTTTAAATAAAAACAAAACAATAACAAACAAAAATGAACGGCTACGCCATCAAATACAATAAATTATAATAATAACAACAATAACACAACAAAACAAATACAAAATAATAAACTGAACAGGGACGGAGGGGTAGCTTGTTCTAAAAACATAAATTTTTCAGCAGGGCTTTGCCCTGCCCCCTTTTATGTACAGGGCTCCTGGCCCTGTTTCACCTTGGTAAACAAGTACAACCGCCTTTCCAATCTGCGACTACCAAGTTGTTTCCCTTCTGGGTTAACGCATTAAATGCAACTGAGTCCCGCCCCCTTTCTAGCTGGCCGACTTACCTTGAACCCTGAGAAAGAACTGTCAGGCCAGCTCGTCCAGGGAACTCTGTTCTCGCTGCTTAGCACCCTCACAGGTCGGGAGGAAGATTTATAACCAAGAATCACATATCCCACCACTCAGAGTATAGCTGAAAGAACACTTCTTCTGAACACACTTCTGAATCTATCTTTCCCATTACTCCCCCCTCCTGGAAAAAATTATTTGCATTTTGGTGGTCTTTCCCTACACGGTGTACCATGTGGTACATGAAGGGTTGCAATGCCAGATACCACACACACCGAGTTATCCGAGCATTGCTGCCCTTCATTGTGTTTAACCACTTGAGTGGGGTGTGGTCTGTGACAAAATCAAATGAGTGTCCCAGCAGGTAATATCGTAAAGAGTGAGTTGCCCATTTAATGGCCAAACAGTCTTTTCAACCACAGAGTAGTTTTTACTGAGATAGAGTATCAGGTGTTCTGCTTCATCTGCCTTTTGGGAAAAGACAGCACCCAAACCCACATCTGACGCATCGGTGTGGAGGATGAATCTGTTGGTGAAATCAGGTGTGATAAGAGTGAGGGCCTGGCAAAGTTTACACTTAAAATTATCAAACGCCCCCTAACACTCAGCTGACCACTTAATTAAATTTGGGGCACTCTTTGGTGAGGTCTACCAAAGGGTTAACCACTGTGGCATACTTGGGGATAAAGCAGTGGTAATAACAGGCTAATTCTAGTAGTGACCTCATCTGAGTCTTGGTTTTGGGGATCGCTGCATCAACCAAAGCTTGGATTTTGGTGACAACGGGTCTCACCCTTCCATTTCCTATTAAAAATACCAAATATTGTGTTTCTGTCTTGGCAAAAACACATTTTCTCTCTGTAATCCTAGCCAAATGCTCTCGCCACATGGAGCTGTAAATCACCACATCATCAATATACGCTGCTGCGTATTCATGATGTGGGCATAAAACCTGGTCCATCAGTCTCTGAATGGCAGCAGGCGCACCATATAGACCAAATGGCATGGTTTTTAAAGTGGAACAGCCCTTCTGGTGTTAAAAATGCGGTTTTCTCTCTAAAACTGCGGGTTAATGGGATCTGCCAGTATCGCTTTGTCAGGTCCAGAGTGGAGATAATCTTCGCCTCTCCCAGTTTATCTAGAATTTCACCAACCTGAGCGATAGGGTATGCATCAAACTTGGCAATAGCGTTTACCTTTCGGAAGTCCACACAAAAGCAGTTGGTCTTTCTTGGCCAATATTGGACTGCACCACTCACTCCTGGAAGGCTCAATCACCCCAAGTTCAAGCATGTCCCATACCTCTTCTGAAAGCCACTTTGTCGACTTTCCTTGATCCAGTAAGGTCTCTCTTGTACTGTGACACCTGAGGGAGAGACAATGTCATATTCAATCAAGTTAGCCCTGCCAGGCACATCAGAAAAAACATTGCTGAACTCCTCAATAAGCTTACACAGTTCCTATTGCTGATCTGGAATCAGTTGTTCCCCCATCGAAATTAAGTCTCTGGACAGGGGCCTAAATCATCTTCTACATTGCCTGGGGACTATAAATAAGACCTCACTTGCCTGCCAGGGTTTTAATACATTTATATGATAAATTTCACGTGCATTACAGCAATCGGGATGTCTAATTTTGTAATTCACCTTTCCTATAGCCTCAAATCACTTCATATGGCCCCTGCCATTTAGCACATAATTTTGCAGCGGCACTAGTGGACCTCAATGGAAGTGCCTCTGGGTATCGCATTGCATAATATACCACTACTAATATATGCGTATACCCAGAATCAGACGGTAGCAAAGGGCCTACTATGTCCATTGCAATGCGCTTAAAGGTGGTGGAAATAACTGGCAGTGGAACCAAAGGGGAATGTTGTACTGGAGGCTCTCACGAAGGCCCCGTTTGAGCCCATATACTCCATAGAGTTGAAGTACCTGTCTATGAAGACTTCCTCGTGGCTATCACCTCCACTAAGCGGGTCAGCGAACTGCAAGCTGTCTGTGCACAGCTCCCCTGCATGCATATTTGGGAGGATGGCAGCAGGGTGTCTCTGCGCACCAACCCAGCTTTCCTCCAGCCTTCCACATTAATCAGTCTGTGGAACTGGAGTCCTTCCAACCACCCCCATTTGCTTCAATAGAGGATGAGAGACTGAATTTCCTCTGCCCAGTGTGGGCAGAGATGCTACATGGATAGGACAAGAGCTTTGCATCAATCTGACCAGCTCTTCGTCTGTCACGGGACACGGACCCTAGGACAGTTCCTTTCTAAGCAGCCTCTGTCACATTGGACTGTGAATACAGTCTCGACTGCATATAATGGCTTGCCCCCACCTGGTAGGGTAGCCACACACTCCACTAGAGGGTTGGCTACATCTTGGGCCATCTTCAGATGTGTCTCGGTGTCTGATATTTAGAGTTTGGCTAGCTGGGCTATGCCGCATACCTTCTCCAGTTTCTACTACTTTAATGTGGTAGACCCTGCCCTGCCTTCATTAGGCATGAGGGTCCTTGAGTGTGAAAGTTCACACCACTAACAACTGGGTTAGACAGTGCTAGTGCGTCCCTCATATGCTGCCATGACGGCTCTGGTATAGAGAGCTCAGCGATACCTACCCAATGGGCAGGCATATCCCATAGGTAATGTCATTGGTGGTCATCTTTTCTTTCAGGGAACCATGGTTACGGCAAGTAACCTAATGTTACTTATGGTGGTAAGGTATCGAGACTGTGTGATGATTTCTTAAAAATTGTAATAACCAGCAATCCGAGTGCCTACTTAAACATTAGGAACTATTGTTGTGATCTCTGAACAGCCTATGCAAAAATTGTATTAACAATTATATGTTTTAGACAATTATAGTCTATTCATTACTCTTTAAATTAAAGTAAGTCAGTAAAATAATGATACTAATAACCATGGCTAATTATTTTCCGCTATTAATTTAATATAAGCTTGCAGCTGTTTGGTTAAATAAATGACCTAAATGAAAGCATTCCTTAGTAATCAAAAATAAATAACTTAATGATAGCATTTTTTGTCGACTATCTTTCATCCCCTTTTGAAGATATGCTACTGTATAAATTTATACATTTTACATATTATAACTGTAAATTGCAATAACATTTGCAGTTATTCAGTTCTTTCTGTTCTGTGTTTTTGGGGTAAAAAATGACATACATTTACCCAGTGCTGGCACTAGGATTTACTGGGAACTGGTGCAAGACTGTTAAGTAGCCCCCCACCCCCCCACCCCCAAAAAAAGAAAGAATCTAAAAACATATTTTTATTTCTAAAAAAAACCTATTCTAACGTTATTTTAAGATGACTGTGAATAAGACAGTAATCAGTCAAGTAACAGTATATCCAAACATTTTAATAAATCCATGCTGTAACAAGATTAATCATTTTGATTAATAACTCGATTTAGTTAATATTGATACATATTAATTGTAAACTTGTGTGCTATTAAGAAGGGCTCCTCCCCCTACTTCCCTCCTACCAAAGACATCTGCTAATCCTCTATTTAAACCACAAGCCTTGAGTTTGCTCTCTGTCTTGGTTTTCCACCATCCACCACTCTTCCCCACTACACTTCCTCTACTGTTCAGCTCTACACCTCTGCAACTGTGCCCTCCTCTGCAACGGTCTCTCTCTTGGGGGTAAGTGAAGCTCACTTCCCAGCCTTAGAAGCCTAGCTTCCACTGGATTTGTCCTCCACGAGTCAAGGGGGACCCGGGCCAAATATAACTATCACTGTCTTCTTTCCATTCTCTCCTCTAGATCCCCCTTGGGGGAAGTATCAGTTGTTTCCCAGCCTTGGAGACTGAATGGTTCGGTTTCATCTCCGCAAGGGTGGCTCTGAGTGCCAAGGGGAATCTCTGTACTCTTCTCCAAGTTATAAGCACATGTCTTCTATTGTCAATTTCTGAGGTCTCTTCCTCTACGCAGCACTTGATTGTGTTCAGTGAATAGCTTCAAATTAGTTACAAAACATATTAATCATATCAGTCAATCAATCAATCAATCAATCAATCAATCTATTTTATATAGCGCTTTTCACCATCAAAAAGCGCTTTACAAGATGCAGTAACAAGAAAATCCATAATACAGAGAAACTCATAAAAGATGATATACAGTAAAATATGTTCACGTTTTTTACATCTGGTAAGAATCCTGGCAGCAGCATTCTGAACTAGCTGCAGTCACTGCTACAGGAAGTGCTGAGAGCATTGGCACTCTGATACAGGAAGTGCCAAGGGTGCTGAGCCATTATTACATGAAGTGCCGAGAGTGCTGAGCCACTGAATATCGTTGCTGAATGGGTTGGGACTGAGACCCGAGTGCCGAGAGGCTTGCGCATGTGTGCCGGCAGTGCTGTGATACATATATACACGTGATTTCAATATATTACCTTTACAGAAAATAAAAATACATAAAATGTGGATAGATAATCGTGATTAAACCACATGCATATATGTATGTGTGTGTATGTATCAATCAATACATATTACCCCTAGCTCTGTTATTATTTGAAATATTATTGAAAACCCTGAACCCCTGAGCGGTGCGGTGTGAGTGTGTGAGTGTTGCTGAATGGCTCATGTGTGGTGAACGGTGCTGAATGGCTCGTGTGTGAGTGGTGCTGAATGGCTCGTGTGTGGTGAACGGTGCTGAATGGCTCGTGTGTGGTGAACAGTGCTGAATGGCTTGTGTGTGAGTGGTGCTGAATGGCTCGTGTGTGGTGAGCGGTGCTGAATGGCTCGTGTGTGGTGAGCAGTGCTGAATGGCTCGTGTGTGAGTGGTGCTGAATGGCTCGTGTGTGGTGAACGGTGCTGAATGGCTCGTGTGTGGTGAACAGTGCTGAATGGCTTGTGTGTGGTGAGCGGTGCTGAATGGCTCGTGTGTGGTGAGCGGTGCTGAATGGCTCATGTGTGAGTGGTGCTGAATGGCTCGTGTGTGGTGAACGGTGCTGAATGGCTCGTGTGTGGTGAGCGGTGCTGAATGGCTCGTGTGTGGTGAGCGGTGCTGAATGGCTCGTGTGTGGTGAATGGTGCTGAATGGCTCGTGTGTGAATGGTGCTGAATGGCTCTTGTGTGGTGAGCGGTGCTGAATGGCTCGTGTGTGGTGAGCGGTACTGAATGGCTCGTATGTGGTGAGCGGCGCTGAATGGCTCATGTGTGGTGAACAGTACTGAATGGCTCGTGTGTGGTGAGCGGTGCTGAATGGCTCTTGTGTGGTGAGCGGTGCTGAATGGCTCATGTGCGAGCAGGGTTGAATGGCTCGTGTGTGAGTGGTGCTGAATGACTCGTGTGTGAGATGTACCGAATGGCTTGTGCTGTGTGCTGGCACTGCCGAGAGGCTTACAGCACTGAGATGTGCTGAGTGGCTTGTTGCAGAATCCTGACATGTTCAGCTTGTTCCCTGTGGGACAGTTTTTAGCCTTTTCACAAAATCATTTTTTTCCATTTCTGTTCCAGCCTCATGGCTGACACCAATTTGGGGATACTGTTTGTGCATTGAGCAGTAGTTATATATGTTGCTCTACAGTACAGCCCATTGTATATCAAGGATACATGTATTGTATTTTGCCAGTATTGCATGTAGAATTATAATTTATTTATTAAAATACAGTGAATTAGCAGTACAGCTATGGCCAAAAGTTTTTCATCTCCCTATATAATTGAATACTTTTGCTTTATAGAGCCAAATGAAGCCTGTGGAATAATGATATATTAACATATTGAATTAGATACCATTTTGTCGTTTTCCATACTTAACAAAAAACTGACAGCAATTAAAAAATGTGACATTTCGAAGTCCAACTTAAAGTACTACTCTACAACTATTATGGCTGCCGGTAGACTTTTGCGATATCATTCTATTGTTTCTTGATAACATGATGTTAAATAAAACAGTGGTGTCAGTCTTGTGACTTTTTTTTTTTTTTTAAATTTTCAATCTCCCCCAAAAATGTAACTGATGCAAAACTTTTGGCCATAGCTGTACCTGCAGGGCTCCACCACGTTTCACTGTGTGGAAAAGCTGCTACCTTGTCTGTAAGGAGGAGGATATTTGAGTCCTTGTCTTGTATTGATGCATTTAATGAATTCAGATGGTCAAAAATATCAACCAAGTAAGCAAGCATAGCCAGCCAAGAGCAATCAAGAAGGTGGTTAACTAGATCAGACATTGCATCAATTAAGAAGATTTTAGCCTCCTCACATAGCTCAAAAAGGCGAAGTGCTCTCCCACGTGATGACCACCTTTCTTCGGTATGAAATAGTAGCTGATGATGATCAGATCCCATTTCCTGGCACAGAACTGAAAATAAACGTGCATTAAGAGGCCATGCTTTTAGAAAATTGATTACCTGCATTGAATGCTGTATAACTGATGTCAGTGTCTGGGGCATTTTCTTTGCAGCCAAGGCTTCTCTGTTTTTTATACAGTGTCCATTTAGCACGAGAGGCTACTTGCTGAACTCGGGTTACCAAACCGCTATGCTTTCCCATCATGGCTTGAGCTCTGTCACTGCAAATCCCAACCCATTGATCCCAATTCATACCCAAACACAATAATTTGTTGAGTGAGTTGGAAGGGGTCAGCAAAAAAGAAATTCCTCTAGAAATGACTCTTCATTCACAAATCTGACATAAACAAGCAGTTGTGCAGCTCCAGCGATATCGGTTGTCTGTTTTATGGCATAGAATTGGCTCGTCTTGATGTAGTTCAACATTTTATTTTTTACATCACAGCTGAGTTCTGAAATTTGGCAACTCACTGTATTATTTGACAATGGAAGGGAACCAACCTGCGGAGCAGAGCTCTCCCCAAACATAACAGAACAAATTGGCAGTCACCGTGGAATGCTTGCTTATAGCACTTTTTTGCTGATGTAATTTTCTTTCAAAAAAAGTCGTGGCTCCCTTCAGTCCAGGATGTCTTATCTCCAAATGGCGTTGCAGTTTGCAAGGCTTCAAGCTGTCATTAGCCAGTACATGCCGCAGATGACATGCTGAGGACAAGTTCATCTGAAGTTCCAACAACACTAAATCTAATTTGAAGAAACTCATTTCAAACCTTTTTTTTTTTTTTTTACTTAATAATGCACTTCCACAAATGTCTTTTTCCATGCACCACAAACTTATCCATTTTATTTACTGTATTTAAAATTAAAAAAATAAATACATGTATGTATGATTTGATACAAGACATGCATGTATGTTTCCCTAGAAGAGAATGATACATTGCAAAAGTATGTGAAATATGAGTAAATGTACAAATTATTTTATATATATATATATATATATATATATATATATAAGTTCAAATCATGCCACATAACTCTCTAATTTTTGCTTAAAAATTGAGGCTATTCAGTGCTTTTAAAAAGCTTCCCTTTTTTTGTTCTAATTTTTAATTGAGCTTGTCAACATTGCTTTAACTTTGTCTTTTGAAATATAAATGTTCTTTAAAAATAATGTTTAATGTGCCATAATGTGTTTGTTTCTTATATTGTAATGTATGGTACATCATTTAATTTTATGTTTTGATAATACTTGTTTTGGAAATTTAACTGCTGTCACTTTAAGTAATATACTGTAACTCAACCCAACCTGTGTGGAGTCCATTTAGGACAGGACGTTAATGGTTTCAAATATCAAAACGTCAAGTCCTTAGATCCGGTAACGCAGGGATGACTTGAAGTGCCTACAAAGCAAATATTTTGTACTTCCTTTTTCAGCATTCTGTTAATAAAATATATTCTCTGTATTGTAATTGATGTGCTTGTATTGTTTACACCAGGGAATGCCAATTGCAATAGTCAACAAGAAATATGCAATTCTGCATGCCTGCAAATGAACGGATTGATTTGCAAAATAATAATGCTGATTAACATTTAGACAGGTAAGCAAATATTTATTTGAACAGTAGATGTAATATACAAAAATTAAATATAAATACAAAATTTAAAGCTGAATTGACATTTAAAACCTGTACAAGTATACACTGTAAAACCAGCATATTGTTTTTAAATACTTTACTACTTAAGCAATAGAATCCAAAGAAGAGGGCTTTATCATCTGGTAAGGCCCGCCTCGTGTCATTAAATGCCCCAAACCGAAGGCATTTAACTAATGAGAAGGGCCTTACCAGACGGTAAAGTCTTCTGTGACAGGGAGAGAGCCCTGTCGCTGGTTCCTGTGCAAATGTGTGCAGCTGGGACGTGGAACAGGAATCACGTTGCTGGGCAACCAATTGAGCAGTTAGGCTCATCTGACACTGAGCCGGATTGGCTGGGGGGTTTGCCCAGGGAGGCGCCACAGCTCGAGCCATTGCAACACAGGCGGGTGAACAAAAGCTTGCGCTTTGTTGACATCAAGGTGGAAAGTGTCTGCTCTGCAGGATTAACAAACCCTTCAACTGCAAGACAGTGCTCATGAAGGCATTTTCCAGCCAAGGCCATTTGAAGAGGCAGGAGTAACCCTGAGGATGCCGGGACTATGGGAGGCCAGAAGTAGGTTAGTCTATGGAGGTTGATTCCAAACACTATAGAGAGGGTTTTCGTAGTGTAGTAAGTTCCTGGAGCGGGACGTCTCTTTTAGTGAGTCTAGCGTTCACCTAGTGTTGCAAACTTTTATTTTTAGCTTTGTTTTGTTGTGTTTATTAGGGCTATGTGACGGCCGGCTCTCCAAAACAGACCCGCTTGGGTTCTTTTCTCTTCTAAAAATATTGAAAGAAAAATAGCGCTGATGCACAACTTTAATAACAAAAATAAGCAAAAAAAAAACAAAACAAACACCTAGCTCCTTCGGAGCACTGACTAAACACTCTATGCAAGATCCTAACTAGCTCGCAGGACGGATACGCCATTTACCTGCCACAAAACCACACAAATAACAAGACACACAAGTTTCACACGATACCTTTGATACGACTGCTCACTCACACAGTCAGGAACTTCTCAGTAGCCTAGAACAGACTGGCTGCCTCTCTTAACTACCCTGCACCTGGCTCCAATTTACAATTAGCACAAGGTGCAGGGGATTATCTAAACAATAAAACAATTAAACAATTACAAACCTCACCTCATATCTCACAGGCTATCTCACAGGCTACCACTGTTGTTACCCTAGTACCAGCACTTGTGTTAATTAAATCTGTGTGGCATGTCAACACCTAGTGCTCTGTCTCTACCTCAGTATTTTTCATTGACAACCCACACACGTAACAGTCCCCCGTTACACAGTCTATGAGGGTTCTGTTGCTATTAGAACATGGACATGTTAAAAAAAAAAATTTACAGTTTCTGTTAGTTTTTTTCATGATTTTATGCAGCACTTGTTTTTGTTGCTTATGAATATAAACATTGTCCTCATTATTCCATGAGTAATGCGGTTTGTTCAGAATTCCTTCATGGGTATTTCCAATTACCAAATACTATAACAAGCTTCTACTTACATGGATTTCTTCTTCAATTAAACTACCTAGCACAGGGGGTCAAGAAGAGCTACTTCCTTGTAGTGACCCCTGGGCAACGTCTCTGACGGCAAAAAGCTCTTCAAATTGAACTTACCATGCAATGCTTAAGCAAAGCAATGTTGGGCTTGGTTAGTACTTGGATGGGTGACCACCTGGGAATACTGAGTGCTGTAGGCTGCATGTTAAGCTCATGCGAATATATATACCTAGTACAGAAAAGCGAACATGGTTTATTCAAAGCCTCCTACCTGGCTTTGTTAGAGAATAGAGCACTGTGCCTGTGTTGTTACTGTGATATGCTGAAATCAGACTGAATCCAGTTGTTTCTTCAGCTTGTCATTCAAACCGGAGACAAGTTGCTATTACAGTTATTGTATTGCTGCTGACACCAAACACTATTCTGTTTTGTGTGTTTTTTTTTACTTTATTTGCTATATTTGCTACATTTATAGCCACTAATTGTTAAAGATAGAAATACAAATGAAGTACAGTAGACAACATTGGGAATCAGGGATTAGTGTGATTTACATGGTCTTATTATGCCTTATTCAAGTGGCAGTGTTTCGCAAACAAGATTTTTTGGAGGATTCAGTCTTTTATAGTTTAGGCATTTGCATACTCTACATACTCAAAGTTTGTTTACAAGGACCATTCACAAGCCGTTCAAGATTAAAGAATAAACAAATTAAGAATGCCCTTAATATTTCTAACATCTGCAATTGCTTTGGTGAGGAAACAAGTAGAGAATCCAATCCCGGACATTGTTTTCAATTTCGGATTTCAGGGTTGGTTTTTAATGTGATAATAAAAACAAGAATAATAACAATGAAAACATGTTTGCTTCCAAATGGACAATTATTCTGCTTGACAACATGCAGAAATGGAATCTAGACATATGAAGGAACAAATGATACCAAAAAAAATTAGTCTAGGGGCTCCTAGGTGGCACATTTGGTAAAGGCACTCTGGAGTGCAGGATGTGCCCTACAGCCAGGCTATTCTATTGCCGACCATAGACAGGAGTTCCCAGGGGGCACAATTGGCCGAGCGCCGCCAGGGGTGGGAGGGCTTAGGTTGGTCAGGGTGTCCTCAGCTCACTGCACACCAGCGACCCCTGTAGTCTGCCCAGGGCTTGCCTGTAAGCTGTCCAGAGTTGTGTTGTCTTCCAATGCTGTAGCTCTGAGGTGGCTGCATGGTGAGTCTGCAGTGTGAAAAAAAGCAGTCAGCTGATGGCACACGCTTCAGAGGACAGCGTGTGTTCGTCTTCACCGCTCCTGAGTCAGCGCAGCGGTGGTAACATCACAACCAGAAGAAATAAACAGATTTCTTCAGAACAAAATCAAACACATTGGCATGTGTGCAGTCTTAATTTCTTTCCCCCACAATATTGAAAATGCAAAATCAAAGAGAAATAGAAGGAAAAGAGGGAAAGCAAAAATAAAAAAACGCCTTGGCTAGTTGATACACTTTTAGGCGAACAAAATCCTACTTGGAAATTTAGTCAACTGCAATTAGTAAAACTTTTTAATAGCTATTCTGTACTATCTCAGTTTGATTAAATCCAGTTTAAATTATATCTAGAATAAACCCATTATATACCCAGTCCAAAGTAACTAAAAGAACAAGCAACCTTAAAGATCAAAAACTATTCCAAAAGCTATTCAAAACAGCATAAAGCACACAAATCAGTCAATCTGACAACAAACACACACACACACACACTTCAGCGGAACACAAGAGAAAAAAAAATGTATTTAGTAGTACTGCTGGCAGTTCTTAATATGCCTCCCGAGGGAACAGGCAACAACGAAATCTATCAGGAGTCTAAATGTCAGGCATGCAGCATTTATTTTTTCCACAGCCATAAGACAATAAATTCAAACCAGTTGCCAACTCCTGGATTTGTCTCTGACTAGTATCCAAGTTTTTGTCCTCCTTCAGAAGTCGGGATGCTGCTCTGTCCTGGTGTCTACTTCCTTTATTGACAATCAAATAAATCTCTGCCGTTTAATCCCATTGAGAATAACACAGCCAGGTTTCCATTGAAGATTGTCCATGGTTTTCTTGTCTTTCTCCACCAATGTCTGTATCGCTGTATTTATTTATTTTTAATCTCTCTCTCTTTACTGTTTGAAACTCTAAGAAACAATATTTTAAAAAACTGTTTACAAGAAAACCATTTTTCCAGTT
The DNA here is from genome assembly GCF_017654505.1 of Polyodon spathula. Taxonomy (NCBI): domain Eukaryota; kingdom Metazoa; phylum Chordata; class Actinopteri; order Acipenseriformes; family Polyodontidae; genus Polyodon; species Polyodon spathula. Next base: position 42,410,886 of record NC_054538.1, read on the forward strand.
TCTTGTTTGCAATCTGTCTCTTTTTCACTTTCTCTTTGGTGTGCATATTTATAATTCCCGGCATGAACACTGATCTCACATCAATTTATTTTTAAAGCAACAGTAGCCTTAGATGGGATGAGCACATAACCACATCAGCACGATCCTCATAGTTTTCTTGTATTTGGGCGTGGAAAGAATCCAATCTGTGAACTACGTCATATGCAGATGAGTCAGGAAGAATCTCCGTACCTTCCAAAACTTTATCCAGAGGTCCTTGCAGGGATCTTCCTAAATTCAGTTCAACAGGGGAAAACCCAGTGGACTCCTATATAGCAGAATTAATTGCAAAATGATATTCAGATACAAATTGGTCCC